>NW_026734286.1:8810413-9525413 GCF_949786415.1 Peromyscus eremicus | reverse complement strand
CCAGACCAAACCAAGTGTTTCTCTCAGCCTCCTGCTTCTGTATCAGTACGTGTGACTGAGTGCCATGCCTTCCCACCATGATGCTACCATCCAGGATAATGGTGGCCTATTTCTCTGTCATCAAGCCCCAAACTAGAAAACTTCCAGTGTGAGTCACCTTGGTCATTATATTTCCTCACAGCAACAGAAAAGCCACTAAGACAGGTTGTCTGTGCAATATTTTGGCATATTATCTCTCTGTATTGTGCCCATGTCCAGTGATAATGAGTAAGGCTGAATTAAAGAGGAATGGACTGTCTTGACAAAACATATGGTTTGATGACTCCTGCAGGTCCATAGAGTAAAAGAGCAACAATGGGGGGCGGGGAGTTAATGCAACCTGTGTCGTTTGAAAGAAAAACAGCACTAGATAGTTTCAGAGGGCAATATGTGCTGAAAGAGAAGGCAGTAATTATCAGGGAGGCTAGGGCCATTAGAGAGAAGACACTTGCTGTTCTTTGAAAATATAGAAAAGGTGTTGTAAAGGAACTGCCTACCCAGCCAAGCATTTAACTATGGAAGGAAAAGAAAGGTGATTCCTAGTCCCCCAAAACAACTTCACACAGCATCTGCTGCTGCTCTGTTCCAATTAGGGCCAGGTTCATCCAAAGCCAGGACCCTGTATGGTGGTATTATCTATGTGCTACTTTTTCTTGAAAGAAGAAAGATGCAACATTTAAAGGTCATGCATTTTCCCCCCTCTGTGCATTCAGCGCTGTTGCAGCCATCTGTTTGGCTTAGTCCAATCTCTAGTGAGGAGACTGTGAGACTTCATTTCATCAATTTTGAGACCATAACGTGTTGAGATATTCAAGCTTTGAGACACTGCCATGAAAAGTTTTGTGTAGGGAATGGCAGTAGGCAAAGAAACAGAGAGATGTATGAGAAGTTGCAGTGAGAAAGAGCCATCTAAGCCCTTTGAAACTGAATCCCTAGGTGTCTGAAACAGAGCTGAGGGATTTGGTGTTTGCCCTGGAGCGTTTCAGTCTTGCCTTGGTTCGATCTTTCCTTACTTCTTTGAAAGGGAAATGTGTATTCTGTGCCATTGTGTGTTGGGCATATATAAATTGTGTTTCGATTTTACAAGATGCCACATTCTCTTAAGACATTGCTTAGATTTTCAGAAGAAACTTTGTACATTGGACAGTGTTGGAACTGTTAGATAATTCGGAGATCTTTGAAATTCTGCTGCATGCCAATCTCTGCAGGTCTGGGACAGTTCTGTGCCTGGGGTGGAAGAAAGGGCTGGGAATCACTGTGCTGTGTCTCTTTACAACACTTTGTTTCTAAGAGAACTGCTGCTGTCATTCTGGAAGCACTAGCCAATCAGGGCCTCCAGAAGGACTGCCAGTCAGAATGGGGAGGGTACTTCCGGTTCGCCATGCTGCAGGCTTGGCGGCTCCGGGGCTGAGGAGACTCTGGTGTTCCCAGTGCTGCGCTGTGACCCGCTGCCGGAATCCGCCATGGTGAGCACGGGGCCGCCGTCCCCACCGGGGGAGGAGTCGGGGGAGCCGGGGTGGCGTCCCGGGGCTGTGGGAACCGGCAGCTGGACGCCGCGCCTGGTGTGATCACGTGGGTCCCCTGACGTTCCTGCTGTCCCTGCAACTCCCGGGTCCTGTGGCCTCTGAATAACTTCCACCTGGGGCTGAACACAGGGATGTGGGTACTGTGCTCCGATAGTTTCTTATTGTGACGTCACCATGTTGTGAGCGCGCATGCGCCGCTTTCCTTGCGACTGGTGGAAGGCAGATCGTTAACTAACCGAGCTTGGGTGTGGAAAAAATGCAAGGCGAACCTCAGCTGTTTACTGAACCTGAGGCCAGCCTGAACTGCTTGGGACATTGTCCTCCCAAACCAAAAGCAGCTGTGTGTGGCTGTGCACAGTGTAATACCAGGACTCAGGTCGCAGAGGCACAAGGATGGAAGTTTAACCTAATGTTTGCATAGAGTTCCAGACCACTCAGGCCTGTATAGGGAAACCTTGGCCCCACAGCAAAACAACGTATGACGTCATAACTATGAAAAAAAAAGAATACCTGCAAGCGGTTAAGGTGCTTGCTCCTGAGCCTGATGACTTGAGTTCAACCCCAGGACCCACGTGATGGAAAAAAATGACCTTTTCATCAGCTCCTGCTTTCAGGTTCCTGATGTGCTTGAGTTCCTGTCATGCCTTCCTTCCTGAGCATGGGGAGCAGGAGCCCTTGTGTGGAAACATGCTTATTGTTGACCTCACCGTGCAGAGAGCATAGCTCTACTGCTTTTATTGTCTCCATGGAAGGCAGATTTGCTGACTAGCTGAGCCCTAGTTATTATCTTCTCAGAGTTCTGAACTTCCCACTTCACACAGGTGTAGGATCCCACTGGAATTAATTTTGTACAGATCTTAAAATCTGTGTTATTAATACATTTGCATATAAATTACACAGTGTTCCAGTTACTTGTGTTAGTAAGGCCATACTTACTGGGTTTTTTGTCACATTGTTCAACACTGACTATATTTTAATTGTTTTCTTGTCTGTTTGCTCTCATGTTCTGTTATCTCTTTATTATTTCCCAGACAATACAATCTTGTAGTTGTGTTCAAAGTTTTGAAGTCAGATGATGTCACCGTGTGTGCTGTTTATTCAATCTTATGTTGATCTCTTTTCCATTCATGATGACCTTTTGCCATCAGTTTTCTGTTGTTGGTAGCATAAATTATTTGACCTTTTATTGGACTTTTGTTGAATCAGTAGCTCAAATTCTGAATTTTTATAATATACTATTGATATAATAGCCAAGATGGCTGCAAACCACAAAGTTTCTTTCTTTTCATGGTTGGCTCAGCTCCCTGCTAAGACTTTCCCATCCTCCATCACGCACAAGTCCAGGTGGGACTCACCTTTCTTAAAGTTTAAATATGCACT
This sequence comes from Peromyscus eremicus, assembly GCF_949786415.1. Classification (NCBI taxonomy): domain Eukaryota; kingdom Metazoa; phylum Chordata; class Mammalia; order Rodentia; family Cricetidae; genus Peromyscus; species Peromyscus eremicus. The sequence goes on along the minus strand of NW_026734286.1, from coordinate 9,522,468 downwards.
GTTACACCATTTCTTTAAAAGGACATTTTAATTAGGTTAGCATGAATATAGGAGGAGATGGTACCTATGGCCTAGGCATGTAGGCTCCACACAGCAAAGGAGTAGAGGAAAGAATTCTGTGCCCTCAAGCAGAGACAGTTGAGTCCATCCAGATTATAACTGTGGAGGCCAAGCATTGTCTTCTAGGTGTTCACCTTCTCCTCACTCCTCAGACATAAAATATTGCTTGGCCCCATTTTATCCCAGTAGAATATGATCTAGGCTGTGATCAGATGGATCTGTGACTCTCCATGTTGGCTGGAATTTAAGACCTTCAGAATCCAACTTGCTAAACTAGTGAAATTGAATTTAAAACCTTAGTAGCCTTGTGAGGCACTTCTACCCAGTTAAAAAATGCGTCTTCCAGATGGCATCATGTACAGCAGTCACATTGAAGACACCAGGAGACTGCCTTCACTGCTTCTAGCAGACCTGATCCAAGGTTTCCCAGGTTCTCTGAGAGAACTCAATAGGGAGGGAAAGAAAGGATAATGCCATGGACTCAGAGAAAAGATAGGGACTTAAATCTAATTTTGGAGGTCTTGCATTATTTAATCTCTTCTTACATGGGGTAGGGAAGGTTACATTAATAAAGCCTGTAACCTGGCAAGAAGTACTGCTCCCCTCTTTTTGGGGTAATTATTTTCTTCCTTTTGTTTCTCTCTCCCTCTCCTTTGTTCTTACTCCATTTTCCTTCAGTTTCTTTCACTCTTTTCCTTTAGAGCTCTTTCTACTTAGGTTATATTTCTTTTATGGTTTATAGTTCCTCAAGACCCTCAGGCTCCTATCTTTGAATGCTCGGTCCCCAGTTAGTGGAACTAACTGTGTAAAATTAGGAGGTATGCTCTTGTGGGAGTAGGTGTGTCTTGTTTGTTAAGGTGAAACTATAGGTGGGCTTTCAGGTTTAAAAAGCCCAAGCTAAGACAAGTGTTTCTGCTTCCATGTCTTTGTATCAGGATGTTAGTCTCAGCCCCATGCATATCTACCTTGATGCTACCATTCATGATGATAATGGACTAATCCTCTGTCTGTGTAATCAAGTCCCAAAGTAAAAAGCTTTGCATTGTAACAGTCACCTTGGTCACAGTGTTTCTTCTTAGCAAAATGGTAGTAAATAAGATAGATGTTTTGTGTAATATTTTGGCATATTGTCTGTATATATTTGTCCCATGTCCTGTGAAAAGGAGTAAGGCTAAATTAAAGAGTCATGTACTGTCTTGACAAAACATTTCATTCTTGGCTTGGTTATTACAGATGACTCATGCAGATCCATAGAGGAAAAGAGCAACAAAAGGGGCGGAAGTTAATGAAACCTGTGTGGTGTGGCGAGAAAAACAGCACTAGGTAGTTTCCAGTGGCAGTCACATGTTGAAACAGAGGCTGTAATTATCAGGGAGGTTAGGGCCATTAAAGAGAAGGCACCTGCTCCACTTTGGAAATATAGAAAAGGTGTTGCAAGAGTACAACACACCCAGCCAAGCATTGAATTATGGAAGGAAAAGGGAATAAGATTCCTAGTCCCAGAAAACAACTTCATACAGAACTTGTTGTTGATCTATTCCAATGGGGCAGGGTCAATCCAAAGCTAGAAGCCATGTAGATGCATCATTGATGTGTCACGTTTTATTGAAAGAATAAACATGCACAATTTAAAGGTTATGGGTTCTTCTGTGCTTTCAGTTCAGCACTGTTATAGCCACCTGTTTGGCAGAGCATATCCCCAGTGAGGAGACTGTGATACTTCATTATATGAAGGTGTGAAAATGAAGCTTGGGTTGCATTTTGAGACCACTAGATGTTGAGATACCCAAGCTCTGAGACACCTGCCATGAATAGCTGTATGTAGGGAGTGGAAGTAGCCAATGAGAGAGATGTGTGAAAAGTTTCAAACAAAAAGAGCCATTTAAGCCCTTTGAAACTGAAGCCCCAGGTATCTGACACGGAACTGCAGGTTTTGGTGTTTGCCCAGCAGGGTTTTAGTCTTGTCTTGGTCCAGTCTTTCCTCACTTCTTTGAAAAGGAAATGTGTATTCTGTACCTTGTGTTGTGTAGCTATAATTTGTGTTTTGATTTCACAAGATAACACAGTCAAGAGACTGCTGTCAGTGTGAGAAGAAACTTTGTACATTCTAACAGTGTTGGGACTGTTCAGAGTATGGGGATCTTTGTGGTGGACTAATTGCAGTATGCATTGAGTGTTAGCCTATCATGATCTGTGTCAAAATGTGATGGGTTGAATGAAAATTCTCCCAAGTACGAAGATGTATTTGAGACTTTGTCTCTGGTTTGTGGTTTTCATCAAGGTGCCTCTAGGATGAGAGGTTTTTTTGGAGTATGTTAGTCTCTGGGGATGAATGTTGAGTATTTCTACCCTGACCACACTTGTCTTCTTTTTGTGGTTGAAACTGAGCAGCGCCCTTCCTTCTCATGCAGCCATGCCATAACACTCATAACAGATTCCATCCCTAAATTACATAAGATAAAACAGAAGCAATTGCTTTTCCTTGCTAAGCCATTTTTCTGCTCTGATATTTTCAGTTTCATATTTTTGCCTGGTAGAATTAGGTTTTTATACATGTGAAGCATTTGCTCTTGTGCTGAACTTTACCCACTCTTTACTTTTCAACTTTGGCAGAAAGTATCATTTTTTTTTTTTTTTTTTACCCATTGGAATGGCATGCATTCATGACATTAATGCGTATCTCCTGAGTCATTACATTTCAGACATTTAACTTTCTCCATATCTTTATGCATGTTTTAATTTTTAAAAAAATTTTTGAAATGTGTGTGTCTTTTGCCTGTAGATATATATGCATATGTACCTTGTGTGTGCCTGATGTTCACTGAAATCACAAGAGAGCATTGGATTCTCTTGAATATGTTACAAATTGTTGAGACCTCCAAGTGAGTGTTGGGGATTGATGCAGGTCCTCTGTGAAAGCAACAGATGATTTTTAACTGTTGACCCTCTGTATACTCTACCATGTTTGTTTTCTCCCTCTCTCTCTCTCTCTCTCTCTCTCTCTCTCTCTCTTTCTCTCTTTAGTATAACCCTTTACTCCCTTCAATCTGTCAGGCAATAACTTATTAAAAATTTATTCCTTCTTGTGCCGGGCGGTGGTGGCGCACGCCTTTAATCCCAGCACTCGGGAGGCAGAGCCAGGCGGATCTCTGTGAGTTCGAGGCCAGCCTGGTCTCCAAAGCGAGTTCCAGGAAAGGCGCAAAGCTACACAGAGAAACCCTGTCTCGAAAAACCAAAAAAATAAAAAATAAAAAAAATAAAAATTTATTCCTTCTCAAGACTATCATATTAGCCTTATAGTTTAAGTGAGGCATTCCAGTTTTCTGAGAGATAAGAACATATCTTGAGTGAATTTTTAACTCATTAGTGGAATTTAGAGTAAGCCCAAAGTGCTCTCTTTTTCTTTTTCTCTTTGTTTGAGACAGGGTATCAGTGTGTACTTTTGGCTGTCCTGAAAGTCAATACATGGACCAAGCTGTCCTGGAAATCACAGAAATTCACTTGTCTCTTCCTCCTGAGTTTTTGGGATTAAAAGTGTGTACCAGCTTGCCCATTTTAGCCATCACTTTTTGATGTCAGTAATTTTGAACAATTTAGTTGATGTTTACTCAATACTATTGCTCTGTTAGCGTATCTTCTATATATGTAAGTCAGCATTTCTCTTGCAATGCCATGTACTGTTCAGAGGGCCCAGAAATAAAGGTCATGGTCCTTCTTTTCTGTTTCCTTCTAAAATGATTTGGTAATTGCATTTGAAATTCTGTGATATGAAATAAATTTGTTGAGCACACAGAATTATGCAATTATATTCACAACGAAATGTCCATTTTCAGTGCAGTCAGCCTCAACATTTCTATTATGTACATATTTGGGATACTTTAGGATGCAGTGACCTATGAGGATGTGCATGTGAACTTCACCCATGAAGAGTGGGCTTTGCTGGATCCTTGTCAGAAGAGTCTCTACAAAGATGTGATGCTGGAAACCTACTGGAACCTTTCTACTGTAGGTAAGAATGTGAGTTTTCCTTCCCTTTTTAACTTAAGGGACATGCTTTTATTGGACATTGGTGATCCACTGTGATTTTGACTGTGAAAGTGAAAGAATACGGTGAACAAGTCAGGCAAGGTTCTAAGGTTCACTGAAGATAATAACTCAAATTTTGCATAATTTCCAATAATGTATCATACTTTTCTGGTACTATATTTTAGGCTACAAATGGGAAGACGAGAATATTGAAGAACATTGTCAAAGTTCTAGAAGACATGGAAGGTAAGTTTCTTGTGCAAGGTGATAGATTTGTATCTCTGAAGAAATTTTAATGTGCCCTGATATTTAATGAAAAGCAACAGTATAAATAATAATAGATTTGTGATTATTAATAAATTTTTACAGCATCATGTACCTTGATTTCAGGTAGGTAGTCTATGTCTGCAAGGTGGTCCTTTAAGAAACAAGACAAGGAAACAATGTCTTAACAGATGTCACCATATTAATCATAGTCCCCTGAGATCCATGTTGTAGAGCTATATATCCATTTAGTTTCATTCCATTCAAGTATTGTAAAGGCATTCACATTGATTAAGGGATTAGGGTATGTCCAAGGCCTTTTATAAGCAAATTGTCCCTTAGTTAAGCTAGCGTTACTCATATACTTGAAGAGACTTACCAAAGTTTAGTGAGAAGGGCAGTTTATGAGAGTCAAGGATGTTGTTGTGATGGAGAGACCTTAATCCCTATACCACATCTCTATGAGACACAACAAGTTAAACTGTGTCAATGCATTGTGACAATCTTTTATTTGTTATTATTCTTTTAATAGGTACATGATCTATCACTCTGGATACAAGCCATGTGAGCGTAAAGGATATGGAAAGAAGCAATGTACCTCTGTCTCTCCTAGAAAAAATAGGAGATATGTAGTAGTGCCCACTATGAGAAGACATGGTGATCATGATACAAGGGCAGAATTAATTGGATTTCCAACTTCACCGGAAATACATCAAGAAACTCACATTGGAAAAGAGCCTTGTGAGTACAAGGAATGTGGAAATTCTTCTGTCTGGCCTGGTTCACATTGCACATGTAATGTGACTCACACTATAGGAAAATGTTATGAATTCAATCAGTATGGTAAAACTCTGAGTTCTTCCAGTTCTCTTCAGAGAAGTGAAAAAACTCATATGAGAAAAGGATGTTGTAAATGTGAACCATGTACAAAAGGCTTGAACCATCACAAGTTTCTTCAAACACATGAAAGAATCCATAATGAAGAGGAATCCTGTGAATGTAAACACTGTGACAAAACATTTACATCTGGTTGCTCGTTACAATTACACCAAGGAATGCATTTGAAAATGAAACCTTATGACTGTAATCAAGATGATAAAGACTTTGCATGTCAAAGTTATCTTCAAGTGCCCAGAATTCATACTGGGAAGAAACCTTATGAATGTCATCAATGTGGAAAAGCCTTTGCGCGTCCCAGTGAACTTAAAATACATGAAAGATGTCACACTGGAGAGAAGCCCTATGAATGTAGTCAATGTGGTAAAACATTTGCATATCCTAGTAGTATGCAAAGGCATGAAAGAAATCATACTGTTGAGAAACCCTTTGAATGTCACCAGTGTGGTAAAGCCTTTGTACATAACAGTCATCTTCAAAGGCATGAAAGAAGTCATTCTGGAGGGAAACGCTATGAATGTAATCAGTGTGGTAAAGCCTTTACACATAATAGTCACCTTCAACGGCATGAAAGAAGTCATACTGGAGAGAGACCCTATGAATGTAATCAATGTGGTATAGCCTTTTCATCTCGCAGTAATCTTCTCAGTCATGAAAGAAGTCATGCTGGAGTAAAACCCTTTGCATGTAATCAATGTGGTAAAGCTTTTGCACGTAAGACTCATCTTCAGTATCATGAAAGAATACATACTAGAGAAAAATCCCATGAACCTCATAAAAGAAGTAAAACTTTGCATACAAAGCAAAGACGCCGCCATTTTGGAAATACCAGTACCATGGGGTGTCCACCAAAATCATCAGCAGTGGTGAAGTGGAACCAGTCAGAGCCTAGGAGAGAAGTTGTGGGAACTTCAGAGGGTGGAGCCAGAGAAGTGACCCAAACCCTTTGGAGAAGCCCTGAAGGTTGTGAGTGGATCCCAGTCATTAATAGTGGAGTTATTTATACTGTTGGAGTTTGTTTTTCTGTTTTGCAGAATGTGACTACCCTGATTCTTCCTTCTTGAAGGGAGAAGGTATTTAACTTAACTTTGATTTTTTAAAAAGCCATAATTGAAAGACCTTCAACTTTTAATAGAGACTTTGGATTTTTAGTGAGATTGGATATTTTTAAAGAAAAATTTTAGTGTGTTTGAATTTGTAAAGATTGTGGGACTTATTAAAGCTATTTATGTTTTTAATATGAGATCTTGGGAATGAATAAGAACGGAAGGGTTGTGGCTTAATAGTGATGTGTTTGCATGTCAAGTTGACAAAAGTGACACTAGAGTTATCTGAAAGGAGAGAAACTCAATTGAGAAAATACCTCTATAAGGTGTGCTATAAGGCATTTTTAAAAATAGAGACTGATGGGGAAGGGTCTTGGAATCTAAAAGAAAGCAGATTGAGCAAGGCATGGGAAACAAACCACTAAGCAGCACCCCTCCATGGCCTCTGCATCAATTCCTGCCTCCAAGTTCCTGCCCCATTTAGGTTTCTGTCCTGACTTCCTTTAATGATGAACAGCAATATACAAGTGTAGGCCAGATAATCCTCTTTCTTCTCAGCTTACTTTTTGGTCATGGTGTTTCATTGTTGAAATTCTAATGAAGAAATCCTGTCTCAAAAAATTAAAAAAAAGTGGTTGTGAATGGTTCAGCAGTTAAACACACTGGCTGTTCTTCCAGATGACACAGTTTCAATTCCCAGCACCAACATGGAAGTTCACAACTCTAAGTCCTGTTCCAAGGTATTCAACACACTCATACATACGTACATACAAACAAAACACCTATACATGTAAAATAAAAATAAAGTATTTTTTGAAAAAAAATATAATATTATGGAACTTTCCCTACATAATTTGGACTCATCTCTAATCAAGTAAATTTTTTTTTTTGGTTTTTCGAGACAGGGTTTCTCTGTGTAGCTTTGCACCTTTCTTGGAACTCACTCTGTAGTCCACGCTGGCCTCTAACTCACAGAGATCCACCTGGCTCTGCCTTCCGAGTGCTGGGATTAAAGGCATGCGCCACCACCGCCCGGCTCAAATAAATTTTTTGTTGTCTTCATTCACACCGAGAGAACTGTGTTAACAATGAGAAACAATGTGCAGAGTCCATTCACAGAGGGACAGAAAGTAGTCACTCCTTCAATGACCAAATAGTAGAGAATTTCATCTTTCCAAGTGATAGAAGACAGAAACAGTAATGGTGTAACTTCATCTTCTACAGTATAAATGACATATTGGCAAGTTGGGGATTTGACTCAGTAGTACTGATGCTGTTGGGTACCCAAGTTTGGTTCCTAGCACTCATGTCTGATGGTTCAGAACTACTTATAAAGCTTTTTTCTGGAGATCTGATCTACTCTTCTGGCTTCCTTGGGCACCAGGTATGCAAGTAGTGCAAAGACAGATATAAATGTATCTGTATATGTGTATGCTCCATATTTTTAAAATAGCTTCTTCATGTATATGTTATATTTTTTCTTAAAATTAAAATAAATTTAATTTAGGTGTACCATTGGAACATGGTTCCAGAAAGGGCTCATTGAAGAGAATTAATTCTACATGCTTATGTTAACAGTCCAAGAAAAGACAAGAGGCTTGTGACCTCAGTTTCTTCAAAACATGAGATTGTTCTTGGAATGTGTTTTTGCACTCCTCCCAAGTGTAGTGGGTAGGAGTGAGTTCACTTGAGATTACACATTATTGCTTGCTGTTGTTATTCATTAAATGCTTAAACTATCATGTATATGCCTGTATGCAAAGACATGTTTTGTCCCATGTGGCTTGTTTTTATCATTGTATACAGCTTGAACTCATGAGACCTTTCTTCCTCATGTGACCTTTCTTAACCTGCAGAATATAAATTTTCTGGGTCTCTGAATAAAGTTGGCTATTGTATGAGACTTTAGTCCTCCATATCTATGGGCTCAATTCTCCCAGGTCCTACCATCCCTAGGGTGATGAAAAGTGGTGCTTGATGAGGAACCAGAAGTCAGCTATGAGATAAGACACACAAAAAAGGAAGTGAGAATAAGGTGGCAGAAACCAGAAAAGGCTTTGCTTTATATCTATATAGCACATCATTTTTTAGAGTAAGGAGGAACACAAATATCAAAACCACAACTATTGGATTGTTTGCAAATGTTTATGATTATAATTCCTGGTTTCCAGAAGAAGGAATTTTAGATGAAGTGGTATGGGACCGAATCCAAAAGGACATTGAAAAGGCCAATAAACAAGGGGGAAAGATCCCTGTTCAAATTTGGGCCACTTGTTCATTAACTTGGACTGTTATCAAAATGATTAAGGAAGATTAGGAGGATAATATTCATGAAGAAGTTATAGTGAATTCCTTGAATGAATGTAAACTTTATAATCAAACCTTAAAAGTGGTAAAAGAAGCAAAAAAGCTGATTTTTCTTGTTCTGGGAAAATTGGAAGTAAAAAAATAGCATCACCAACATCTACGCAGGTGACAGTTCCCTCAATTCCCTTATTGGAGCCACCTTTAGATACATGTCATCCATTTTCTGAAAATGACCCTGAAGCATGGGGTAAGTAATGTGTTCATCAACTAGATCTTGAATTCTCCATTTGATGAGGACTTAGGAGAGTCTGTGGGAAAGCTTACTTCCTTTGCCAATTCCTTCCTGACCTAATGCGCTGTAATTGCTTATGTCCAATGCAACTTCAGCAAAATCTAAATGTTGCAGCTATTGAATCCAGACCAAAGAGACATTTGTTTATTGTGTAGATCCTTTATTACCTTTAAACATACTTATTTTCCCCACTTTTATTTTCACCTACAGATATAGCATAAAATGATAAACTTTTGAAATGGATTTATTTACACCATAAAGGACACAAAACACTAACTGGCCAAGGGGAGGTTTATAGCCATGTTTATACTCATGCCCACAGGTATTCCTAAATATTGGCCTTCAATAGTTTTGGATTTAAAAGATTGCTTTTATACTACATGTATTCATCCTGATGATAATGTGCATTTCACCTTTTCTGTTCCCTCACTCAATCTTAAAGAACCTCTGCTCCAATATCAATAGACTATATTACCTCAAGGCATGACAAACTTCTCTGTTGTGTATAAGTACTGTATAGGAAAGGTGTCATAGCCTGTGAAGAAGGCCTTCTCTTAGCCTTATATCATTAAATATATAGATGATATCCTGTTTGCCTGCTCCAAAGAGGAAGAGCTACAGTTCATATATGACTTTACTCAGGATATGCCAAAAAATGAACTTACTGTTACACTGAAATGGTACAAAGATCAGAATTGCAATATTTGGGAAAACTGGTTATGAGAACAACCATTAAACCACACTAAAAAAGACCGTTAGACAAGACAACTTAAGAACAATGGGTTTCAGAAATTATTAGGGGGTACTAATTGTCTGTGTCATCCTCTAGCAGTACCTAATGATGCACTAACCATTCTATTTAAAACTGTAGAAGGAAAGGCAACATTGGGTAGTCCTCACATATTACTCCAGAGGCAAAGTAAGAACTACAGGTGTTTGAATCTGGACTAAAAGAGACATGTGTGTATCATGGATTCTTCATGATATTTTATATTTCCCACTAATTGTCTCCTACAGGTATTCTAGCACCAGAAGATAAACCTTTGGAATGGATTTATTTACACCATAAGGGGCAAAAAATACTATCAGCTTTTCTTACTCTTCTTGCTCAGGACCTTATAGTAACAATTATATAGATTTGATTTTTGCTGTATTATATTATCCTTAACTAACAATGAGTGCTTAAACATGTTAAAGATCTCTATGGACTTTTAAATCGTTTGCAGGTTACTGTGAAAGGCTAGGAAATCATTATCCATCTGACAAGCAATGGGATTTTTCATATGACCTGAATTGGTGATTCAAAAAATTGTCCAAACACCTCCCATTCCACAGCAGAAACTTATTTTATTGATGGCTCATATAATGGATTAGGAAGGATTTATAGTCCAGAAATTCATCAGTCTATTAATACTTCTTCTTCCTGAGCTTAACAGCTGGAACCAGCTGTTGTGATTCATGTATTACAGTTTGTTCAGAAATGTTAGTGTTCAGACCCGCCCCTTGGGGACCTGCCCAGCATCCTGACCACGTTATCTTAGTCATCTTACGTAAAGTCTCCTTTAAGAAAAAATCCCTCAGCTGGGCGGTGGTGGTGCATGTCTTTAATCCCAGCACTCAGGAGGCAGAGCCAGGTAGATCTCTGTGAGTTTGAGGCCAGCCTGGGCTACACAGTGAGCTCCAGGAAAGGTGCAAAGCTACACATAGAAACCCTGTTTAAAAGAAAAAAAAAATCTCTCTCCTCTCTTCCTCCCCCCTCTTCCGTTTCCCTCCCTTCCCTCCTCTCTTTCTCTTTTGCCATAAGGTAGTGCACATTTTTTCTCTTCTTTTCTTCCCTTTCTCTTCTTCCCTCTCTTCCCTTCTCCCTTTCCCCCAATAAAACTTTCCACGTGGGTGCCATCTGCACGGTATGAGTGACTTTCTGCTGTGCCCCCTTTTGGCACAGGCGCATATCTGCATGGTGTGTCTCCCTCACCTGCTGTGGGGCACCTTGGCTCCATGTGCCAAAGCCACCGTGGCGCTGTTTTTAAAATACAACAGTTAATTTATAAACCTTTAATTATTGTTTCAGATTCTGCTTATGCCGTAGGAATATTTCCACCATTAGAAGCAGCTTTAATTTTATCTTCACTTCCTGTTATTCTCTCATTACTACAGGAGCTACAACATCTGGTTGAAGTCAGCACACATCTTTTGTTTATTAGTCATACTCTAACCTCCCTGTGTTTTTATTGCAGGAGGAAATAAGCAAGCTGATGCATGAACCTGCCCTATTTTTACTTCTCCAGAGCAGGTACATCAACACATACACACTAAAGCTCCTTGACTTCATGTACAGTGCCCCATCCCAGGTAGAGAAGTGAGATAAATTGTTCAGGAATGTCCTTTTATGTTTTTTTAAAAAACACTATCAGAGTCATATAGCTTGAGTTAATCTCAGAATTAAAAATACTAATGAATTTTGGCAAATGGCTGTCATGCCCTTTTTTCTTGAACCTTGTTTGCCCTACCTGCATGTGTTCATTTATACATATTCTAAATTTGTTTGGGCTGCACCTCAATCCTCAGAGAATGCTTCTGTGGTATGCTCTTATACAGACCTTTACTATTATGGGAGTGCTTACTTCTATACAACTTGCCATGGAATAGCATACACTAATACAATATTTAAGACTTGTAAATAATGGAGTATTAATTAGGCATTCCTTAAAATCCTCAAGGCCAGGATATAATTGAAAGTGAACATAGCATATTCAAACAATTATTTTTAAAAAAATTAAGAAGGAAAAGTACCAAGGGGTACATTAAATTTTAAAATTAATCCCCAAGATATATATGTTTGAAAGCTCAAAATCATTTCTCTACAGAGTGTTCTGAACTGCCTTTTGATAGGCCTATCTGATTTAACCAGTTTGAGACTTGGAAGTTCAGTTGGCTGAAAATTTGGGAAGGGATATGTACCTTTCATTGCAGATAGATCCACTGAAAATTTATGGATTTCTGTTCAACTCCTCTGATTGTGGGCCATCAAGAACAGGGTGAGAAGACAGTGGAAGTCACAGGAAAGATGGCAACTCTTCAGCTAATGGGCAAAAGGAGATATCAACCATATCATCAGAACTCACCCAGGGCCAGTGTAAGAACCTATACACCAAGGGAAAAGATATTCTAAGGACACCCAGAGTCCTATGTCACCTGCTAATCTTTCTCTGGCAATATTAGCTGCTTTGACCCATGCATCTGCAGTGAGTGCCACTGAGTACATTTATTGGTCTAACATTACCCATCTATCTTTGCTTCACCTTGTGGACTGTTTGGATTGAGCCCCTGTATTCAATACTAATGACTCTGTGTTGATGACTGGACCTTGGGACCATAAGAGACTCATTCACCCATCTGAATAAGGGACTATGTTTAATTTTTCCTTGGGATTTGAGTCACTTCCCATTTCCATAGCACATCATAACATTAGTATTCCTATTAAAGGCAAATACGGGCTTGTGTTCTATGAGATACCAGAACTGCTAATCATATGGGTCTCTTCGAGCTATTCTCTAGATTTTTTTTGATCAATATGATAATGTAACCAATACTACTTGAAATAGTTTGGATTCTTGTTTTTTTATTTTATTTTATTTTTTATAAAGAAGTTTTTTATTCATTTTACATACCAACCACAGATCCCCCTTCTCCTGCCCCCCCAGTCTAACACCCTTCAATCCACCCCCCCCATCTAGTCCTCTGAAAAAGTAAGGCCTCCCATGAGGAGTAAGCAGAGCCTGGTACATTCAGTTGAGGCAGGTCCAAATCCCTCCCCCTGCGTCAAGGTTGTACAAGGGGTCCCACCATAGGTAGTGGGCTCCAAAAAGCCAGCTCATGCACTAGGGATGTGGATTCTTGTTCTTGGTGACAGACAATTCTTTCACAATTTAAATATTATTCATTACATTTATGATTTGCTTGCTTATAAGATATTCATGCATCAAATGACAGTTAGGTTTATACGCAGCAATTAAAACCACTCTGAATATCCTGTGTTTAAAAAATTAAAAAGGGGGAGCTGATGGAACACAATCCAATAATGAAGTCATAGGAGAATTCTGAGTGCTTATGAGAACACCCCAAGTGTAGGGAAAAGGGGCCAGCTAAAGAAACCCATCCTGACCCTGGAACCGAGAACCAGTGAAAGAAACACAGCCTGGATCTGAGACCTGAGCCAGTGAACGAAACATTTTATTCCTGAACCCAGAACCAAAGAAACATGCCCTGACTCTGAAACCAGTGCCAAAGAAACACACTTTGTCCCGAGAATCAGAGCCAGTGAAAGAGTATGCCCTGGCCTTAGAATTAGAGCCAAAAAGCTAAAAAACAAACAAACAAACAAACAAACAAACAAAACAAAACAAAAGGCCAGTGAAAGAACCAGTTTGGCTCTGAGATCAGGGCCATCTCTGTCCCTGACACCAACGAAACTACCCAGTCCCTGAGCAGGAAAAACTAACCAATCCCTGAACAGAAAATCTCCCTGGAGAAGCTCTGCCCCTAAGAAACCCTATATAAACCACCCTGCCTGTTCAGTTGTTGACTGTTCTTTCCCACCTTGGCAGAGGCAGTCACTCTCCTAGACTCCTCCTCCCCAAATAAATCTCTCAAGAGTGTTGGGTGAAGGTCTTCATTCACCAGCACAGAGAAGAAGAACCTTGCTGAGACGTCCCTTAGGTGACTGAGCAAGGTTAGGGCAGAAACAGTAACAACTTTTTGCTGGAGCCGGAGGAGATTGCTACATTTCTGCAGGGATTTCCCCTTTAGCAGAGCGAAGCAAAAGAAGCAACATCTTGGGCCAGAGAGAAAGAAGCAGAGCTCTGCTGGGAAGCCCCCTTAAGGGGCCTGAGCAAAGCTCAGCTGTAGTGGCTCTCCAGGAGATGAGCCTGATTGCTATATCCTGCGGGGAGACAATCCCCCACCATACCACAGCTCCAGGTATATCCTAACTTCCCAAACAGGATACCTTTCTCTCCAGAGCTGAGCTGTCCTAGCAGCTCCAGGTATAGCTGACTTCCCAAGCAGTCAGGATACCTTCTCCCAGAGTTGTAACACTCGCTTACACCAAGAAAACACAAAATTCTTATGACCTCAGTTTCTTCAAAACATGAAATTGTTCTTGGAATGTGTTTTCATGCTCCTCTCGGGTATAACATAGCAGTTAATTTACTTCAGATGACATGTTATTGTTTGCTGATATTTCTAAATTAAATGTTTAAACTATCATTTACATGCCTCTAGGAGAAAACATGGTTTCCATGTGTGGCATATCCTTGTGATTGTATGCAGCTTGAACTCATGAAAACTTTACTCATGTGCTATTTCTTGACCCCCTGACCCCCAGAGTATAAATTGTCTAAGGCCCTGATTACAATTGGCAATTGCACGAGACTGTGGTCCACTTCGTTTGTTGGTTAATGTAAGCCACTTGAACCACACAAGTGGCCTGGCCCCTCCCCTGAGGACCTCTAACTGCTGGTCCCTGCCCCCACCCTACAGAGTAAAAAACCCAATCTCTGGATGTGAAATCCCACCAATCTCCACCCTGAAAAGACCCACCCCTTCCCAAAAAACCATATGAGCCCTGTATCCTGTTCGGTTTGCTGCTGTTTTTCCCTTGAGCAGCAGCAGCCACCTTTCTGTTTTTTCCTTCCCATTAACTCTCTTGTGTGAGGTTTGTTGTGTGGTGTGACTTTGTGGTATTCGCTGGCTCCCGGCTGCTAGGATACCTTCCCATTCAAGTTGTAACGCTTACATTTGGTGCTGTGACTCGGATAGGCTCTCCTAGTGCCTGCATTTACCCTCATGGTCTAAGCTGTGCTGGACCCTATCCTTCATCTCCACCCACAAGAGACTCACCTTCTGGCTCCCCAATCACTCAGCCCCTTACCACCACCAGCAGTCAGGTTAATTTCCCCCTTTGGTTAGTATAAGCATTTTCCTGAATCTGAGGAAGTGACCATTGAGTGTCTGGCTCTGCTGTGATAATCTTAGAGGTGGAGATATCCCCAGCCACTGTCTTTAAGGCTATGACTCATCCTCTTCATCTGACCCCATAGCCCCACCCTTGTAGCTGCACTTAGAAAACTTCCATCCTTTCCACCTGACACCCGACCTGAAGAGCATTAAATTTATTCACTTTTGCAATCAAATTTGGCTTTAATACCCCTTAGATAATCAAGCCAAAGGGCAACCTTAGATCCTAATATTATTTGGGACCTTTACAAATACTGTGAGCCATCGGGGAAACAGAAAGCGATTCCCCATTCCCTATTTTTCTGCTTCAAGCCCTGTTTGTTTTTGTCTAGTCTCCCCTGCCACACATCCCCTGTGTAAATGTCCTGTCTTTTAAGTTACCATACATGGATCTGTAAGTTTGCTGCAAAGTGGGAGCTAGAAGCGAGACCTAGCAGGAGGGGGAGAAAGCAAAGGCGTAGGCCAATTGCAACATGCACACACCACACACACTCTCTTCACTGACCGGTGCTTTTCTCAGCTCCCTCCTGTAGCATTCTTTTCTATAGCCAGGGCTCAAAAACTTCCTATTGTCAAGCCTTCTTTGTTCTCAGCTTACTGGATTTAGTTTTACAGGGGTTCAGGTGTCTTAGGTTTGAGTGGTACTAGACTGTTGCTCTGTGCTGTCCCACTTGAATTAAAACCTGGCTCTGGAGTTAGGATATGACTTGTTTAAAGGTTTCTTCCAAAATCTCTGTCCCGTATCAGGTGAGCCATTTGCTGTGTGACGGAAAAAGGAGAGCAAAACAAAAAGGGACAGACTATTTCCAGTAGGGACCACTGCTGCTCATCTCATGCTCTTGGTTTTAGATTGGCTCTCTAAAACTTTTGCTGAGGTGTAAGTCTTCTCTCAATATTTGTAAGGGTCTTGTGCAAACTTCCTGTACCTGAGGATTTGTAGGCATATTGGGTCTCATTAAAACTGTGTGAAAATCTGTGACGAAAGTGTTATTTAAAACTCATAACACCAGGGTGGATAGTTGAAAATGTATACACAGGTAGCCGTAAAGGACACATGTGGCTTGCTGCCACCTTAGCTGCTGTCCCCCCCCCCCATTGGAATGGAGGTAACCTCGTGGCTGACAGCTGTCTTTGGCTAGTGTTGGAAATGATGGACTTTGCCATGTGACCTCATTCCCATCTTGATAAAAGTGACTACATGACAGAAGCTATCCAAGGAAAAATAACTCCTCCTAGCTGTGAGGCCCAAACCAGATGATTCTTTCACTGTTTTCAGTCACACACAGTAACAAGCCTCCACCCACAGTCCCTTCTCTTGCTCTCCAGCCTCTCTGGTTTCCCTTTCTTCCTTCTCAGTGACAGATTCTCTTCACTGTGAATGTTTTTATGACTCTTCTGGCAAGTGGAACTTATGAAGGCCTTCCCACAATACTTACATGCTTCCCCTACTTTCTATTGTTACAAGAACTCCAAACAGCCAAGGTTTTGCCACAATGTTTACATGCGTGAGATTTCTCTCCTAAGTGAGTTCTTTCATGAATGTTACAACGAGTAAAACTGGTAAAGGTTTTTCCAGAATGCTTTTGATGCATAAAACTTTCCTTCACTGTGAATTTTTTCACAAATATATCAAGAAGTGTCACAGATGAAGGTTTTCCCATGATGCTTGCATGCATAAGGCTTCTCTTCAGTGTGAATTCTTTCAGGAGGGCTATATAACGTCAAAACAGTAGAGCTTTGGCCACATTGCTTATATGTATAGGTTTCTTTCCTCTCTGAGTTACTTTATGTTTCTCAAAATATTTCAAATATTTAAATGTTTCCCACATTGCTTGCTTACAAATGTAGCTTTTCTGTCCCCTACGACTTGTTTTCATGGTTGCTAAGGTAACTGGAATCAATGAAGGATTTTTCATGATGCTTAACACATAAGTGGATTCACTTCTGTATGGATTCCTTCATTATTCTGGCCGTAAGTGTGTCTCCTTAATATAGTCTCATTGAGTTTATCTCCAGTATAAGTTCCTTCCTGAGGATAAACAATTGGGAGACTCCTACAGCCTTGATTATATTTTTAGTTTTTACAGGGTTTCTCTTTAGGAGAAATTTCAAGTACCTGAAGTGATTCAAAATGACTGATATCTTTCTAATGTTTCTGATGTGTAAAAGCCTTTGCCATAGCTTCTATATATTCAGATAGTTTCCCTCTAGTTTATCTCTGAGATACACACGTAAGGCTGAATGAACAATGTATCTTACATGCAGTCAGCTTTCACACACTCTTATTGTGGGAGGTATGGCTTCATTAACCATATTCTCTAGAATTGTTTCCTCATTTTCATGACACTGACTATCACATTAATATGCATAAACTTCTCAACTACCTGAGTTCTGCATAAAATGAGAAGAGCATTACTGTAGCCAAGGGAAATGATGGAAGCTGGCTTGAGGGGACCAGGACAACTATACTATTGCAGAGGCAACAGCAGAGTGCCACCAATGTTAAGGACAATATCGAGCACATGAAAAGTCCTTGGCAAGTATAAAGAGTGTTGACTTTACATCTTTAAGAATTATGAAGGGGCTGTATCATTGGCTGAGGGGTTAAGAACAATTCTTGCTCTCCCAACAGGCCAGAGTTTGATGATCAGTATTATATGGAATACTTCCTGTTACTCTTGATCTGAATGATCTGTTGTCCTCTCTGGCCTACACAGATGGTTTTTGCAAAGGTGATGTTTACAAGCACACATACAATACACATAAAGTAACTAAGGGAAATAGAAGGAGTGAACCTTTAAGCCAAGCACCGGTCTTAGCAGAGAATCACAACAACCACAGAAAGTAGTCAAACACTGGCATTTTTGCATTATAAATCCTGAGCCTGTGTTGACTAGTTAGTTATCAACTCAACCAGAGCTAGGGTCATCTGAGAATAGGGACCCTCAATTGGGAAAATGGCCCCAAGGGATTGACCTGTATTCAAGACTCTGGGGGCATATTCTCATTCTTATTGATGAGGCAGGACAGATCATAGAGAGTGATGTGCTCCTAGGTAGGTGGGTGTGAGTTTATAAGAAAGGTACTTTAGTAATCCATGAGGAGCAAGCTAGTAAGCAGCATTCCTCTATAGTCTCCAGTTCAGTTCTGGCCTCCAGCTTCCTGTCTTTTTAGCTCCTACCCTGCTTTCCATTGATGGACTATATGTAACATGGCAGTGTAAGCCAAAATAAGCTTCACTGTCCCAAAAGATGACTTTGGTCATGGTGTTTATCACAAGAGCAGGGAAGACTCTACAGTAGAATTTGGCTACCAGGTTCATGAGGTAATGCTGACAGAGATGACTGTAGTTTTAATGAGGACTGGGAGAATGCCTGGAACATTGATCTGGAAAAGGCATTGAGTGCTCAGAGGTCAATGAGCTGTTACTGGAGATCTGAGGATAGGAATGTAGAGAACAAAGAAAAGATGGAAATCTGGCTTATAGAGTTTCAAGGATGATGATTGTTACACTAAAGACTCTACTGAGGCAGTTTCTGTGATATTTTATATTATGACTCTGCTTTCTTGTCAGCTTGGCTTTAAGAATGATTTGGGATTAACAAGAAAACAGCAATAAAGAGCTGAATGGCCAATAGCTAGGCAGAAGAGGGGTAGGTGGGGCTGGTGGGCAGAGAGAATAAGTAGGAGGAGAAATCTAGGTGGAAGTAGAGAAGAAGAAAGGAGAGATAGAGGGAGAAAGAAACAGAGATGCCTGGGACCAGCCAGCCATGTAGCCACCAGTCAGCTTGATGGAGTGGGACATACAGAAATGGTAGAAAGCCCCAAGGCAAAATGTAGATGAAGAGAAACAGGTTGGCAAAGAGGCAGGTAGAGGGAAGTTGTTACTAAATTGCACGTTTTGCAACTCTGTGGGTTTGGTGTCCCTGATTTCGGCACCAAAATATTAGTAAATTGATGGCTGAAACTGCAAGAAGACAGTTCAGCCCTGGAGGGTGAAGTATCCCGGACACCTTGAGCTGCTCAGAACAATAGCTCTGCCCTGAAGGTGTCCCGGACACCTGGAGCTGTTTAGCACAGCTGTGATGGCTGAAACTGCAAGGAGATGACAGTTCAGCCCTGGAGGGCGATTTTTCTGACTTCTGGGGAGAGTTAAGCCTGGAACTGTTTCAGCAGGGAAGGGTATCCTGACTCTTCGGGAAAGTCAAGGTATACCTGGTGTGATGGGGGATGGTCTCCCTGTAGGATATAGCAATCCTGCTCCTCTCCTGGAGAGCCTCTACAGCTGAGTTTTGCTCAGCCCCCACTTAAGGGGACTTCCTAGCAGAGCTCTGCTTCTCCAGCCTAAGATGTTGCTTCTTTTGCTTCACTCTGCAAAAGGGGAAACCCCTGCAGAAGCGTAGCAATCTCTGGCTCAGGAGAAAAGTGTTACTTACAATTCTCTCTGTCCACTGAGGGATGTCTCAGCAAAGATCTTCTGTTCAGCTGTTCCTTGCCCTGCTCTTTCAGCTCTCTCTCTCTCTCTCTCTCTCTCTCTCTCTCTCTCTCTCTCTCTCTTGTTTTGTCCACTAGGGGACGTCTCAGCAAGGATCTTCTCTATGCCAGTGAATGAAGATCTTCACATACAGAAAACTCTTTTGAGGAGAGGTTTATTTGGGAAGGGGGAGTCCAGGAGAGTAGCTACCTCTACCAGGGTGGAGAGAACAGCCTTTCTTTCTAACTGACTAGGCAGGGTGGTTTTCACAGGAAGTCTAGGGAGTGGAGTCAACCTCGGGCCCAGGGGTCTACTATCCTGCTCTGTGATTGGTTGGTTTCACAAGTCACTTGGCCAGGGGCAGAGATGGCTCTGATCTGACTGAGCCAAACTCTGTTTCTTTCTGCCCTGATCTGAGCCATCTTTCCCTAGTTCTGGGCTCCAGGGTCAGGGTGGGTTTCTTCAGCCAGCCCGTTTTCCCTACAGAAGTAAAAAAAATTCCTCTATTGTTACTGAAAAATTTCATCACTACTTTCTACCCCCTTTGTGATATTTATGTCCTCAAGGCTCAGCAAACTAATCAGTTTTGTCAAAAACAATCATCAACCTGAGACCTCCATGCCCTACAACACAGGTTGGCTGATAATGATTGTTCACCAGGTTAGATACATCATTAGAAATACAAGAAAAGTGGGTTCATAGGTGACTCTGCCAAACCACAAACAATGCAGGACTCCTCAGTGTCAATTTAGGACAGTTCCTCGGCCCAAGTCTCCAGCCTCTTGGAATTTATGGGAAGTATTTTGTTTTTGTCTCCTTTGCTTTCTTTTTCTTCCTGTGTCACTTGGAACACCAGCTGGAAATGGACTGAAATCTTCCTGACTTAACACTACATCTGTTACACAATAACAGTTGTCCATGATGAATATGAACGCTGCATTTTTGTAGAAATTCAATGGACAAAGACACAAGGAAAGAAGAGGACTCTCATTGAGATGAACTCAGTTTCACAAAAAAGTATTCTACAGTGCACGTACCAAATCCTGAAATTCCCAAAATACTTGAGATCGTGTTAGTCAACAATTTGCGAAGAATGGGATTGGCCCTCAAGAAGGCAGCTCCTAGGTAAGAAGGTATTGGCAACTGATGACTTTGAAGGGAAAGTGAGTCATTTTTCTTGAGGAATATGGCCAACAGTAGGTTTCCCATGCCCTGTGGATGGCCACACACATTTGGACAGTGGTAAGTGAACTCTGTGCAATAAAAAACAAAAGCAAAAACAAAACACACACAAAAGTAAGCGAACAGATGGCTGTGCTGGGCGTGTAAAGGCTAGAAACAATAAAAATACACCATTTATATGTAGAAAATTTCCCAAAACAAACATATTTAAAAGGTTTTGTTTGGATTTTTATTAACAAAACATTAAAACAGATGTCCATAGGGCTAGGATATGGGTAAGAATGTGAAAACCTTGCCGCGCAAGCCTGCAGACCTCAAACCTGCTCAAGGATGAGGGAAGAGTGAATACTTTCTCACTGTTGGTGGAAGTTTAAACTGCTGCAGTTATCAAGCAAATCAGTGTGAGCTTGCCTCAAAAGTAAAATACAGAATTACTATTTTACCAAACTATACATCTCTCCACATATAATGAAAATGTATCTACCATAGATACATGCACACACATGATCAGTGTTGCTCCAGTTCCAATAACTAAAAAATAATCAGCCTAAAAGGATAACCAGACTACAACCCACAGCTCCAGAGAAGCTAACTAACAAGGAGAACCCCAAGAGAGACACATGGATTGGCCTGGGAAGGAGAAATGGATGAGATCTCCATGAGTAAACTGGGAGTGAGCGGGGCAATAGAAGTTAGGGGATGGGGGATGAGAACATAAGGGAATGGGATGGTCGAGCTGGAACAGGGATGGAATGGAAGAGCAATGAAAGAGATACCATGATAGAGGGAGACACCATGGGGATAGGGAGAAACTGGGTGCTAGGGAAGTTCCCAGGAATCCACAAGGATGACCCCACCTTAGACTACAAGCTATAGTGGGGAGGGTGCCTGAACTAGCCTACCCCAGTAATCAGATCAGTGAATACCCTAACTGTCATTATAGAGCCTTCATCCAGTAACTGATGGAAGCAGATGCAGAGATCCACAGTCCAGCACCTGGCTGAGCTCCAGGAGTCCAGTGGAAGAGAGGGAAGAGGGATTCTGTGAGCAAGGGGCATCAAGATCATGATGGGGAAACCTACAGAAACAACCAAACCAAACTAGTGGGAACTCATGAACTTTGGACCAATAGCTGTGGAGCCTCCATAGGACTGGATTAGGCCCTCTGCACAGGTGAGACAGTTATGTAACTTGATGTGCTTAAAGGGCCCCTTGGCAGTGGGATCAGGATCTATCCCTAGGGCATGAGCAGGCTTTTTGGAGCCCACTACCTATGGTGAGATACCTTACACAGCCTTGGTCCAGGGGGAAGGGCTTGGACCTGCCTCAACTGAGTGTACCAGGCTCTGCCGACTCCCCACTGGAGGCCTTGTCTTGGAGGAGGTGGGAATGGGCGGGAAAGGCTGGGGGTGGAAAGAGGAAGGGGAGGGGATCTGTGGTTCAGATGTAAAATGAATAGAACATTTCTTAATAAAAAATATTTTCATTGGCAAAAAAAAAATCAGCCTAGATGTGCATCAACTGATGTTCATTTAATGAAATGTGGCACATAAACACATTGGAATTCAATTCTGCAATGAAGAAATCCGAAATGAAATTTGGAAGTGTATTAACTGGAAATATAATTATAGTTAAATATAGCTAACCAAAGTGCTCAAAGTCAAAGGCTGTCTGTTCTCTCTTCTATATGAGTTCTATCTTTAAGCTCTTACTCATCCTCTTACCCATGCTCTTACCCATCTGTTTCAAAACTGGACTGAGTGTCCATAGAGAGCATGGAGAAGAAAGGCTCCATGATCTGTGTGTAGGTGGGGGTGATACAGGTACAGTAGTAGGCATGTGATATGCAAGTAGAGTGGGGGATATAGGAGGACCAAAAAGGGGGAAAGGAAGAGAAGAGTTTTGAGTATCAAGGTTTTGGGTCACACTGTTGGTACACAAGTGTCTCTGTCTAAAAAAAATCAGACATAGAGGTGCAAGCCATTACTCAGAATGAGTGATGCAGAGGAGAGTGATCTAATAGTCCAAGGCTAGCCTGGTCAACACAGAAATTTCCAGAGCGATACAAAGAACCCAAAACAAAACAAACAAATAATAAATTATATTTTAAATATGAATTAAAAGTAAATAAACATCAATGTAACCACAAACACAAGAGTAATAAATGTGTCATGAATGTACTGCATACTCACGTCAACTTTCAGTTAAAAAACATTATCTCCAGCAGGTAAGAAGCACATTTGTCTTTCTCCCTTATGGACTTTCTGCAGCTTTCCCAATGGTTAGAAATTACGCCACCTACAAAACCAACTATCTGAAGGCAACAGGAAAGACATCAAGGACTGCAATCCTGGAAATTACCTTACAGAATTCACACTCCCGATCTCTTCTGTTTCAAGCAGCCTACAGCAAAACAAGGAGCAGCAACAAACACAATTCCAGTTCCGTGAAGCTCTGCACATGACTGCCTGGTCCATTTCACATTCAGCAATGTTGGGAATACTTTATAAAATTCCAATTTTAACCTTAAAAATAATCACTGTAAACAAACAAAGTGTGAAGCAAAATGAAATTTCTCTTTCTTCAGATCAGTAATTTTGACCACTGTAGAAGGAAGAACAAGAACAAAGTGTTGCACATCATCATTTTTTTAAAAAAGGAAGGCCAAGTGGTGGTGGTGCACACCTTTAATCACAGCACTTGGGACGGAGAGGCAGGCAGACCTCTGTGAATTTGAGTTCCAGGACAAGTACCAAAATTACATAGAGAAACCCTGTCTCGAAAAAAAAAACCAAAAAAAAAAAAAAAAAAAAGGAAAAATGCAAAAATCATACTAGACGAGGTGTTAGAGTGTTTGAGTTCAGGACACAGTCTGGACTCAGCATCACCAACCTGCCATCTCTTTAACGTCTATGTAATGTTCATGGAAAGGACTCACCCAAGAGTGCTGGGGATTTCGAGGAAGCAGCTTCATCAGCACAGAACAGGATGCGACTCTGGGCTGAGGCTTCCTGTGGGTTGCACACTTCAAGTGCACATGCACACAGGAATGGCTGTCAGACTCCATACTCCAACACCAGGGGAAACTCCAAGTGCTGGCGCCACATAGCTCCAAAGTTGCTAGTGTCCCAAACTGCCAACAAAGATTCCTGTAGCACAAGACTTACTGACCATTTCATACTTCTGAAGTGTCTACACTTTCATATAATAGTGTACTCTTTCATACACAGTGTATTTAACACTTCAAGTTGATCTTTCTATCTCATATACAATTATTTTGCCTATCATTAGTTAGAATTACCTAGTATACTGCTAATATTTACTACAATTTGAGCAATAATTTACACGAAAATACAGAGGAAATTGTAAAATGTATCCACTTCTTTTTAACCATTTGATACTTTCATTAAATAACAGGATGTAATATCAACATCCAATAAACAATAACATTTCTCTAATCAACACCAGGGTCAAATAGAAAATCACTGACAAAATCCCATTCAGAGTAACATGAAAAGAATTACTTAGAAATGAGCCCAAGCAAGAGGGTAAAAATGGTGATAATGACAACTGCCAATGGTAAAGAAATTAAAAATTCATGTCCATGAGCTGCCAGTAATAGTACTGTACAAATGAGCATCGTACTTGATAGAGTACCTGGGTTGCAACATAGCATTCCTGAGAATATGGTCATCCCTGCTCAACCATTATGGGTCATCCCTGAGAAGAATGCCTGCCGAGACAGCCTGTCTACCTTGGGCAATAATTTCAAGGAGAGACTGCATAAAAACCGAGTGGCCTATGAGGCTTCATCAAGTTCGTGATTCTGAAGCCCCTTCCAGGTCATCCAGAGAGTGATGGATGTTCACTGGCAGGTGGCATCCCACTGGCGTGGGCTCCTGTCAAGCAGGGGCCTCTGTCTGTATTCAGGCCGGGACAACGCTCCTAGGAGTAAGGGTGGATTGGAGGTAGGGTGTGCAAGCACTGAGAGAGTGGGGGAGTCTTGTGGGTGGGTGGCTTCCCTGGAGTTCTGGCAGCAAGCGTGGCCCCTGGTTGAGCAGAGGTCTCCACCTGAGTTTAGGGTTGGGACATGCTGATGAGGAGGGGAGCAAGGATTGGGGGTAGTGTGACTAGGCACAATGGAGAGGTTCAGTGGATTGACAGCCTACCCGTAGTTCTGGTGTCTGGCACAGCCTCAGGTCCAGCAGGGTGCCTTCACAGGAGTTGGGGGCTGGGAACAATAAATTTAGTCTTAAGTTTATTAAAAAATCTTTCACTGTCAAACTTTCGCCAAGTGTTATACAACAGCCAAACTTTATTTCAATTAAAAAAACTTTAGATAATGGATAGGTTGAAGCATAAGGTGAGAAAAAGACTCAAGTGTGCTTACCTCTCTCCAAACTTTTGTGTTTGCATAGCATGCCCTTCTTCCTGTTCCTCTGTCTAGACAGACCTGGGGACTCTTTCTACCCCAGCTGTCTTAGGATTTCTACTGCTCTGAAGAGACACCATCAGGAAGCAAACAAAGGTCAAGATGGAATATGGTTGCTGGTCTGCAGTCACATTAGCTAATTCCTTTTCTGTATCTTTCTTCCTTACATTCCAGTCCAGGCCTGAGGGCAATGGGGGTTGGGCCATGACCCTATACTCATACTCACAGGACA
The DNA here is from genome assembly GCF_949786415.1 of Peromyscus eremicus. Taxonomy (NCBI): domain Eukaryota; kingdom Metazoa; phylum Chordata; class Mammalia; order Rodentia; family Cricetidae; genus Peromyscus; species Peromyscus eremicus. The sequence goes on along the minus strand of NW_026734286.1, from coordinate 9,497,238 downwards.
AAACAGAAGACTCAGGAGGAGATAGAGGGGCAGGGAGTGGAAGGGCCTGGGGCCCAATAAAACCTTAATTTCAATGCATCCATAGGTCAGAGATAGTCCTTTGGGCAGCAGTGTCTGTGGCTGTTGCTTTCTTGACCTGGATGTGATGGATCCACGTGGTAATGACAGGTACATTCACATCCACAGGAGTGGAGCAAATGTCCATGCAGTGTCCTTACCATGTTAGTTCCAGCACCCATTTGACTACCCAGTTGACCTAGATGGTATCATGGGACTGAAGCAAGGGGAAACGTGCCGGACACAGAGATTGGCTAAGTTTCTTGTGTAGTCTAATGAACAACATTTATGGAGAACTGGAAGGCCTGTAGTGACTGGAGAAAGGAAGGGTGACATATATTTACTCACTGCTAGTCTCTGAGCCTGGGAAGCAGTGGGAGAGATCTTACAAACATACTTTCATAGACGGTGATTCCTTTCCTATATGGAGGCCAGGATGCCAAGCATAGCAAGGGAAGTAGGCCTATCCACACTTTGCTGGACTCTAATGGGAGTTTTTAGAGTCTTTGTAACATCCTGTTTATTTTTCTACATGCCCAGAACTCTGAAGTCTGTATGCATAAGGAAGTTTTCAATCTATATCTTAAACCTTAGCTATTAATTGATAAGTTTTGGCTATGAAAGCCAGGTCATTATCAGATCCCATCGCTAGGGGAGGCTGAATCAAAGGATCAGTTCCTGGAGGAGCTTTTTAAGCTACTGTTTGAGCAGTTTCATCCTGGTGTGGAGTGTTTTTACTCGCCCAGAACAGGTATCTGTAAAAACTAGCAATTATTGTATCCTGCCCTGGCAGGCTGAATCTTGGTGGAGTAAGTTTCTCAGAGTTCACCAGCATGTTGTCCTCACATTTGGACCTCTTTCTTTAGATTCTAAGGGATCTTCTTTAGGATTTACTTGAGCACACACCTTGCATCTGGGTGAAACTTCCCTGTAGATGAATTTCCAGTCTTGTTAAATAAGAAACACAAAGCCAAATACAGAGGTGCAAGCCATATAGATCAGAGCAATAGCCACCAACTAACCTTAGCTCACCACCTCGCCGTAGCTTCCCAAGAGAGCCTCCTGTCTCACCTGTACCTTTATTGCCTCCCTGTTCTGCCTTTTCATTGGCTCTAAGCCCAGCCACATGACTGCTTCATCACTGCCTGTCTATACAGACCTCCAAGTCTCTATGGTTGGTACTGTGATTAAAGGCGTGTGTCACCATGCTTGGCTGTGTTCTTGAACACACAGAGACACTGCCTGCCATGTGATCAGATTAAGAGCATGTGCTACCACTGCCTGACTTCTATTTATGGCTGACTATGACCTCTGATCTCCAGGCAAACTTCATTTATTAACATACAAATAAAATATCACATTTCAGCACAAATAAAATATCACCACACTGCTCCTGCTAGGCTCTCCAGTCTAGTTATAACAAACCTTGGTTTGAGCAACTCAGAATGTTTTCTGACCCCATATGGGTAGCCTGGTAAAGGTCAGTTACCAGAGTCCTGCCAGCTGTTTCTGGGAGAATGATCTTTCCCTCTGTGTCCTCCATCAACATGTGGCTTTGAGCTGTACCTTTCCTTTTTACCATGGAGCCTCAGGCAGTATCCAGTCAGGATGCATTATCAGAATATCAACAGGCCCCACTGGTCTTACAGCCATTTGTTGGGCAGCCAGGTCAGTGGCCCAGAGAGGAGGATAGCATTTCATGGGGGAAGCCAAGTAGCCCCTAGGAGGACCAAGGTTTTTAATGCCCCCTTTCCCAGCTGTAGGAAGCCATTTTTCTCCACACATCATTCTGGGGACATGCCTGGTAGTAAAAGCATAGGTGCTGTCCGTGTGTGGGAAGCTCCTTTTTCCCCCATATGAGAACCTGGGTGAAATCGATCAGTTCTGCTTTCTAGGCTGAGGTACCTGGCTTAGGCCCAAAGCGTTTCAGTTAAAGTAACTATTGCAGGTCCCATGTACCTGGTTCCACCTTTCATCTCATGACTGTCATGGAGGAGAACCTGTGGGTAGTCAACAGGGAAGAGCAGGATTGATGGTGATGGGGTTCTCAAACCAAACTCATGGCGTAGTGCCTGGTACTACGTCACACAGGCATTAGAGAGCCAGAGTTCTGACGTTCCTTGTAGGAGGCCTGAACTGTGTTGTACGGTTTTGTGAGTATAAGATCTTCACCCACACTTAATTTTAAAAAAAATTTTCACTAGACCAGCAGTAGCTGCCACAGCTCTTAGACAGGTAGGCCATCCTGTAGCTCCTGGGTCCAGTCCTTTGGACAGATACGCCATCAGGCATTTCCATGGACAGAAAGTTTGAGTTAAACCCCCTTTTGTTTTTTGTTTCAAGTGAGACAAACAGATTAAAAATTATTTGAAACATCTAGAAAGCCTTAAAGGTTTTTTTTTCCATCTCAGTCTAAATTAGGGGCTCAGTGATTGGAGGCCTTGCTGGCCCCACAAACTCTGGTATCCAGAGGCAATAATGCCTAGCTGTACCGAGGAACTTCCCAACCTGTCTCTTAGTCTTTGAAGCTGGGATCTGAAGGATAGGAACAAGCCCACTATGAGACTTGCTCCCTTGTCTAGCACCAACTGGTACCCAGCCTCTAATGTACAAAGTTGGGTTTTCTTGGCCGACAGTCTGTAGCTCAAGTTTTCTACCTCCTGCAGCAGGTCCTCAGTGGCTCTTTTATAATCTATTTTCCTGGGAAACCTCTGACAGAAGGGCAGGATATCAGTATTTAGTGTCTTTAAGTCCATGGGGTCAATCTGATCCAGGTGTGTTGCCTTGTGGAACTTCCCTCTGCATCTGCCCATTTAAAAGCAAAGATGCATTGACTCACCTCTGCCAAGGTGAGGCCGAAGAATGCATCTTTTTGGTCCAAGACAGTGTACACCTATTTCTCTGGAAGAATCAGACTCATGAGACTCAGAGGTCTCAGAATTCTTCACAGGGAGAAGAACAGTGTGGTGTTTTGAATAGGAATGGCTTCCATAGACTTGTGTTTGAGTGCTTGGCCCACAGTGAGTGGCACTATTAGGAAGTGAGACCTTGTTGGAGTAGGTGTGGCCTTACTGAAGGAAGTGTATCACTGTAGGGGTGGGTTTTGAGGTCTCAGAGGCTCAAGCCAGTCTCCTTCTGCTGCCAAAACATCAAGATATAGAACTTCCAGCTCCTTCTCCAGTACTATGTCTGCCTGTATGCTGCCATGTTTCCTGTCATGATGATAATGGACTAAACCTATGAAGCTGTAAATCAGTGACAATGAAATGTTTTCCTTTATAAGAGTTGTCAGGATTGTGGTATCTCTTCACAGCAATAGAACCCTAGCTAAGGCAGAAGTTGGTATCAGGGACTGCGTATTGCTGTGAAAGCTCTGACCAGGCTCTTGTTTGGAGGAATGTGGATGTTGGGACATTTTAAGTGGGGATTAATGGGCCATCCTAGTGGGACGTGGAAGACAGCAGTGTCCCTGAAAGGAAGTCCAGAGAGACCATGGCATGAAGATGTGAAACAAGCCTGGATTGTGTTAGAGACCCCAAGATGTTGGCGATGCCAGAGTCATGGGTACCTGCCAGGGAAACCTGTGGTGGTATTTTACTTGTACTGAAATGTGATTTTAATTGTATGTTAATAAATAAAGTTGCCTGGGGGTCAGAGCTATTAGAGCCATAGCAAGTGCGTGGCGGCGGTGGTGCACGCCTTTAAGGACCTGGAAGGCGGTACATACAGGCAGTGACGAGGCAGTCACGTGTTTGGGTTTACAACCAATGAGAAGGCAGAACAGCTAGACTATATAAAGACATACACACAGGAGGTAGATCTTTTTCGGAGAGCTCTTTTGGCTGAAGAGGATCACTGAATCAGGAAGGGTGAGGCTCTTAGCTCTGACCTCTTGGCTTTCTTCTCTGAATCGGCTCTGTGTTTCTTATTTAATAAGACGGTTGGTTACATCTACATTTGGCGCCCAACGTGACAAGAATCCATTAAAAACTGCTTAACTTGGCTTGGCGGCAGGTCCGGTTTCCCGTCAGGGCGGCCGGCTCCCCAGCCCGGGCCCAGGTCGGCTCGGCCTCAGGCCGGACTAGCCTTGAGCTACTTGCTTAAAGCCGGTGCTACAGACAACTCAGGCCTGCCCTGCCTGTAAAGCCAACGCACGTGGTTGGAGCTTAAGGTAGCCAGAGCCAAGGCTTGACTAGGCTCAAGTGGGAACACGTGGCTGGATTCAAGCTCTTAGGCAGAACTTGTGGCTACGCTTGCTCTCTCTCTCTTTCTCTCTCTCTCTCTCTCTCTGGATTCACACCTCGGACACTAGGTGGCTGTTTTGAAATTCCCTCGGATTTGTACTGTTTTATGAGGACTTGGTAAGTCATTTAACATATCAGATATTTTAAAGGAAACTATTTAAAAGAGAATTTTTTTTCCACATTAAAAAAAATGGGTTTTCTGTGTTCATTGGAAGAAAATTGGGCTTTGTTTGCAATTTTAGGCAGTCTGACAATGGAACAACTATATGAGAAGATTAATGTTGATCAAATTATGCATTTTATTACTGTGCTTATCCTCATTTTACTATTTAAAAAGATAGTCAATTTAAGTGCCAGGGTGACAGCTTTAGAAAAACTTGTTAAACCTGTAAAAATTCAGACAGAAGAAATTAACAGTGAAGTTGCTTCAAGATTGGATCATAAGGTTACAGAAAGAAAGCCTGTTTTCACACAGTCACCCTTAATTTGTCCAGTAACCGTATAGCAGTTGCCTGATCAAATGACTACACAAAATATTTGGGCTCCAATGGAAATGTTAGATTTATGAAGGTTTAAGGAGGCAATAGTATCTTATGGCATGCATTCCCCATATGTAAAGCAAATGTTAAACTCTTGGTCAACATATAATAGGATTGTACCACAGGACTGGCGGGAGCTGGCATAAGCTGTTCTTGAACCCAGTCAAAGGCTTCAGTGGCTAACTTGGTTCAAGGATGAAGCTAAAAACATAGAAAAACAATGGAGGGATAAAGAAATACAAGTCTGCCAGGATCAGCTTATTGGAGAAGGTCAATATGCTTCAGCACAAACACAATGTTTATATGGTGTCCAAACCCTAATTTTATGTCAAACAGCAGCCTTGAATGCATGGGACAGAGTTGAGGAACCAGAAAAAAAAACTGAGTCATTTACAAAGGTTGTACAAGGCCCAAAAGAATCTTTCACAGATTTTTTACAGACTGGCTTCAGCAGTAAAGAGAGTGGTCCCGGATTCAGAAACTAGTAAGATAATAATTGAATCTTTGGCCTTTGAGAATGCGAATGCAGCATGCAAAACAATAATCAGGCCGTTAAAGGCAAGATCTGCACCTTTGGAAGATTGGATTAGAGACACGGTTAAAGATGAAGCTCATGAGCATGATGATATGTGGGTAGGAGAAACAATTTCAAAAGGTTTGAGGAATGTTAGATGTTTTGGATGTGGAAAGCAAGGACATTTGAAAAGGGACCGTAAACAGGTCATTCCTAGAAACAATGTTTCTTCAAGGAACACTGGCAACAGAATGCCCCTTCCTTCTGGAGTATGCAGAAGGTGTGGTAAGGGAAAACACTGGACCAACAAATGTAGATCAACAAGGGACAGACAGGGTAATCCTTTGCCTCAGTCTTCGGGAAACTCCCAGAGGGGCGTCATACAGGCCCCAATAGCAAATCCAGTTCAAACCTTTCCTGCAGTAGTAGAGGAAACCCCCACTCAGAGCAATTAAATAACCAAATGCCTATTGGAATAAGTCATGCTGGTCAGGATGATGAAACAGAGAGAATAGAAAATTCAGGAGAAAACATAAAGAAAAATTTTTGGCAAACTTCCATTAATGAACAAAGACCAAAATTATCGATAAAAATAAATGGTGTTTTGTTGTCTGGTCTGGTAGACACAGGTGCGGACGTTACCATAATTGCACCAGAATTTTGGCATCCAACTTGGCCTCTTCAGGAGGTAAACGTTCAACTATTAGGAATTGGGACATTATCTCAGGTGAAACAGAGTGCAAGATGGCTTGAATGTATAGATCCAGAAGGACAGAGAGGAAAATTAAAACCATATATGGCTAACATAGCTATGAACCTGTGGGGTCGAGACTTGTTGCTCAGATTAACATCCCTCCAATCTCAGAAACAAATCATAAACTAGCACATGTTTCTGAGAGAAATATTAGAAGGCATTATTCTGAGTGGTCGCCAGCCATCCATATTATACAAGAACAGGGCACAACAACTGATGATCTTCCAAAAACAACAACAGCTCTACCTTTCAAATGGTTAACAGACAAGCCTGTATGGGTCCAGCAATGGCCTTTAACAACAGAGAAACTCCAGGCTTTAGAAGAGCTGGTAGAAGAACAGTTAAATGCTCAGCATATTGAGGAATCAACCAGCCTTTGGAATTCTCCTGTATTTGTTATTAAGAAGAAATCTGGTAAATGGAGAATGGTAACAGACCTTAGAGCAATTAATAAAGTAACTCAGCCAATGGGCTCTCTACAATCTGGAATTCCTCTGCCTACTCTGTTACCAAAAGGATGGCCTCTCATAGTTATTGATTTAAAAGACTGTTTCTTTTCAATACCGTTACAAGAAAAAGACAGAGAAAGATTTGCTTTCACAGTGCCTACTTATAATAATTCTCAACCAGTTAAAAGATTTCAGTGGAGGGTCCTCCCACAGGGAATGTTGAATAGTCCAACTCTGTGCCAATATTTTGTACAACAGCCATTGGAAGTGATACATAAAAAATTTCCTAAATCTATAATTTATCATTATATGGATGATATTTTATTAGCTGACTCAAATGCAGATACTTTAGAAAGAATGTTTGAAGAAGTAAAGAAAATTTTGCCTTGCTGGGGATTACAAATTGCTCCTGAAAAGATACAAAGAGGAGATTCTATTAATTATTTAGGATATAAAATAGAGCTACAAAAAATTAGACCCCAAAAGGTACAAATTAGGAGAGATCGACTAGAGACTCTTAATGACTTTCAAAGATTATTTGGAGATATTTCTCATCTACGAACTATTGTTGGGGTAAAAAATGATGAACTGCATAATTTGTTCAAAACCTTAGAAGGTGACAAGGACTTAAATAGTCCAAGAGAATTATCACTTGAAGCTGAGAAAGAATTGGCCTTGGTAGAAAAGAAAGTACATGAAGGGCACGTGGATTGTATTGATCCAAAGCTGGATTGCATTTTGGTTATTTTACCTTCTAGGCATTCTCCAACAGGAATATTAATGCAGAGGGAAGATATTATATTAGAATGGATATTTTTACCAAATAAACCAAATAAAAAATTAAAAGCTTATGTGGAAAAAATCTCTGACTTGATTTGGAAAGGAAAATTGAGACTTTGTCAATTAGCAGGAATAGACCCAGCAGAAATTGTTGTACCTTTAACTAAGGAGGACATTGAAAAATTATGGACAGAAAGTGAACCTTGGCAAAGAGCTTGCAGTAATTTTTTGGGAGAAATTAACAGCAAATATCCCAAAAGCGATAGAATTGATATTATAAAGAGAGCTGATTGGATATTGCCTCGAATTGTACGGGAAAAACCCATATCTGGAGTTCGTACATTTTATACAGATGCTAACAAACAAGGAAAGGCAGGTTACAAATCAGAAAATTGAAGTAAAGTGGTTCAAAGTCCTTATAATTCAGTTCAAAAATCAGAATTGTATGCTATTCTGTTGGTATTAATGGATTTTTCAGAACCTCTCAACATAGTAACTGACTCTCAGTATTCTGAAAGAGTAGTATTACATATTGAGACTGCAGAATTTATCCATGATGCTTCAGAATTAACTTCACTATTTATTCAATTACAAGATACAATCAGGAAAAGGAGTCATCCTTTATATATAACTCACATTCGATCCCATACTGGTCTGCCAGGCCCTCTAGCACAAGGCAATGATGAGATAGATAAATTATTGATAGGAAATGTGCTGGAGGCCTCAGAATTTCATAAAAAACATCATATCAATAGTAAAGATTTAAAAAAGGATTTTTCCATAACCTGGCAACAAGCCAAAGAAATAGTAAAGAAATGTCCTACTTGTTCCTTCTACAATCAAATGCCATTACCAGGAGGATGTAACCCAAAAGGTACTCAAAGGAATGAAATCTGGCAGATGGATGTGTTTCACTTTGCAGAATTTGGAAAACTGAAATATGTACACCACACTATCGATACTTATTCAGGATTTCAGTGGGCAACTGCTTTGAGTTCTGAAAAAGCTGATTCTATAATCACTCATTTGCTAGAAGTTATGGCCATCATGGGTATACCTGCACAAATTAAAACTGACAATGCTCCATCATATGTCTCTGTTAAAATGAAACAGTTTTTTGCTTATTACAATATAAACCATATTACAGGCATATCACATAATCCTACAGGTCAAGCAGTTATAGAAACATCAAACAGAACTCTAAAGGATATGCTAAATAAACAGAAAGGGGTAACAAAAAACCCCCAGAAATAGACTGCATAATGCTCTATTAACTTTGAATTTTCTTAATGCCAATGAGAAAGGAACAACAGCTGCAGAGAGACATTGGATAATAGAAAAAACTACAGAATTAAATCAGCCTATATACTTTAAGGATGTGCTGACCTCAGAATGGAAACCAGGATATGTATTACATTGGGGACGAGGTTTTGCTTTTGTTTCTACAGGAGAAGATAAGCTGTGGGTACCATCAAAATTGATAAAGGTTCGATTTGAACAAGAGAAACCTCTTAATTAGAGGAGGTGATAGTTCTTCAACCAGCATGAACATTCAATTTAAACTAACTTATACCAGTAACACATGTCTTTTCATTTAATAAGATAATAACTTGCCAAAAAGGAACATCCCCAAAATTAGTCTTGGGCAAAGGTTTTTGTTTTTTCTTTTAGAAGAATGAAGGTTAAGGAATCTGAAGAACACTGAACAAATGAGACAACTGAAGAAAAAGGACAAATCATCTATCCCAGGAAACAGTGAAACGGCACATGGGTATATATTATCTAAAAAATTTTATGTCTTCCTGAAGGTTTGTTTCTGCTTTTTTCTAAAAATTTAACACTATTGGTCTTCTAATAGTCCCAGTTCAATTAAAATTTAAAGCTGACTTTGGAGTTGGAGAATGGCTCTCTTTTTCTTTAAACTCAAGCATGTTGTTAAAAGGAAAATGCAAACTCCCTGTATCATGCCAGAATAAAAGAGCCATCTTCTGCTATGGGACAGGAGAAAAGCCAAATTAATTAAGGGACTATTCTATTACTAATCTCAACTCTTTGATTCTATTCTGATTCTTTAAACTTTTCTTAAAGTATAAATTTTATATCAAAATTTACAAGATTAATATATAGATATATAGATATATATACATTTTAAACTTTGTTAAGATATGAATGGTCATATAGAGTACTAACTAATTCTAGAAAAAAGGCTTCAATTAGCTGCATATATATGTCTTTTTGTTCGAGTCTCTTATCAGTTTTCTGCAGGAAATCATGGCCAGGCCTAACATCAACTGAAGTCTCCAGGAAGAAGATGGGGCCCCACAACAATAACAATTCCACGTGGACAATAATAATATCACTAAGCTGACAAACATCATCTACAGATCAGCTTTGAACTACAAAGTGCTCAGAGCAATTTTGAGATGACTAGCTGAGATGATCCAGTCTCAAAGACTACTTGAATAAGGACTTGAGATAAACCCTGAACTTTGGCATTATACACAGACTGGATAATGAAGGATATAGTTACCTTTCCTAGAATTTGACAATTAACCTAAAATTTTTCTTTCAGGATAAAGATAACTTCGCCCATACCCAGCAGGAAGCAATTTTAAGAATACGACGCCCACATTCCCAAAGAGGTGGTGTGGGGTGGGTGTTTTTTTGGTCTTTTTAATGGGTTTTGGGTATGGGATAATTTTCATTGTTTAGGGGGGTTGGTTACAAGTTATTGTCAAGGGTTAGGAAAAAGGCTAAGCAAAGGAGATTAGATTTAAGGTTCTTGTTTAAAAAAAAAAAGAGAGAAAGAAAGAAAGAAGAAGAAAAAGACAATTACTAGTTTTAAATACTTTACATTGGATTGGATTGTTTTATATTGTATACAAATTATACACATTGAAATTGATATTGTTAGAAAATGCTATATGTATATTTCTAATTGTACTTATACCGTTCATTTAACAATGCAATTTTCTGATCCTTGAATGTTATTATTACCAACTATTAGGATATAAAGAAATGAAAGTTAGTAGTTAGACATTACAATAGAACTTGTAGTCATATTAGCTATGTTTTAAAAATTGAGCAGATATATTTTAGATAGGTCATCTTCAAACCCTTCAGAGAACTACAGAATATGGCATTTAAAATGTTTTAATAACTTAGAAAATTTTTCTTTTTTGTTATGACTATGAGACATGTCGGCTCCTGGCAGTACCAATCTACTTCAGAGAAAATATGGGCATTGAAGAAACTGCATATGGAGTTAACTTTCATTGTGGCAAAAGTTAGCCACTGGACAACAAAGTATCCTCGAATCAACTGCTGACAAAATGGACAGACAGGACATGAAACAAAGGACTACTGATTCTTGTCAAAACAAGTGTGGTTATGGCTTTATCAAAAGGCATCTTCTGAGGCCAGGACAATATGGCACCATCCCTGAAGTGGCCTTCACAACTCGGAAAAGGTACAGTGCCCTTTTCTTCTAAGGCAGCTGAACAGGCAGTGGGCCGATGGCTTCTGATGTGCAATGGAACAGCAGCTGAAACAGTTATTCTTGAAGAGTAACTAAGCTCACGCCTCTCAATAGTAGACTGGTATTTGATAGAGGGATGTGGAGAAGAACAGGATGCTGAGATGAAGCCATATATACACAGCCAAGAAGAATGGACAGCTGAATTAAAAACCATCAACAATTTCCAGAATTTAAAATCCTGAATCATGACATGACACTAGTGGAATTCAGGTGTTTCTGATACATGGACTGCTCTCACCCAATGTGAGGTTGAACTGTTGATCTTGTGTACATCCTACTTCACAAATGAGTCTGTCAGATATGCTAAGCCTATAGGCTGAAGATGATGCCCCAGCACTGCGGAGAAACCTCAGGTGACTGTCCAGGCAGCTGGCTGTTTCTGTCAACTCACAAATTTTTTGAAAGTTGCTTGCATGCACTTTCTGTTTTTATTTTTGTTAGCTAATATTATTTCCTTCTTGGGTCTCTGAGGGAGTTGAAGATTAGTTAGATATAGTTGAAGGTTAGTTAGTTATAGTTGAAGATTAATTAGGATAGAAAGTGAATTAGATAGAATAGATAATGGAATTATTTTCTCTGAATTTGTCAAATACAAATGAACTAGACATTGTTTAGGTATTTATTACTTGTATATATTGTATATAGTCATTGTACTTTTGTATATAGTTTTTCTTTTGTTAGTTATAACCTTTTTTTCCCTTTTTATTAAAATAGAAAAGGGGAAATATGGTGGTATTTTACTTGTACTGAAATGTGATTTTAATTGTATGTTAATAAATAAAGTTGCCTGGGGGTCAGGGCTACTAGAGCCATAGCAAGTGCGTGGCGGCGGTGGTGCACGCCTTTAAGGACCTGGAAGGCGGTACATACAGGCAGTGACGAGGCAGTCACATGTTTGGGTTTACAATCAATGAGAAGGCAGAACAGCTAGACTATATAAAGACATACACACAGGAGGTAGATCTTTTTCGGAGAGCTCTTTTGGCTGAAGAGGATCACTGAATCAGGAAGGGTGAGGCTCTTAGCTCTGACCTCTTGGCTTTCTTCTCTGAATCGGCTCTGTGTTTCTTATTTAATAAGACGGTTGGTTACATCTACAGGAACCTGTGAACAATGTGTGGAATCAGCCCAAGAGAGAGAAGTGTGTTGTAGTCAACAAGACGGAATTGAGTTGGAGATCTGAAGAGCCTTTGGCATTAGACATTGTGCTGCAGAATTTGTACTTTGCTCAGCAGCTCGTAGATCTTGTTTTGGTCCAGTAGTTACTCACTGTGCTTTCTCCTCTCTCTTTGGCAATGTTGATGTATATCTTGTGCCAGTGTACGCTAGTAGTATGTAATCTGTTCTTTTGATTTTAATTCACAGGGGTTACAGTTAAGAGTTTGTCATGCATCAGAAGAAACTTTGAACCTTGGACTTTTAAACAGTGTTGAGATCGTGATAGACTATGGATACATTTCAAGTTGAATTTAGGCATTTTTTTCATTTTGGTATAACTACAATCTAGGGAAGCCAGGGACTAGAATATGGTGGTTTGAGTAAGAGTGACCCACATAGGCCAATCAATTTGAATGCTTAGTTACAAGGGAGGGTTATTGTTTTGGATGGTTTAGAAGCCTCGGTGGTGAAGGTGTGGTCTTGTTGGAAGGCGTGTACCACTGGGAGTAGGCTTTAAGGTTTCAAAGGGGCAAACCAGGCCCAGAGACTTCCTCTTTTCCTGCTGCCTATAGATCCAGATGAAGAACTCTCAGCTAGCATGTCTGCCAACATGACACACCCTCTTCACCATAATGAAAGTAGACTAAACCTCTGAAATTGTAAACAAGCCCAATTAAATGCTTTCCTTTATAAAAGTTGCCATGGACATGATGTCTTTTATCACTAATAGAATACTGACTAAGACAGATACCAATACTCAGTTTTTCAAAGAGATAAAAATAATAGAACACTTAGCTGTATTGACTTTGAGGTAGACTAGGACATTCCCTGGAAGAAGGAATGCCATTAACAAGAGACTGTATGAGCTTGCCTCCTGTAAAATGTTAGCTTCTGAGTGCTGTATGAGACACACAGGTTAAATCCAAATGTCCTGTGTTTCAATCTTGTCACCAGACTGAAGGGAGCCCACCAGGTTTGTATACTTAACAGTATAAAAGCGTTTCCCAGTTGTTACTTTCATTGGTTCAATGTAATTTCCCCAGTTTGTACATCCACCAATTTGCTTTGCTGTCATTTGTATGGTATGAATTAGTGCATGCTGGGTAAGTACACTGAACGGCACTTACCCTGCCACATTAGATCCTTATTTGTAACAGAGATTCCTACAGCTCGCTGACTTAAACAGCCTGTTGTTGTTATTCAAATAAATGTTTATGCCGGGGAAGGGGGGGAGGGGATAAAAAATGTTTATGCTGCTATTGAAAAACATATTTTTGCCATGTGTGGCTTGTCCTTGTGATTGTATACAGACTGGACTCATGAGAACTTTATTCTTGTGACATTCCTTGAACCTCAGAGTATACATTGTCTGGTGCTCTGAATGAAGTTGACTATTGATTAAACTTTAGTCCACTTCAAATATCAGCTCCACTTTCCCAGATCCCATTGTCTGTAGAGAGGTGATGGGGCTCCACCCCTGACCACATCCCCAGCCTCTCACTGGAAGATTCTAGACAGAGGCTCTATATCTAAAGCATGCCCCAAGCCCCTCATTGGGGTTTATTAGGCAGAGCCTTCACCACTGAGCCAAGCTCCATTCCTTGGTTTCTTTAAATGTTGCATTGAACTCTTATTTGTTGCTATAACTGAGATTTGGGTCCAGAATATGAGATAACCTTCTGAGTCCCTCTGCCCCATTCCTGCCCTTATTCAGTGTTCCACACTGTGAAGTTTCCCCTTCACAGTAAGCTCTGGGTGGATGGTTGTGATGTGGGTGGAGTAACAGAAGTTGAAACCTTTCAGGTATTGGAGAGTTATGGGAATCAGAGGGCCACAGTGTAAGGAGTGGTGGAGTGATGTGGTCAGCTGGGCACCATTGCTAAGGTCCCAGGCTGGCCTCCCAGTGTATGATGAGCTCCATTCATCACCCTGCAAACTGGAGAAGGTATTCTGGGCCTTCAGCTTGTAGAGGTGATGAATGGAAAATGAACAGCTGAGCTGTGTCCTCCATTGCCCTGTGCCTGCAGCAGGTGCATCTGCACAATCTGCCTGAGAATGAACTGCATGTCCTCATGCATCTTTCCCTGTCATGAGGTGGAAGTTGACATATACACAGACACTCCTTCATGCAACTGTTGGGTGATACCCTGTCTCCAAGTCCGCCCAAGGGTCAGTGCTCCATCAGTTAGGTCTGTGCACAGAGATGTCCCAGAAACCTCATGCCTGGCCTTAGATGGAAGGGAAATTTGAGGCCTAGGTAGTGGCAGAGGAATACTGCTGTGGGATGGTCTGTATGTGAAGTGTGTTGCTGATTGGTCAATAAATAAATCACTGATTGGCCAGTGGCCAGGCAGGATGTATAGGTGGGACAAGGAGGAGAATAAAGCTGGGAAGTGGAAGGCTGAGTTAGAGACACTGCCAGCCGCCGCGATGACAAACAGCATGTGAAGATGCTGGTAAGCCACAAGCCACGTGGCAAGGTATAGATTAATAGAAATGGATTAATTTAAGCTATAAGAACAGTTAGCAAGAAGCCTGCCACGGCCATACAGTTTGTAAGCAATATAAGTCTCTGTGTTTACTTGGTTGGGTCTGAGCGGCTGTGGGACTGGCGGGTGTCAGAGATTTGTCCTGACTGTGGGCCAGGCAGGAAAACTCTAGCTACAGAATACTCAATAAGAATGGGCACCACAAGATGGAACCAGGAGGCACAGGACTTAGCTGAATGGCAGATATGAGGAGATGGCTACTATATAAAGCCACTACAGTGCCGTGCTCCCAGGCCTCTCCCTGTGGGTACAGGGGAGAGGGAGGCAAAGAGATCAGTGGATCAAGGTCATCCTTGGCTGCACAATTAGTTTGGGGTCAGCCTGGGCCACAAAAGACTCTTCCTGAAAAAAAAAAGAAGATGGGGAGAGGAGTGAAGGAAGGGAAGGGGAGGGAAGGAGGTGAGTGGAAAGGTGAGTGGATGGGAGGGGAGGAGGGAAATCTGAAGTGGAGGGGAGTTGCATCTATAGCAAGACACACCCACATATCTGTGCACCTGAGTCAAAACCCCATGATCCGTGCCCACTGATGCCTGAGTCAGGAAATTGACCATGACCCACCTCATCTAGCCTGAATCCTACCAACTATCACTGTCTGTACCCTGTCTTCTCTGTCTGTGGCTCCCATTGCCCACACTCTCATCCACAGAACCAGTGTAACCTCCATCCTTTGCAGTGACATTGTCACTTGGCCACTCAGCACATCCTTCTCCTCAGAGTGTCCAGGGCAGCCTGCCGTGCCTTTGGGGCCTCTGTCAGCATAAAGATTTCTCTGGACAGTTCTGTAATCTACGGGGGCCTGGGCTCCATGAGCAGCCACACAGAGTCAGACAGGGACAAGGGAACTCTTCATCTGGCAGCTTGGTAGAGGGTACAAGGTCAGGACAGGAGCTGAGCCAATTCAGAACTTGTAATTGTATACCCCAGGGGCTGAAAATGTTCCTCATGTTTTTAAATGTTTGAGAAGGAAAAAAAATCCAAGGAAAGATTTGTTTTCTGACCCTTGAATGGATTCCAAATCACATTTGATGTTTATCCATAAAGTTAGATTGGCACACAGCCCTGTCTGCTCACAGCTAACAGAAACAGACACTGTGTGGTCTACAGGTCAGCAAATACTTTGACTTTCTGGCTCTTCATAGAAAAGCACTCAGCCTCCCCTGCTCTTAGAGTCTCTGTTGGCCCATTTGGGGGAACACTAGAGTCTGGAACAGCCTCACCATGCCAAATAACACATAAACCCCAAATAGATTTCTGTCGCCTTTTATGGGATGTGCACGGTTGACCTGTGACCTCCACACATACACATGCACACAAAGAACACACAGAAAAAAGATACATTTGGGGGCCAGTGAGTTGGCTCGGGGTAAACTTACTTCCTGACAAGCTTGTATCTCTACTGAGTTCAATCCCTGGGACTCACATTGTTGAAGGAGAACACAGGAAATTTGGGCTGGAATCCCAGCTTATGATCCATTTAGTGGCGTGACCTTGTATGAGTGGATTTACCTCTTTATACCTGTTACTTCAAATGCGGATAATTAGAGAGAGCAGTAAGCACAATACACCAGTCACCATGGTTACAATGACCAGTTGGAGCATCGATTCCCAGAGTGGCTCTAGCTGAGACTCTTCTTTATGTCTCACTTTCCATGTGATAAATGGGCTGGTTTCACAAGACAGTGGCGGCTAGAAGGTTCTTCCGTTCTGTGTAACCTCGGCTGAGGGGGCTCCAACAGTGAGCAGGAGGGAACCCACCTTCTTGTCCTTCTCCTTGGCCTTGTCCAGGGCCTCCTGGGCACAGCTCTGGGCCTGGCGTGCCCTCTCGGCCTCTGTACGAAGCCCCCGGAGCTGCTGCTCGGCCGTGGCCAGCTGGGCCTCGGCCGCGTGCCTCTCGCTCTTCAAAACAGTGCCACATGCTGCACCTGTAGCCCAAGCCCACACGTGACTCTCGGGACATTTAGACCCCAAAGAGGCTTGGATCCTGGGGCTCTCCCCACCCTTCCATGCTGAGCTGATGGCTTTCCACCTCCAGGAAGGTTCTGAATTCCCACCCGGCCCTAGGAACATTCTGGTCCTGCCATGCACCTCTGCTTACTAGCTGTGTGTACCCGGACAGGTAGGTAAGCCTCTCTGTGTCCTAGCTTCCACACTCGGTGGTGCAAACCTGAGATCCAGCTACTCAGGGGGCTAGGGCAGGAGGATCAGGAGTTTGGGAGCTATAGTATGAGTTCAAGGCATGCCCAGATAGCTGAGAGAGACTCTGTCACAAAACACATACACAATTCCTGGTAATAACATTTTTTGGTTTGTTTGCCCTTTGCTTGTTTATTTGCTTTGAGACAGGGTCTCAGTGGCAGCTGTGCATCACCAACTCGGCTATACAGTGACTCAGATGAGTCTCAGTAGGCAGAATGTTGCCCCAACACGCACTATGCATCTGCATAAACAGGATTTGGTGGTGAAACCTCTTACCCCAGTAATTGGGAGTTGGAGGCAGGAGAGTCATGAGTTCAAGGTCAACTCATACTATATGAACCTCTGTCAGAAAAATAAAACAATGAGAAGGAAATAAAAAAGACCAGGGTTCAAGGATGCCTCAGCAGGTAAAGGTGCTTGCAGCCAAGCCTGACAGCCTTGGTTTGGTCTTCAGGACTCACACGGTGGAAGGAGAGGACTGTGTCTCACAGGCTGCCATCTGACTTTCCCATCATACAATGTGTGTGAATACACATAAGGAAAGAATAATAAATTAAATCAAAATAGAAATATTGGGGGCTGGAGAGGTGGCAAAGAGGTTGGTACACCAGCTGCTCTTGTAGACCAGGGATCCATTCCCAGCACCCATCCGTCACTGCTCTAGAGGACTATGAAACCTGGGAGGATGGAGCCAATAAATGAGGTGGACCACAGTCTCATGTAACAGCCAATGGTAATCAGAGCTTTAGACACTGTACTTTGTGGGTCACAAAACATCACATGAGTAAAGAACTCATGAGTTCATGCAGCATACAATCCCAAGGATACACCACACACAGAAAACATATTTTTCCATAAAGGCATGTAAAGGATAGTTTAAACATATAATTGAATAATATCAACAATAATTGGTATTATGGAATAAATTCACTTCTGCATGCTACACCTTAGAGGAGCACAAAAACCCATTCCAAGAACAATTCCATGTTTTTTGAAGAAACTGAGGTCACAAGAATCTTGTTTTCTTGGAGTCTTTTCACAAGCACCCAGAATTCTCCTCACAGGGCTCCATTATTGTACTGTGTTCCACTAGCTCCCCCTTTTTAGTTTTTAAACATGGGATATCCACAGTGGCTTTGATTTGAGATGTAGATAAAGGTAATTGTCATTTGATGCATGAGTATTCTATAAGCAAATTATAAACATAATGAATAATATTAGAACAGTGAAAGGATTGTGTGTAATACTCTGTAACCAAGAACAGGGATCCAACCTATTTTGAGTACTATTGGTTACATTATCATAGTGATCAGAAAAATCTAGAGAATATACTTTTTTTCAGGCTTTAAAACTTTATTTGCATATTAAAAAATTGTGCATTCCAATAATTAAAATCATTTGAACAAAAAAATGGCACTCTGATTAAACTGCATTTTACATCCTGCGGGACACCTTGGACAACCTTGAATTTGACTCTGTATTTCACCACCTCCCACCCAGCTTTTTCCTTCACCAACATACAAGTTCTTTTCCCTCCCTGCCAGCCAGACCGACAGATGGGTGGGAGAGGCAGGGGAGGCCTTCCTAGTCAGTAGTTCTGATTCTTTGATGTGAAAGGGGCAGCACAGTCATTTAAACTTGATCCAACCTCTTTGCATCTTACAAAGTTAAACAGCTAAAAGAAGTAAAATAAGAAGGCAATGCTTGTGGAATGTACAGTGCATATTGGCGGTGCTCGCTTCATTATGATTCGCCAGCTTGCTTCTTCTGTTCAATCGTTTCTTTTGAAGGCAGAGGATTTTTCTCTTGCGTTTCTGTCTTCTTCAATTTTGACTTATCGAATTTCTCGATCTCAGCCATATCGGGTTTGTCAGAAGGAGCCGAGCGAAGTGCGGGAACAAGGAGAGTCCGATCTGCTCAGAGGCCGCTGTGGATTGTTGAGAATATCTTGATAAGAGAACCATATGATTAGTAGTTCTGGTATCTCATAGAACATAAGCCCATATTTGCCTTTAATAGGAATTCAAATGTTATGATGTGCTATGGAAATGGGAAGTGACTCAAATCCCAAGGAAAAATTCAATACAGTCCCTTTATCAGATGGATGAACGAGTATCTTATGGTCCCAAGGTCCAGTCATCAACACAGAGTCGTTAGTATTGAATACAGGGGCTGAATCCAAACAATCCTCAAGGTAAAACAATGTGTAATGTTAGATCAATACACTCTTTCAGTGGCACTCACTGCAGATGTATGGGTCAAAGCAGCTAACATTGCCAGAAAAAGATTTGCAAGTGACAGGGCTCTGTATGCAAAGAATATCTTCTCCCTTGGTGTATGGGTTCTTTTATTTTATTTAAATTTTTTTTATTCATTTTACATACCAACCACAGGTCTCCCTCTCATCCCTCTTCTTGCTCCTCCCTAGCCTTCCCCGACCCATCCCCCATCCCTCCTCCAAAAGGATAAGACCTCCCATGGGGAGTCAGCAAAGCCTGGTACATTCAGTTAAGAGAGGACCAAGCCCCTCCCCACTGCATTAAGGCTGAGCAAAGTGTCCCACCATAGGTAATGGGCTCCAGAAAGCCAGCTCATGCACCAGGGATAGATCCTGAGCCCACTGCCAGGGGTTCTTCAAACAGACAGAGCTACACAATTGTCTCCCGTATTCAGAGGGTCTAGTCTGGTCCCATGTAGGTTCAACAGTTGCTGGTCTAAAGTTTGTAAGGTCCTATGAGCTTGGTTCAGTTGTCTCTGTAGATTTCCCCATCATGATCTTGACCCTTCTTGCTCATGTAATCCCTCTTCCCTCTCTTTGACTGGACTTCTGGAGCTCAGCCTGGTGCTTGGTTGTGGATCTCTGCATCTGCTTCCATCAGTTACTGGATGAAGGCTCTATGATGACAGTTAGGGTATTCACCAATCTGATTACTGGGGTAGGCCAGTTCAGGCACCCTCTCCACTATTGCTACTAGTCTAAGCTGGTCTCATCCTTGTGGATTCCTGGGAATTTCCCTAGCACACCTTACCCCATAACATCTCTATCAAGATATCTCTTTCATTGCTCTCCCACTCCATCCCTCCCCCAGCTTGACTATCCTGTTCCCTCATGTTCTCATCCCCTATCCCTTCCCCTTTATTCCCATCCCCCATACCCAGTTTACTCATGGAGATCTTATTTGTTTCCCCTTCCCAAGGTGATCCACGTGTCCCTCTTAGGGTCCTCCTTGTTTCCTAGCTTCTCTGGAGCTGTGGGTTGTAGTCTGATTATCCTTTGCTTTACATCTAGTATCCACTTATGAGTGAGTACATACCATGTTTGTCTTTCTGAGTCTGTTTTACCTCATTCAGGATGATATTTTCTAGTTCCATCCATTTGCCTGCACATTTCATGATGTCATTGTTTTTTTTAACAGCTGAGTAATACTCCATTGTGTATATGTACCATATTTTCTTTATCAATCTTCAGGTGAGGGGCATCTAGGTTGTTTCCAGGTTCTGGCTATTATGAATAATGCTGCTATGAACATTGTTGAGCAAATGATTGAGCATCCCTTGGGTATATGCCCAAGTAATATGAGAAACCCACAGGAGTCTGCTTAAGGAATATTAGAGAATTTATTTGGATATAAATTGAGGAAATATACTCACAAATACAGAACCAAGTAAACAGTTGAAGTCATCCTCTGTTCTGACTAGAAGCGAATCCACCTGGACATCTGATCACATCAGGAAGCAGGAAGCAGTGTGAAGGGACCTCATGACTACTTTCCCTTTCCTTTTAAGAATTCACATATGATGGCAAGAAGCACTGCCTCCTTCAGGCCATATAGCCCAAGGTCATGAGTGGAGCAAATATTACTACATTTTCCCTTTTTGCCTAAATAAGAAGGTTCTAAACCTAATGCAAACTATATACAATAAGAATGAATATCAGGTGTTGTCCAGGAGAAACAAAGAGTAATAATATAAACAAAGTGGAACTACAACCAACAAGAACAACATCAAACAAGAAACACATGCTAAATGCCCAGAAATGTCCAGATCATAGGTAAATAGCAAATTATCGATATTACTACAATAACTGTCCTATCCTGAAGAAGCTAACTCTAGTACCTAATATATTCTTAACTAAGATACAAGAGGATTGTAACTGTAACTATCTAGTCTTCAACCCCATCAAAGACTGAGAAGGAAATAATATTACCTGAGAAAACAGGAAGTGCAAGCAAGCAACTTCCAAAAAATTGCAAGAATTGACAGAGACAGTTGGCAGCCTGGACAGTTACCTAATTTTCTCAGCACCTCTGGGGCATCCATTTTTGGCTACATGCCTAGAATATCTAACAGACCATTTTCAGAAGCAGGAATTCTGAAAGACCATCTTACCCTGTCTTGGCAAGGTTCAGCAGTCACTTTTCCTTGTGTCATGTTCAACCAGAAAGGACAGTGTATGTACTGTCAGCAGTCAAAGCAAGGGCAGTTCTTTTCCCAGCAGGCCATTTTTTTTGCCAAGAAGAAGACAAACTTCCATAAGGAGTGTCTTTGTAGCCCAACATTCTCTTGGGAGTAGATTGGTGCTGCCAGGAGCAATTGTTTCTCACACCAACATAATTCTAAGTTATCAAAACATTTAAATGCCATATCCTCTAGGTCTATGAAGTTTTTGAAGATTACCTATCCATCTGATATATTTTTCTGTAAATCTGGAAAACCTAACGTAACTATAGATATGACAAAGATGTATGTCTATTTATCTGTAAGTCTTATCTACCTAAATAACCTAAGTACTAAGACTTCACATTAACAAGGTAAACAATCTGAAAACAGATGTACTGTATAAGGACAATGACCTCAAAATTGTGACAATGTACAAAATATCTTAAACAGAGGTAGAAATGTATAGTGCAATATGACAACAATATCCTTAATATGTATCAATATACAAAATATCCTAAACAGAGATAGAACATACAGACAGTATGACAAACATTATTTTATATTGGTATCAATATATATATATCAATATACAAAATATGTGTACAATATGACAGTTATAGTTTTGAGTTTGTATCAATATACAAATTATCTTAAATAGAAATAGAAAAATAGTTTAAATTTGTATCAATATACAATAATCCATATCAGTGCAAATTATCTAAGGCTGGTAGTTTGCTAAATTAATTTTCTAGTACATACAATAATCTTCCTTAATATCCTATCCTATCTATTCTCTCTTTTTTCTTTTCTGAAAGAGAATCTTGAGCCTAAACTTTTTTTGTTTCATTGCTAACCCTATTACATCTTACCAATAACACTAAGAAAATATAACATTTTGGGAGAGGGGTGTCATTTTCTTAAAATTGCTTCCTTCTGTCTAGGGGGTGATGGTATCTCTGTGGGATCCTATAAGAAAGCTAAATGGCTAAGTCTCAAAAGGACTTGCTGAAAGTTTGTAGCCAGTCTCAGAGTAATGGGTAAGGTTATCTGAAGTTCTGGCTAGCAGCATAATATGATGGACCATCTCATCTTGGAACTGTCCTGAAGAGTTTTCAGTACAAAGCTGATCATTGAGTGGTGATTTTTGCTTCAATGGCATCATTATGGACCAGGTAGAGTCATCATTGTGGAGCCCCATCTTCCTTCTGAAGACTTCAAGGATTGCTATTAGAAAGATTTATTTTTCACTGTGGAAAACTTGAATGTTGTTAATATCAAAATGGAAAGTTTGAATTTTAGGATGACATGACATGTGAGGAAGGATATCAAGGAATCAAGAATAAGCTTTGAGAGAAATAGAATCTTGATAACAATGGTCCCTAGATTATTGGTTTTCTATCCACACCAGTTGGCTTTTCTGATATGAGACAGAATCTTTTAATTTTTCTTTTAGCAACATGCTTGGGTTTAGAGAAGGAGAGAGCCATATTCCAACTCTAAAGCCAGCTTGATTTATAATTGAATTGGGACCACAACTTTTGTTAGGTTAAAGAGATAATGATGTTAGGCAGTGAGATATTACCCTGTAGATTATATTGATACCAATATGTCCTTCCCTTCTCCTGTAGATGTGTGGGTGTTCAAGGCCTTTTTATTTCTTGAAGATGGGTATTTATTTTATCCTGTAAAGACAAAAAAAAAGAACCCTGCCCTGACCCTTGTTTGTTGAGTTTTTCTAACAACTTGTAGAGTTGTCACATCAGTGGATGAGCTACCACTACTCTTCATCAAGGGAATTCTCCTGTTCAAATAGAGTTTTTATTAATTTTGTTAGTATCCATAGCTTTTTTTTTCTGCATAAACAAAAGCAAAACTCCTTCTCCAATGTAGGACATATCCTGCTTTCCATTCCAAGGTCAACACATCTTTGAAGTAGACAGGTTGGTTTAGCTCAGGAGTTTTTTCTGTTATCCAATATCTTTTCACAGCTATTGTCCCTTTCTCATCAGCATTAAGATAATTCATGGTTAATAAAGCATTATGCAATCTATTTCTAGGAATCATTGTTACCTCTTTCTGTTTATTTAGCATATACTTTAAAGTTTGATTGGATCTTTCTATAACTGCTTGGCCTGTGGGAGTGTGTGGTATACCTGTAATATGCTTTATATTATAATAAGCAAAAATCATTTCATTTTACTTGAGACATATGCTGGAGCATTGTCAGTCTTTATTTGTACAGGTATTCCCATGATGTCCATAACTTCTGATAGGTGTGTAATTATAGAATCAGCCTTTTCAGAACTTATAGGAGTTGCCCATTGAAATCCTGAGTAGGTGTCAATGGTATGGTATACATATTTTAATTTTCCAAATTCTGCAAAATGAAACACATCCATCTGCCAAATTTCATTTCTTTGTAAACCTTTAGGATTACTTCCTGCAGGTAATACAGTTTGGTTATAGAAGGAACAAGTAGGACATTTTTTTAAATGATTTTCTTGGATTGTTGCCAAGTGATGGAAAAGTCTCTTTTTAAACTATTGCTATTTACGTGGTGTTTCTTATAAAACTGTGAGGCTTCCAGCACATTACCTATTAATAACTGATCAGTCTCATCATTACCTTGTGTTAGAGGACCTGGCAGGCCCGTATGGGATCTGATGTGTGTTTTACATATATATATACATATATATATATGATATATATATGATATATATATATATATATATATATATATATATATATGATGTTCCCTATTTCTGATGATTTCCTCTAATTGTGTAAATAGTGAAGTTAATTCTGTGTTATCAGGAATAAATTCATCAGTTTCAATATGTAAAACAACTCTCTCTGCATATTGAGAGTCAGTAACTATATTGTGAGATTCTGTGAAATCCATAAGTACCATAAGAATGGCATACAGTTCTGCCTTTTGTACAGAATTGTAAGGGCTTTGAGCCACTTTACTTAAGTCTCCTGATTTATATCCTGCCCTTTCTGATTTATTTGCATCAGTATAGTATGTGGGGACTCCAGAGCTTGGTTTTTGCCATACAATGTGAGGAAGGACCCACTCAGTTCTTTTTATGAATTCTATTCTCTTGCTTTTGGGATAACAGTTGTTAATCTCTCCCAAAAATTACTGCAGGCTCTTTGCCAATATTCATGGTCTTTCTACAAAGAGGAAATTTCCTCATTAGTTAAGGGTATTACAATTTCTGCTGGGTCCATTCCTGTCAGTTGATGAAGTGTTAATTTTCCTTTTAAAATCAAGTCAGAGATCTTTTCCACATATGTCTTTAACTTCTTACTCGGTTTATGTGGTAGAAATATCCATTCCAATATAATACCTTCTCTCTGCATGAAAATCCCTGTAGGGGAATGTCTGGAGGGTAATAGGATCAGAATACAGTTAAGCTCTGGATTCACATGATCCACACATGCCTCTCATATTTTCTTTTCTGGTAGGACCAATTCTGTCTCAGCTTCAGCTGATAGTTCTCTTGGACTATTTAAGTCCTTGTTCCCTTTTAGGGTATTGGCCAAATTTACTAGTCCATCTTTAGGTATTCTAATGATGGTCTGTAAGTTGGAAATGCATCATAACAATATTTGAAAATCATTAGGAGTCTATAATCAATCTCTCCTGAGTTGTACCCTTTGGGTCTATTTTTTTTGTAGGTCTATCTTATATCCTAAGTAATTAAAAAGAATCTCCTCTTTGTATTTTTTTTGGGGAGCAATTTGTAATCACCAGTGAGGTAAATCTTTCTTTACTTCTTCAGACATACTATCTAAAGTATCTAATTTCAATCAGCTAATAAGATACCATCCATATAATGGTAAATTATAAATTGTGGAAATTGTGCTCAAATTATTCCCAATGGTTTTTGCATGAAATATTGGCAAAAGGTGGAGCTATTTAACATTCCCTATGGGAGAAACTTCCACTGATATCTATTGACTCTCTAGGAATTATAAGTAGGTACTGTGAAGGCAAATTTTTATCTAGCCTTTTCTTGTAGAAGTATGGTTAAAAAAAAACCCAGTCTTTTAAGTCAGTAACTACAATAGGTCATTCCTTAAGTAACACAGAGGGTAAGGGCATCCCATTCTGTAGGGAACCCATAGGCTGAATTACTTTATTAATGGCTCTCAGATCTGTCAGCATCCTTCATTTCCCAGATTTCTTTTTAATAACAAATACAGGTGAATTCAAAGGACTGGAAGATTCTTCAATATGCTGAGCATTTAACTGCTCCTTAACCAGCTGTTTTAAGGCTTGTAGTTTCTCTTGTGTCATAGGCCATTGCCCAACCCAGACAGGTTTACCAGTTAGCCATTTTAAAGGTAGGGCCATTGGTACCTCTGAGAGTTCAACAGTGGTTGTGCTCTGTTTATGTACAGCCTGAATAGTTGGTGGCAGTTTATAGTATCTAATAATATTATTCCCAGAAACATGAATTGGTCTATGGTTTGCTTCTGAGGTTAGAGGGATACTAATCTGAGTATTCCATTGCTGTAATGTATCACGGCCTCAAAGATTCATGGCTACATTAGCCACATATGGCTTCAGCCTTCCTCTCTGTCCTTCTAGCCCTATGCATTCAACCCATCTTGTACTTTGTTTTACCTGAGATAGGGTTCAAATCCCTAAAAATTGGAATCTACCTCTTGAAGAGGCCAATGCAGATGCCATGATTTTGTTATAATTATAATCACATCTGTACCTGTGTCCACTAAGCTTTCAAGTATGAGGTTATTAATTCATACCCTAAGCTTTGGTCTTTGTTCATTTATGGAAGTGTGTCAAAATATTCATTTTATGGTGTTTTTCAAAATTTTTGATCCATCTATCAACGCTGTTCTATCATCCAGTGCAGTATGGTCTTTTACGTTAGGCACTGGATTATATAATTGTCCTGGGAAGGAGTTTCCTCCACATTGACTGGAAATGACTGGACCACATTTGATTTGGGGGCCTGTGAGAGGCCCCCTGACACATTTCCCAATGGTAAAGGGTGCCTCATATGTCTCTTGTTGATCTGCGTTCATTGGTCGAATGTCTGTCTTTGCCACATCTTTTGCATAATCCAGAAGTTTGGGGTCTCCTGTTTGGGTCATTTCTAGAAGAAGCATTGCTTGTAGGGGTGCCTTGTGTGCAATTTCTGGTTTACCTGTTTTACCACAGTTAACACATTTAGCACTTTGTTTTTTGTTTTTGTTTTTGTTTTTTGTTTTTTGTTTTTTCGAGACAGGGTTTCTCTGTGTAGCTTTGCACCTTTTCCTGGAACTCACTTGGTAGCCCAGGCCGGCCTCTTACTCATAGAGATCTGCCTGGCTCTGCCTCCCGAGTGCTGGGATTAAAGGCGTGCGCCACCACCGCCCGGCTACATTTGGCACTTTGATGCCTCTTTATACCATTGGAAATTACCTCTTTTATCCAAGTCTCATCACCATAGTTAAGAGACTCAACATTGACTGTGTGTTGGATCCATTCTTCTATGGGTGCTGGTCTGATCTTTAAAGGTGCAATTATCTTTTTTTATTCTATATGAGCATTTTCAAAAGCCAAAGATTGATTTGGTACTCATCTAACTTCTTGATCTGATATTGTGTTGTTTACAACTTTAGTCAAACTTTGTAAAAAACAAACAAACAAACAAACAAACAAACCAGTAAACAGTTCTTTTGACCTCTGTATGACCTTGGTATATATCTCAGTTGGTTTCCCTGGTTCTGGAATCTTCCCAAGTATTTAAGGCTGCTGTATGGCATATGGATAATGTATGCTCATCAAAGGTAGATTGTGCATCTATATCAGTGAAACAGCCCTCACCAAGAATTTGATCTTGGAAGATCTGAAAACCTCTAATCTTACCTTGTTGCTCAAGGGCCTTAGCTTCTTCTTTTAACCAGCTTTTCCGTTGTAATTGCTGGCTATATTTTAATACAGCTGATATTAGCTAATTCCGGTCATTTGGTGTGATCGTATTTCTAGAAGACCATGCATTTAACACCTGTTTCACATGTGTTGAATGTATACCATAGGTAACTATAGCATCCTTGATGTTTTTTAAATCTCTCATATGTATAGACTCCATTTATCCCTTCAGGATATTTATCAGTTGCTGGTTTTTCATAAACAGTAACAGGATACATATCATGGCTTGTGACTTTTGGTAAGTCATCTCTGACTCTATAAGGCACTGGTGATGTTATAACCTCTCTAACCTGTTCCTTCTGCATATTAACAGTTTTATTATCAGTTCTAACAGAGTCCTGTAAAGTTTGAAATTGATTAACCATGGCTTTTTCTAAATTCTGTACCTCTTGTATCATAAATGATTCTGATGACTTCATGGAATCAAAAATTTTTTTATGTTCATCATAAATACATGATTCTGTACTAGGCTATGCTGACTCCCCATTGGAGGTCTTACCTTGTCAGAGGAGGGGCTGAGGGGTGCACGGGGGGGGGGAAGACTGGGGGATAGAGGAGGGAAGAGAGAGGGATCTGTAGTTGGTATGTACAATGAATAAAAAATTTCTTAATAAAAATAAATAAATATATGATTCAAAAGATTTTATTCTATCAATTAATGATGATCATTTCTCCTTAGAAATTATCTGTATGGCATTAAGATTGCCTTGCAGACTTAATGTTTTACCCAAAAAAATCTTCACATTTATTTTCACAGAATTAAATCTAGTTGTCCATATATTATTAGTGGACTGAGGTTCATGTGGTAAATTAGCAGATTCCAAAGAATGAATCCTTTCATTTAAGTTCTCATTACCACTTTGCAAAGTCTGTATCAGTCCCATTAATGTCTCACATTTGGCGCCGTTATTAAACCAGTTTATAATGATATGAAATGAATTACTATGCTAATTGCCATTATAGCAAAAATTGTATATGTCCCAGGAAGGTTATATATGTCTTGTAAAATTTCATCCATAGTATAAACAAAGAAGTTTTTAAATTTCTGAATGGTTGTATTATCTGTCATGGTGTAATAAATACTTAAAATTTGTAAAGGAAAGAAAATTTTTATTTATTTATTTATAAGTTTAAGGTGTAAAATTATCAAGTAATTTACCTCAGATAAGGTCCTTGAGAGATTGTTCTAAGTATCCTAGGTGCTCCTGGTGCCTAGGCTCTTAATTAACCTGGTAGGACAAATAGCTGGTTCATGTTATGATTTTTGGATGTAGTAGCAATATTTGGTCAGCAGGTGTCACAGGTGTAGCACCAAGGCAAGTCCTGAAGCACTGTACCTCACTCTGGCTCAAGCTCTGAAGTTGTTTGACCTGTGAGCTTAAGCAACTACATGGGACAGATTTAAAATAAGGGAGTAGCCTGTTGGCACTAACACTTGCAGTTGGTTGCTGGCAGCCAAGTGGAATGTACCAGTGACTCCCACAGTGGTCTCGCAGCAGCCACTGGAGCCTTCTCAGAGTGGGGCAGGGGGCAGTGGGAGAAACGCTACTGATGTGCTCAGACTGCAAAGCAGGTGTGCTTTGCTGAGCGATCTGCGCCACTTGTATCAGGCTGAAGGCTTTGATCTGATCCGGCAGCTACAGCCACAGAACTAGAAAGGCGCCTAGTGTGGGCACCTTTCTCTGACAGGATGCTCTATTCACCACTGACCACGCATGGTTCTAGCTGTGGTTACAAGAACTGCTGCCTTGTGAGCCGCCTGGCGTGGGAGTGCCTGGCTCACACACCCTGTGAGCTGCCTGCCCTACAGGCTCTCTGCATGACTGCTGTATGCAGGTGGTCACATTAGCAGGGGTCAGGCAGCTCCTGTGGGGTTTGGGCTGCACGTGGGCTCTGCAGGGCAGTGAAACTTACCAGCAGCTGCCCACAGGCATTAGGGTTGGTCACTCAAGTAGCCCCAATAGGGGCATGTGGGGCTCAGATTCATGTGGTTGGGCACCAGATAAAATGAGAAATCTACAGGAGTCTGCTTAAGGAGTATTAAGAATTGTTTTGGGATATAAATTGAGAAAATACATGCATTCAAGGCTACTTCCCAATTTTTCTTCTATCAGGTTCAGTGTAGCTGGATTTATGTTGAGGTTTTTGATCTATTTGGACTTGAGTTTTGCTCATGGTGACAGATATAGATCTATTTGCAGTCTTCTACATGTTGACAACCAGTTATGCCAGCACCATTTGTTGAAGATGCTTTCTTTTCTCCATTGTACCGTTTTGGCTTCTTTGTCAAAAGTCAGGTGTTCATAGGTATGTGGGTTAATGTCAGGGTCTTCAATTTAATTTCATTAGTCCACATGTCAATTTTTATGTCAATATCAAGCTGTTTTTATTACTATAGCTCTAGAGTAGAGCTTGATGTCAGGGATTGTGATGCCCCTAAAAGTTACTTTATTGTAAAGGAATGTTTTAGCTATCCTGGGTTTTTTTGTTTTTCCATATGAAGTTGAGTATTGTTCTTTCCAGTTCTGCTGTGGGATGTATGGCAAATGTGTTGCTAATTAATCAATAAAACACTGATTGGCCGTTGGCTAGGCAGGAAGTATAGGCGGGGCAAGGAGGAGAATAAAGCTGGGAAGTGGAAGGCTGAGTCAGAGAGACACTACCAGCTGCCACGATGAGAAACAGCTTGTGAAGATGCCGGTAAGCCACGAGCCATGTGGCAAGGTATAGATTAAAGGAAATGGATTAATTTAAGCTATAAGAACAGTTAGCAAGAAGCCTGCCACAGCCATACAGTTTGAAAGCAACATAAGTCTCTGTGTTTACTTGGTCGGGACTGAGCGGCTGTGGGACTGGCAGGTGAAAGAGATATATCCTGACTGTGGGCCAGGCAGGAAAACTTAAGCTACAAATGGCGTCCAACGTGGGGCAAGATTTTCCACCTAAAAACTGAGAGAAAAGATTCTAAAACGGAGCTAAAAACAGCTTCCTAATTGTCTCTCTCAAATGAGTGGCAGCTGCTGGTTTGAGCTACTGGCAGGTTCCTAGTGTGCACGCTCGACTTGCAGTATGGCGGGAATCAGGCCTCTGCAAGTGGCACATTAAGCTGCATGGTGGATTTAGACATTGCTAGTATAAAACAAAAAAAGAAGTTTCTGGACTACATGCTGCTTGGATAAAAGCATAGACCCACGATAGCTCCCAGAGCTGGTGGTAAAGTACCACGGCCATGTTGGGAAGCTGAGGTGGGTGGTCCCAGCAGCCACAGCTGCTGCAGTTTAAAGCAATAGATTCACAATAAGACAGATTCAGATGTAATAGTTTACAATGTGTGTAAAATATACATAGGCTTGAAAGAGACAAAAAAGGTGATATATAGAGTTATAGAAACAAATACATAGTTTTAAAAAATAAAGTCTTTAAAGAGACAGTAAAGGTAGTATAAAAAATAAGCCACGTAAAAATGGATATTACACAGAGAATCTGGATTGTGTTGTCTTTGGGATTTTTAACTGCAGAAAAACATTTGATTGTAAAAGCTGTTGAGTTATGTCAAAATGTATATTTTAATGATACCTTGACTTCAAAATTTGGATATAAGGATATGTTGCTTTGGAAAGGAGACTCTGCTTTTGTTCCCACAGAAAGCCAAAGGCTATGGATTTGTTCCAGATTAAGATACATCAGGTTTGACCAGCCAAGACCCCCTGAAAGGTCTCCGATGACACCATGGCCCAGATGATCCAACATCCAGAATGGTTTGAAGGCATCTGGCTCAGATGATACAGCCTCATGGACTATTCCATAATTCTAAAATTTTCTTTGTATCCCCATAAGATACAGCGCCCCCCTCCAGCAGGAAGTAGTAAGAGAAGCTACGCCCAAATTCCCA
Organism: Peromyscus eremicus; assembly: GCF_949786415.1. Taxonomy (NCBI): domain Eukaryota; kingdom Metazoa; phylum Chordata; class Mammalia; order Rodentia; family Cricetidae; genus Peromyscus; species Peromyscus eremicus. The sequence goes on along the minus strand of NW_026734286.1, from coordinate 9,466,181 downwards.
AATTATATGTAATTTTACTTTGTTAAGGTTAAAACCTTCCTTTTTGAAAAAAAAAAGGGGGAAGTGCTGTGGGATGTATGGCAAATGTGTTGCTAATTAATCAATAAAACACTGATTGGCCGTTGGCTAGGCAGGAAGTATAGGCGGGGCAAGGAGGAGAATAAAGCTGGGAAGTGGAAGGCTGAGTCAGAGAGACACTACCAGCCACCACGATGAGAAACAGCTTGTGAAGATGCCGGTAAGCCACGAGCCATGTGGCAAGGTATAGATTAAAGGAAATGGATTAATTTAAGCTATAAGAACAGTTTGCAAGAAGCCTGCCTCAGCCATACAGTTTGAAAGCAACATAAGTCTCTGTGTTTACTTGGTCGGGACTGAGCGGCTGTGGGACTGGCAGGTGAAAGAGATATATCCTGACTGTGGGCCAGGCAGGAAAACTTAAGCTACACAGTTCTGTGAAGAATTGTGTTGGGATTTTGATGGGGGATTGCACTGAATCTGTAGATTGCTTTTAGTAAGGTTGCCATTTTTATTTTGTTGGTTCTACCTATCCAGAAGCCTGATATCTTCTTCAATTTCTTTCTTCAAAGACTTAAAGTTCTTCTCATACAGGTCTTTTACTTGTTTGGTTAGAGTTACTCCAAGGTATTTTATATTACTTGTGGCTATTGTAAAGGGTGGTGTTTCTCTGAATTCTTTCTTGGCACATTTATCATTTGTATATAGGAGAACTACTAATTTTTTTGTGTTAATCTTGTATCCTGTCACAATACTTAAGGTGATTATCAGTTGTAGGAGTTCCCAGGTAGAATTTTTGGGGTCATTTATGTATACTATCATATAATCTGCCAATATAAAAAATTTGAACTTCTTCCTTTCCAATTTGTATCTCCTTGATCTCCTTTTGTTGTCTTATTGCTCTAGCTAGAACTTCAAGTACTATATTGAATAAATATAGGGAGAGTGGATAGCCTTGGACAGCCTTGTCTTGTTCCTGATTTTAGTGGAATCTCTTTGAGTTTCTCTCCCTTTAATTTGATGTTGACTGTTGGCGTGCTGTAAATTGCCTTATTATGTTTAGGTATATTTCTTATATTCCTGATCTCTGCAAGACCTTTATCATAAAGGTGTGTTGAATTTTGTCAGAGGCTTTTTCAGCATCTAATGAGATGATCATGTGGTTTTTTTCTTTCAGTTTATTTATATGATGGATTACATTAACAGATTTTTTTTGTATGTTGAACTATCCTTGCATCTCTGGGATGAAGCCTACTTGATCATGGTGGATGATTATATTGGTGTGTTCTTGGATTCAGTTTGCCAGTATTTTATTGAGTACTTTTGCATCAATGTTCATGAGAGAGCTTGGTCTGTAATTCTCTTTTTCTGTTGCATCTTTGTGTGGTTTGGGTATCAGGGTAATTGTAGCCTCATAAAAGGAGTTTGGTAATGTTCCTTCTGTTTCTATTGTGTGGAACAATTTGAGGAGTATTGGTATTAGCTCTTCTTTGAAATTCTGGTAGAATTCTGCACTGAAACCATCTGGCCCTGAACTTTTTTTGGTTGGGATACCTTTGATGACTGCTTCTATTTCAATAGGGGTTATAGGTCTATTTATTTATTTTTTAAAGGAATATAAAACTATTTATTGACCACTATTCATCATTATTTACAATAAAGTAAATATACAGTTGGATGACATTCTGATACTACAAAGTTACTTTTCTGGCTCATTGAACCAGAACCCAAATACTGAAAAAATTGATCCTACCAGTAAGGAATGAGTCAGGGTACAGAAAAAGCATGCAAGTCATTAATTTATATTACCAAATTTTGTTCATTTATGTCAGCGGGTCTGAAATTGCCAATATCATCTTTAACCATGAGCCCATTTCGACAGCAAACATATATTCCACAAATCATAACCTTTTAGTAGATTTCAATTTTCTATAAAGGAATGGTTCACTAGAGGAACATTTACATGCCCGTTTAAGTCTTTTTGTTTGGTTTTTACAAACAGGGATTCTCTGTGTAGCCCTGGTTGATCTAGTCTAAATCAGAGGTCCATCTGCCTTCATGATGGGATTAAAGGCATGCATCACCACACCCAGCTTAAGTCTTGTTATTAAATCATACTACTACTTTGTCTAATTCCATTTTCTGAAGGGGGAGTTTGTAAGGACAAACTTTTGTAAATAAACTACTATATTTATGTGATAATACATAAATTCTGATGTGGTTGCTGTAAAACTATCCAATAAATTAGAGAATCATCTACTAAATCTGAAAGGTTATGGTTTTAGGAAAACATTCACAATGATGGAATCTCATCAACACATGTTTTCATCTACAGTTTTTGAGCATTAAAAAACAAGACAAAATGAAAAACAGTTACACAAGTGTTTTATGCATACACACGCATACAAACAAAAAACCCAGAATGGTCCTGCTGTGTCCCAGTTAAAAAGTTCTGATTGAGTAATGACTGTAAAATCTCCTCAGCATTTAAGAAAAGCTGTTCTTCAAAGCTGAGGAAATACAACATGGTATCAAATATTCTATTGTTGAAGAAGCAACTACAGAAAGCTTTCATTTGCTCAAAGAAACCAGTGCCTTTTGATGCAGAACAAAAACCAAAAATATCCCAACTACTGTCAATACTTCAAAACCAGCATATCAAACTCGATTTTCATTAGAACACTATTTTTCCACACTAGTAACTCAAAACCAAAGATCCAGATTTTATTTATATATATATATATATATATATATATGCATATATATATATATGCAAACAATTATTGTGCCTCATCTTCTGGACAAGAATGCCAAGTCAGCCTCTCCTCATAAAAGGCGATGACAATCTGAGGACACTTCATATTTGCCTCTTTTGCCAGCACCAAGTCTGCCTCCTCTGAGTCCTTCCATTTCATGAGAAACATTAACTCTCCACTGCTGTCTGTGGCACCGATTATTCATTCAGGATCAAGACCTCTGGCAACCCCCCTTGGTTTGTCAGCAGCAGCTCTTTTCTTCTTCAATTTGCTATCATCAGATTCACTGTCAGATAAAGATTTCCTTTTTGTACCATCTTTTTCTTTACGAGCTTTTTGAGAATTAAGAAATGCTTCAATTAATTCTGGACAATCTAAATTTTCTTCTGGTTCCCAAGTATTATCAGCATCTGTGAACTCTTTCCACTTGAGGAAATACTCTACCTTCCCATCCACTACACGCTGGTCCAGTACTTTTTCTACCACAAATTCTTCAGGCTCTGCCTCTTCAACTTTTTTACTCTTTCCATTCTGTTTCTTTCCCATTTTTTGCAATGTAGTTTTATTGGGGCCATTTTTTTTTTAAATCGAAGACTTGAAGAATTCACCGCTCAGATGCTCCGGGCCGCGCTGGTCCTGCAGAGTCTCTGGCTGTGCGCCCCAGCTCAGCCCTATAGGTCTATTTAAATTGTTTATCTGGTCTTGATTTAATGTTGGTATGTGTTACCTATCCAGAAAATTGTCCATTTCTTTTAGATTTTCCAATTTTGTGGAGTACAGGTTTTTGAAGTATGACTTGATGATTTTCTGAATTTTCTTATTGTCTGTTGTTATGTCTCCCTTTTCATTTCTGATTTTGTTAATTTGGATATTCTTTCTCTGCCTTTTGGTTAGTTTGGATAAGGGTTTGTCTATCTTGTTGATTTTCTCAAAGAATCAACTCTCTGTTTCATTTATTCTTTTTACTGTTCTCTTTGTTTCTATTTTATTGATTTCAGCCCTCAATTTGATTATTTTCTGTCATCTATTCCTCCTAGGTGAGTTTGCTTCTTTTTGTTCTAGAGCTTTCAGGTATGCTGTTAAGTTACTGATGTGATTTCTCCAACTTCTTTATGTAGGCATTTAGAGCTATGAACTTTCCTCTTTGTACTGCTTTCATGGTGTCCCAGAAGTTGGGGGTATGTTGTACATTTATTTTCATTGAATTCTAGGAAGTCTTTAATTTTTTTTCTTTATTCTTTGACCCAGTGGTGATTCAGTTGAGCATTATTCAGTTTCCATGAGATTGTAGGCATTCTGTAATTTTCATTGTTGTTGAATTCTAACTTTAAGCATTGGTGGTCTAATAAAATACAGGCAGTCATTCCAATTTTTTTGGTGTCTATTGAGATTTGCTTTGTGACTGAGTATGTAGTCAATTTTAGAGAAGATTCCACGGGGTGATGAGAAGAATGTATAATCTTTTGTGTTTGGGTGGAATGTTCTATAGATGTCATTAAGTCCATTTGAGTCATAACATCTGTTAGTTCCTTTATTTCCCTATTAAGTTTCTTTCTGTCAGACCTGTCCATTGGTGAGAGTGGGGTGCTGAAGTCTCTCACTATTAATGTGTAGGGTTTGATGTGTGATTTAAGCCTTAGTAATGTTTCTTTTACATATGTGGGTGCACTTGTATTTAGGGCATAAATGTTCAGAATTGAGACTTCATTGTGATGGCTTTTTCCTGTGATGAATATGTAATGTCCTTTTGTATCTCTTGATTAATTTTAGTTTGAAATCTATTTTGTTAGATATTAGGACAGGTATACCAGCTTGCTTCTTAAGTCCATTTGATTAAAAAGTATTTTCCCAACCCTTTACTCTGAGGTAGTATCTGTCTTTGAAGTTGATGTGTATTTCTTGTATGCAGCAGAAAGATGGATCCTATTTTTGTATCCATTCTGTTAGCATGTCTTTTTATAGGCAAATTGAATCCATTGATATTAAGGGATATTAATGACCAGTGACTGGTAATTCTTGTTATTTTTTTTCGTGGTAGTGTGTATGTGTTTCCTTCTTTGGGATTTGTTGGTGTGGTATTATCTATTGCCTATGTTTTCATGGGTGCATCTAACTTCCTTGGGTTGGATTTTTCCTTCTAGTACTTTCTGTAGGGCTGTATTTGAGGATATTGTTTAAATCTGGTTTTGTCATGGAATATCTTGTTTACTCTGCCTATGGTGATTGAGTACATGGGTATAATAGTCTGTGCTGGCATTCATGGTCTCTTAGTGTCTGCACAATGTCTGTCCAAGACCTTCTGTCTTTTAGAGTCTCAGTTGAGAAGTCTGATGTAATTCTGATAGGTCTGCATATATAAATCACTTGGCCTTTTTCCTTTGCTGCTCTTAATAGTCTTTGTTTATTCTATATGTTTAGTGGTTTGACGCTATTTTTCCACACTTTTTGGGTCCAGTCTATTTCTTGTTCTATAAACTTCTTGTAGCTTCAGAGGCATTTCCTTCTTTAGGTTGGAAAAGTTTTCTATGATTTTGTTCAATATGTTTTCTGTGCCTTTGAGCTGGCATTCTTCTTCTTCTTCTTCTTCTTCTTCTTCTTCTTCTTCTTCTTCTTCTTCTTCTTCTCCTCCTCCTCCTCCTCCTCCTCCTCCTCCTCCTCCTCCCCCCCCTCCTCCTCCTCCCCCTCCTCCTACTCCTCCTTCTTCTTCTATCCCTATTATTCTTAGATTTGGTCTTTTCATGGTGTCCCAGATTTTCTGGACCTTTTGTGTTATGTCTTTGTTGGCTTTAGTCTTTGTTGGCTAATGTTTTCTTTGACCAATGAATCTATTTCTTCTATTGTACCTTCAACACCAGAGATTCTCTCTTCCATCTCTTGCCTTCTTTTGGTTATGCTTGCCCCTGTAGTTTCTGTTCATTTACTCAAATTTTCTATTTCCAGCATTCCCCCAGTTTGTGTATTCTTCATTGCCTCAATTTCAATTTTCAAGTCCTGAACTGTCTCTTTCACCTGTTTGATTGCTTTTTTTCTTGGTTTTCTTGACTTTCTCTAAGGGATTTATTGATTTCTTCCAATTTTTTGTTTGTTTTTTCCTCAATTTCTTTAAGGGATTTTTTTTTTCATTTTCTGTTTAAAGGCCTCTATCATCTTCATAAAGTCATTTTAAGGTCATTTTCTTCTGTTTCTTCTACATTGGGATGATCAGGTCTTGCTGCAGTAGAACCACTAGGTTCTAGTGGTGCCATATTGCTATTTATATTATTATTTATGTTATTATTTATGTTATTATTTATTTATTTATTTATTTATTTATTTATTTATTTATTTATTTATTTATTATGTATACAGCATGTATAACTGCAGGCCAGAAGAGGGCGCCAGATCTCATTACAGATGGTTGTGAGCCACCATGTGGGTGCTGGGAATTGAACTCAGGACCTCTGGAAGGGCAGTCAGTGCTCTTAGCCTCTGAGCCATCTCTCCAGCCCCTGCTATTTATGTTATTGAATGTATCCTTACACTGGTGTCTACTCATCTCTTCCTTCAATCAGTGTAAACCATGTCTATGTCTCAGGGAGCTACTCTTGGTCCAATCGGCACTGGTGGTGTTTGTGTCTCAGGAATCTCTTGGTCCAACAGCAGCTGGTGAAGTCTATGTCTCAGGGAGCAGCTGTGGTCTCAGGGGATGGCTGAGTTTGGGGGATAGAGTGGGGCTTATAGACTACAAGGTCTGATGAGTGGGGTGCTCAGGTCTGCCTGCAGGAGTCTTGCCTGCTGGCCCGCAACTGGGGCTGCAATGGGTGGGGGTATGGAGGCATGGGTTGTGCCCCTGGATGTAAGGCCTAGAGCTAGGGGTGACTGGCTGGGGAACAGTGACTTATCTCTTGATCCAATAGGAGCTGGCAGAGTCTGTAGGTATATAGGTTCTTACATTGGCCCCAGATGGGACAAATGGAGTTCTGATTATATGGTTGACATTTCCTTTTGACCTTTACCTAGAGGGTTGCTATCTTTCTTGTGACTTCCACTGTATTCTTACCCTGCACAGTTTTTCTTGAAGGCCAGCAGCCAGTAGAGCTTAAGAGGAATCGATAATGTTTCAGTGGCTCTATCTGCAATGACAGATGCATGTCCCTTCCTAAGTTTTCCATCAACTGGACTTCCATGTCTCAAATTCTTTAAATCACACAGGCTTATCTAAAGGTAGTTCAGAATGCTCTGTAGAGAAATGATTTTGAACTCTGGAACATATATAACCTGGGGGTCAAATTTAAAAGTCAAGAGTAAATACGGAAAGTACATGAAAAAAGAAGAAGAGTGTACCAAGGGGTTCTGTGTACCAAGGGTACTCTTCTTCTTCTTCTTCTTCTTCTTCTTCTTCTTCTTCTTCTCCTCCTCCTCCTCCTCCTCCTCCTCCTCCTCCTTCTCTATCTATCTATCGTCTATCTGTCTATCTATCTATCTATCTATCTATCTATCTATCTATCTATCTATCTATCTACCTACCTACCTACCTACCTATCTATCTATCTATCTATCTATCTATCTATCTATCTATCTATCTATCTATCTATCTCTATCTATCTATCTATCTATCTATCTATCTATCTTAGGAAGGGAAGCATCCAAACTCTTTTTTTTTTATTTATTTGTATGTACATTGCTGTTTTGCCTGCAGGTATGTCTGTATGAGGGCATTGGACCCACAGGAACAGGAGTAATAGAAAGTTGTGAGCTGCCATATGGGAATTGTACCCAGGTCTTCTGAAAGAGTAGTTAGTACTCTTAACCTCAAGGCCGTCTCTCCAGTCCCCCTTCTTATTTTATAATAATTGATATTTTAATGTTCTATGTCATCTTTCAATTATATTCTGCCTTGAGTACTATAAGGAATGCCTGTAATATGATTAATCCTCTATTACTTATACTTCTTAAATTTTTATCTATCTATCTATCTATCTATCTATCTATCTATCTACCTACCTACCTATTACACCCTAACCACAGTTTCCCCTGCATCTTCTCCTTTCAGTCCCTTCAACTCCACTCTCCCCCCATCCACTCCTCCTCCATATCTCTATAGAATAGGGCAGGCTTCCCATGGACATCAAACCTACCTTAGCATATCAAGTTGCAGTAACACTAGATACATCCTCTCCTATTAAGGCTGGATGAAGCAACCCAATAGGAGCAAAGGGTCCCAAAATGAGGTAAGATCAGAGACCTGCTCCCATTGTTGTGAGTCCTAGAAGAAGACCAAGCTACACAACTATAACATATATGTACTGGGCCTAGTCATTCTTATTCAGGCTCCCTCTTCAGCAGTTCAGTTTCTGTGGGCCCCTATGAGGCCAGGTTAGTTGATTTTGTGGGTTTTCTTGCAATTACCTTGACTCTTTTGGCTCCTACAATCCTACCTCTCCCTCTTCTCAGAATTTCCCAAGCTCTACTTAATATTTGGCTGTGGGTCTCTGCATGTTTCTGTCACTTGCTGGGTGAAGCCTCTCTGATGACAATTGGCTAGGTATCAATCTATGAGTATAGCAGAATATCATTAGGAATCATTTCATTGACTTTTATTTATTGGCAGTCATGGTTCTATTCTAGGTCTGTGGGATATCCAGTCTCTGGGTCCTGGCCCTCCAGGCAGTGTCAGGAGTGGGCTTCTCTCACAGTATGGGTCTCAAGCTGTACCAGTCATTGGTTGTCCACTCCCATAATTTCTGTGCCACTTTTACCCCAGCATATCTTATAAGCAGAACACATTGTAAGTCTAAGATTTTATGGCTGGGTTGATGTGTCAGTCTATCCACGGGAAGTCTTGCCTGATCACAAGAGATGGTTGGTTCAGGTTCTGTATCCCTCGTTACTAGGGGTCTTAGCTAGGGTCACCCTCATAGATTCCTGGGAGGTTCCATTGCACTAGGTTTCTAGCTCATCCCAGAGATGGCTCTCGATTCCAGTTGTCTCTCCCAGGGCTCTCTTTCTCTATCCTACTTCCACCCAATCACTTCTGTTTCCATCCCCATCCCTGTCCAGACCCCTTCCCCCTTCCACTGGTGATGTTTATTCTATTTTTCCTTCACAGTGAGATTCATGTGTCCCTCCCTCACTTGAGCCCACCTTGTTACCTAACTTCTCTGGGTCTCTGGATTATAGCATGTTTTTTTTTTTAAAAAAAAATTATTATTTATTTATTATGTATATAGTGTTCTGCCTGCATGTGTTCCTGCAGGCCATAAGAGGGCACCAGATCTCATTACAGGTGGTTGTGAGCCACCATGTGGTTGCTGGGAATTGAACTCAGGACCTGTGGAAGAGCAGTCAATACTTTTAAGTGCTGAGCCACCCCTCCAGCTCAGGTTATTTTTACTTTATAACTAATATCCACTTACCAGTGAGTACATGCCATGTTTGTGTTTCTGTGTCTGGGTTATCTCATTCAGGATGATCTCTTCTAGTTCCATCCATTGGCCTGAAAGTTCATGATGTCATTGTTTTTGACAGCTGAGTAATATTGTATTGTGTGAATGTACCACCTCTTCTTTATTCATTCTTCTGTTAAGGGACATCTATGTCATATTCAGTTTCTGGCTGTTATGAATAAAGTTGCTATGAACATAGTTGAGCAAATGTCCTTGTGGTGTGATTGAGCATTCTTTGGGTTCATTCCCAAGAGTTGTATAGCTGGGTCTTGAGGTAGATCGATTACCAATTTTCTGAGAAACTGCCACACTGACTTCCAAAGTAGCTGTACAAGTTTGTACTCCCACCAGCAATTGAGGAATGTCCCTGTTGCTCCACATCCTCCCAGCATGAGCTGCCATTTGTATTTTTGATCTAAGCCATTCTGACAGGTGTAATATGGAATTTGAATCATTTTAATTTACATTTCCCTGAAGGATAAGGATGTTGAACATTTCTTTAAGGGCTCCTTGGCCATTTGAGATTCTTTTGTTGAGAATCTTCTGTTTAGATCTATACCCCATTTTTAATTATATTATGTGGTAGTTTCTGAAGCTCTTTATACATTTTAGATATCAGCCCTCTGTCAGATGTGGAGTTGGTGAAGATCTTTTTCCATTCTGTGGGCTGCCATTTTGTTCTTTTGACAGTGTCCTTTGCCTTATAAAAGGTTTTCAGTTTTATGAGGTATCATTTATTATTTGTTGATCTTAGTGTCTTCACTGTTGGTGTTCTGTTCAGGAAGTTGTCTCCTGTGCCAATGCATTCAAGGCTATTCCTTGCTTTCTCTTCTATCAGGTTCAGTTTATCTGGCTTTATTTTGACGTCTTTGATCCACTTGGACTTGAGTTTTGTGCAGGGTCATAGATATGGATCTACTTGTAGTCTACATACTGACATTTGGTTAAACCAGCACCATTTGTTGAAATACTTTCTTTTTTCATTGAATAATTTTGGCTTCTTTATCAAAAATCAAGTGCCCATAGGTTTGGGGATTTACTTCTGGGTCTTTGAGTCAATTCCATTAATCAACATGTCTGTTTTTATGCCAGTACTATGCAGGGTTTTTGTTTGTTTGTTTTTGTTTTTGTTTTTTTAGAGACAGGTTTTCTCTGTGTAGTTTTGGAGCCTGTCCTGGAACTCGATCTGTAGACCAGGCTGGCCTTGAACTCACAGAGATCCACCTGCCTCTGCCTCCCAAGTGCTGGGATTAAAGGCTTGAGCCACCACCACCTGGCACAATGCAGGTTTTATTACTATTGCTCTGTACTACACAGCTTGAAATCAAAGACGGTGATACCTCTGGAAGTTCATTTCTTGTAGAGGATTGTTTTAGCTATCATGAGTTTTTGAAGTTGAGTATTGTTCTTTAAAGGTCTGTAAAAAACTCTGTTGGAATTTTGATGGGGATTGCATTGAATATATAGATTGCTTTTGGTAAGATTGCCATTATTACTACGTTAATCATACCTATCCATGAGCATGGGGGAATCTTTCCATCTTCCGATATCTTCTCCAATTTCTTTCTTTAAAGACTTGAAGTTCTTGTCATACATGTCTTTCACTTGCTTGGTTAGAGTAACACCAAGGTATTTTATACTATTTGTAGCTATTGTGAAGAATGTGCTTTCCCTGATTTCTTTCTCAGTCTGATTGTCAATTGTATATAGGAAGGCTACTGATTTTTTTTTTTAGTTTATTTTGTATTTAACCACTTCACTGAAAGTGTTTATCAGCTGTAGGAGTTCCCTGGTAGAATATTTGGGATTGACTATGTATACTATCACATCATTTGTACATAGTAATACTTGGACTTCTTCCTTTCCAATTTGTATCTTCTTGATCTCCTTTTGTTGTCCTATTGCTCTGGCTAAAATTTCAAGTACTACATTGAATAGATATATAGAGAGTGGACAGCTTTGTCTTGTCCCTGATTTTAGTGGAATTGTTTTACATTTCTCTCCATTTAATTTTAGGTTGGCTATAGGCTTGCTGTATATTGCCTTTATTATGTTTAGTTAGGTATGTCCCTTGTATCTCTGATCTCAAAGACTTTTATCATGAGGAAGTGTTGGATTTTGTCAAAGGCCTTTTTAGCATATAATAAGATGATTATGTGGTATTTTTTATTTCAGGTGGTCTATATGATGGATTACATTGACAGATTCTCATATGTTGAACTATCCCTGCATCTCTGAGGTGAAGCTGACTTGATCATGATGGATATTTTTGATGTGTTCTTGGATTTGGCTTGTGAGTATTTTATTGAGTTTTTTTGCATCAATGTTCATGAGGGTCATTCTTTTTTTGTTTTGAGTCTCTATATGGTTTGGGTATCAGGCTGACTGTGGCCTCATAACATGAATTTGGCAATGTTCCTTCTTTTTTATGTTATGGAATAATTTATTTTATGGAACTATTGGTATTAGCTTTTCTTTGACAGTATGGTAGAATTCTGCACTAAACCATTTGGGACCTGGGCTTTTTAGTTCAGAGATTTTTAATGATTGCTTCTATTTCCTTAGGGGTTATAGTTCTATTTAAGTTGTTCATTTGATTTTGATTTTACTTTGGTAAATGGTAACCAGTTCTTTTAGATTTTCCAATTTTGTGGAGTACAAGTGTTTGAAGTATGACCTAATGATTCTTTGAATTTCCTCAGTGTTTAGTGTTGTGCTCTCCTTTCTTTTCTGATTTTGTTAATTTGAGTATTCTCTCTGTGCATTTTAATTTGGATAAGGGTTGGTCTATCTTGTTGATTTTTCTCAAAGAACCAACACTTTGTTACATTGATTCTTTGCATTGTTCTCATGTTTCTGTTTATTGACTTTGGCCTTAAGTTTGATTATTTCCTGTCATCTATTCCTCTTGAGTGTATTTGCTTCTTTTTGTTCTAGCACTTACAGGTGTTCTGTTAAGTCATCAATGTGGGATTTCTCTAATTCTCTTATGAAGGCACTTAGTGCTATGAACTTTCCTCTTGGCATCCTCTTTTATATTCCATAAATTTGGGTTGTTGTGCATTTATTTTCATTGAATTCTTGGAAGTCTTTATTTATTTCTTCATTGAGCCAGTGGCAACTCAGTAGAGAGTTGTTCAGTGTCCACAAGTTTGTAGGCTTTCTGTTGCTTCAGTTTTTGTTGAAGTCCAACTTTGATCCATGGTGATCTCTTTTTTTCTCATTTTTTTATTAAGAAATTTTCTATTCACTTTACATACGAACCACAGATCCCACCTCTTCCCTCTTCCCACCCCAGCCTTCCCTCCCAAGCCACCCCTTATCCCCACATTTCCCAAATCAAGGTCTCCCATGGGGAACCAGCAGAGCCTGGTCCACTCAGCTGAGGCATGTCCAAGCTCCTCCCTGCTGAACATGGTGATGTCTTAAGATACAAAGCTTATTTCAAATTTTTAGTTCAAATTATCTATTGAGTGTAGCTTGAGTTTTCCTGCCTGGCCCACAGTCAGGGCAAATCTCTCTCACCTGCCAGTCCCACAGCCGCTCAGTCCCGACCAAGTAAACACAGAGTCTTATATTGGTTTCAAACTGTATGGCTGTGGCAGGCTTCTTGCAAACTGTTCTTACAGCTTAAATTAATCCATTTCCATTAATCTATACCTTGCCACATGGCTTGTGGCTTACCAGCATCTTCACATGCTGGTTGTCATGGTGGCGGCTGGCAGTGTCTCTCTGACTCAGCCTTCCACTTCCCAGCTTTATTCTCCTCCTTGTCCCGCCTACACTTCCTGCCTAGCCAATGGCCAATCAGTGTTTTATTTATTGACTAATTAGCAACACATTTGCCATACAGAACATCCCACAGCACTCCCCCCCCTTTTTTTTTTAAAAAAAGGAAGGTTTTAACCTTAACGAAGTAAAATTACATATAATTTGGGAATTTGGGTGTAGCTTCTCTTACTACTTCCTGCTGGAGGGGGGGCGCTGTATCTTATGGGGACATAAAGAAAATTTTAGGATTATGGAGTAGTCCGTGAGGCTGTATCATCTGAGCCAGTTGCCTTGAAATCATTCTGGATGTTGGATCATCTGGGCCATGGTGTCATCAGAGACCTTTCAGGGGGTCTTGGCTGGTCAAACCTGATGTATCTTAATCTGGAACAAATTCATAGCCTTTGGCTTTCTGTGGGAACAAAAGCAGAGTCTCCTTTCCAAAGCAACATATCCTTATATCCAAATTTTGAAGTCAAGGTACCTTTAAAATATACATTTTGGCATAACTCAACAGCTTTTACAATCAAATGTTTTTCTGCAGTTAAAAATCCCAGAGACAACACAATCCAGATTCTCTGTGTAATATTCATCTTTACGTGGCTTATTTTTTATATTAATTTTACTGTCTCTTTAAAGACTTTATTTTTTAAAACTTTGTATTTGTTTCTATAACTCTATATATCAACTTTTTGTCTCTTTCAAGCCTATGTATATTTTACACACATTGTAAACTATTACATCTGAATCTGTCTTATTGTGAATCTATTGCTTTAAACTGCAGCAGCTATGACTGCTGGCTCCGCCCACCTCAGCTTCCCAACATGGTGGTGGTTTAGCACCAGCTCTGGGAGCTATCATGGGTCTCTATGCTTTTATCCAAGCAGCGTGTAGCCCAGAAACCTCTTTTTTTTTTGTTTTGTACTAATAAAGGCTAAATTCACCATGCAGCTTAATGTGCCACTTGCAGAGGCCTCATTCCCGCCATACTGCAGGTCGAGTGCACACATTAGGAACCCACCAGTAGCTCAAACCAGCAGCTGCCGCTCATTTGAGAGAGACAATTAGGAAGCTGTTTTTAGCTTCGTTTTAGAATCTTTTCTCAGGTTTTAGGTGCAAACTCTTGCTACCACATTGGACGCCATTTGTAGCTTGAGTTTTCCTGCCTGGCCCACAGTCAGGACAAATCTCTCTCACCTGCCAGTCCCACAGCCGCTCAGTCCCGACCAAGTAAACACAGAGACTTATATTGGTTTCAAACTGTATGGCCATGGCAGGCTTCTTGCTAACTGTTCTTAAAGCTTAAATTAATCCATTTCCATTAATCTATACCTTGCCACATGGCTTGTGGCTTACCAGCATCTTCACATGCTGGTTGTCATGGTGGTGGCTGGCAGTGTCTCTCTGACTCAGCCTTCCACTTCCCAGCTTTATTCTCCTCGTCCCGCCTACACTTCCTGCCTAGCCAATGGCCAATCAGTGTTTTATTTATTGACTAATTAGCAACACATTTGCCATACAGAACTTGCTTTGTAGCTGAGTATAACTTCAGAGAAGGTTCCATGAGGTGCTGAGGAAAAGGTATATTCTTTTTTCTTTGAGGCAAATGTTCCATAGATATGTTAGGCCCATTTGAGTCATAATGTCTGTTTGTTCTATGACTTTTCTGTTTAGTTTATGTCTGGATAACTTGTCCATTGGTGAGAGTGAGACACTGAAATCTTCCACTATGAATGTGTGGGATTTGATGTGTGATTTAAGCTTTAGTAATGCTTCTTTTACAAATGTGGGTGCCCTTGCATTTAGGGTATAGATGTTCAGAATTGAGATATCTTGGTGGATTATCCCTTTGATGAGTATGAAGTATCCCTTTCCATCTATTTTGATTATTTTGTTTGGAAATCTATTTTGTTAGATATTAGAATGGCTGCACCAGCTTGCTTCTTGGGTGATTGTATCAAAAACCTTTTTCCAACCTTTTACTCTGAGGTAATGTCCATCTTTGAGGTGAGGTGTGTTTCCTGTGTGCAGCAAAATAATGGAGCCTCTTTTCACATGTATTTTGATAGCCTGTGTCCTTTTATTAGGGAATTGAGTTCATTGATACTGAAAATTTTTTTTTCTTTTCGAGACAGGGTTTCTCTGTGTAGCTTTGCGCCTTTCCTGGAACTTGCTTTGGAGGCCAGGCTGGCCTCGAACTCACAGAGATCCACCTGGCTCTGCCTCCCAAGTGCTGGAACTAAAGGCATGCACCACCACCGCCCGGCCTGAAAAAAAATTTTAAGGAGCAGTGATTGTTAATTCTTGTCATTTTGATGTTGGTAGTGATGGAGGTAGTGTGTGTGTGTGTCCCTTCTTTTCATTTTGATGTTGTGAAATCATTTATTTTATGTGTTTTCTTGGGTGTCATTAACCTCTTTGTGTTGGAGTTTTCCTTCTAGTATCTTCTATAAGAATGGATTTATAGATAGATATTGTTAAATTTGGTTTTGTCATAGAGTATCTTGTTTTCTCCATCTAGTTGATGGAAAGTTTTGCTGGGTACAACAGTCTAGGCTGGCATCTGTGATCTCTTAGATCTCATAAGACATCTATCTGCCAGGCCTATCTGGCTCTTAGAGCCTCAGTTGAGAAGTCAGGTGTAATTTTAATAAGTCAGCCCTTATATGTTACTTGGCTCATTTCTCTTTCAGCTTTTAATATTCTTTGTTCTGTAATTTAGTGTTTTAATTATTATGTGCTAGACAGACTTTCTTTTCTGGTGCAATCTACTTGGTGTTTTGTAAGCGTCTTGTATGTTTATAGGCATCTCTTCCTTTAGTTGAGAAATTTTCTTCTATGATTTTATTGAAAATGATTTCTGGGCCTTTGACTTGGGATTCTTCTTCTATTCCTATTAAGTTTTAGGTTTGGTCCTTTCAGTGTTCCAGATTCCTGGATGTTTTATGTTAGGAACATTTTAGATTTAACATTTTCTTTGACTGATATATCAATTTCTTCTATTGTATCTTTTATACCTGATATCTCTTCTATCTCTTGTATTCTGTTGGTGATGCTTGTCCCTGTAGTTACTGTTTGTTTTCCCATCTCCAGGATTCCCTCAGTTGGTTTTCTTTATTGCTTCTATTTCCATTTTCAGGACTTGAACAGTTTTATTCATTACCTTCACCTGTTGTTTGTATTTTCCTGGATTTCTTTAAGGGATTTATTAATTTCCTCTTTAAAGACTTCTATCATCTTCATAAGACTGAATTTAAGGTCATATTCTTTTGCTTCAGCTGTGTTGGAATCCAAGACTTGCTGTTGCAGGATAGTTGGACTCTGGTGGTACCATATTGATGTGGCTGTTTTTGATTATTCATCTAGGTTTGGGGTTATTATAGGCTAAGGTGCTGATTTCTGATTTTATCTTTGTTAGATGGATATTTTTGGATGTTTTCCCATTGGTTTTTGTTTTCTCTCTGGTCTTCTGGCCTGAGTGGTCTTGGGTTCTGGTGGCAGATCCAGTGGGGTGTCTCCACTGAAGTTTTTGCATCTTGTGTGGCCTCTGGGCTCTTGTGTGCCAATGTTGCCTCTGTGGTTTCAAGTACTTGTGTGGCCTCTAGGGTTCCTAGTAAGGCATGGCCTCTGGTAAGGCTAAAACCTTCTGCCAAAATTGTAGGCTGGGATATGGAGCCCAGGGGAGTGTGTGCATTTGGGGGCTGTTGGGTGGGCTCTAGTGGGTCTTAACTGGCAGTAGGTGATGTCTTACCTGGGGTTCCTAGCACTGACATGGCCTCCAGGAAAGCAGGTCTTCTGCCCAAGTTTTGGGCCAGAATATGGAGCCCAGGAGAGCAGGGGGTCTATTGGATGGGCTTTAAGTGAGTGTTAGTGGATAGTGGGAGGTGTTTTACTTGGAGTCTGTAGAACAGGCCTGGCCTGTGGTAAAGCAGAATTCTTCCAGAGTTGTGGGCTAGAATGTGGAGCCCATGGGGAAGGGGTGCAGTTTTTTAAAATTAGTATATACTGTTCTAGTGTAAGTTGTATAAAAGTTGGCACTCACTTAATAGCAAAAGTTTGTTTGTAGAAGTGTTCTCTGAGGATTGAGGTCTGGCCTATAGAAATGTAGAACACGTATAAATGAACACATGCTGTTATGACATCCAAGGTTCAAGAACAAAGTGAGTGAAAGCCATTTAACATAATTCATTAGTATTTTTACCTCTGTGATTAACTCCACCTGTATGACTGACAGTGTAAAGGAACATAAATAGGACATTCCTGAACAATTTATCCCACTACTCTAAGTGGGATGGGACACTGTACATGAAGTATATTAGCAGTAGTGTGTAGGTGTAGATATTCCTGTTCTGGAGAAATAAAAATTGGGCAGATTAATGCATCCGTTTATTTCCCTCTGCAATAAAAACAGGCAGGCTGGAATATGCCCAAGTATAAATAATAAATAAAGGATGTCTATGGGTTTTGCCAGATGTTTTAGTTCCTGTAGTAATGGAAGCTTAACAGAAACTGCAGTTAAAATTAAAGTAGTTCCTATTGCTGGAAATATTTCAACAACATAAGCAGAATCTGAAACAATATTTAAAGGTTTATAAATTAACTGTAATACATGAATCAAAACAGCCAGTTCCACCTGTTGAGCTCAGGAAAAAGAAGTATTGATAGATTGATGAATATCTGGACTATAAATCCTTCCTGATCCATTAGATGAGCCATCAATAAAATAAATATTTGCCTGTGGAAGAGGAGAGGTTTGGACAACTTTTGTAATCACAAATTCGGGTCATATGAGAAAACCCCTCTCTTGCCAGCTGGATAAAGATTTCCTATCTTTCCATATTAGTCTGCAAATGATTTTAAAGTCCATATGCTGCAAGCTGCAGGAAAATGTAATGGGATCCAGCTACTATCACAAAAGCTACTATTTGAAAAGGTCAAGGACTTTTCTGAAGCCATGGCTTAAGAAATCTTGGTGATATTTTAGCACACATGCACATACACACATACATATATACACATATGCATACACACAAACACACACACACATATGCTGGTTCCTACAGTGATTTTTTTTGTATGCTATGTGTGCTTCCAAGAACTCCTAACAGTGTATTTATCTAAAATACCTATCAAGCATCCAAGGCCAAATGATCTCCTGAACTAAGGAAACCATACCTGTCTCCTAGGTCAGGCAGATAGCTTTATTTCTTGTGCAATTTAAGCTTTATTTCTTGTGCAAATTAACCTCTTTCTTATACAGCCTTACTAACATTACAGATGCCTAATGTTTTTACCTAACCACTTCTAGGAATGTAGTTTGAGCACATAAATCCCCCTTTTCTGATGTATTAACTGATTTTAGCTCTCAGTTGACCTCCTCCTTTACCACTCCCTTTTTGAGTTGTAAAAGAAAGCCTGATGGTCACTGCCTAAGGAAAACTCTTTATGACCCTGTAAGAATTCAAGCCTGGTGACCTTGATTTGGCTAGAGCACTGTCATTACATGGGTTTTGTAGCTCAAGTTTTCCTGCCTGGCCCACAGTCAGGGCAAATCTCTCTCACCTGCCAGTCCCACAGCCACTCAGACCCAACCAAGAGACTTATATTGGTTACAAACTGTATGGCTGTGGCAGGCTTCTTGCTAACTGTTCTTACAGCTTAAATTAATCCATTTCTATAAATCTATACCTTGCCACGTGGCTCGTGGCTTACCGGCATCTTCACATGCTGTTTGTAGTGGTGGCTGGCAGTGTTTCTCTGACTCAGCCTTCCACTTCTCAGCTTTATTCTCCTCCTTGTCCCACCTGTACTTCCTGCCTGGCCACTGGCCAATCAGTGATTTATTTATTGACCAATCAACAACACACTTGACATACAGACCATCCCACAGCAGGGTATATCACTGCAAACCTCAGAGATTTAGGGAGGATTTTTGAGGATTTTGACTGAAGAGGATTTAGACTGGAGAACTAGAATGAGGTGGAAGATGAGGAAGAGCTAGATGGGGAAGAACGAGATGGGTAAGAACAAGATGAGGAAGACAAAGGTGGGGCAGAACTAAGATGAGAGAATTAAGATAGAACTTATCGGGGACAGCAGATAAATGTAGAGAGAAATAAGGCAAGAAAGGAGCTAGGCATGAGAGCAGAACTGAAGCTGTGTAGATAGGATTTTATCCTACAGGAATAAAGTAGACAAAGAGCACAGTGTAAATAGATTCTTTTCCCAAAAATAATTCTCACCGTTAATAGCTTCTCTTCTGAGCCCCTGGGAAGAATATTAAGGCTGGTCCTTAATAATATTTGAGATTCATACAATTCTCTAACATTTAAACACCTCAATTTTGCTGAAGCTGCACTGGAAATACCAATTACATCTCATGAGGCCAGTAATAAAATCAACTTTTTAATAGGCTCTCCTAAGTCTTCACCAAAATGCAGAGAATTGAAGATTAGATTGATCAGTAAATTACTCACCCCAGGCTTCGGGGTCATTTTCAGAAAATGGAGTATATGTATATAAAGTAGGCTCCAGTGAAGTAACTGAGGGAGCTGTCCTCAGCACACACATAGGTTATATTTTTACTTTTGATTTTGCCTGAACAAGGAAAATCACCTTTGTGCCTCTTTTACTAATTAAAAGTTTGATCATAAAGCTTATAGTCATTGAAAGAATTCATAATGAGTCTTTCATGATTAATATCCTCCTTGTCTTCCTTAGTTTGATAATAGTCCATGTTAACGAACAAAGGACACAAAATTGAACAGGGATCTTTTCCTTGTTTATATGCCTTTTCACTATCATTTTGGGCTCTGTCCTTACTTCATCTAAAATTCTGTCTTCTGGAAACCAGAAGTTATAATCCTAATCAATTTTCAAGCAATCTAATAATTGTGATTTTAATGTTAATAGTATGCTCCATTCTTTAAAAAAAATGATGCAATAAGTCAACAAAAGGAACCTACCCCCCAACCCCATCCCGCTCGTTTCTGCCCCATTATTCTCACTCATCTCTCCTTCACTAAGGGTCCTCTCTTTAACTTGTAGCCAACTTCCAGTTTCTATTCAAGTGCCACTTTTCACCACTCTAAAGATGGTGGGACTTGGGAGAATGGAGCCAATAAATGAGGAGGACTATGGCATGATAGCCAACTTTATTCAGTGTCCCATACAATTTATACTCTACAGGTTAAGAAAGGTCATGAGTAAAGTTCTCATGAGTTCAAGCTGTATACAATAATAAAAAAAACAAGTGACGTATGACAGAAACACGCTTTTCCATACAGTCATATAAAGGTTAGTTGAAACATTTAATTGAATAAGAACAGCAAGCAATAATGAGTAATCTGAAGTCAACTCACACCTATCTGCTACACCTTGGAAGAGCACAAAAACATTCCAATTTCATGTTTTGAAGAAAGCAAGGTCACAAGACTCTTGTCTTGACTTCTGGGAGTGTTAACATAATCATGTAGAATTCTCCTCAATAACTCCTTTCAGGACCATGTTCTGACAATATATCTAAATTTATTTTAATTTTAGGAAAAAACATAACATATACATGAAGAAAGCTTTTAAAAATATGGAGTCATGCACGCTTGCACACACACATACACACAAATACATATATATCTGCACCATTTGATACCTGGTGCCCAAGTAAGTCAGAAGAGTGCATCAGATCTCCAGGACAAAGCTTTAAAAGTAGTTCTGAGCCATCTGATGTGGGTGCTAGGAACCAAATTTGGGTACCCAACAGCAGCTTTATTATTGAGTCAAATCCCCAACTCGCCAATATGTCATTATAATGTAGATGAAGATACAACACTAATGTTTCTGTCTTCTATCACTTAAAGGTGATGAAATTCCCTACTATTTGGTCATTGAAGAATTGAATGATTTCTATCCCTCTGTGAATGGACTCAGAAAATTGCTTCTTAATGTAATTGTAAACACAGAATGAAGAAAACAAAAGATTTATTTGAGTAGAGTCCAGACTATATTAAGTTTCATAATTTCATATAGTCTTTTTTTTTTATAGTTTATTTTACATGCATTGGTGTTTTGTTTATATGTAAGACTGTGTGAAAGTGTTGGGTACCATGGAACAGGACTTACAGACAGTTGTGAATTTCCATGTGGGTGCTGGGAATTGAAACTGTCCTCTGGAAGAATAGCCAGTGTGCTTAATTGCTGAGCCATCTGTCCATAACCCTTTTTTATTAATTTTTGGAGACAAGATGTCTTAGTTATAACTTTGGTAATGAAACACCATGACCAAAAAGCAAGATGGGCAGAAAAGGGTTTATTTGGTTTACATTTAAGCATTGCTGTTCATCACTGAAGGAAGTCAGGACAAGAACTCAAGCAGGGCCGGAATTGGGAGGCAGGAGCTGATGCAGAGGCCATGGAGGGGTGCTTCTTAGTGGCCTGCTTCCCATGCCTTGCTCAACCTGCTTTCTTATAGATCCCAGGACCTTTACCAATCAATCATTATTTTAAAAAAATGCCTTATACCTGGATCTTATGGAAGCATTTTCTTGAGTTTTCCTCCTTTCAGACAACTCTAGTGTGAAATTGACATAAAACTAGCCAGTACAACTGATCATTTGTCAACTTGACACACAAACATCACTATTAAGCCACAATCCTTCCTTTCTTATTCATTCCCAAGATCTCACATTAAAAACATAAATAACTTTAATAAAAGTCCTATAATCTTTACAAATTCAAACACATTAAAATTTTTTCCTTAAAAATATTCAATCTCACAATAAATCCAAAATTTATTTTAAAAGTTCAAAGTCTTTCAACTATGGCTTTTGTAAAAATATCAAAATTAAGTTAATACCTTCTCTCTTCAAAAGGGATGAATTAGGTCAGTCACATTCTGAAAGAAGGGAAAAAAAAACTCTAACAGTATAAATAACTCCACTACTAATGACTGGGATCCACTCCCAATCTTCAGGGCTTCTCTGGCTCCACCCTTCGCAGTTCCCACAACTTTTCTTCTAGGCTCTTACTGGTTCCACTTTACCACTGCTGACTGTCTTGGTGGACACCCCATGGTACTGACATCTCCAAAATGATTTTGTCTCTGCCTGATGTACAAAGTTTTACCTCTTATGTTCATGGGATTTTTCTCTAGTATGTACTCTTTCATGCCTGTGAAGATGACTGTTATATGCAAAAGCTTTACCACATTGACTACATTCATAGGAATTCTCCCCAGTGTGACTTCTTTCATGCCTGTGAAGATGACTTTTCTCTGCAAAGGCTTTACCACATTGATTACATTCGTAGGGTTTCTCTCCAGTATGAATTTTTTCATGACTGAGAAGATGACACTTCTGTGCAAAGGCTTTACCACATAGATTACATAAATATGGTTTCTCTCCAGTATGACTTCGTACATGCTTTTGAAGAGTACTGCTATCTGCAAAGGCTTTATCACATTGATTACAAACATAGGGTTTCTCTCCAGTATGACTTCTTTCATGCTTGTGAAGATTAATCTTTTGTGCAAAGGCTTTACCACACTGATTACATTCATAGGGTTTCTCTCCAGTATGACTTCTTTCATGCCTTTGAATACTACTAGGATATGCAAAGGCTTTACCACACTGATTACATTCATAGGGCTTCTCTCCTGTATGATTTCTTACATGTTGTTTAAGATTACTGGAATTTGCAAAGGCTTTACCACATTGATTACATTCATAGGGTTTCTCTCCCGTATGATTTCTTTCATGCTTGTGAAGACTGCTGTTATCTGCAAAGGCTTTACCACACTGATAACAAACATAGGGTTTCTCTCCAGTATGACTTCTTTCATGCCTGAGAAGATTACTCTTCTGTGCAAAGGCTTTACCACATTGATTACACTGATACAGTTTCCTGCCCGTATGAATTCTTTTATGCCTGTAAAAATCACCAGTACTTGCAATGGTTTTGCCAAATTGGTTACATTCACAGGGTTTTTCTCCAGTATGAGTTGTTTCATGTGTTTGAAGATAATTGTGACAATGAAAGGCCTTTCCACACTGATGACATCCATACTGAAGACAACTATGATATGCAAAGGCTTTATCACCTTGATTATATTCATAGTGTTTTATTTTCAAAGGAATTCTTTCATGTAAATGTAAAGAGGAATCAGATCTAAATGTTTTATCCCGTTGTTTACATTCATAGGGTTCCTCTTCAATACCAGATCTTCTACATGTTTGAATATACCTGTCATGGTTCAAGTCTTTAGTACATGGCTCACATTTACAGCATCCTTTTTCTATGTGAGTTATTTCTCCTCTTTGAAGAGAACTAGAAAAACTCAGAGCTTTACGACACTGATCACATTCAAAACATTTTCCTGAAGTGTGAGTCACATTACATGTGCAATCTGAACCAGGACAGGTTGAAGAATTTCCATATTCCTTGTCATCAGAAGGTTTTCCCCCAGTGTAAGTATGTTGATATATTCCCAATGAATTAATTGGAAATCCAGTTAATTGTACACTTAAATCACGATCACCATGTCTTCTCATAGTGGGAAATACTACATATCTTCCAATTTTTCTGGGAGAGAGAGAGGTACATTGCTTCTTTCCATATCCCTTATGCTCACATGGCTTATATCTAGAATGACAGGCGATATACCTATTAAAGCAACGATTACAAACAGAAGGTTTTCACATTGCATTCACAGTTAAACTTTTCATTCCTCATAGATTAAGGTCTCTCCACCACCACATGCTTCTTGATTGTTACAAACTGCCCTTCTCACTAAACTATGATAAATCACTAGAAGTATATGAGTAACAATAGCTTCACTATGCACTATTTGCTTATAAAAGGTCTGAGACACACCCAAATCCCCTAATGAGTATGAATGCCTTTTCAATACTTGAATGGAATGAAACTGTATGGATGGATAATTCTACAACAGGGCTATGATTAATATGGGGACATTTGTTAAGGCATTGTTTCCTTGTTTTGTTTCTTAGAGGACTGCATTGCAAACAGATCATGCTACCTGAAACAGAAGTACATAATGTTGCAGGAATTTAATAATCATCACAAAGCTGTAATTATTTACACTGTTGTTTTTCATTAAATATCAGGGCATATTAAAATTTCTTCAAAGGCATAAATGTATCTCCTTGCAGATGAAAATTACCTTCCATGTCTTCTAGAACTTTGACAATGTTCTTCAATATTCTGGTCTTCCCATTTGTAGCCTAAAATATAGTACCAAAAATGTATGATATATTATTGAAAATTAGCAAAATTTGAGTTGAAATCACAGTGGAACACCAATCTCCAAGAAAGGCTTGTCCCCTTAAGCTAAAATGTGACAGAAAGCTCACATTCTTACCTATAGAGATGAGGTTCTCATAGGTTTCCAGCATCACATCTTTGTAGAGACTCTTCTGGGAAGAATCCAGCAAAGCCCACTCTTCCTGAGTGAAGTTCACATGCACATCCTCATAGGTCACTGCATCCTAAAATATCCCATACACATATGTAATAGAAATGTTGAGATTGAATACATTTCAAATGTACACTTCATTGTGAATATATTTACATAATTCTGTGTGCTCAACAGAATTTCAAATGCAATCACCAAATCATTTTAGAAGGAAACAGAAAAGGAGGACCATGACTATCATTTCTGGGCCCTCTGAACAGTATATGACATTCCAAGAAAAACGCTAATTTATATATAGAGAGAAACATGCAAACAGAGCAATAGTATTGAGTAAACATCAACTAAATTGTATCAAAATTACTGACATCATAAAAGGATGGACAAGATGGGTATGATGGTGCATACTTTTAATGACAAAACTCAGGAGGCAGAGACAAGTAAATCTTCATGATTTCCAGGCCAGCCTGGTCTGGATAAAGATTTCCAGGAGAGCCAAAGATACATAGTGAGACCCTGTCTCAAACAAACAAAGACAAAAAAGAGAGCACTCAGGGCTCACACTAAATTCCACCAATGAGTTAAAAATCCACTTCATAAATGTACTTGTCTTTCAGAAAAATGGAGTGCCTCACCTAAACTCTAAGGGTAATATAATATTCATATTGAAGAAATGCATTTTTAATGAGTGACTGACAAATCAAAAGGTTTCTCAAAAACATTAGTGAGTAAAAGTTGATGCTAAAAAATTAAAACAAACAACCAACTAAACCCAATAGAGTATAAAGATGGGTCAACAGTTAAGATCACCTGTTATTTTTGAGGACCTGAATCAATCCCCAGTACTCACTTGGAGGTCCCAACAATTTGTAACTCCAGTTCAAGAGAAATCAGTGCTCTCTTCTCACTTCAGTGAACACCAGGCACACACACAGTAAACACACACACACACACACACACACACACACACGCGCGCAAAAGACCCATGCACACATTTTAAAAATTAAAAAACAAATTAAAACATGCATAACTATATGGAGAAAGTTACACATCTGCAATGTAATGATTCAGGAGATCAGTATTGCCATGAATGTATGTCATCCTGGTGGTCAACAATGATACTTTCTGCCAGAGTTTAAAAGTAAAGAAGTGGGTAAAGCTCAGCACAAAAGCAAATTTTCACATATACAAAAACTTAATTCTATCATCAAATACATAAAAATAAAAACATCAGGGCAGAAAAATGGCTTAGCAAGAAAAAGCAATTGCATCTATTTTATCTTACATTATTTAGGGATGGAGTCTGTTATGATGGTAATGGCGTGGCTGCATGAGAAGGAAGGGGACTGCTCAGCTTCAACCACAGAAAGAAGACAAGTGTGGTCATAGGTATAAACACTCAACACCTATCCCCAAATACTAACATACTCTGGAAAGGCTGCTCATCCTAGAGGTACCATATGCACCCCTATGAAAACTACAAACCACAGGTGTCAAATACATCTTTGTACTTGGGAGAGTTTTCATTCAACCTACCATGTATTGACACAGGTCATGATAGCTTCATACTCAACCCATAATGCAAAATGCAATTAGTCTAACCACAAAGATATCCATATTCTGTAACAGTCCCAACATTGTTAGAATGTAAAACATTTCTTCTGACACTGAAGGCAGTCTCCAGAATGTGTTATCTTGTGAAATCAAAAAACTACCCAACACACAATGGCACAGTATACACATTATATCTACCCAACAAACAATGGCACAGTATACACATTTCCTTTTCAAAGAAGTAAGGAAAGACTGGACCAATATGAGACTGAAACCCTGCAGAGCAAACACCAAATCCTGCTGCTCTGTGTTAGACACCTGGGGCTATAGTTTTAAAAGGCTTAGATGGCTCCTTCTCTTTGACACTTTCACACATCTCTCTCTTGCTTCTTCCACATCCTACACCCAGATATTCATGACAATGTCTCAGAGCTTGGGTATCTCAACATCTAGTGGTCTCAAAATGCAACCCAGTCTTCATTTTCACATCTTCAAACAATTAACAATCAGTCTCCTCACTGGGGCCTTGACTCTGCCAAACAGATGGCTGCAACAGCGCTGAACTGAAAGCACAGAGGAAGAATCCAGAACTGTCATCTGAAACCACCTAGTGCTATTTTTCTTGCCAAAACACACAGGTTTCATGAATTTCTTTCCCTATTGTTGCTCTTTTCCTCTATAGACCTGCATCAGTCATCAGTAATGACCATGCAACAGACTAAATGTTGTCAAGACAGTCCATGACTTTTTAATTTAGCCTTACTCATTTTCACAAGTTATGAGAAGAATACATACAGACAATACGCCAAAATATTACACAAAAATATCTATCTTAGTTACTGGCCCATTGCTGTGACCAAGGTGACTGTTACAATGCAAGGTTTTTAATAGGGGCTTGATTACACAGACAGAGGATTAGTTCATTATCATCATGAATGGCAGCATCAAGGTAGGCATGCCTGGGGCTGAGACTAACATCCTGATACACAGACATACAAGCAGAAAGAAACACTTTCTTCACTTGGGCTTTTGAAACCTCAAAGCCCACCTATAGTTTCACCTTAACAAACAAGACTCACCTACTCCCACAAGGGCATACCTCCTAATTTTACACAATTAGTTCCACTAACTGAGGACTGAACATCCAAAGATAAGAGCCTGAGGCAAATATAAACCATGAGAGAAATGTAACCTAAGTAGAAAGAACTCTAAAAGAAAAGAGTAAAATAAATTGAAGAAAAAACAGGGAGTGAGAACAATGGGGAGGGAGAGGGAAAGGGAAGGGGTGGAGGATGGGCAAGCGGGGAGAGAGAGAACTAAAAGGAAGAAAATATTTACCCAAATTGGGGGTGGGCCTGTACTTCTTGCCTGGTTATAGGATTTACCAATATAACCTTCCCTACATTACCTAAGAAAAGACTAAACAACATAAGACCTCCAAACTTAGGTTTAAGTCCCTATCTTTTCTCTGAGTGCATTGCATTATGCCTTGTTTCCCTCTCTACCAAGTTCCCTCGGAGAACCCGGGAAACCTTGGATCAGGTCTGCTGGAAGCAGTGAAGGCAGTCTCTTCATGTCCTCAGTGTGACTGCTGTATATGATGCCATCTGGAAGCTGCATTTCTAACTGGGGTAGAAGTGCCTCACAAGGCTACTAAGGTTTTAAATTCAGTTACACTAGTTTAGCAAGTTGGATTCTGAAGGTCTTAAATTCCAGCCAACACAGAGAGTCACAGATCCATCTGATCACAGCCCAGACCATACTCTACTGGGATAAAATGGGTCAAGCAACATCTTGTGTCTGGGGGCTGAGGAGGTAAAACACCTGGAAGACAATGTTTGGCTTCCAGTTATAATATGAATGGTAAGATATATGTGTAGCTAGAGTTTTCCTGCCTGGCCCACAGTCAGGACAAATCTCTCTCACCTGCCAGTCCCACGGCCGCTCAGACCCAACCAAGTAAACACAGAGACTTATATTGGTTACAAACTGTATGGCCGTGGCAGGCTTCTTGTTAACTGTTCTTACAGCTTAAATTAATCCATTTCCATAAATCTATACCTTGCCACATGGCTCGTGGCTTACCGGCATCTTCACATGCTGTTTGTCATCGAAGCGGCTGGCAGTGTCTCTCTGACTCAGCCTTCCACTTCCCAGCTTTATTCTCCTCCTTGTCCCGCCTATACTTCCTGCCTAGCCAATGGCCAACCAGTGTTTTATTTATTGACTAATCAGCAACACATTTGCCATATAGAACATCTCACAGCATATATGGATGGACTCAACTTTCTCTGACTGAGATCACAGTATTCTTTTCTCTATTCCTTTGCAATATGGGATCTACCTGCCTAGGCAATAGGTACCATCTCCTCCTATATTCATGCTAATCTAACTAAACTGTCTTTTTAAAGAAAAGGGTTTAATAATGCACATTTAAACTTTGAGAAGTATGGATCCCACTGGGATGTGTGTCTGATGGAGGATGGGAAAGTCCAAGTAGGGAGCTGAGCCAACCTTGATAAGAAAACAACCTTGTGCTTTGCTGCCTTTTTGGCTATTATGTCAATAGAATATTACAAAAATTGAGAATTTCAGCCAGAGATTCAATAAAATCCAATAAAAATCTAATAATTTATGCCATCAACAACAGAAAACTGATGGCAAAAGGTCATCAAGAATGAAAACGAGATCAACATAAGATTGAATAAACAGCACAGACAGTGACAAAATTTGACTTCAAAACTTTGAACACTAACTAGCAGAAAGATTTACTGTCTGGGGAAGAATAAAGAGATCAATAGAACACCAGAGCAAAGAGACATAAGAAAACAATTAAAATACAGTCAGTGTTAACCAATGAGACTAGAATACACAGTAAGTATGGCCTTACTAACACATGTGAATGGAACATGGTGGCATTTATGATATGTATTAATAACACAGATTTTAAGATCTGTATAAAATTAATTCCAGTGGGATCCTACACCTGTGTTAAGTGGCAAGTTCAGAACTTTGAGAAGATAATAGAGAAACTAGGGCTCAGCTAGTCAGCAAATCTGCCTTCCATGGAGACAATAAAAACAGTAGAGCTATGCTCTCTGCATGGTGAGGTCAACAATAAGCATGTTTCCACACAAGGGCTCCTGCTCCCCATGCTCAGGAAGGAAGACATGACAGGAACTCAAGCAGGGTGGGAACCAGGAAGCAGGAGCTGATGCAGAGGCCATGGAAGGTGCTGCCCCTGGCCTGTTCACCATGGCTTGCTCAGCCTGCTTTCTTATAAAACCTAGGATCACCAGCCCATGGGTGGCACCATCCACAATGGGCTGGGCATTTCCCAATCAATCACTAATTAAAAAAATATCTTCCAGGCTTGCCTACATCTAGATCTTATGGAAGCATTTCCTCAATTGAGGCTCTCTCCTCTCAAATGACTCTAGCTTGTGTCAAGTTGACATAAAACTATCCAGTACATTGATGATTCACCTTAATTGGATTAAATAGAAACCTGAATTAGTAACCTCTGAAGTTGGAGAGAACAGAAAGGAGCTGCCAGAGCCTATGCCCTGCTGGATTGAACTCCTGGGGCAAGAGGAGTGTAAATGCATTCTGCTGTTAGTACTTCTGTTTGATTAAGAAGTCTTTACTTCAACTCTTTAGAGATTTTTTTTTTTTTTTTTTTTTTTTTTTTAGAGATTTTTACAAGCCGACTAGGTGGCATATGCCTGTAATCCCAGCATCCAGACTAGCATGGGCTGCACAGGGAGGTGCAGGAGATCAGGGACAGCAAAGAGGAATCCTGACTTAAGCAAGATGTTCTTCTGAGGTGCTAGGATGGGACCCAAAGCTTTCACATGTGGTCAGGTATTCTACCCATGACCTACATTCCCAGCACCCTGTTTTCCATGCATGGTGTCTTAAGTGCTGCACACATGTGGAAGTAAAAGAACAACTTGTGAGAGTCATTTTTTCCATCATGTGGGTCCTAGGGATTGAGCTCAAATCATCAGGCTCAGAAGCAAGCACCTTAACCACTTGCAGGTAGTCTATTTCCATGGGTTATGACATCTATTGCTGTTTTGCTGAGGGGACAAGGTTTCCCTATATAGACATGGTTGGAATAGAACTATGCAAACATTAGGTTAAATTTGCTTCCATCCTATGTCTCTGCCTCCTGAGTTCTGGTATTACACTGTGCATGAGTGCACATAGCTGTTTTTGTTTGGGGAGGAAATAGTCTCAAGTAGCTCAGGTTGCCCTCAAGTTCAGTAAATAGCTGAGGTTAGCCTTGCATGTTTTTTCCTTACCAAGCTCCATCCTCCAGGTAGTGACATTTTAATAGTAAACACTGAGGCTGGGCACAGTGACATACACTTTTAATATTAGCACTGGGGAGGCATAGATGAACCTGCTTTACATCATAAGTTTCAAGCAAGCGAGGATGAATTAGTAAGACCCTTCCTGAAAGAAAAAAAGAAAAAAACAAATCACCCATGTTGGGTGCCAAGTTGCTGTTACAGTTATTACCTGTGTGTCCCCCAACAAGGCCACAATGCCCATGGGTCAGTAAAGGGCATAGAGAAGAACCACTCCAGGGATGGTTTCATGGAACATTATCTACTTTACTTCACATGAGCAATTACTTATACAGTGGAAGTCTATTGACTATAATTGGTTAGCACATCACCTTGGGTTGAAAAGTGAGCAGTCATACAACCCACCAGATCTCTATGCAGAAACAGCATATAAAAAGAGAGTGTAGACAGGTCAGCAGGCCAGCTACTGACTACCCATGCTACTTTATAATTCAATGTTCTGACTTTGGGGAATATTCAGGAGCATGGTGGGCCACGCTTGTTACTTAGAAGCGCAGTGTACAAGATAGACTAACCACCAGGACATTCCTGCATTTTCTCCTACAGTTCCTCTCTATATCATTTTACATTCCTGAGAGCAGAGCCTCATGATCAATGAGCAGAATATGCCAATCAGTATTATTAAAACTAAAAAGATAACACAGGTCAAGTAAAAACAGCACCAGTTACAAGGTGGTGACAGTTCCCTCAGCTTCCTTATTGGAACCTCCTTTAAATACCTACCCTCCATTTCCTAAGAATGTTCCTGAATCATAGGGTGAGGAATTTGATAATATATCCAATCATAAATTCCCTCCATTTCCTAGTGAGGACTTATGATAACCTATGAAAATGCTAACTTTACATCCTAAGCAAGCTAGGGTATGGCAGGAAAAAGAAATTCACTTACCAATTCTTTCCCAGCTGCATGAGCTGTGCTTGGTATTTCCAGTGCTATTTCAGCAAAACCAAAATGTCTAATGCCTAATTATGCACTAACCAATTTATTTAAAACTCTAGAAGGAGAGATGGCATTAACAGTACTCACATACTATCTTGAGAGGTAAAAAAGGAACTAGAGCTATCTGAATCCAGACTAAAAATGGCTACTCATTTCTATCTGAACTTGGAAAACAGAAGGTGGAGTCACATGCTAATGGTGATTATAGAATGGCTGGACAGTTATTGACAGTTCATGGATGGGCCTGAGCTGCATGTGGTACTACTGCCACAACTTGTAAGCAATTGCTAAAAAGACCAGAAAGCAGGTTATTGGTGGCTGAAGATGGCTCTCTCATCCCAGATGACCCTGCTGAGGTCAAGTATCTTCACATTCAATCACAACAAACATCTGGCAATTTAAAAGCATAAGCTTGTGTTTACTTACACCATCATACTTGTGAACATGAAGATAACCAAGGTGACTGATCAAGAATTCTATAGTGACTCTTGATCTTTTTGAGAGTATCAAATAGCATTGAGTGGGTGCTATTTGACTGCCAGGTTTATGTCATTAAAATGTAAAGTTAAAACCATCTTCCAAGGGTACTGGCTCATCAGCTTCAGAAACCTGCAGGGCCTGCAGGGGAGGATCAGCTTTTAAGACTGTGCTGCTCTTGCAGAGGACCTGAGTCTGGTGCCCCACACACAGGTCAGTTGGCTTACATGCCTATAACTCCAATAAATCCAACCTTTTTCTGGCCTCAGAGAGAAGTAGCAACCATATACATTTATGGAGTCATGCACAAACAAAAAATAAAATGAACAAGTAAAGCTTAACAGAAACTGAAATAAAAGCTATGGGGAAAGCTCCAGATGATGTTAAAAAAGCATGCTGTGAAGGCAGTTTACTTGAGATCTAGAAGGCAACTGTTTTTCTTATTAACCTATCAGCTTATGATAGTTTATGTAAATGTTACATAAATGTTATAAATATGGCCAGGTATAGTAGCTTAGGCCTTTAATCCTAGATTGAAAGAGGCAGAAAGATCTTGAATTCAAGGCCAGCTAGAACTATGCAGTGAGACCTAGTCTCAATGTAACGGAGCTGACAAACAGAAAGTTTTGTTCTAGGTAGAGTACCCTCTTGAATGTAATTTTACTAGTATATCATATGAATTTATTTCTCTTTTTTTGCTTTTTTAATTAATTTTTTTTCATTTTTACATACCAATCCCAGTTCCCCCTCTCTCCCCTTCTCCTGCCCCCCCCTTAACCCCACCCCCACTCACTCCACAGAGAGGGTAAGGCCCCCCCCCTTGGGGAGTCAACAAAGTCTGGCATATTAAGTTGATCCTCATAATTATTTGAATGCTTTCATACTGATTAAAGAATCAACTTTTAAATGTTTGAAAAAGTAAAAATGTTTCAAAGTCACAGAAATGTAATACTTGGATTTTTGGCTGAAGAGATGGCTCAGGTGTTAAGAACATACTGCTTTTGCAGGGAACTCAAGTTTAATTCCATGACCTTTATCAGGCAGAGAGAATGTGACTCAAAACAAAGTACACAGACATACTTTTCTTTAAGGTTTTCTGAGATGGGCCCATGTCTCAAGACACCCCCCCCCCCCCCCACCAACACCACCACCACAGAGCCAATATCCGATGCAAGCACAAAGGGGTTTATTGATAGCAAAGCAAGTTCAGGCTTGGTCCGTGTCCAACACTCTGACTAGCAGGTGGAGGAGAATGGCCCTGAGTTCTCAGGATGAGGGATTTTTAAAGGGAAAAACTGCAAGCTGGGTGGTATAAGCCTTTGCATCTTATGACTGCGTGAGGGTATGTAATATTTGAATTTACTGGTTGGGGGTTACAGTTTTCATTTTGGGGCAGGCCTGGACAAGTCCCAGGCTTTGTCTTTGAGCTGCCATGGGGGCTGGCTGGCCTTACACATAGTGACTGTGGGAACTGACTCAGTGGCCCAGGCACTGTCTTTGAGCTGCCATGGAGGCTGGCTGGCCTCACACGTTCACATTGACCCCATGCACGTCGCTCTTAAGTTGGTGAGGGGTCCTTGACAGTAAAAAAACTGGCTGAACTTTGAGCGGTCAGGGTCAGAGTACATGCAGAAAGGGAGCTACTGCAAGGACTATGTCATAGCCCTCCCAGAAACTGCTTGCTCAAGTCTCAGGAAACTGAAATTGAGGCCTGATCTCTGAGAGAAGACTGAGCAGCCTGTTATGGCGTCTGCTTAGTCCTTTCAGGCTCTCACTGTGCAGCAGTAGCTGGCCTAGATCTTTCTATGTACTATTTGGGATAAAATAAAGAGATCAAGAAAAACTAAGAGAAAACTTAGAAATAAAGACACAATTAATATAGAGTCAATTTTGACACACGAGGCCAGGAAACCCAGTAAGTCTGGCCTTACTGACACTCGTGACTGGACCACCCTGGCATCTACATGCAAATGTGTTAATGACACAGAATTCACACCCTGCACAGAATTAACTGCAGACGGATCTATCTACACCTGAATGTTCAGCGCCAAGTGCAGAACTTGTAGAAGACACTAGAGAGACCAGGACTCTGCCAGTTAACTGCCTTCCACAGCAAAGATGAAAGCTGCGCATGCGCGTGCCCTGCATAGTGACGTGGGAAATAAGGACAAATCCTCACACAGTTCACCCAAGCCCACGTTAAGTGCAGCCGCAGCCGCAAGTTATTCAGAGACCACAGGACTCGAGAGCTGCAGGGACAGCAGGATCCTCAGGGAACTCACATGACCTCACAGGCGGCCGCGTCCGGACGCCGGTTCCCGCAGCCCCGGAACCCCACACCACCTCCCCCGGCTCCTCCCCGTGGGGACCTCGGCCCCTCACTCACCATGGCCGATTCCGAGCTCGCCCCTGTCTCTTCACAGCTCCCGGCAGCGGGTCACAGCGCAGCACAAGGAACCACAGAGCCTCCCTGCTGCATGGCGTACCGGAAGTGCCTGCCCCATTCTGTCAGGCAGTCTATCTGGAGCCCTGATTGGCTAGTGAGGCTGGAGTGACAGGAGCAGCTCCCTTAGGGACAGAGTGTTGTGAAGGGACACAGCTCGGTGGTTCTCATCTCTGGCTTCCACCCCAAGCACAGAACTGTCTCAGACTTGCAGAGATTGGCATGCAGCAGAACTTCAAAGTTCTCCGTATTACCTAACAGTCTCATCAGTGTTCTAATGTCCAAAGTGTCTTCTGAAAATCAAGGCAATATTTTGAATGTGCCATCTTGTAAAATCAAAACACAAATTATGTATGTCCAATACACAATCGCACAAAATATACATTTCCCTTTCAAAGAAGTAAGGGAATATTGGACCGAGGCAAAACTGAAACCCTGCAGGGCAAACAAACCCTGCAGCTCTGTCTTAGACACTGGGGCCTCAGTTTCAAAGGGCTTAGATAGCTTTTTCTCACTGCAACTTCTCATACAGCTAGCTCTCTCTTTGCTACTTCCACTAACTTGATGCAGCTATTCTATTTTCTCTTCTCTCCGCTATTCTCTTCTATGCAGAGTCTCAAAGTTTGGGTATCTCAGCATGTTTTGGTCTCGAAATGCAACCCAGGCTTCATCATCATGTATTCATGCAATGAACTCTCAGAGTCTCCTCACTCGTGCTTTGACCATTAAACATTTCATCTTTCTTCTTTCAAGAAAAAAGTAGCGCATAGATAATATCACCACACGAGGTTCTAGCTTTAAATGGACCTTGCCCCACTGGAACAGAGCGGCAGAATGTTCTGCATGAAGATTGTTTTTTGGACTAGGAATCACCTTCCTTTTCCTCCCATAGTTAAATGCTTGGATGGGTGGGCAGTTCCCTTACAACAACTTTTCTACATTTCTAAGGAAGAGGAGGTACCTGCTCTCTAATGGCCCTAACCTCCCTGGTAATTACAGCCTCTGTTTCAGCACACGACCCTTTGAAACTACCCAGTGTTGTTTACATTTCAAACCACACAGGTTTCATTAATTTCTGCTCCTATTATTGCTCTTTTTCACTATGGTCCTGCAGGAGTCATCAGTAATAATCATACCATGGACTATATGTGTTGCCAGGATAGTCCATTCCTTTTTAATAAGCCTTACTCAATGTCATTGGACATGGGCACAATACAGAGAGATAATATGTCAAAATGTTATACAGACAACCTGCCTTAGTGACTTTTCTATTGCTGTGAAGAAACATTATGACCAAAGTGACTCTTATGAGGCTTGCTTAGAGTGACAGAGGATTAGTCTACTATCATCATGAATAGCAGCATCTGAGTCTTATATCCTGATACATAGGCAGGCAGAAAGAAACACTTGTTTTGGTCTGGGCTGTTGAAAACTCAAATCCTGCCTACAGTGACACATGTTAACAAACAAGGACACACCTACTCCCACAAGGATATGCCTCCTACTGTTACATCAAGTGTTTGAATATAAGAGACTGAGGGTGGTGAGCGCAATATAAACCATGAAAGGAATATAACCTAAGTAGAAAGAGCTCTAGAGGAAAAGACAGAGAGAGAGAGAGAGAGAGAGAGAGAGAGAGAGAGAGAGAGAGAGACCAAAGGAAGAAAACATTTCCCAGAAATAGGTGGATTCAGTCCCTCTGGCTTGGCAATACACTTCCTTATTATACCCTTCCCTAACTCATCTAAGATGAAATTAAACAATTCGATGCCTCCATGTTAAGGTTTAAGTCTCTATCTTTTCTCTGAGTGCATGGCATTATCCCTTGTTTCTCTCCCTACCCAGTTCTCTCAGAAAACCTGGGAAACCTTAGATCAGGTCTGATGGAAGCAAAGAAGGCAGTCCCTTGATGTGGTTAAGTGACTGTTGCAGATGATGCCATCTAGAAGCTGCATTTCAAAGTGGGTAGAAGTGCCTCACAAGGCTACTAAGGTTTTAATTTTCATTTAACTATATTAACAAGTTCGAACCTAAAGGCATGATGATTTATTTGATAATAGATTGCTGCAGGCTCATGATAGGCAGCCCAGATTGCATGGTAACTTCATGGCACATTTTCAAATGTTCAGTTTCTACTAAGGCACAAGAGCAGTCCCAAACTGTCTCTCAAAAGGAGAACAGTTGTCTGAAGATGATGGTAGAGCCTTGCTCAGAAATCCCAAAAGAGTCATCTTTGATTCACTTATAAGGGACATCCAAAGGCTCCAAACAGCATCACAATCTGCCACTGCCACTGCAAGTGCCATCGGGTCTACTGGATCATATGGTTCAAGTGGTGTAGCAGCCAACAGAGTAGCCTGAACCTTCTCCTGTTCCAGGCCACATACAATTGTAGATGCTTTCCATGTCACTTAGTAGATGTACCACAGAAACAAACCCAAGTGAGGAATGTGATGTCTCCAGAATCCAAATAGGCCCAATAAACAAAAAGGTTTTCTTGGTTGTGGGAAGAGCAAGATGAAATAACTTATCCTTCACCTTAGATGAAATATCTCTGCATGTCACACACCAGGGAACTCCTAGGAATTTCACTGAGGTAGAAGGCCCTTGAATTTTGATTGGATTTATGTCCCATCCTCTGATTCACATATGTGTTACCAATGAATTCAATGAGGTTACTACTTCCTGGTCACTTGGCCCATCAAATATAGTGCAGCAATTTGATATTTTATGGAATAGACACACAATCAATATCCCTTCTAGCTAAGTTATGACACTGGACTGAAGAGGTAACATATTGTTGAAGTAAAACAGCAAAGCTATCCTGCTGGCCTTGACAACTGAAAGCGAACTGCCACTGGTGGTCATTACGGACAGACACTGAGAAAAAAAGCACTTGATAGATCAATAGCTGTTTATAATTCACCAGGAGATGTGTTCATGTGATCAAGTTGTCATAATTATTATGCAGGGGGAGGGGGTATCCCGTGAGTGCAGGGAAACATGCTGACATGCTGGGTAGATGCAGTGGTGGGCTGGTGGGTGACCCACTCCATACAGGCATGGCAGCGGGGCAACAGGTGGACATTCACAACCCAGACCTACATCTGCACAGAAATGGTTTATTATAATAGAGAGACAAAGAGAAGATAGGAAAGAGGGAGAGAAGAGAGAAAGAGAGAGGGAAAGAGGGAGAGGGGGGTTGAGGGGTGCACGCCTGACGGGAATGGAGAGAAAGGGGTGGAGTTTTTCTTTAAGAAGAGGCTTTTTAAGGATGCAGGGCAGCCCCAAGGGGCAGGTCGGAATATCAACACAAGTAAGGACGCTATATCTGGTACAGCAGCTGCAATTGGAGTCACTACCTGATTGAGTTTTTGATAGTCAATTGTCATTTTTCATTATACATCTGTCTTCAGCACTGTCCAGATAGAAGAGTTAAAGGGAGATGAAGTTGTGGTGGGAACCACCACCCAGCATTTTTCAAGTTCTTCATGGTGGAACTAACTTCTGCAATTCCTTCTGGGATGCAATACTAATTTTGAATCCCTATTTTCCTTGTCAAAGGCTGTCCCGAAGTGTTGTGGCATGGGTGTGTGGGTTAATGCAGATCCGTGGAGAGAAGACTCAGAGGCACCTTAAGAATGAATCTAGCCTTTCATGGCTGCAGGGGGATCCAGTCTCTAAGGACTGAAAACTTTCCCTTCTCCCAGGGCATTTTTATGTTGCTCTATATTTACAGTTTAGCCAGTTGATTTCCAGATGTTCAAAACAACCTGAAAGAAGCTCCCCAAAATCCAATGCCAAGTGCAGATTCCTTGATTCATCAGGGACCACAGTTTTCCAGGTTTCCTGAACCTTTGTATCCTTGGGAGACTCCCAGACAGGATTCACATATAGGGCAGCAAGAGAAACAAAAGGTGTCTGCTAAACAAAAGATGGGTTAGAGCTAGGTGCCACTCTCTGGTGCCCAGGCCATGTGTAGCCCAGTGGAGTGCAGCTAGAAGAGGCAACTCTAAAGACTTCCGCTTGTCATTTCCAACCATAATAGTCTTTACTCAACAGGTCAGAGAAGCAATGCCAATTTCTAAGTGTATCTATCCCAATTTCCCAATTCTGGGATTGGGAAAATAACCACAGGATGAGTTTAGGGAAACACTGGTGTTGGTTTTAATGCAGCAGAGCTGTGTTATTCATTACCATGTGAGAAAGGCTACGAGGCACGACAAAACCCACTATCAGAGCTTTATTAGGAGAAGAGAGGGACAGAAGGGAGTGTGACCAGGCTTGTGGAAGACATGTGCAGAGAGAGAAGATGGGAGGAGAAGGAAAAGAAGGGGGAGAAGTCTGTGTCCCACTTCTTATGGATTCCCCTGCACATGCGCATATGGGCTTATGGAACTACACCATGCGTGTGCATAGATTGCGTGATCATGCTGTGTGCAAATTACATGATCACGCAGCACATGGATTACGTAGAACGTAAGGCCCCTTGCTTAGCTACTGAACTGTGCATGTGCGGTCATGTAGCTGGGGGAATGGCCAGGAATTCCAACAACTGGATCTACTGTAAGTGTGATTTTATCCAATTACTTGACCTCTATAAGCCCCTCCTTTAACTGGAGGGCCACAATGTTTCTTGGGATCTTCCAGAATCAGTGTCCAATAGACTCCAAGAAGTCTGATTGTTTCCTTTCCCCCAGTATAGTTACCCTTGTAAAAGGCCATAGGTTCTTTTTGGGAAGGACTTGAGAAGGGTAACAATAAAACACTTAGATATTTTATCAAGATCCTTCCTCAGGGGAACCTGGGCATCCCTTCATTCAAGGGTTCCAGGTCTACAAACTGTCTCAAATCTAAAACTTTCTCCCAGGCTGAGAATCACTTTGCACGGTCCAATGCAGCTTTTCTTTCATTTGTTAGAGAATTTTTCTGCTTATTCAGATCAAACAAATTTAGTTGGTGTCTTATCTATTTCACACCTGGGAATACCATGATTGATTGGCCAGTAAGAAAAGGTCAATATAAGTCATGTACCAAAAGAAAAAAAAAATCACTTTGCCTGTGCTGATCATTATAGGTTGGGCCATTATGGAATTTATCTCTGCTGTCCATTGTGATAGCTATGATCACACTGTCCTTGTCAATCAGTGTTGCCTCCTGACCACTGCTATCTCAGGAACCAATTCAACCTATTGCATTTAATTCATCCAACTGATCAGTAGTGTTTCCAACCCTAAGGTATAGCAAAATGAAAAGTGAAAAAAAAAAAAAAGCTTCAAATGTGCTGGTGCCCCTTACACCACTTTGCATCTTATAGGATTGGCAAAGGGCATGTCATCTGGGCCTTTCCCTTATGGAGGATTAGGTTTTACACTGTGTGCCCACTCCAACATTGCAATTTCCCTCAGCCTTAATATCCCTTCATTGACACTAAACCAAGGGTGTCTGGCATCTCCAAATCCTTTTGAGTACACCGTCTTTTGACAAATGCTTCAACCAACCATTCAAACAATCTTTTTACACTTTTTTTTTTTACTGTGAGAGTTTCCATATTAAACCTTGACTATCCATTCAGAGGGCCCATATCAATAAACTCAGCCTGATCTAGTTTTACGTTCCTTCTACCATTATCCCACACACCTAAAATCCATTCCCACACATATTCCCCAGAATTCTGCTTGAATAAATTAGCAAATTTATTAAACTCTTCAGTGGTGTGCACAATATCTATTTCTTTTCTAGGAGTCTGCTTTGCATTGAGTCCAGTTATAGTTTTAGAGGCAAGTATTGGTGGGCCCTGAGGGACATCAGCATTGTTTTGTCTAACATTTCCTTCAGAGAAAGTCACTGATGTTTTAGCAGACAGTGAAAGATTAATGTCCTCATTCAAAAATGAAAAAGTCAGTATTTCTAGGGGCGGGACTAAGGGTACTATTTCTCCAGTTTAGATAAATTTCTCAGTTGAGAATCAGAGTGTTCAAAGTCATGTGCTTTAGTTGGGTCCTTCCACACATCCCCCTCCCATGTTACAGGTTCTCATTCTTTATCAAATTGGGCCCTTATTTTAACCAGTAGGACATGCCATGGCTGAGACTTGAATTTTCACTCTACTTCAGCGAGGCTTATAATGAGGGCATCAGTTTGGTTTTCCACAACCTCAGCTCTGTGGCTTCTGGAAAGAAGGTTCTCTTTCAGGGCAAAATTAGAAAACTTTAAACTGTTTATATGAAGCTGGAGCTGGTCAATTTTCTCACCAAGTTCATTGTTGTCCTTCCATGTATTGTAAGAAGCTAGAAGTTGGTTAATGTTATCACAGAGCTCAAGCCTAAACTTTGTCAGTTTCTCCAGAGGTGCTAAGAGCAACCAACCAGCATCATCACTTCCCTTATTTTTCCCCAAACTGTAGAAAGTTTCATACACAGTGTCACCTGTCAGGGACCTACCCTGGCCTGTCAAAGGGTCTTGGAGGGAGAAGTGAGGATTGAGAAATAATAGGAAGAAATATAGATGTAGATGGAGAGAAAGAGACACAGGATAGCTTTGGGAGGGCCCTGGGTCAATACCCAGTCACCCTGAGTTTATTCATGATGGGCTTTTTGTACATCAGCAAGGGGAGGGGCAAAAGACCTAACCCTTTCAAGGTCGAGGTATAAAGTACCAACAAGTGTAGATACTTCAAAACACCTGGTAACTACACCTTTGGCCAAATCATCCTATTATGCAGCCCTATTGGGTGAAGCAAGCTCAGACTTTCTGACCTTGAGTAAGGCCTTACTAGGGAGCCTCTGTGGGCCCCACAGTCACCAAATGCATTGCCACTAACAATTGGTGAATCAGGATAATCAAATGCATTTATATCCTTTAAGTTTGTAATACAGTTCACACCATGTTTGTTCAGTACTCTCCAATCTCCCAGAAGAGGCTTCAGTAACTGCAGAGGCTTTGGTAATAACAGTAGTTGGTGAATTGAAAACCTATTCCAGATACTTAAAAGGTTCATCCTTACACTTATGTGGTTCACAGTAGTCCTCAACCTGTGGATCACAACTCCTTTAGTACATCTTTATCTCTAAACATTACTTACAATATGATACAGTCAAAATTAAAGTTATGAAGTAGCAATGAAAATACTTTTATAACTGGAGATCTCCACAACATGAGGAGCTATATTAAAGGGTTGCAACATTAGAAAGGATGAGAGCCACTGTTCCAGAATTACTTCTCATGCCAAAATTGGTATTATAGTTCTCTGGAGAAACAGAGCTTATAGAATGAAAACTAAAATAGATATTTGGGGTTTATTGGAAAGACTTACAGTCTGCAGTCCATCTTATCCAACAATAACTGGCTGTGACTGGAAAGTTCAATACTCCAGGAATTGCTCAGTCCCTAAGACTGGATATCTCAGCTGGTCATCAGTATCCACTGGAATCCCAAAGAAGTAGACTCTAATTTCAGTGAAGAAACTGACTTGCTAGCAAGGTGAGTGCAAGCAGAGAAAAAGTAAAAGCTTCATTTGTCTTAGTCCTTATATAGGCTTCTAGCAGAAGGTGTGACCCAAATTAAAGGTGTGTCTACCCACCTTAAAGATCCAGATTAAAGGCCTGAGTGTTCCTACCTCAAAGACCCAGATTAGCAGTAGATCTACTTACTTCAAATTAGGCAAATGCCCCTCACAGATGTGCCTTCCATTTTTGCATGTTAGTTAATTCCAAATGTGGTCAAGTTGACAACCAAGAATAGCCATTACAGGTAGGCAAGACACAGGGACTGGGTCAGGATACATTTCAGTAGATCCAATGTTGAAATCAGGGCTTCATACGTTCCACAATGAGAGTGCTTTTCCCTGTGAACCATCTCCCTGGCTCTTGATACCTTACAGGTTATTTACATAACATCCATTATTTCCCTTTATCCCACATCTCTCTTGCATGTGTGGTGGGGATAGGCTTCCAGTCTTTCTCTTCCAACTGGCTTTTATTGCTTATTTGTGCTGAGACAGGCTCTGATGTAACCCAGCGTGGCCTCAAACTCAGCAGTTGTAGCTGAAGATGATCTCAAATTCCAGAGCCTCCCACTGCTGCCTCATGAGTACTGAGATGTCAGGCATGATCCTCCATGGCTGGTTTGTGCCATGCTGAGGATGGAACTACTAATCCCACTGAAAGCGAGTAAAGACTATTTCCAAAATTATTTGGTCGAATCAAGTTAGCTTTACTTTCTGTTAGACAGGGCTATCACCCTAAAGCTGGGTTTGAGAAAGTAGCAATGAACACAGGAGAAGGTAGGGTTTCTATAGCCAAAACCCAGCAGGACTACGGGGTTTTCAAAGGGTCAGGAGATTTCCAGAGGAAATTTGGTTACACAGGAACTTGGCTGAACATTTCAAAATTATTTGGCAGAATGTATCTTATCAGGGTGTCAGTCAAACTCAGTAGAGTAGGGAGCGTGTCAAATTCCATAAACAGGTTAAAGCTGGTCAACTCGAAAGTTGCAGCAAACAGAAATGAACTTGAACTGACCTTATGATGGAGGCACTTTTATCATTAAGATGGTGTCAGTCTGATTCATCAGAACCAAGGGTGCTGTGCATCCTAGGCCAGCGGTCTGCCACAGAGCCTCAGCCCCAACCCACGACTTATATAAATATTTGTCTTGATGCCTCTCCGCACATCCCTCTGTTGCTGATACAAAGTTAATGTACCTCACTTGGTCGAGAAGAGGTTCATGACAAATTTGCCATTTACATCCTGGAGTCTTTTAGTAAATACATAAATAACGAAATCTAGAATTGGTCCTCCCTCAGGCTATTAATCTGTCAGTCTGTTAGTGCTATTGTTCTTAAGGAGATGGAAACAGGGCATTTAGGCTCATGCCTGCAATCTCACCAGTTAGAATGCTGAGGGAAGAGGACTCTATGAGGTCCAGCCCACTCAAGGGTATATTGGAAATTCAGGCCACTTTAGACTACATGGTTATATTCCTTTAAAAAAATGGACAAATGGATAAAATGGAAACTGTTCAGCCTTTCTGAACAGTGAGCTCAGGATTTGATTTTTTCTGGTGCAGTGGGGTTGGTGTGTCAAGACTATTACTACTCATGAAATAAGAGAATTGTCATTACATCCAAACACAAGGATGAGAACTGATATTTTAAAATTTATTTGCTTATTTATTTATTTATTTTTTTATTTATTGCGCAGGAATTGGTGCCCTATGCATTATAAGAGTTGAACTCAGCCGGGCGGTGGTGGCGCACGCCTTTAATCCCAGCACTCAGGAGGCAGAGGCAGGCGGATTTCTGTGAGTTCGAGGCCAGCCTGGTCTTCAAAGTGAGTTCCAGGAAAGGCGAAAAGCTACACAGAGAAACACTGTCTCAAAAAACCAAAAAAAAAAAAAAAAGAGTTGAACTCAGGTTATAAGATTTGACTTTAAGCAACTTTAGGCAATTTTGCTGGCATAGGAATTGGATCTTAAATTTCTTCTTTTCTTGGCATCTACAAACAAAGAGTTTCAGTGAAATAAAAGAGTAAAGTCAAAGATTCATTATAAAGATTTTTACCTTCTTGAGATATGTAGATGGAAGCTTCTCTGTATCCCACCCATTCCCGCGCCAGGCCGCTTGGTCCCAGGTAAACACGGAGAGGCTTTTATTAATTACAAACTGCATGGCCTATGGCTCAGGCTTCTTGCTAGCTAGCTCTTTCAACTTAACTCAACCCATCCCTATCAAGCCGTGTTTTGCCACGTGGCTTCGTGTCATTACCTGTTCTCTCACATCTTGCTCCTCTGGGTGGTGGCTTGAAGCGTCTGCTCCAACTCTGCCTGTCTCCTCTTTCTCTCTCTCTGATTTCCCGCCTGGCTCCATTCTGCCCTGCCATAGGCCAATGCAGCTTTGTTTATTAACCAATGGGAGCCACACATATTCCCAGCATACAGAAAGACACCCCACAGCAGACATACAATTCACGGAAGTGAAATTCACCAGTGTAACTTAAGTTTTTCTGCCTGGCCCACAGTCAGAGCAAATTTCTCTCACCTGCCAGTCCCACAGCCACTCAGACCCGACCAAGTAAACACAGAGACTTATATTGCTTACAAACTGTATGGCCATGGCAGGCTTCTTGCTAACTGTTCTTACAGCTTAAATTAATCTATTTCTATAAATCTATACCTTGCCACATGGCTCGTGGCTTACCGGCATCTTCACATGCTGTTTGTCATCATGGCGGTTGGCAGTGTCTCTCTGACTCAGCCTTCCACTTCCCAGCTTTATTCTCCTCCTTGTCCTGCCCATACTTCCTGCCTAGACAATGGCCAATCAGTGTTTTAATTATTGACTAATCAGCAACACATTTGCCATACAGAAC
Source organism: Peromyscus eremicus (assembly GCF_949786415.1). Taxonomy (NCBI): domain Eukaryota; kingdom Metazoa; phylum Chordata; class Mammalia; order Rodentia; family Cricetidae; genus Peromyscus; species Peromyscus eremicus. The sequence goes on along the minus strand of NW_026734286.1, from coordinate 9,421,626 downwards.
ATCCCACAGCACACCAGTTTAAACTCTTTGGCTTGCCATTGATGTAGACATTGCTGCTCTAATTCCAAAAATGTTGGATTATGTAAGATGCCATCTTTAAAATACAAAAGTTTGCAGGTCTTGTGTCACACAGCTTTCTTCCCAGCACTCATGAGGTAGATGCAGGAAAGTGTTCCTAACTACAAGGCCAGCTTGGCCTATATAGTACATTCCAGGTCAGCCAGAGCTGCAGAGTGAGAGTTTAATCTAAAAAATGAGTAAGTTAACCTATAAATAAATACAAGGGGAAAAAGTTAAGTCTTAAGATGTATAATTTTTATTTGATTTTTCAAACTTCCTTGCATTAGTGTCCAACTCAGTTCTTTCAACTTTTGAAGTTTTGAACGTTCAGAGGCTAGATTGTCCTGATTTTTACAATTATTCATCTAAGCATACCAGCTTAAATATAGTAAATTTTTCCCATAGATTATGATTTTAGGCTGCTCTGTGTTTTTTCAATATATTTTGAAAGTCCAAGTTACTGCTTATAGCAGTGTGTTTACCAGTTTCTTAGACAAAACTGTGCATAACATCTTTGCTTTAGAAACTAAGTCACTGAAGGCTCTTCTTGACTATGTGGTCATGTGTAATGCTTTGTTACTGGAAGAAACTGTGCTGTGCCCTTTTGAGTGTGCTGTGCTTCCCTTTTCTAAAATTAGCCAATCTACACTGGATTTTCATTCTTATCTCTGGGGATCATGGCCCACATTGACACCTGAAGGGTCACCCACAGGCTGGGGCCTCTTTTCATAGGAGGTCTCTATGTAGGCCTGCAGACAGTGATTCAGTATCACAGCATCCTTCTTGTTTAGATTTGATTTGACAGGACACCTCTGTGGGGCTCCTCTCCAAATTCCAACCCAGATTTCTAGGGGGACAGTGGATCATTTTGCTGAAAAATATGTTTTTTGGTACATGGTCTCTCTACATAACCCTGGCTATCTTGGACCTTACTATGTAGACCAGGGTGTCCTTGAACTTACAGAGATACTCCTGTCTCTCCTTCTGAAGTGCTGGGAATAAAGGTGTGGACTACCATGCCCAGCTGGAAAAAGAAGTTTTATAGTGTGAGTTGACTCTTTTTTATTTTTGTAAAATTATTATTTCATCTACATTGAACTTTTTTGCCTCTACACTGGTCTGTGTACCACGTTCATGCTCAGTGGCCAGGGAGACCTGATTAGGAGTCAAATATCCTGGAAATGGAGTTATACCACAGTTGATAGCTGCCATATCATCCTGGATATCAAACCTGGGTCCTCTGGAAAAGCAGTCTGTGCCCTTAACTGCTGAGCTATTACTTCAGCCCAAGTTCTCCATTCTGAACAATGTTTCCTGTCTAAGTAGGCCTAGGTCACTGAGGTCAGACTCCTGTAGGTCATTAAAGAGAGAAATCCTCCTGCCAGGGTGAGATTCCTCTTCCAGAAAGGATGAGCTCCCTCCTTGGTTTTGCAATACAAAGTGGTTAACCCTAAAATCATATACACACTAACAATGAGAGCGAAGTTAGCAGGCTGCATTGATACTTGTGCATACTTATTCATACACATTTAACAAAATAAAGAAAAAGAGACAATACATTTGAAATGTTGTGAGAGCCAAAGCTACATTTTAAGTTTTAAAAGAGCCGTGAAACAAAAATGCCTCTGATCTGCAAACCCCTTGCCCAAGGACAGATAGTTCCTGAAATGCTGGAGACTGTTGTTTATGGGAGATAACAAGCCACATGTTTTGTACTCCCCTAAACAAGTTTGTTTGACACACCTGCACCCGGTGTGCTTGATCACATGTGGGCAGGAGGTTCCCACGGAGGTGTTTCAGGTTGTATGCTTGCCTCTGATTGGACCCGGTGGGAAGTGCACTGAATCATTGCTTCTTCTTCTTAAGCGGCTTCAAGCTGTGTCTTGGGGCCATTTCCCAGGAACCTGGGTATGGACCTGACCAGAGCCCATCTGCCTGGCCAGTGCTTAATTAAATCTTGCTCCAAATTTGGCTTCAAATTGTGGTAGTGGTCTTATTCTCAACAGGTAGGATTAACAGTTTGGGAGGCATAGAAGGAGTTGAGTGGAAGGACTATGGGAGGAGAAGGAGGGAGGAAAGGGAAGGGGGAAATGATGTAATTATGTTTTAATAAAAAATATATAAAAGTAAAATTTAAATTTATATAAAAAGAATGGAATTCTGTATAGATGTCACTACCTGAGACAGACAGGAGCCAGCGTTACTTAGAATGATCTCTTTCTCATATGGCATGGAGGCTGCTGGAGCCTTCCTCTGAACCAGTCTGCTCCAAGGCAAATCAGCCTTGTTCTGGGGTTAGAATAGGTCAGCAGAGATGTTCATCTGAGTATGGCATCCACAGTGCTGAGAGGTGACTTTTCCTTGATGATTTCTGTTTTCTGCTCTTTGTCCTTTGTATTTGTGTGAATTCTGGCATTGATACATTGATCTTTAGTTCATTCACTTTTATTAACAGGTAACATTGGCACTGGGTGGTGGTGGCACATGCCTTTAATCCCAGCACTCAGGAGGCAGAGCCAGGTGGATCTTTGTGAGTTCGAGGCCAGCCTGGTCTACAGAGCAAGATCCAAGGCAGGCATCAAAACTACACGGAGAAGCCCTGTGTCAAAAAAACCATAAAAAAATAAAATAAAATAAGTAAAACAGGTAACATTGGCTCCTAAGCAGTCTACTTTCACAGTATCCTTTACTAAATTTTTAGCTAAGATTTTTTCAGTTCAAGCTGAACATTCCAGAAGCATTCTGCCCATGATTTTTATATTATACATTTGTTCCTACATGGCTTTGAGCTAAGACTGCCCCTAAACGTCCCTGCTTTTACATTATGGTCATGTTCAGAATTGGACTTGTTAACAGAGCATCCTTAGGTGTAAGCAGACCTTCACATGAATGTGTCCAGACTCCCTCAGTAAAATCTCTATGCTTCCTTGGCTGAGGAAAAGCATAGCTTTGGAAATGAGTCCCATGCTATCCCACCCTCTTCAGAGAAGAAGTTGATTTCTCATCTCATGTGTCTTGGCTGTGTTTGGTTTGTCTTCACACTCAGGAAGACGGGAACCAATGAAGTTGGCGAACAGTAGTGCTTATAAACAGCACCTCCATTTCTATGCATGTTCGACTGTACTTTTCACTATTATTCACTTGTCAACAGATTGAGGGAGGGAGACATCTGTGAGTTTGAGGCCAACTGGAGCTACACAGTGAGCTTCAGGCCAGCTGGGGCTCCAGAGTGAGAGCCTTCCTCAAAACAAAACAAAACAAAAAAATCACGTAAACAAACAAAAACCCTTAAAGAAGCTGGGTGGTGGTGGCTCAAGCCTTTAATCCCAGCACTTGATAAGCAGAGCAGGTTGATCTCTGTAAGTTCAAAGTCAGCCTGGTCTATAAGCAAGTTTGAGGCTGGCCAAGGTTACACAAAGAGACCCTGTCTCAAAAAGAAAAAAAAACTTAATTAAATAGATATGTCTACATTTTTACATTTTTTTTGATTCATGGTCTCGCTAAGTACCTGCCTGATATAGGTGCTGGGTCAACCTGAGTTCCCTGTGACAGCAGAGTGTTAGGAGCTGTGCCATCTCTTCCCCAAAAAATCCAAGTACTAAATCTCTGCAGTTTTAAATCAACAGGTTCAAGTTTTCAAACATTCAAATGTCGATACTTTATCAATACAAAAGCATTCAAATAATTATAAGGATCATCTGTAGGAGAAAAATAAATTCACATGACACACTAGTGATCTTCAAGAATTACATTCAAGAGACTAGTCTTCCTAGAACGAAGAGTTTCTATTTGTCACCTCAATTCCTTACATGTTTAATTTTATTTTTGAGCCCAGGTCTCACTGTGTGGTCCTGGCTGGCCTAGAAGTCACAGACCCATCTGCCTCTGCCCCACAAGGTTTAGGATTAAGGCACATGTCACCATACAAAGCTATATTTATGCTCTTTACATAACATCTACACAATATATCACAAGCTGAGTGGTAAGAAAGAAAAAAAATGCCTTCTAGATCTCAAATAAATATACCGTGTTCATAGTATGTTTCTTTTTAACATTGTCTGGACCTTCTCTCTTTGTTTCAATTTCTTTATTGAGGTTTATTTTTTTATGTTTGTTTTGTGCATGTCTGAATGTATGTACCTGCATGACTAGTTCTCCCAGAGGACAGAAGAGGGGGTCAGATCCCTTTCAGTCACAGTTATAGGCATGTGAGACAACCATGCTGTGTGTTGGGAACCAGGCTCAGGTCGTCTGCAAGAGCAGCACAGTCTGGACAGCCGAGCCTTCTCTGTCTTCATGTTCACAAGTAAGAGGTCGCCAATAAACATGAGCTTATGCTTTGAAATTGCCAGATACTCTATGTGCTGGAACGTGAAGATAATTGACCCCAGCAGGGTCATCTTGGAAGGGAAAGCCATCTTCAGTCACCCATCACCTACTGCTTTCAGTCTCTTTAGCAATTGTTTATAAGATGTGACAATATACCACATGCACCTCTAATCCATCCAGGGGCTGCCACTGACTGTCAACCACTTCTGTAATCAGCATTAGCACGTAACTCCACCTGCTATTTCCCAAGGTTAGGTACAAATGAGTAGCCCTGGGAAAGGACATTACCTGAGATAGAAATCATACAGTGAGCCAGACTGAACCTGCCAGTCAAGTGTTCGTGTGGCTTTAAAGAACCCTCAGTGGAAGGCCTGCAGGCAGGACACAGGATAAAATTCCTCCACAGAGCAGTGGAGCACAGCAGTAAAGCAGCTGGACAGGGATTCTTCATGCCATCGCCACTGCTGCTGGCTGCTGCTTCAGCACCGTCACAGATTCCAGACAGGGGTGTCAAAAAGTGGACAGTGGACTTGGGGGCAAAGGCCAGGGTGCCATAGATCCAAGTAGACTCCAGGACAAAGACTGATACTAATGGTCCAAAATGCTGGGGTGTTAGAGGCTGTATGTACTTTGCCTTTGCTCTTTGAGACAGGGTCTCACGTATAACCCATGCTTGCCTAAATCTCACTGTGGTCTCCCTGCAACAGTGTGCTCAGTACAGAGTAGAGTTGTGTGCCACACCTAGCTTCAGTTTATTTCATTAGTAACTGTGCAGAATTACTAGAAGTCAGGCAGGGTGGTGCAGGCCTTTAATCTTAGCGCTCTGAGCAGAGGCAAACTGATCTTTATGTTCTTGAGGCTAGCCTGGTCTGCATAGTGAGATCCCCACCAGTCAAGGCTTCAGAGTGAGACTCTGACAAGGAAAATAAAACAATAGGAGCATGTTGTAAAATTGCTTATTCTTAATGTGGCTTATTTTTTACTAATGATGCAGAACTGAGAAAAATGAATCTGTAGACTCATATATCAAGTGGGCAGTAAAAATGTATAATTTAGTCATCAGAACATTACAAGGCTGTATAGTAATATGGAGTTATTAAGTAAAAACTAATGTTACTGAATGTCACGGCACGAGTGTGTGGGTTCACATGGGTCCATGGAATGAAGACTCAGAGGCATCTTAAGAATGAATGTAGCCTTTCATGGCTGCAGGGGGTCCATCCTCCAAGGACTGAAGCACTTTCCCTTCACCTAGGGCATATTTATTTACTCTTTTTTACAGTTTAGGCAGTTAATTTCTGTTCCTTCAAAGCAACCTAAAAAGGAGCTCCCAGAGACCAAATACCAAGTGTAAATTACTTGATTTCTCAGGTACCATGGTCTTCCCGGGTTTCCTGAATCAAATTTTGCATAGGCCTTTGATCCTTGGGGGACTTTCTGATCCTTGACTCTCAAACAAGATTCACATAGGGCAATAAGAGAAACAAAAGGTGTGGTTAAACAAAGGAAGGATTAAAGCTAGGTGCTACTCTCTGGAACCAGGCCAGGAGCTCAGCAGGAATGCACTACAAATTAATTTTGACCACATAGGGTTTAGTTGACTAAAATCCTGTGTATACATTGATTGGCCTTTTCTACAAAGTAATAGTTTAAGAGACTGCATATTTCTGGTGCATTTTTAATAAGTGTTCTTTTTACAAAAATGAAGATAATATTATGTTTTCCACAGCTGGCCTGATGTATGGCCGTCCCTGAAACTGACAGGTTTCCTTTGTCCTTTCTCAGTTTCATAGTAAACCCGACTAGTGTCCCCAAAATGAGTCTTCAACTCCCAAGAAGCTGGACAAAGTTGAGGTCTGACTCAGCAGGTGCCTAGTGATAAGTTTTAAATCCTCAATTGCTGGGTTCCTTTGCTGCCGACGATCAAGCCAATCAAGCCAAATTAATAAATCCAGGTTTAATGAACAGAGCAAAGCAATCCTGGGTGACTCTTGGAAAGGCAGGGGAAGTCACATGGCAAATATGGCTGCCAGGCCTTAAATAACTTTTAAGCATGGTCTTGAGTAGCCCCATGGAGGGGCTGGCTTTTGGTGGCCTTTGAGGGGGTGGGGGTAACAGGAGGGCAACTCTAGGGGAGGGGCTTCTGTTTGGCGGGTCTGAGGAGAGAGAGGGGAGACTTCCACCTAATCATCCCAGACTCTTTAGGTATATGATATGGATGGCAGGGACTGAGGTGGAGCTTCTACCAGAGAACCTGGTCCCTGCAAAGGATCAAGGTACCACAATTTTCTCTCTAGCTGGGATACGGGGTGCCCCTCACCCCACTCTGCAGGCTGCCATGACACTACAAACGGTTTGGTGACAGGGTTGGTCTTGCCAGTCCAGACACTTACTCTGGCCCTACTGGGTAACATCTGAGTTCAGATACTTTCTCCTAAAATTGCTTCAGTACGTTAAACAGGTTCCTCAGCTGTCTGTCCTCGGTTTGAGACCTAAAATCCTGTGTCCAGGAGGAAGAAGGGGGCGTGCCTACTGAGTGCAGGAAAAGAGCTGGGACTTTGCAGTCCAGGCGTGAGTGCGGCTGTGTTGCCAATCTCTGCAGGTCTGGGGCAGCTCTGTGCCTAGGGTGGAAGCCAGGGCTGGGAATCATTCTGCTGCCTCACTTCACAGCACTCTGTCCCCAAAGGAGCTGCTCCTATCACTCAGGCATCACTAGCCAATCATGGCCTCCAGCCGGACTGCCAGTCAGAATGGGGCGGGCACTTCCAGTCTGCCATGCTGCAGGCTCCCCGGCTCTGGGTTGAGGGAGCCAGTGGTGTTCCATGTCCTGCGCTGTGACCGGCTGCCGGGAGCTGCGAGGAGAGCGGGGCGAGCTCGGAATCGGCCATGGTGAGTGAGCGGCCGCCGTCCCCACCCGGGGAGGAGGCTCGGGAGCCGGTGTGGGGTCCTCACGGGACTGTGGGAACCGGCCCCGGTGTGGGGTCCTCACGGGACTGTGGGAACCGGCGCCCTGACGCCGTGCCCGGTGGGGTCACATGAGTTCCCCAAGGTCCTTAGTGTTCCTGCGACTCCCAGGTCCTGCGGCCTCTGAATAAGTTGCATCTGTGGCTTGCGGCTGCGCCTGCGCAGAACACAGGGATTGGGGGTATGCTGTGTGGATAGTTCCTTATTGTGACGTCACCATGCAAAGCAAGTGCAGGCGCCGCTATCCTAGTCGCCAGGGAAGGCAGATTGGTAACTGACAGAGCCCTGGTCTCTCTAGTGTCTTCTGGAAGTTCTGCGCTTGTCACTGAACATTCAGGTGTAGATCCGTCTGCAGTTAATTCTGTGCAGGGCGTAAGGTTTGCGTCATTAACACATCTGCATGGGGATGCCAGAATGGTCCAGTCACGAGGGCCAGACTTAGGGTTTCCTGGCCTCGTGTGTCACAATTGACTCTATATTAATTGCGTCTTTATTTCTAAGTTTGCTCTTAAGTTCTGTTGATCTCTTGATTCTTTCCCACACGGTACACTCTTCATAGCGGTTGTGTGCGAAGAATTGAAGTCACATGATCTCACTCTGTGTACTATTTACTCAGTCTTGTGTTGATTATTATTTCATTCATGGTGACCTTTAGTCGTCAGTTTTCTGTTGATGATAGGAAAAAACGTTACACTTTTTATTGTACTGTTGTTGAATCTATAGCTGACATTCTGTACTGACATAATATTGAGGCTTCCTGTCCACAGTTGTGGAATTTCTCTCCTTTGTTTGAGTTCCTTGATTATTTTAATTGTAAAGTTACAGTTTGTTAAATTTCTTTGTATTTCTGGCTGTTTAATCTATGGTGACACATGAGAGATGTGGAGTAGTATTTTTAATTTACCAAATGTATTTATTTCATGTGCATGAGTGATTTATTTGCATACATATGTGGTCACCCTGTGTGTGTGTGGTGCCCACAGAAGACAGAAGGAGGCATCCGATCGCCTGCAATAGGATGCAGGGATGATTGTGTGCCACCATGTTAGTGCTGGGAACCAAACCCAGGACTTCTGAAAGAGCAACAAGTGGTCTTAACTGCTGAGCCATCCCTCCAGTCCTAAACATGACAGATTTTCAAAACTTTATGTGTGTGTGTGCACATGTACACGCTGAAAAGCCAGTGTTAAGAGAGTTGAAGTTTGCTTAACAATCTGTCTTTGGGGGCTGTGAGATGACTCAGTAGGTATTCTGGTTAGCTTTGGTCAGCTTGACACAAGGTAGAGTCACACTGGTTTGTAGGTAAACCTATAGGGTATTATCTTGATTAGTGGTTGATGTAATAGGGCCCATCTTACTGTGGTTGGTGCCACCGTGGGCAGGTGGTCCTGAGTTCTATAAGGAATCAAACTGAGCAAGCCATGCTCGCAGGAGGGCAGTAAGCAGCTTTTCTCCAGGTCAGAGCATATGTGGAGTGCATAAGCCTATTGTATATACAAGTTGGCAAATCGGTTCTTGGCCAGCTGCTCTTTGTGTGTTAGGTAGAGCTGGGGGCTTGTAATTACTGAAGAGAATGTTCTTTGTTAAGGTCTAATAGTGTGCTCTAAGGTTGCCTGGATCCCAATGTGTAGCCCCACAATCCATTGACGTTACTGTCCCCCTAAATCCACTCCTCAATTCTTGGATTAAATGTTTTTGGCACCTCACAGTGCAAAATCTACCCATTTGAGTCACAGAGTGGGATGTCCGTTTCAGTAACAGGAAACTTGTTTGTATTTGGAGCATGGTCTGGTCTCAACTGAGGCCCGAATAGAGGGAATAGTTTATTGTGTACATCACAGGGGAAACAGACTAGGCAATGGCTTGGATTACAAATTGTTTAGTATTAAGACAGTGAGCTGCAGGGGTTTCAGAAGAAGAATCTGATGGGACAGGGCGAGCGCCTTTCTGTGTATTTCCCAGTCTGTTAATTCATACCATGTGAATGGAGGAAAACCAAATTGGTGTGTGTTCAGTTTGTGGATGTTACTTTGAGCCACTGAAATTTACAATTGGGCAATTCTCTCGTGTTGATAAGTGCAATCCTGGTTGTCTCACTTCAGTCAGGTGAGAATTGAGACACAGGGCATCTGGCTGTGGCTTGTGTGTCAGCATATAGCAGTCAGCAGCCAACATTTTACACAGAGAAGACCATACAGTCAGTTATTTATGACATTCCCTCTACCAGGAAAGGACCTACTCTTTCACAGTCAGTATAGGTAGGTGTTTTTAAGGTTTATTTTTACCTCCTTTGTTGGAATCTCTGTTAGTGTTATATTGCTTTGAAGAGACACCATGGCCATGGCAACTGTTATAAAGGAAAGCATTTAATTGGGGCTGGCTTACATTTTCAGAGGTTTAATTCATTGTCATAATGGTGAGGGACATGGTGGCATGCAGGCAGACATGGTCCTGAAGAAGTGCTTGAGAGTTCTACATTTGGATCTGGAGGCAGCAAGAAGAGAGAAGGCCACTGGGCCAGGTTTGGGCCCTTGAAACCTCAGAGCCCACCTGCAATGACACACTTCCTCCAACAAGACCACACCACCTAATCCTTCTCAAATAGTGCCACTCCCTGATGACTAAGTACTCAGTCACAGGGCATATGGGGCCATTATCATTCAAATACCACAGTGTCACTTGTGTTTGCCAGTGACTCCCTGTGGTGATATTGTGTTCCCAAAAATATTGTGCATCCTAATGAACTTATCTGGGGTGGGGTCAGAGAACAGAACAGCCACTAGACACAGAGGTCAGAAAATAGTGGCACTCACACCTTTAATCCTATCGCTTGGGAGGCAGAGATCCATCTGGTTCTGTGAGTTCAAAGTCACACTGAAAATAGCCAGGCATGGTGACTCACGCCTTTAATCCCAGGAAGTGATGGTCGGAAGCAGAAAGGTATATAAGTCGTGAGGACCAGGAACTAGAGCCTGGTTAAGCTTTTAGGCTTTTGAGTAGCAGTTCAGCTGAGATCCATTTGGATGAGGACTCAGAGGCTTCCAGTCTGAGGAAACAGGATCAGCTGAGGAAATGGTGAGGCGAGGTGGCTGGGGCCTGTTCTGCTTCTCTGATCTTCCAGCGTTCACCCCAATACCTGGCTCCAGGTTTGTTTTTATTAATAAGACTTTTTAAGATTCATGCTACAACTCCGAGTTATTAAGAACTTTATTCCTGATGGTGGCGGTGCAAGCCTTTAGTCCCAGCACTCCAGAGGCAGTGGCAGGCGGATCTCTGGGTTTGAGGCCATTCTGGTTTAAGAGTGAGTTTTAGGACAGCCAGGGATACACTGAGAAACCCTGTCTCAAACATCCCAGAAAAAGAACAGACTTGATTTGATGTTTCTCAAGTAATTATTCATGTATTTATTTTGAGAGCAATGTGCCATGTAGCCCAGGCTTGCCTGATACTATGTCCTTGAGATATCTAAACCTGCCTCTGCCACCCAGGGCTGAGAACACAGATATGCAGGTCAGAAGGAAAAAGACAAGGAATTGAGTGTCCTCATGGAGGCCAGGCTTTTATTAGGGCTTTCTGATGCAGAGGAAGCAGTGTAGGAATCTGCGTCCATTGCCTACCTGCAGGCTGGTGTAGTCACAGCAGAGAAAGGGATGAGGTTGCAAGGATTCCTGTTTTGTCTGCAGTTGAAATTGCCAGTGAGCACTTAGGAGATCAGTTTTAGGTGATTGATAAATGTCCTGATCAATGTTTATTTGGGTTCCACAGACCGGGGCAACCAAAATTTTGGATAAAGAAGTGAATTTCCTTCTAGAAACCAAATTGCTGTAGTTCCACTAGTTCAACCAGAACAGCAGAGCTGGACTAATTAATGGCTGTGGTCCAGCCTAACTGGCCTGTTATTTTGCTGGCTGAAAATGTACAGCCCAAGAGAAAGGGTTTGGGTGATCCTTGGTGTGCTCCAACATAAACTGTTAGGCCCCTAGCACGGGACCGTAAAGCCTTTCAGTGTTTTCAGACAATTTCTCGGGACTGTAATTCCATCATTTGGACTTTCCTTTCCTCGCTCCCAGCCCCCCATAAATCATTCCTTGCCTTCAAGTTCATGGCCTCCTTTTGCTTTGTTGTTCCTATTTAAATTTGACCCATGGCTTTTTAAAAAACTTATTTAACTTTTTAAAAAATCTTTTTAAACTTTATTTATGTGCATTGGCATCAGGGCCCCTGGAACTGGAGTTACAGACAGCTATGAGCTGCCATGTGGGTGCTGGGACTTGAACCCAGGTCTACTGGAAGAGCAACCAGTGCTCTCACCTGCTCAACTGTCTCTCCAGCCCCCTGAGCTATAGTTTTTTAAAACACCCTTTTCTTCAAACTCATTAAGATGTACTCTGTTCTATCTTTGAATGAGAAACTGCAATGGGTAGGAGTCTACCTGCTTAGATTTTGGTTGTGAGCCTAGCCTTTCGAGGCTGAGCCATCTCACCAGCCCACTGTACCTGTTCACTATTGCTTGATTCCACAATACCAAGGCAGGCCCCTAGTACATAGAATTAAGTATTGCGTCTTTTTCATTAATATGGCTTAAGGTGAATCTCCCTGCTTTGTAGGGGTGGTTTCTAGGTGGAGACATTCACCTGCCTCCATTTAATTTTAGACCTTCATACAGGCCAGAGGTTCTGTTCTCTTGACCACAGGGCTTTTTCTAGTAGCAGGCCTTAGTTACTGCTTTTAACTTTGCTCCTTCCTAAAGCCCCTAGACTCCCTTAGCTCAGACATCAGAGCTTCCACACAGGTTTGGCATCTTTGATCTCTGGTGAGGATGAAACTGCTGAGAGTTCCAGTGACACTTCTGGCTTTTTGTCAAGAAAGCAACTGATTCCTTTTGTTTGAGGACTTTTTACCCTCACCGGTTTAGCCAGTTCTTACCTCACCCTCTCTGAAGATGTAACCATACCAGGATTAGAACAATTGATCTGGCTTCTTCCAACTGTATTTGGGGTGTCAGGAGGCAATATTGGGGTATTCCACCAGGGATCTTCCCTCAAAGATCCCAACTGTCAGATATAGAGAGGAAAGGAGGTCTATGGCTGGTGTCTTGAAGGATTAAAATGTCAAAAGTCCATTAGACTGTCTTGATCTCCTCACGAGAGCCCCTGCCATTAGACTCCTGGTTTTCCTTTGGCCTCTAAGGTTATTCTCCAGGGTTAGGATTAGAGTTAGCAATGAACCCGCCATAGCTTTCACATCCTTTGAAAGTTCTTGCATGAGCTAAAAGTCAGCATGATGCCCTTCCCATGTGGCTTCTAGATGGGAGAGAAGAGATATTTACCATCATTTCATGTTTATGTTAAAACAATGCTGGCTGGTCTCCCTTGGCTACAGGCAGATACTTCAATGAGCCAAAGTCTGATGTCTTACATCTGGACAACATCTTTTTATCAAGAAGAAAATATTAGTGAAATATATTTGTCTAACTAACATTTCCTGTAGACTTATACTTAATATCTGTCATGTGTGATACCCTAGGTTGTTATGAAGTCTTTTAGTCTTTGGTTAAACTTTTCTGTTGAGTGCTAAAGACTGTGCAGATGGCCAAGGAAATTTTTCTTGTCTCTGTCAAGGACAGTTGTGCAACTGTTCTCATGTGGGCTTGAGAAGACCTTCAGGTTCCTGTAGCCCTTTTACCAATTGTCCATCAATGTGAGAATGAGTTAAAGCCTTGCTTGACAAACTAGTTTACTTTGAAACCTGGATTGACCCTCCTTTTGGTAGACTTGACAATGTTTTGAATTCATTGAATGGGGTTTCCCTGCTCTCCACATTTATAACTTGTCAATCCCTGTTGTATTTCTCAATATATCGGTGTCATAGTCTCAATCTAAATAGAGGTTGAACATGAAATGACACAGACTAAAGTCCCCCTTTAGAGATGGCTTTCTATGTCAGGCTGCCTGGATTAGAAAAGGTATGGTTTAGTTTACCATATTCAATGTGGGATTAAGTACTCATAGTTTAGAGACTACAGGACACAGAAAACATATAAAATAACTGAAGAAAGAAGCAATATTAGGATGTTCTTTTCCCATAGTGTGTTTATTTCAAAGCAGAATTAAAGTAAAAGCCTGGCTTCCCAGGGCATGCTTGGGGAGATACAAGAATGGACATCACAGGGGACCAGAAGAGTCCCAAGTGTCTTTGGGGGAAAAAAAAAGCAGGTACGGATGTTCCAAGATGGGGATGGAGCATGAGGTGAGCTGTTAAGACCCAGCGTAGCCTGTGTCTGCAGTCTCTAGCTGCTCACTGGCTGTAGCTTATCTAGCACCCTGTCATCTAGTCTTTTGATTCTGTTGGGATGTGTGCTTTCCCAAGATTGGCTCTAGGCCGATGAAAATTCCCATGAGCCTTCCAATTCTAACCATTATAGAGGGTTAAGAACTTTATTGGATTCCTGGCTTGTGTTGGAGGCATGTAGCTAAGAAAATTCTTCACTCCCCTATGGAAGCCAGTATACATCAGATGAAGCAATGTGTTAAAAATAAATCAAAGCAATGGGCAGTGGTGGTGCATGCCTTTAATCCCAGCCCTTGAGAGGCAGAGGCAGGCAAATCTCTGTGAGTTTGCGGCCAGGCTGGTCTACAGAGTGAATTCCAGGACAGCCAAGGCTACACAGAGAAACCCTGTGTCGAAAAAATCAAAGAAACGAACAACAACAACAAAAAAATCAAAGCAAGCACACCATGGAACTCTAATGCCACCTTATAAGTATAAATGGTATAATCACCTGAAGACTCAGGAATTTTATGAGTGTCACCATTTTTTATTGTGCCATGTGTTTGCAATAACCAAGAAGTCATATAGCATTGTAGATGTAACCAACCGTCTTATTAAATAAGAAACACAGAGCCAATTCAGAGAAGAAAGCCAAGAGGTCAGAACTAAGAGCCTTACCCTTCCTGCTTCAGCCAAGAGAGCTCTCCAAAAAGGGGGCCTACTTCCTGTGTGTATGTCTTTAAATAGTCTTTCTGTTCTGCCTTCTCATTGGTTGTAAACCCAAACACGTGACTGCCTTGTCACTGCCTGTATGTACAGCCCTCCAGGTCCTCTATGGTATTGAGATTAAAGGCGTGTGTCTCCAATGTTGGCTGTATTCTTGAACACATAGAGATCATACCTAGCTCTGTCTACCAAGTGCTGGGATTAAAGGTATGCACCACCACCGCCATGCTCTTGCTATGGCTCTAATAGCTCTGACCCCTGGCAACTTTATTTATTAACATACAATTAAAAGCACATTTCAGTACAAATAAAATACCACCATATAGCATTTACCTTTTTTAACTGAAACCATTAGAAATGATGATAGCCTAGTCACATGGCTGCTTCCATCGTGATGAGGTCACAAGCCAAGTTGGCAGCAAACCACATGGTTGCTTTCTACTCAAGGTTAGCTCAGCTCCCGGCTAAGTCGAGCCCATTCTTCATCAGGTACCGGTCCTGGTGAGATCCACACTGCTCAAAGTTTAAATGTGCAGTGGTACACCCTCTTCTTTAAAATGACATTTTAGTGAGGTCAGCATGACTATAGAGGAGATGGTCCCTATGGCCTAGGCATGTAGGCCCCACACAGCAAAGTAACACAGGAAAAAAGAGTTCGTTGGCCTCAAGCAGAGACAGTTGAGTTCTTCCATGTGTCTTCCCACACAGATTGTAATGTGGTAGCCAAGCATTGTCATCCAGATGTTTCAACTGCTCCTCAGTCCCCAGACACAGGATGTTACTTGAGCCCATTTTATCCCAGTTGAGTCTGGTCTGGGCTGTGATCATGTTGGCTTGGATTTAAGACCTTCAGAATCCAACTTGTTAAAATAGTTAAATGTAAAACCTTAGTAGCCTTGTGAGGCACTTCTACCCAGTTAGAAATGCAGCTTCCAGATGCCATCGTCTACAACAGTCACACTTCAGCATACCAAGAGACTAACTGCCTTCATTGCTTCCACCAGATCTGATCCAAGGTTCTCAGGTTCTCTGAGAGAACTGGGTAGGGAGGAAAACAAGGGATAATGCCATGCAGTCAGAGAAAAGATAGGAACGTAAACCTAAGGTTGGAGGTACTATATTGTTTAATCTCTTCTTAGATGGGGTAGAGAAGGTTATATTATGGAAGCCTGTAACCCAGCCAGAGGAGTTGACTCCTTCCTGTTACTGTGCAATGTTTCCTTCTTTTGTATTCTCTCTGTCTCTCTGTCTCTCTCTCTGTCTCTGTCACACACACACACACACACACACACACACACACACACACACACACACCCTCTGTCTTTTCCTCTAGAGCTCTCTCTCCTTAGGTTGTATTCCTTTCATGGTTTATATTGTGCTCATCACCCTCAGTCTCTTATATTCAAATGCTTGGTGTAACAATAGGAGGTGTGTCCTTGTGGGAGTAGGTGTGTTCTTGTTTGTTTAGGTGTGTCACTGTAGGTGGGATTTGAGTTTTCAGAAGCCCACACCAAGGCAATTGTTTCTTTCTGCCTCCTGCCTGTGTATCAGGATGTACCTGTCAGCCCCATGCCTGCCTACCCTGATGCATCCTTTCATGATCATGCTCTAATCCTCTGGCATTGTGAACAAGCTCCAAATTAGAAACCTTCCTTTGTAAGAGTCACCTTGGTCATAATGTTTCTTCACAAGAATAGGACAGTCATTAAGACAGGTTGTTTGAGTAATATTTTAGCATATTATCTGCCTGTATTTTGCCCATGTCATGTGAAATTGAGTAAGGCTGAATGAAAATAATATACTGATTTCTTGACAAAACGGTCAGTCTGTAGCATGGTTATTACTGACGACTCATGCAGATCCATAGTGAAAAAGAGCAACAAGAGGGGCAGAGAACTTGGAGCTCAGGTGGCTGTCATGTACTGAAACAGAGGTAACAGTTACCAGGGTGGTTAGCACCATTAAAGAGAAGGCACCTATTCTTCCTTGGAAATATAGAAAAGTTGTCGTAAGGGCATTGCCCACCCAGCCAAACATTTGACAATGGAAGGAAAAGGAAGGTGATTCCTGGTCCCAGAAATCACCTTCATACAGAACCTGCTCCTGCTCTGTTCCAATGGGGCCAGATCTATCCAAAGCTAGAACCCTGTATGGTGGTATCATCTGTGCTACTTGAAAGAAGATAGATGCAAATTTTTTTTTTTTTTTGAGACAGGGTTTCTCTGTGTAGCTTTGCGCCTTTCCTGGAACTCATTTGGTAGCCCAGGCTGGCCTTGAACTCACAGAGATCCGCCTGGCTCTGCCTCCCGAGTGCTGGGATTAAAGGCGTGCGCCACCACCGCCCGGCCAAATTTTAAAGGTTATGAATTCTTCTAGACTTAAAGCTCAGCACTTTTGCAGCCATCTGTTTGGCAGAGTCAAGACCTCAGTAAGGAGATAATGAGTTTTTAATGGCATGAATCCATGTTGATGAAGTCTTGTTTGCATTTTGAGACCACAAGATGTTGAGATACTCAATCTTTGAGACACCTGCTATGAGTAACTTCATGTATGGAGTGAACTTAGCTAAAGAGTAAGATGTGTGAGAAGTGGCAGTGAGAAAGAGCCATCTAAGCCCTTTGAAACTGAAGTCCTAGGTGTCTGATACAGAGCTGCAGGATTTGGTGTTTGCCCAGCAGGGGTTCAGGCTTGCCTTGGTCCAATATTTCCTTATTTCTTTGGAAAGGAAATGTGTATTCTATGCTATTGCATATTGGGTAGATATAATTAGTGTTTTGGTTGTGAGCCTAGCCTTTAACGGCTGACCCATCTCTCCAGCCCATAATTAGTGTTTTGATTTTACAGTATGCCACAGTCAAGAGATTGTTTTCAGTGTCAGAAGAAACTGACATTCAACCTGTGTTGGGACTGTTACAGAATATGGAGATCTTTGAAGTTAGACTAAATGCATTTTATTTTCATCATGGGTTGACTGTGAGTCTGTCATGGCATGTGAACATGTGGTGGGTTGAATTGAAAATCTCCTAGGTAGGATGACTTTGTCTCTGCTTTGTGGCTTTCATTGGGGTGCTTATGGAACCTTTAGGAGGAGGAGCCTTCCTGGAGGAAGGTAGTTCCTGGGGATTGGCATTGAGTGTTTATCTGATCAGCACACTTTGTCATCTATGTATGTTTTCTGGTGGTTGAAAGTGAGCAGCTTCCTTCCTTCTCATGCAGCCATGCCATCACCACCATTACAGACGCCATCCCTAAATAATATGAAATAAAATATAAGCAATTGCTTTTCCTTGCAAAGGCATTTTTCTGGCCTGATATTTTTATTTTATATTTTTTGGCTTAAGGATTTGGCTTTTGTACATGTGAAGCATTGGCCCTTCTGCTGAGCTTTACTCACATCTTAACTTTTCAGTATCGGCAGAGGGTATCATTTTTTTTCCCTCCAGGATGGTATGTATTCATAACATTAATTCTGAGTCTCCTGAATCATTGTGTCTTAGTTAGGTTTTCTATTGATGCAATGAAACACCATGACCAAAAATGTTGGCAGAAGGAATAGTTTAACTTCCACATTGCTGTTTATCTATGGAGGAAGTGAGGACAAGAACTCACACAGGGCAGGAACCTGGAGGCAGGAGCTGATGCAGAGGCCATGGAAGGGTGCTGCTCACTGGTTTGCTCCTCATAGCTTGCTCAGCCTGCTTTATTATAGAACCCAAGACCACTATCCCAGGGATGACTCTTTTATTCTTCTCCCCACACTGCTTGTTTATGTTTTCCTGGATTTCTTTAAAGGATTTATTCATTTCCTCTTAAGGACTTCTATAGTTCATACAGGTGGACTTAAGGTCTTTTTCTTGTATTTCAGTTATGTTGGAATATTCAAAGCCTGCTGTGGTAGAATAGCTGGGCTCTAGTGGAGACTTATTGCCCTGACTGTTATAGATTGTCTTTTTACTCTGTTATCTAGGCATCTAGGATTGGGATGATTATAGATCTAGGACAGGTTCTGATTTCTGGGTTTGTCTTTGTTGGGTGGGTGTTTTGTTTCTTGATTTCTGTTTCCTCTCTGCATTTCCAAGGATTGGATTGGCTATGTGTTGCCTGGTAGGACATTTTCTTTGGACCTGATAGATTTGGCCAATGTGGTTCCAGGTAAAGTGTGTTGCTGGGTATTGGGAGCTGACACTTAAGAATAGGGATAGGCTAGGGATCTGAAGGGATTCACAGTAGGGAGCAGAGTAGAGTGTTCAATGCTTATTTCAATGCTTATTTCATCCACTTGGAATGGAGGGAGACAGTGAACAGAGGCCACTCCAGAGGGTCTTCTATGGCCCTGGCAATGAGACTCATGGGTTGGATCTAGAGGAACAAAAGGAAAGGGTAAGATATAAAGACAGCCTGCCTGCTTCCCTGGTGGGAGTGGTATGTTGGTTAGCTGAATGTTAGAGGGGAGAAGATCTGCAGGATCCACAGGAGGTGTGGGCAGAGGGGGAGGAAGTCTGCAGCTGGTGTCCTGTTGCAGAGGTAGAGATGAGACCTGGGGTATTGGGTTTGGAGTAGAGGAAAGGAGGTGAAGGTCTTCAGTTAGCTTACCTGTTTCCCCAGCCTGCTCAGCTGGTGTGTTACCGTGAATGCCTGATGGTGTTGGAGGCTGGGGTACTGGGATGTGTTGGGGCCAGGAAGGTTGGAGGAGATCTTTGTGATCCATTGAGGATGGGGTCAGAGAGGAAAGGGAGAACACAGCAGATTTTCTGCTACAATGCTGGGCATGAGTCTGGGGAGATTGGATCTGGAGAACAGGAGAGGTGTGGATCCACCATCAGCCCACTTGTTGTGAAGAGCTAGGTCATTGTCACAGTCTGAACAAAGCAAAAACAAATGTCAACAGTGTAAATAACTCAGTGTCCAATTATCCCGGACTCACTGTCTTCTGGGCTCCTCCAAGGGACTCGAGTCACTTCTCTAGCTCTGCCCTCTGCAGCGCATACAGCCTGTCTTCCAGGTCCCAGCTGCCTCCAGTTCACCGCTGCTGCTGGTCTTGGTAGTCATCCCACGGTACTGGCATCTCCAGTGTGCTCAGGCCTCTTGCTGCAACTGGGCTGCAGTTTCACCAATAGCCTCTCCTAGGCTTTCTTTGTGGTGCTAAACCTCAACTTCTCTGCATGACTCCCTTCAAATGACCTCTCACAATGCCAAGCCTCAGCTGCCCTTCATGACTCCTTCATGCCTTTAAAACCAGTAAGGCCTGGGTGACTCTTACACTACTAAGTTCACCTGCCAGTGCAAGGTACAACCTTGGCCACTGTGGTGTTTTGAAAGAAAATAACCCCCAAAGAGTATAGGACTATTGGAAGGTATGGCTTTGTTGGGATAGGTATGGCCTTGTTGAAGGAAATATGTCACTCTGGAGGCAGGCTTTGAGGTCTCATATATTCTCAGGCCTCACTCACTCTGATACACGGACCACTTCCTATTGCCTGCAAGATATAGGACTCTCAGCTATTTCTCCAGCACCGTGTCTGTCTACACACCACCATGTCCCACCATGATGATAATGGACTGAACCTCTGAACTGTAAGCAAACCACCTCAATTAAATGTTTTCCTTTATAAGAGTTGCCATGGTCATAATGTCTCTTCATAGTAATAGAAACTCTTTGGAGAGCCTGCTCCAAGATCACCTCCAGAGTATGCAAAAAAATCCACGAATAGGGTGAGGGCTAGACTTTTTCTATCTGAGGGGTAGGAAAAAAAGCACTCATGCCTTCTGATGATAACTTTCTCTTTTAGTTGATCTTGAAATATCTCTCTGTACACACATAACTAAGACAAATATGAATTACATCTCTCTCCACACAGGTATATTCTCCACACAGTAACATCTCTTTCCACACAGCCATGTATCTCTGCACACAGCTACATCTCTTCACATGCTTCTTCTACATTCTCCACCTCTATCTCTCTTTACATCTCTCTCTCATATAACTATATCTGTTGTTTCATACTTCTTTTTACATCCCTCATGCACACTTTTCCCTCTGTACACTCAGATACATCTCTCTTTCAGCACACACACACACACATACATACACACACACACACACACACACACACACACACACACACACACGCACACACCCCTTCAACAGTCAAACTTTGGACATTTTCAGGGTCTGACCCATTCTCATAACACAAGATATGTCACACAGTTTTTCTCAGGCTAGAGAAGTCACGCCAACTGGGCATGCACACTTCTCCCTCTATATACTCAGATATATCTCTCTTTCAGCGCGCGCGCGCGCGCGCGCACACACACACACACACACACACACACACGCACCTCTTCAACAGTCAAACTCTGGACATTCATTTGTTATACATTTTCAGGGTCTGACCCATTCTCATAACACACAGTTTTTCTCAGGCTAGAGAAGTCACGCCAACTGGGCATGGTGAGTAAAGTAAGCATATAGATCTGAGTGGTAGGGTTCTCAAACAGAAAGTGGCATTGAAATTCAGGACTTAACAATAAACAATTAGTTGGCTGAACCTTGAGTGGTAGGGCTATGTACAGAAAGTCAATTACTTTAGGGGGTTATGTCTTAATGTTGTCAGCCAGACTTTGGTTTAACAGACACAAGGGAACTTGTCCTTGTGTATTCTCTGCAGGGGCAGCTAGTCTGTTTTGAATTTGCTCTAAAAATCTAAAATTGGCTGTCTTTGTGACTGAGAATACTGTTACTTGCCTATTTCAATTATGAAAAATATCCTAGTATTATTTCTATTCATCAAAATTATATGGCTTAAACAGAAACCATCTTCCTGACCATCCACAGCTGTATGTGGTCCAAACACAATCAGTGGAGAAAATATTCATAGCTGTTTTAAGGGAAGAAATGTAGTGGCAGGTGAGAAAAATTACAGAGAGAAGCAACCAGTCATTTACAGTCAATCACCCCACAGCTTTGCCAAGTGGGGCTTTGCCAAGTGGGGCTCTCCATCAGAGAATTATCTAGTGAGTCAACCTGCTGAACGCTAGTTGTCACCTGCTGTATATTCCCATGACCTCTGGTAAAGCCATTGCTACCAGCAGCTCTTGGCAAAACTCTAACGAAGAGAGCCACCTCTGGAACACAGCTTCTGTGTACTGACTCTGAAGAAACACTGCCCAGAAGATTTCACCTCAGTGATGCTGGTCTTTTCTTTTTTTTTTTTTTTAAAGATTTATTTATTATGTATACAGTGTTCTGCCTGCATGCATCCCTGCAGGCCAGAAGAGGGCACCCGATCTCATCACAGATGGTTGTGAGCCACCACGTGGTTGCCGGGATTTGAACTCAGGACCTCTGGAAGAACAGCCAGTGCTTCCAACCTTTGAGCCATCTCTCCAGCCCAATGCTGGTCTTTTCTTAATCACTGCAAATTTCTCAGCTCCAGCTAACCAGAATCAGTTGTCTCGATAAGGCAAAGGTTTTACTTCAGTGGTTCTGGTCTCTTGTTAATCACAGTAGATTTTAAAGCTCCAGTGGACCAGAGAGCCTAGATTCTTCACACAAAAGATCTGGTAGAGTCTTTACTTCCTTCTGAAATGTCAGAAGCCAGGCCTCCATCTTCTGCACTGCTCTCAATATTCTTATCTTCCAAGCTCCTACAGAACAGTTCGCTGAGCTCTCAGCACTCAATGGCTTTTCTGGCCCAACGTTCCAAAGTCCTTTCACAGTCCTCCCCAAACAACATGGTCAGGTCTGTAAGCAATACCCCATGATACTGGTACCAATTTGTCTTATTTAGGGTTTCTATTGCTGTGATAAAACACCACAGCTAAAAAAGAAGTTAAGGAGGAAAGGGTTTATTTGGCCTATACTTCCATATCACTGCACATCAAAGGAATTGAGGTCAGGAACTCAAACAGGGCAGGAACCTGGAGGCAGAAACTGATGCAGAGGCCATGGAGGGGTGCTGCTTACTGGCTTGCTCCCCATGACTTGCTCAGCCTGCTTTCTTATAGAACCCAGGACCACCATTCCAGGGATGGCACCACCCACAGTGGGCTGGGCCCTCTCTGCCAATCACTAATTAAGAAAATGCCCTACAGACTTGTCTACAGCTGGATCTTTTTGAGGCATTTCTTGTGGTTCCTCCTCTCAGATAACTAACTTGTGTCAAGTTGACATAAAACTAGCCAGCACACATTGGATTACAGGTGCTTAACATTCTCCCTACCTTTCTATATGTTTTTAAGTTTTCTTAAATTTTTTGTTGTTTTGTTTTGGTGTGAGTTGTTGTTGTTGTTGTTGTTGTTTTGGTTTTTTGAGACAGGGTCTCACTATACAACAACTTTGGCTGTCCTGGAATTAGCTCTATAGACCAGGCAGGTCTCAAATTCACCGATCTGCCCGCCTCTGCCTCCTGAGTGCTGAGATTAAAGGTGTGCGCCACCATCCACCAGGCAAATCTTTTGAATTAAAAAAATATATACATGCTTAAGTCTCTTGCCTATATATATGAATGTGAACCAAGCATAAGCTGTAGATGTAACTGTCTTATTAAAATAGGAACACAGAGCCAAATGCAGAGTTGAAAGCCCAAGAGATCAGAGTAATAGCTAAGAGCTAAAAACCCTTTCTTACCCTTCGCTGCCGCTGCTGTCCTTTCCCTCAGAAAGAGACCTACTTCCTGTGTGTCTATCTTTTTATTGACTTTCTGTTCTGCCTTCTCATTGGTTGTAAACCCAACCACATGACCTCCTCATCACTGCCAGTCTCTACAGACCTCCAGGTCTTCTATGGTTGGTATTGAGATTAAAGGCATGTGTCTCCATGCTGGCTGTATCCTTGAACACACAGAGATCTGCCTGTCATGTGATGTGGATTAAAGGTGTGTACCACCACCACTGCCCAGTTTCTGCTATGGCTTGCTATTAGCTCTGACCCCCAGGCAACTTTATTTATTAACATTAAAATAAAATCACATTTCAGTACAAATAAAATATCACCATATTTCCCCTTTTCTATTTTAATAAAAAGGAAAAAGGAAAAAAGTCATAACTAATATAAGAGAAATTGTATACAAAAGTACAATAACTATATACCATATATACAAGCAATAAATACCTCAACAATGTCTAGTCCACTGAAGTCAGAAGAACATATTGTCTTCTCTTGGTCTGGAAATACAGATGGTTGTGAGCCTCCAGATGAGTGCGAGGGATTGATTAAAATCTTCTGCAGAGCAGCACATTATCCTAGCTGTGGACCCAACTTTACACTCTAATTTTTTTCTGATTCAGCATTTGTTTTGCTAATGTTTTTGAGAACGTTTTTATATGTCAGTCAGTAACTTATTGAAATTTGTTCACAGAAATATCATATTACAGTTTAAACTGGCCCACTCTAGTTTTCTGGAAGACCAATGTGGAAGTGGAATGAATGTTTGAGTCTTTGGAGGAATTTTGATTGAGCCCCTGAGTGTTTTTTTCCTTTATTTTTGTTTGTTTGTTAGAGACAGAGTCTCACTAATTTAGCTCCTATCTGTCTTTAAAAAATCTCTACATAGACCAGATTGGCCTCAAAATCACAGCGATTCACCTGTCTGTGCTTCCTGAGTTTTGGAATTAAATGTGTGTATCACCATGCATAACTTGTTCATTTCTTTTTTGAAGTTAGGAATTTTGATACAATTTTGCTGAGGTATACTCAGTAGCATTGCTCTGTTTGTATGTCTCTCTATATTATGTTAGTAGTCATTTCTCTTGCAACATCATAACCTATTCAGTGGGCACACAATTGAGAGGCATGATCTTCCTTTTCTGTTTCCTTCTACAATGACTTGGTGACTGCATTTGAAATTCTGTGACATGGAATAAATGTATGGAGCACACAGAATCATGTAAATGTATTCTCAATGAAGTATACTTGTACAGTTCAGTCAGTCTCACCATTTCTATTACATACATATGTGGGATACTTTAGGATACAATGACCTATGAGGATATGCTTGTGAACTTCACTCCTGAAGAGTGGGCTTTGCTGAATCCTTCCCAGAAGAGTCTCTCTGAAGAAGTGATGCTGGAAACCTGCAGGAACCTCACTGCTACAGGTAGGAATGCTAGTTTTTTTTGTCATGTTTTACAAAGGGGACAAGCATTTCTTGATTGTTGATACTCTCGGGGGATTTCAGTTGTGATAAAGGAAGAATGTGGTAAATAAGTCAGGGATGGTTCTCAGGTTCAACAAAGATAGTGACTTAAATTTTGCATAATTTCTTATAATATATCATACATTTTGTGGTACTGTATTTTAGGCTACAAATGGGAAGACCAGAATATCGAAGAACATCGTCCAAGTTCTAGAAGACATGAAAGGTAATTTTCATATACAAGCTGATACATCTGTATCTCTGTAGAAATTTCAATGTGCCCTGAAGCTTTAAGGAATGGCAACACTGTAAATAAGCACAAGTTTATGATGATTATTAAATACTCACAAAACAATGTACCTCAATGTCAGGAAGGTGATCCATGTAATCCAAGGCATTTCTTTAAGGAAGAAGACAATGAAACAGTGTGTTAACACGTGACACTATTTTAATCATAGCCCCATGAGATCCATTTTGGACTGTTCATCCATTTATTTTCATACTGTTTAAATATTATATAGGCATACACATTGATTAGGGGGATCAGTGTCCGTCCAAGATCTTGTATATGTAAATAGTCCATAGTAAAGTTAGTGTTGCTCATATACTTATAAAAACTTACCATAGTTTATTGAGGGGGGCAATTTATGAGAGTCAAGAAGGTTTTCATGGTGGAGAAACCTTAATCCCTATACCACATCTCTATGAGGAACAAAAAGTTAGATTGTGTGAATGCAATGTGAAAACCTTTTCTTTGTTATTCTTCCTTTAATAGGTATCTCATCTGTTCCTCTGGCTACAAACCATTTGAACATAAGGGATAAGGAAAGAAGCAATGCACCTCTCTCTCTCCTACAACAGTTAGAAGATATGTCGGAATGCCCACTATGAGTAGACTTGGTGAATGTGATACAAGTTTACAATTAACTGGTTTCCCAACTACACTGGAAAAACATCAACAAACTCACACTGGAAAAAAGCCTTATGATTACAAGAAATGTGGGAATTCTTTTGTCTGTGCTGGTTCACTTTGCAAATGTAGTGTGACTCACAGTATAGAAAAATGTTATGCATGCAATCAGTGTGGTAAAACTCTGAATTCTTCCAATTCTGTTCAGAAATGTGAAAAAACTCATATGGGAAGAGGAAGTGATAAATGTGAATCATCTACTAATGACTTTAACCATCACAGGTATCTTCAAACACACCAAAGAACCCATAATGAAGAGGATCTCTATGAATATAATCAACATGATAAAGACTTTAGATCTGATTCCTCTTTACAATTACACCAAAGAACTCATGTGGAAGTAGAATCCTATATATATAATCAATTGCAAAAGTCTTTGCACATTTCACTAGTCGCCAGTATCTTGAAAGTATTCATACTGGCAACAAACCCTATGCATGTAATGAATGTGGTAAAGCCTTTTCAAGTCACCATTATCTTAAAATACATGAAAGAATTCATACTGGAGAGAAACCCTGTATATATAATCAGTGTGGTAAAGCTTTTGTACATTTAACTAGTCTTCGAAATCATGAAAAAACTCATGCTGGGGAGAAACCCTGTGAATGCAGTCAATGTGGTAAGGCCTTTTTATGTCGCAGTAATCTTAAGACACATGAAAGAAGTCATACTGGAGACAAACCCTATGTTTGTAATCAATGTGGTAAAGCCTTTGTAACTTGCTGTAAACTTCAAATGCATGAAAGTACTCATACAGGAGTGAAACCTTGTGGGTGTAACCAATGTGATAAAGCCTTTGCACAATTCAGTCGTCTTCAAAAACATTACAAAAAACATACTAGAGAGAAATCCTATGAATGCAGTCAATGTGGTAAACCTTTTCAAGTCATAGTAATCTTAAGACACATAAAAGAAGTCATACAGGAGACTCAACCTTTGAATGTAATCAGTGTGGTAAAGCCTTTGCACATTTCAGTTGTCCTCAAAAACATTACAAAATCCATACTGGAGAGAAACCATATGAATGTAATCAATGTGGTAAAACCTTTAGAAGTCACGGTTATCTTCAAACACATCAAAGAATTCATACTGGAGAGAAGCCCTATGCATGTAATCAGTGTGGTAAAGCCTTTGTAAGTCGCAGAAATCTTCAAATACATGGAAGAATTCATACTGGAGAAAAACCCTATATATGTGATCACTGTGGTAAAGCCTTTGCGCATTCCACTAGTCTTCGAAGTCATGAAAAAATTCATACTGGAGAAAAACCCTATGAATGTAATCAATGTGGTAAAGCCTTTACATGTGGCAGTAATCTTCAAACACATGAAAGAAGGCGTACTGGAGACAAACCCTATGAATGTAATCAATGTGGTAAAGCCTTTGTAAGTCGTTGTAATCTTAAAATACATGAAAGTACTTATACAAGAGTAAAACCGTATGAATGTAATCAATGTGATAAAGTCTTTGCACATGTTATTTATCTTCAAAGGCATGAAAGAATTCATACTGGAGATAAACCATTTGAATGTAATCAGTGTGGGAAAGGCTTTACACAATTCTGTTGTCTTCAAAAACATTTCAAAAACCATGCTGGAGAGAAACCCTGTGCATGCAGTCAATGTGGTAAAGCCTTTGGAAGTAGCAGTAATCTTCAAACACATAAAAGAACTCACACTGGAGAGAAGCCCTATGAATGTAATCAATGTGGTAAAGCCTTTATAAGTCATCATAATCTTCAAATACATGAAAGTACTCATACAGGAGTAAAATCCTATGGATGTAATCAATGTGGTAAAGCCTTTGCACATATCATTTATCTTCAAAGGCATGAAGGAAATCATCCTGGAGACAAACTATGAATGTATTTAATGTCACAGAAGCCTTCAAAAACACGAAAGGTGTTGTTATACTGGAGAAAAACCCAATGAATAATTGATGTAGTAAAACTTTGCAGGTCAGTGTAATCTTCACACATCAAAGAAGTAATAGTAAAGAGAAACCCTACAAATGTCAATGTGATAATGCGTCTTTATGTTACAGTCTTCTTCAAAGGCATGACAGGATTACTCCTGGAGAGAAACACCATGAATCTAGTAAATTCAGTAAAGTTTTGCACACCACACACAGTGTTCTCACTGAGCTGTCTCACTAGAGCTCAAGTAAGATTAGTAGAAGCATTCTTTCAGTCAAATATTGTCTTTTTTCAAATTGTAAACAAATTGTCAACAAAGGATAGAGGAGCACAGGATAATTTGAATAATAAAACTTATTTGAAGTATCAGCTTCACTTATTTGCAAATGAAAATAGTATTTATCCTGCCATCCAGTTTTTTTCAGTTGTGTTAGTTTATTCTAAGGAGTAAATGCTTGTTCCTAACACTTTCTCAGAAACACAAATGAATGACAGGGAATTGTCTCAGTGTATAAAAGTGATTGCTGCTAAGGCTGATGACCTGAGTTCAGTCTCTGGGATACACACATTACTCATAACAGTTTTTCTCTGATTACTACACTTAGGCCATGGCATATGCACACCACACACATGAATATCTTTGAAACTAAAGTACGGAATTAGTGAGGTCACTCACCTGCTTAAGGCACTTGCTCCCAAACTTGACTACCTCAGTTTGATCTTTAGTACTGACATAGGAGAAGTAGAGAATACACACCTGTAAGTTGTCCTCTGCCTGTCACATCCACAACATGGCACAGGTGTTTACATACTGGTAAAAGTTTCTAAAGAGATGAAATTAACAAAGCAAAGAATATAACCAAAATATTGAGAACATAGGAAATGATTTTCCACTTGAAATTAATACATTATTTGCGGCGCGCCCCGACCAGCGGGGAAGCAAGACACGACTCCAAGATTCTTCCTCTATCACGGTTTTATTGAACGCTGCTCGGTTATGGCTTCTCGGGAGAGCTGGTACGGGAGGAGGGCCCCGGGCGCCGGGGCAAGCTGGCTTATATGCAGGTTCTGGGGGAGGAGCTTGGGCGGTAAGCTGATTGGTCAGTACTATCGGGCGGGAGAGCGACACGTTAGCATTCGGGATAAACAGGAAACCAGCGCCATCTTGTAATGGCGTTTGAGCCAGCGGACTGCTGCAGTTCCCCCTTTTTGTTTTTGGCAACCCAGAGCTAGGAGTCTCCTCATGATGAGCTTCCTGCTCGATGGGCGAGTGCTGAGTAGGAGGAACAATGATACTCTCAAAACGGGTGCAATGAGCATAGCTCTCCGTGTGCAGGAGCAGTATCATAGGCTTCCTAATCGGGTGCAATGGGCAGAGCCCTCCGAGTGCAAGGACAGCCTACAGTTCCCTCAGCTGGGCCAACCAGATACTTGGGGAACCGCCAGCATCCAGGGCGGCCATAGCATAAGTGTACGCTCTGTACGATTGCGCTTTATCAACCTACAGAGGATCCAACCCAGTATGACTAGACCAATCAAGCCCACTGTTCCCATCGCCCACACCCCAGCCCATTCCTTCACATAAGATGCAGCTGTGACCAAAAAATCAGTAAATTCTCCCAAGGTGGTCAAATGAGCACGCGTCTGATTTAGGGCAGCAATAGAGGCGGTGAAATTCAATTGTAACATTTCAAATTCTCTCTCATATCCCAGGGGTACCCTGCCAGACTTTTGTTGTTATATGCCTGAAACAGGGATCCTAACTTATTCTTGGCTGGTTTAAAAGGTTTACTGTTTAAGCACTGTTTTTGAACTGGAAAATAAAATCAGTGCTATTATAGCTTGAAGTTTGATAGGTGGTAGGATAACAAACTTCATCCTCCAGCCTGCAGAAATTGTGGAAAGAGAGTATCCGTTAAAAACACAGGAGCGGGCACAGGCCAGGCTCGAAGGAAAGCCCAGAATATGTCATCCTGAGTCCAGGCCAGATTCAGGGAGAGGCTGATCGTCAGGAAGGTCAGCATCATCTTCTCCATCTTCCTCATGTTGTTGTACCCCTCGTGTTAGTCTTGTCGGCACCCAAATCGGGTCTCTTGCATTCTGTGGGAAAACACAAAGAGATCCCCTTGACCTACGTAATACGGGGTCAGGGCCCATCCATTTATTTGTTAGCACATCCTTCCATAACACCATCTCCCGAAGGACTGGTGTTGCGCCCACATGGCGATCAGCAGAGGTCTTAGATGCTTCATCCAAAGTTAAAAAATTAAGAGTGAAAAGAGACAAGGAGAGGCGCTCGCCAGGGCTGCGCCCTATTCCCCCCTTTTGTTTTTGAAGCAGTTCTTTAATAGTACGATTTGCACGTTCCACTATGCCTTGTCCCTGTGGATTATAAGGGAGGCCAGTGGAGTGTTGAACATCCATTGTTGCACAAAAGGAATGGAATGAGGAAGAAGTGTAAGCCGGACCATTATCCGTTCTCAAGAACAAAGGCTTACCCCAGCTGGCCC
This sequence comes from Peromyscus eremicus, assembly GCF_949786415.1. Lineage (NCBI taxonomy): Eukaryota > Metazoa > Chordata > Mammalia > Rodentia > Cricetidae > Peromyscus > Peromyscus eremicus. The sequence goes on along the minus strand of NW_026734286.1, from coordinate 9,391,746 downwards.
ATGCAGCTAGACAATGGGCAATGACATGGCGTGTCGTTTCACCAGTCATGGCAGTGGCAAAAATAATGCCAGAAAAGGTATCCACTGAAACGTGAACATATTTTTGTTTCCCAAACTCTGAGATGTGGGTAACATCCATTTGCCACGAGGCTAGGGGTTTCAGCCCTTTGGGGAGAACTCCTATATGCGGTGGATGGTGAAAGGCAACACATTGTTGGCATTTTTTGACAATATTACGAGCTTGTTCCCTGGAGATATTGAACTTCAGGCGCAAGGTGTTAGCAGATACATGAAAATTATCATGGAACTTTTGTGCCTGTTCACAAGGTGTACTCATAATCCAAGCAGCTATGGCTATGCGGGTGGCCTCATCTGCCAACGTATTCCCGGCTGACATTGGCCCTGGAAGCCCGCTATGTGCTCGAATATGAGTCACATAAAAAGGTTGAGAGCGAAGTAACATCAAGGCTTGAATCTGTCTTAATACCGGCGCCACCATACTAGAAGGTTGTATATAGGCAGCAATTTCCAAATTTTTAAGTAAATTGACAACATATAGGGAATCAGAGACCAAATTAAAAGAAATATTAGGATATTTCTCAAAAACCTTTTGTATAATAAGACATTCTGCTACCTGAGGGGAGGTGGTAGGAAACTGGAAACTGTAGGTCTGACCATCGATGGACATGGCACCCTTGCCGGTCTTTGAGCCATCAGTATAAATTACAGGGGCATTCATGATGGGATTTTGAGATGTGATTCGAGGAAAATAAACAGTATCCTCCGAGGCAAATGTTAACAGAGGATGTTTAGGGTAATGGTTATCAATATATCCTGCAAAACTAACCACAAGAATAGCCCACCATGAGGTCGCACCTGTTAAAATCTCAATTTGTTCTTTGGTGTAGGGCACTATCAATGTTGCTGGTGGCTCGCCGAAAAACTCAAGGCACCACTTTAGACCATTTAACGCCTGCCTTGCCACTAAATCGGGATAATAGTGGACATTTTTAGATCCCAATCCTTGTCCATGCAGCCACCAAAGAGGTCCATTCTGCCAAACCACTCCTAGAGGGACAACCTTTGTGGGGAGGATTACTAACTGGAATGACTGTGTATAGTCTAATCTCTTTAATTGAGCTGTTTTTAACGCTTCTTGTATCTTTTGGATAGAATTTTGAGCTTCCAATGTCAATTGTCGGGGAGAGGTCAAATCAGGATTACCTTCCAATATCTTATATAGGGGCATAAGGTCTCCTTTTGGAATTTTCAAATATCCCATTAGCCAATTAACATTTCCTAAAAATTTTTGAAAATCATTCAATGTATGAAGGCATGAAGTTTGTAAGGTAATATTCTGGGGCATAATCTCATCTGGGGAAATACGGGTACCAAGAAAATCAACAAGTATGCCCTTTTGTAACTTCTCAGGGCTAATATAAAGCTCTGCATTTGCTAAAGCTTTCAAAAGGCTTTGCAAGCATTCTTCGACTTGCTTAACCTTTTCTCCAGTTATAAGAAGATCATCCATATAGTGTATAATTTTCAAATTGGGAAACTGACTTCGAATAGGGTCAATGGCGCGGCCAACATAAAGTTGGCACATAGTCGGGCTATTAGCCATGCCTTGTGGTAAAACTCGCCATTGAAAGCGTTCATCAGGAGCTTCATGATTAACGGCTGGAACTGTAAAAGCAAATCTAGGTCTATCCTCTTCATGAATGGGAATAGAAAAAAAGCAATCCTTTATGTCTATTGTTATCACAGGCCATCCTTTTGGTAATGCTGTAAGCATAGGGAGACCTCGTTGTACGGGTCCCATAATAACCATCTGTGCATTTATGGAGCGTAGATCATGTAACAATCTCCATTTTCCTGATTTCTTTTTAATAATAAAGATGGGAGAATTCCACGGTGACGTGGAAGGCTCAATATGATGTAACTGAAGCTGCTCTGCAACTAATTGTTTTGCCGCTTGGAGCTTCTCTTTTGACAAGGGCCACTGAGGTGTCCAAACGGGTGTATCAACTTGCCAGGGTATCTTTAATGGTTGCTTATCCTCAGAGGCCCCTATGAAAAACCCAACCCTTCTCTATACCTATGGGATGACGGCTGAACTGGACTACTTCTTCCCTGAAGGTTCCTTCCCAACCCCTTTCCTGGAAAATATCCCTGTTTCCTCATGATAGCTTGTGATGCAGGGGAATACTCATTGGTAAGCTGCAAATGCATCTGTTGTTGCACATCCCGTCCCCATAGATTAACGGGGAGTGATACAACGAAAGGCTGGAACTTTCCTTCTTGTTCTTCTGAGCGCCAAGTAAGCTCCTTAGCGCTCATGCTAGGTGTTTCTTGGTATCCTAAGCCTTGAAGGGACTGGGAGGCGATAGTAAGTGGCCACTTTGAGGGCCACTCTTCCTGTCTTATGACACTCCGGTCAGCTCCTGTATCCAATAATCCAAGGAATCGCCTTCCCTCTATTATTAATTCTAACGTAGGTCTCTGATCCAAACCCATGGCAAGCATGAAGGCATTTTTCCCTGTAGATCCAAACCCATTAAGGCCTCGTTCCCTATCAGAAGCTGGAAATCTAGAATGATGAGAGGGGAGAACCAACATCTGAGCTATGCGGTCTCCTGGAGCAATTGAAAACAATCCCTTGGGAGACCAGCACATAATCTTGATTTTCCCCTGGTAATCAGGGTCAATAACACCTGGCAAAACCATCAATCCTCTAATGGAACTACCTGATCTCCCAATTATAAGGCCCACCTCATTTTTATTTAATGGATTCATAAGATCAGTATCAATGGCCTGCACCCCCATAGAAGGAGTCAGTACCATTGAGGAGGCGGCACACAAGTCCAACCCTGCGGCTGCTGACGTGGCTCTTTGCCCTGATTGGAGGGAGGCGGGGGGAATTCCCCCGATGCCTCGTTCTGAATAGCCCCGAACACTTTCGGGCCCCGGGGTCGCGGGCCCCGTGATCCGTTTTTTGAGACCGCAGGGAACATCGGCTGGAGGGGCTGCCCATTAACATCTTTCACTGATCTACATTCATTTGCCCAATGTTTTCCCTTTTTGCATCGGGGACAGGTGCCTGGCATCCTCTGTTGGTTTCCTCCTGAAGGAGACCGACACTCTTTCTTTAGATGTCCTGGCTTTCCGCAATTATAACATTTTCCTTTAGAGCCACTTCCTCGGTTGACAGCTGTCATAACTGCTGCAGCGAGGCCAGCATTGGTGAGAGGGCCCCCTATCTCCCTACATGCTTTCAACCAAGCCTCAAGCCCCTTCTGTTTCCAGGGCGTGATAGCCCGTCTGCACTCCTTTGTACATTGTTCATAAATAAGTTGCTGCGTTAAGGGGAGAGCTGTTTCCATATCCCCAAAAATTTTTCCCGCAGCATCAAGCATCCGGGCTACGAAATCAGCAAAAGGCTCATTTGGTCCTTGAATGATCTTAGTAAGGTTTCCACTCACTTCTCCTTTTCTGACCAGTTTTTTCCAGGCGGATACGTGTATCTCTTTCACTTGATTGTAAATTTCAATGGGGAAGTTTATCTGGTTATTTACCCATTGTCCTTGACCCAACAACATATCCGCCGTCCAGGCTGGCTGGCCATTTTGTGCATTACGCCGGGCCTGAATTTGGGCATGGTCTGTGACCAGAGACCTCCATTCTAGATAAGTACCAGGGGGTAAAGCTGCCCTTCCAACTTCCTGATAGTCTGCCGGAGTCAAAACATCCTTAGCTATTCTGTCTAAAATAGACAGAGGATAATGGGCAGTTGGGCCATAGGTCTGAACTGCTTGTACTAGATCTTTTAACATCTTGTAAGATACAGGCTCATGAGACCTGACCTGTGTGTTTGGGTCCTCGAACACCGGGAAAGCATTTGCTAGTTTAGTCCAGGTTTTGGGAGGAATGCGATGACTTCCTGCGCAGCTTCCTGTACTCACTTGTGAGTTAGGAGCGAAGGGCGGTGGTCGTGATAGCTCGGCTCCGGGCCCTGGGCCATAGCTTTCACGCTCATACCCCGCAGCCTCCCTTTCTAGGTCTATCTCATCCTCAGTATCTAACTCTGAGTCAGAATCAGACAAATTAATAGCGGCCAGCTCCGACCATAGGTACGCTGGTGCTGAAGGTTCCCTTTCTGTATGTTGTAATTTTTGTTTTTTCTTTTCTCTTTTATTTTCTTTATGTTTAGAATTTTCTTTGCTAGCTTCTGTTTCCTTACCGGTTTCGGACTGACTATCCTGCCATTCTGCCATAGCCTTTCTCCCCTTTGCTACTGCTTCCTGTGCCTTTTCCTCATCCAGACAAGATTTCACCAATCTCCAAAAAGGCAAGGTGGCTTTTCCTAGATCTTGTTTGTGTTTTTCTAAATCTTTTCCTAGCTTTTCCCAGGAACTCATCGTGAGATCACCGGATACCGCGAACCATGGCGCATGTTGATCTATCTCTTTAAGCGCCCTTTTTATAGAACCGGAGGAAACATTAATATCCCTTGCACCCAGTAATTCCTTCACAGGTTTGACAAAAAACTCAATATGTGAGTCAAAGTTCCCCATCTTTGAAACTGATTTATCTACACCGGGTTTACTCAAAGAAAACAACGAGCTAACGAAAGACTATCTTATCTCCGGCAGTCCCCACTAAGGAGCTTTACTTTCGTTTCGCTCGCAGCAACACAAACTTTACTTTCGTTTCGCTCACAGCAACACAAACAAGTTTCCTCCGCGCGGTGGCAGCGCAGCCAAAAGCAGCACCCAATCACCAAGATAACCCACTCAAAAATTATCAACGGGAAAAAGTCCAGCAAAAAGGCAAGATTGGTGTCATAGGCGTCAGTCATACCTTATGAGTACTCACCGTTCCCGTGTGAGGTTCTGAATCTTCGGCCCTCCTCCGAGTCGTTCGCAAGGTCCGAAGTTTCCCGGGTTTCGGCACCAGTTGCGGCGCGCCCCGACCAGCGGGGAAGCAAGACACGACTCCAAGATTCTTCCTCTATCACGGTTTTATTGAACGCTGCTCGGTTATGGCTTCTCGGGAGAGCTGGTACGGGAGGAGGGCCCCGGGCGCCGGGGCAAGCTGGCTTATATGCAGGTTCTGGGGGAGGAGCTTGGGCGGTAAGCTGATTGGTCAGTACTATCGGGCGGGGAGAGCGACACGTTAGCATTCGGGATAAACAGGAAACCAGCGCCATCTTGTAATGGCGTTTGAGCCAGCGGACTGCTGCAATTATTGTATTCCATGATATGTCACTCTTCAATAAAATAGACAGTTCATGATTAAGTCTTACATTATTTGTGTCTGATTCAAAAATAGGTCATTTTATAAACATCTCAGCTGGGTGTACTGGTGCATTTTGGAGAGAGGCAAATGGATCTTACTGAGTTTGAGGTTATCATGGTCCACACAGTGAGGTCCTGGATACTTATTGCCATGCAGAGAGATCCTGTCTCAAAAAAAAAATAAGAAAAGAAAAGAAAATTTAAGTAACTGTAGCATATATCTGTAGCTAGAGTTTTCCTGCCTGGCCCACAGTCAGGACAAATCTCTAGCTACAAATGGCGTCCAATGTGGTGGCAAGAGTTTCCACCTAAAAACTGAGAAAAAAGATTTTAAAACGGAGCTAAAAACAGCTTCCTAATTGTCTCTCTCAAATGAGCGGCAGCTGCCGGTTTGAGCTACTGGTGGGTTCCTGGAGTGTGTGCTCGACCTGCAATATGGCAGGAATGAGGCCTCTGCAAGTGGCACATTAAGCTGCGTGGTGGATTTAGCCTTTGCTAATACAAAACAAAAAGAGGTTTCTGGACTACACGCTGCTTGGATAAAAGCATAGACCCACGATAGCTCCCAGAGCTGGTGGTAAACGTAGCCATGTTGGGAAGCTGAGGTGGGTGGAGCCAACAGCCACAGCTGCTGCAGTTTAAAGCAATAGATTCACAATAAGACAGATTCAGATGTAATAGTTTACAATGTGTGTAAAAATGTACGTAGGCTTGAAAGAGAGAGAAAAAGGAATATATAGTTATATAAATTAATAGTTTTTAAAAATAAAGTCTTTAAAGAGACAGTAAAGGTAGTATAAAAAATAAGCCATGTAAAAATGGATATTACACAGAGAATCTGGATTGTGTTGTCTTTGGGATTTTTAACTGCAGAAAAACATTTGATTGTAAAAGCTGCTGAGTTATGTCAAAATGTATATTTTAAAGATACCTTGGCTTCAAAATTTGGATATAAGGATATGTTGCTTTGGAAAAGAGTCTCTTTTGTTCCCACAGAAAGCCAGAGGCTATGGATTTGTTCAAGATTAAGATATATCAGGTTTGACCAGCCAAGACCCCCTGAAAGGTCTCCGATGACACCATGGCCCAGATGATCCAACATCCAGAACGATTTGAAGGCAACTCGCTCAGACGATACACCCTCATGGACTATTCCATAATTCTAAAATTTTCTTTGTATCCTCATAAGATACAGCGCCCCCCTCCAGCAGGAAGTAGTAAGAGAAGCTACGCCCAAATTCCCAAATTATATGTAATTTTACTTTGTAAAGGTTAAAACCTTACTTTTTGAAAAAAAAAAAGGGGGGGGAAGTGCTGTGGGATGTTCTGTATGGCAAATGTGTTGCTAATTAGTAAATAAATAAAACACTGATTGGCCATTGGCTAGGCAGGAAGTGTAGGTGAGACAAGGAGGAGAATAAAGCTGGGAAGTGGAAGGCTGAGTCAGAGAAACACTGCCAGCCACCACGATGAGAAACAGCATGTGAAGATGCCGGTAAGCCATGAGCCATGTGTCAAGGTATAGATTAATAGAAATGGATTAATTTAAGCTGTAAGAACAGTTAGCAAGAAGCCTGCCATGGCCATACAGTTTGTAATCAATATAAGTCTCTGTGTTTACTTGTTCGGGTCTGAGTGGCTGTGGGCCTGGCAGGTGATAGAGATTTGTCCTGACTGTGGGCCAGGCAGGAAAAATCAATGAGGGGCACATTATGGAATTTTTCCTAACTTAATTTGGCTTCATCTCTACTCATCTAAACCCTTCATTGTCTTCACTCACATCAAGAGAACTATGTTAAGAATGGCATTTAGAAGCAATGTGCAGAGTCCATTCACAGAGGGAAAGAAATCCATTGAGTCTTTCAATGACCATGTAGCAGGGATTTTCATCACCTCCAAGTGAGAGAAGATAGAAGGAGTCATGGGACATCTTCATCTTCTGAATTATAATGACATATTTGAGTAATGGACAGTTGCCTCAGTACTTCTGCTGTAAGATACCCATGTTTAGTTCCTAGCACCCACATCAGATGGCACAGAACTACTTGTATTCCAGCTCTAGGAGATCTGATGCCTTTGTCTGGCTTCCTTGCATGCCAGATGTGCAAATGGTGTAAAGACATAAACATTTTATATATTTTTATATAATAAATTTTTCAATTATAAAAATAAAAACTTGAAAGCCCTTTTAAAAACATGGAGTCATATATATGGTTTATATGTATATGTATATATGTTATATGTATATATATGTATTTAAACTATATATATATAAACTATATATATATATATAGTTTAAATACATGTGTGTTTGAGAGAGAAAGAGACTACATATTATAAAAAAGGCTGTCTTATGTATTTTTTTTACAAATTTAAATAAAAATAATTTAATTTAGGTATATTGTCAGAACATGGTCCTGGAATGGAATCATGTAAGGAGATTTCTGAATGTTTGGGAGAACACTCCCAAGAATACAAGAGTCTTGTTTTCACACTTTCCTCCAAACACAAAATAGTTCTTAGAAAAATTTTTATGTTCCTCCCAGGTGCAGCAGATGAGAGTGAGTTTACTTCAGATAACTCATTATTGCTTGCTGTTGTTATTCAGTTAAATGTTTAAACTATTCGTTATACACCTGTATGAAAAAACATGTTTTCTCTGTCTGGCTTGTCTTTGTCATTTTATACAGCTTGAAGTCATGAAAACCTTATAAATATGACCTTGTTAACCCTCAGAGTTTAAAGTGTTGGGCCATGAATAAAGTTGTCTATGATGTGTGACTTTTGTCTGCCTCATTTATCAGCTGTGTTCTTCCAGATCCCCCTCTAGAATGGTGACGTTGTACCTGAGCAGGGACTAGGTCATCTACAAAAGAAGAGAGTGGGGACCCTCACATAAGGAGGTGACAATAGGGGAGAAACCAGGGAAGGCTTTTATTTTCTCAAGTTTGTGAATTATTTAATGTAATTGGTGTTTTGTCATGGGTGTTTGGTCCCTTGGAACTGGAGTTACTTGTAGACAGTTGTGAACTTCCATTTGGGTGTTGGGAATTGAACCCAGGTTCTCTGCAAGAGCAGTCAGTGCTCGTAACCACTGAGCCATCTCTCCAGCCCTTGTGAATCATTTTTTAAAGAAAAGAGAAGCACAAGCAGTAGTATCACAACTATTCAACTGCCTGCAAGTTGCTTATAATGATTATAATCTCTAGCTTCAGAAAAAGGAACTTTAGATGAATTATGGGACAGAGTCCAAAATAATATTGAAAAGGAACATGAACTAGAAAAAAAAATTTCTTTCAGGCTTCTATTATTCAATATGGATAATAACCTGTTACTCACTTCCAAAGAGGAAGAGCTACAATTCATATAAGACATGACTCGGGACATGCTATTTTAAAATGGGCTCATTATTACACTAAAAAGGTACAAAGTGTGCAATGTTTGGAAAAACTGGTTGCTAGAACAACTTTTAAACCACACACACAAAAAAAGTCCATAGACAAGACAATTTAAAAAATAAAGTTAACTTTTATAAATTATTAGGGGATATTTAATTGGATACATCCTGCTTCAGGAATGTCCAATTATGCACTAACAATACTATTTAAAGTTCTAGAAGGACCAGTGGTGGTGGTGCACGCCTTTAATCCCAGCACTCAGGAGGCAGAGGCAGATGGATCTTGGTGAGTTCCAGGCCAGCCTGGTCTACAGAGCGAGTTCCAGGATAGACTCCAAAAGCTACACAGAGAAACCCTCTCTTGAGAAAGAAAGAAAGAAACAAACAAACAAAAAACTCTGGAAGGTTTCCTTGCACAATCCTCACATATTCTCCTGAGGCAAGAAAACAACTACAGCTGTTTGAATCCAGAGTAGAAGAGGCATTTTTGTGTCATGCGAATCTTCGCTGCCTATACTGACTGGTTTCCTGTCAACCTGACACAAGCTAGAGTCATCAGGGAGGAAGGAGCCTCAGTCAAGGAAATGTCTCAAGATCCAGCTGTAAAGCATTCTCTCATTTAGTGATCAATGGGGGAGGACCCAGCCCATGCCGGGTGGTGCCATCCCTAGGCAGGTGGTCCTGGGTTCTATGAGAAGGTGGGCTGAGGAAGCCAGGGGAAACAAGCCAGTAAACAGCACCCCTCCATGGCTCTGCATCAGCACCTGCTCCTAGGATCTTACCCTGTTTTGAGATCATGTCCTGACTTCCTTCAATGATGAACAGCAATGCTGAAGTATAAGCTTAATAAGCCCTTTCCTCCCCAACTTGCTCTTTGGTCATGGTGTTTCATTGCAGCAATAGAAACCCTAATACACTGCCATTGAACTTATTTATTTTTTCTCACTAACTTGTCTCCTTATAGTTATTATAAACACCAGAAAATAAACCTCTGGAATGAAAATATTTACACCATAATGGTCAGAAAATACGAAGTGCTTTCCTTACTCTTTTGCTGTGTTATATTACCTCTAACCTTTGGTGTTTGAGAGTGTTATACAATTCTATGGATTTTCAAATTTTATTTGTAGATTACCATGAAGGGTAGGAAATCATTATCCATCTGGCCAGCAATTAGATTTTCTCCTAATAACTGAATTTGTGACTACAAAAATTGTCCACTTTCTCCCATTCCACAGGCAGAAATATCTAATGATATAGGAGGGATTCATGGTCCTGATACTCATCAGTTTATTAATACTTCTTTTGCTGATCTCAACAGGTAAAACTGATGTTTTGATTCATCAGTTATGGTTAATTCATTAACCCTTAATTACTGTTTCAGATTCTCTTATGTAGTTGGATTGTTTCCTGTAGTAGAAACTGCTTTAGTTTTGTCTTCACATCCTCTTATGCTCCCATCACTACAGGAACTACATCAGGTTCACATCTCTACACATCCCTTGTTTATTAATCATACTCATGCACACTTTAACCTTCCTGTTTTTGTTGCAGAGAGAAATAAGCAAGTTTATGTATTAACCTGCCTGATTTTTACTTCTCCAGAACAGGAACATCAACACCTACACACTAATACTAATTGACCTCACATATGGTGCCACATCATGCTTAAACAAATGAGGCAAATTGTGCAGGAATGTCCTATTTGTTCTCTCTTACACTGTCATGGCCATGTAGCTAAATTCAGTTATTCCCAGAGTTAAAAATACTAATGAATTAAGGCATATGGACGTCATCCACTTTCCTCTTGTGCCTCAAACCTGCATACAGCGTTACCTGTTTCTTGGCAGTTCCCCAGTCCTCAGAGAATGTTTCTGCATTTCACTCTTATAAAAACTTTTGCTGTGGCAGGAGTGCCTACTTCTATAAAATCTTAACAGTGGACCAGGGTATAGAACTTCTGTAAGGAATGAAATGTTAATCATATTACCAGCATTCCTTGTAATCCTCAAGGCCAGGATGTAATTGAAAGAGCACATAGAACATTAAAACAACAATTATTAAAAATAAAATGGGGGCTAAGAGGTGGTGGTCTATGCCTTTAGTCCCAGCACTCAGGAGGCAGAGGCCAGCCTGGTCTGCAGAGCAAGTTCCAGAACAGCCAGAGTTACATAGAGGAAACCCTGTCTCAAAAAATCTGAAAAATGAAATAAAAAAATAAAATAAAAAAAGGAGCACCAAAGGGTATTCTTGCACTGATTTACTCTCAATTTTTAAAATTCACCTCCTGATGATGTATGTTTGAGAGCTAAAAATCATTTCTCTACAGAGCATTCTGAACTGCCTTTAAATTGGCCTGTGTAGTTTAAACAGTTTGAGACCTGGAATCCCAGTTGGCTGAAGAAAATTGGGAAGGGGATGCATCTGTCATTACCAGTTTATCCACTGAATCATTACAGATTCCTCTTTAGCTCCTCTGGCTCCTGGCCATCAAGGACGATGACAGAGGGTAAGGAGATAGTGAGAGTCACCAGAAAGATAGCAAACCTCCAGCTAAAGGGTAAAAGCAGATATGGAGCGTATCATCAGCATTCATGTCTGCCCACCAGGGGCCAAGTTAAGGCCCTGTACAGCAAGGGAGTAGTAGTTACTCTATGAAATACACTGAGCCTTATGTTACTTGAGAATCTTTTTCTGGTAATATGACCTGCTTTGACCTGTGTGTCTGTGGTGAGTGCCTCTGATCATGTGTATTGGTCTTTCATTCCTCATCCTCCTCTATTTCAATTTGTAGGTTGAATAGGTCCAGCTCCTGTTCTTTACTAATGTCTCTGTGTTTATGACTGGACTTTGGGACAATAATGGACTCATCAATCTGAAGAAGGGAATGTATTCAATTTTTCCTTTGGAGTCAAATCTCTTCCCATTTGCCTAGGACACTTTTACATTAGTATTCCTATTAAAGGTAATATGGGCTTATATTCTATTAGATACTAAAACTGCTCATCATAAGGGTCTCTTTTCAAGCTATTCTCTAGAATGCTCTCTAGACCACATATTAATGTTCTTCTCTGAACCTCTTGAGTAATTCACCCATAGTCCAAATCACCCTCAGCACCATTGTCTTCGAAGCTCCCACTAGAATGGCCCAAGAAGCAACACTTAAAGCATTCAACAGCTTTTCTAACCAAAGTCCGAATGTTCACATTCACAATCTGCCTATTCCTGAAGATGGGATTCTCTCTCTCTCTCTCTCTCTCTCTCTCTCTCTCTCTCTCTCTCTCTTCTCTCTCTCCCCCCTGTCGGTTTTGGGACTCCTCTCCTCCAACTACTAGGACCATGGGCCTCTAAGTTTCAAATATATACTCTGTATAAAAATTTTCCCCTTGCATTCCCACCAAAAATGGAGGAGAGTTCCCCTTGCAACACATCCTCTCCAGCATAAGCTGTCTTCAGTGTTTTTGATCTTAGCCATTCTGATGGGTGTCAGGTGGTATCTCAGAGTCATTTTGATTTGCATTTCCCTGATGATTAGGGATGTTGAGCAATTCCTTAAATGTCTTTTAGCCATTTGAGCTTCCTCTGTTGAGAATTCTCTGTTTAGCTCTATAGCCCATTTCTTAATTGGACTGTTGGGCATTTTGATGTCTAATTTCTTGAGTTCTTTATATATTCTGGATATCAGCCCTCTGTCAGATGTGGGGTTGGTGAAGATCTTTTCTCATTCTGTAGACTGTCGCTTTGTCTTGTTGACTGTGTTCTTTACTCTACTAAAGCTTCTCAGTTTCAAGAGGTCCCATTGATTGATTGTTTCTCTCAGTGTCTGTGCTACTGGTATTACATTTAGGAAGTGATCTCTTATGCCAATGTGTTCAAAACTACTTCCTACTTTCTCTTCTATCAGGTTCAGAGTAACTGGATTTATGTTGAGGTCTTTGATGCACTTGGACTTAAGTTTTGTGCACGGTGACAGATATGGATCTATTTGTAGCCTTCTACATGTTGACATCCAGTTATGCCAGCACCATTGGGGAATGCAAGCTTGTACAGCCACTTTGGAAATCAATATGGTGCTTTCTTAGAAAACTGGGAATCAATGTCCCCCAAACCCAGCTATACCACTCTTGGGCATATACCCAAGGAATAATCAATCATACCACAAGGGCATATGCTCAGCTATGTTCATAGCAGCATTGTTTGTAATAGCCAGAACCTGGAAACAACCTAGATGCCCTTCAACTGAAGAATGGATAAATAAAATGTGGTACATATACAGAATGGAGTACTGCACAGCAGAGAAAAACAATGACATCATGAGGTTTGTAGGCGAATGGTTGGATCTAGAAAAAATCATCCTGAGTGACGTAATCCAGACTCAGGAAGACAAACATGGTATGTACTCACTCATAGGTGGATACTAGATGTAAAGCAAAGGATGACTAGACTGCTACTCACAACTCCAGGGAGGCTACCTAGTAAAGAGGACCCTAAGAAAGACACAGTGATAGCCCAATGACAGAGAAATAGATAAGATCTATATGAGCAAAGTGGACATGATGGGGGGGTAATAAAGGGCAAGGGTCAAGGGAAAGAGAGCTTAGGGGAGTGGGATATCCCAGCTGGATCAAGAACACAGAGAGAGAACAAGGAAAGAGATACCATGATAAATGAAGACTCCCTGTGAATAGGAAGAAGCAAAGTGCTAGAGAGGTCCCCCAGAAATCCACAAATATACCTCCACAATAGACTACTGGCAATGGTTGAGAGAAAGCCCAAACTGACCTACTCTGGTGATTGGATGGCTGAACACCCTAACTGTCATGGTAGAACTCTCATCCAATGACTGATGGAAGCAGATGCAGAGATCCATAGCCAGGCCCCAGGTGGAGCTCTGGGAGTCCAATTGGTGAGAGAGAGGAAGGATTGTATGAGTGAGAGATGTTGAGACCATGATTGGAAAAAGCAAAGGGACAAATAGCCAAATTAGTGTAAACACATGAACTATGAACCAATAGCTGAGGAGACCCCATGGAACTGGATCAGGCCTTCTAGATAAGTGAGACAGTCAATTAGCTTGAACTGTTTGGGAGGCCGCCAGTAAGTGGGACCGGGACCTCTCTTTAGTGCATGAGCTGGCTTTTTGGAGCCTTGGGCCTATGCTGAGACACTTTGCTCAGCCTGGGTGAAGGGAGGAGGGGACTGGACCTGCCTCAACTGAATCTACCAGGCTGATCTGAATCCCTAGGGGAGTCCTTGCTCTGGAGAAGGTGGGAATGGGGTATAGATTGGGAGGAGGGCGGGGAGAGGGCAGGAAGAGGGAGGATGGGGGAATCCGTGGCTGATATGTAAAATTAAATTAATTATAAAATTTAAATAAATAAATAAATAATGGAATTCTCTATCATGATGTCACAGCCCTGAGACAGAAAGCAGGCAAAGCCGGTTAAAATGAACTCCTTCTGGTCCTACATGGAAGCAACTGTCTACTTTCTCTGAGGCAACATGCTCAGAGGCAAAAGCAGCCTTATTCTGAGGTTTGAATATCTCAGCAGGATTGTTCATCTAAGAACAGCATCCACACTGCTGATACATGACTTTTCCCTGATATTTTCTGTATTTGTGCTCTCATAATTCTGTATGTGTGAGAATTAAAGACAATGATACATCTTTTAAAAGTATTGATACATCTTTTAAATATAGATTCTAGTGTATGATCTAAAAGATAGATTTTTCTCTGTAAATCTTCATGTGTGTAAGTGACAATACTTGAAGTCTCCTGTCCCTATTTAAATTGTTCAAAGTATATCCTGGGGCCTAATCCTAAAAGAAATTTAAGGATGACATCATAAATGTAATGGAAAATCGGTTCTAAGTTGGCTCCTCTTTTAGCATTAGCCAGAGTTGGATGCATGCTCTTATTAAACAGATTTTTGTTTATTAATCTCTTAACTGTATGGAGTAATTTATCCCTATAAAGACATATTAATTCTAGAACAGCTGTACCTCCTGCTTTTTGGAAACTATTTCTGGAACAAGCTCTCTTATGCTGACTCAGCTGGCCTTGATCCCAATCTGTTGTTCCCCAGGGCAATGTCCTTACTGCCCTCTTGATTAAAACAACAAAATTCTTAAATTAAAGGTCTGTAGCCTGACTGAGTTTTAAAATTATCCCTCTGAGTCATGTAGTCAACTGCTCATTGCAGTCACAGGATAAGGATTTGTGTGTGAAGCATGGCTTCGGCCTTCAGACCAGACTAGGAGGAAAGTTTGCTGTGCACACTGCATGGGGAGCAGAGTAGGGAATCAGCTGCTGGAGTCTCCATTATGAAAAAGGACCTGATTGTTACAATTTTAATGGTTTTATGATTTTCCAACATACCTTAATTCATGTCATGTGAATGAAGGCAGGCCAGATTGGTTGGTGCACAATTTGGGAAGGTTAGCTTGAGCCAATGAATACTGAATTTCCAAACTGGGGCACTCACACCTTTGCAGATGTGTTCAATCCTGGTTGGCACAGTTAAGTCAGCTAAGTGAAGTGAGACACAGGACATTGGCTGGAGCTGTGTGTGTCAGGTTACCGATCCCAGCAGCTAACATTACACACAGTGGCAAGGTCAAACCATATATTATTTATAACATTCTCTGTACCAGAGAATGGCCTGCTCTTTTTCAAGGTCAGGATAGCTGTGTGTGTTTTCAATTATATTTATCCTTTTAAAAAGCCTATTACTGGTATCATTTTTATTTCATTTTGCTTAAACGCATTACAGCTCTTATCTCTATTTGTGTCTGTTCTCCAATGTTTCTAGGTCATTAATAGTTTGGCTCCTTTTTTTCTCAAGCGCTGTTTGTTATTTGTTTATGTTAAGAGTAATGTCTCCTGCAGCCCAGGCTTGCCTTATGCTATGCAATTGAGAATTTCTTTGAACACCCAATCTTGCCTCTGTTGCCTAGTGCTGGGAAGACAGTCCTGTGACAGCTTCCAGACTGGGACTTGACTGGTCAGTGAGAAGGAAAAATAGACCAGTTTATGAGTGTTCTTCAGTCTCTCTGGTTTTTATTGGGAATGTACAAATGAAGAGGGACCTGTGCAGTTCTTGAGTTCACTGACCAACTTTAATCAGGTACAGTCATAGCACAGAAAGGGATGGGCAGGGAAATGGGTGAAAGCTTTCCTTCTGTGACAGTAGTTGACAGTAGCAATGAGTATTGAAGTAATCAATCTTAGCTGAGCAATAAGTGTCCTGAGTGGCCACAGATGAGGAAATCAAGAATCTGGATAAAGAATTGAATTTTCATGAAGCCAAATTACTGTATTTAATCTAGTTCAACCATAATAGAATATATGAGTAAAATGATGTGGCCCTGCCTAACAGGACTTTTATTTTCCAGGTTTAAGATGTAGAGCTTAAGAGAAAAGTTGTGAATAATCTTTGGTGTGCTCTCATACAAATCCCTAGTCTCTGGAGCACATGGTCATAAAGCCTGTTTCTTCTTTTATGAATAATTTTTGGGATTATGATCACATCATTTCAACAATCTCTTTTCTGCCTCCAAGTCCAAGTGTGTCAGTGATTCCAGGCTGGGCCTTGACTGATCAGTGAGAAGGATAGATGGGAATGAACGTCCTAATGCAGCCCATGCTTTTATTGGGGAGTAGCAGTGCAGATATGCTTGTGGAAAAATGGGAGTTCATTGCCCATACATTATAAGCTGTTAGGGTCACAGTGCAGAAAGTTAGGGGTGGGACAGAGCCTTAAAATTTTCCAGTTTTGTCTACAGTTGGGATTACAAATGGGCAATCAATTAATCAATTATAGGTGATTGATAAATGTCCTGAGTGGCCATTTCTTGGGCTCCACAGACTAAGTTCCTTGGCCAGGAGATTAACCTGTTCCACTGAAATGTTTGTTCTGTACCCAGAACAGAGATTCTATTCTCTTGACCAAGGGCCCATTTCTTGTAACAGGCCTTCATAACCACGTTTAACTTTCCTGCTTCCTAAGCCCCCAGAATCACTTAGCATCAGAGATCTGAGATCCCAAAACACTTTTTTTGGCAACTTTGGCCTCTGTGAAAGATGAAACTCCTCAGAGTCCCAGTGACACTTCTGGCTGTTAGTTTAAAAAGCAGCTGCTTTCGTTTCTTTGAGGTTTCTTTTTACTTTAAATTGTCTAGTTGATTTTTACCTCCAGTTTTTATTCTACCTCCCTCTGAAGGGGTAATCCCTACTGCCATTATGGAATTGGGGCAATCACTGATCTGGTTTCTTCCAAGTGAATTTGAGTTATCAGGTGGAAGTATTGGGAAACTCTTCCAGAAGGCCACGTGTCAAGACCAAACTCACAATTGTAGACAGGAAAGGAATTCCGTTACTGGTGTCTGGGAAGGATTAATAATAAGACATTCTTGATGGGCTGACAATAGCCCCCATCTATGAGATGTTTTCCTTTAAACTCTACAGTTTGTCTCCAGAGTGATTGAACCCACAACCAGGTTTCACACCCTTTCATAGCTGTTTCATCAGCCAAAAATCAGCATGAAGCCCTTCCCATTTTGCTTTCTTGATTGAGAGAGAAAAGGTATTTAGCATCATTTAATTTGTAGGTTAAAACTATCATGGGCCTGTCTTCCTTGACTGTGGGCCAGTGCTCAGGGAACCAAGGTCTGAAGTCTCACATCTGGGCAACATCTTTTTATCAAGAAGAATACGTTAGTGAGATTGGCTGTCTAAATAACATGCCATATAGACTTACATCTAATGTCTGTGGAGTGTGAGCCCTTGGGTTGTTATCAATTCTCTTAATCTTTGGTTAAAAATTCTTCCTAGTGCTGAAGATCATTCAGGTGGCCAAAGTTAATCTTTCTTTCTGTGTGTCAAGGCCAGTTAAACAGCTAGTCCTCAGGGGTCACTGAGGTTTGAAAGGAACCTCCATTTGCATTTGACAAATTCAGAGGAAATATTCCATTATCTAGCCTATTTTGGTGAGTCCAAAATGTACTCCTTCTTCTACCAGTTGTCCATCAACATAAGGATAAGTCAAAGGCTTTCCTTTATGTGCTGTGGCTTCCTTTGAAGCTTAGGGGAAATCCTTCCCACATTGACCCTCCTTTTGGAGACTAGATAAGTTTTCAAATTCACTGAGTGGGGTCTCCATGGCCTCCATGAACAATAAAACAAATGATCTATGGCTTTTTGTAAGACAAACTGCTAGATGTCTTATTAATAAAAAAACAAACCCAGAGCCAGATATTGGGGTGAAAACTGAGAGATCAGAGGAATAGAACAAGCCAAGCAGCAAGTTCTTACTGCTAGGAAATCTTCAGCCCAAGAGAGAGCTACTTCCTGTATACTCATGCCTATATACCTTTCTGTGCTCTGCCATCAGACTTTCTCTCCACCTAGCTACATCACTTTCCTCTTTCCACCCAGCTCTATCACTTTCTGTCTGTATGTACAGACCTCCAGACCTCTATGGTTAACTAGTGCTGAGATTAAAGGTGTGTGCCACCATGACTAGTTCTGTTCCCAGTGTGGCCTTGAACTCACAGACATCCAGATGGATCTCTGCCTCCTGAATGCTAGGATTAAAAGTGTGGGCTACCACTGCCTGACCTCTATATTTAATGTAGTGGCTGGCTTATTTTCTGATCTCCAGGCAAGCTTTATATATTAGAGCACAAATAAAATATCACCACATTTCCCCTTTTTTGTCTAAAATAAAAAATTATAACTAATATAAGAAAAACTATATTCAATAAGTACAATAACTATATACAATATATACAGGCAATAAATACATCAACAATGTCTAGTCTATTTGCATTTGACAAATTCAGAGAAAATATTCCATTATCTATCCTATTTTGGTGAGTCCAAAATGTACCTAATTCACTTTCTATCCTAATTTATATTACCAACCCAAAACTATCTTTTGCTGTCTTTCTTTTTTAAAAAAAGATGTATTTATTTATTATATATATAATATTCTGCCTATAGGCTAGAAGAGGGCACCAGATCTCATTATAGATGGTTGTGAGTTACCAAGTGGTTGCTGGGAATTGATCTCAGGACCTCTGGAAGAACAGCCAGTGTTCTTAACCTCTAAGCCATCTCTCCAGCCCAATGTCTTTCAAATTTATAAACTTTATACCTCTTTAGTGCGTTTCTTTTCTGAATTTGTTAACAAGGAAATGTATAACCATACCCTTCTACTCTTCAGCTCCCTCAGAGACCTAAGAAGGAAATATATAATATTACCTAGTTAAACAGGAAGTGCAAACAAGCAGCTTCTAAAAAAATGTGAGTTATGACAGAAACAGCTAGCTGCCTGGATAGTCCCTGAGGTTTCTCTGCAATGTTGGGGCATCCATCTTTGGCCCACAGGCTTAGCATATCTGACAGACTCATCTGTAAAGCAGGATTTTTCTAAAGAGCTTTCCTACTTTGTCTTGGCAAGGATCAGCAGTTCTTTCTTTTCTGTCCTGCTTGTCCATTTTGGATGGCATACTGTCAGCAGTCAAAGCAAGGGCATTTTCTTGGCCAGTGGTTAACTTTTACCACAGTGAAAGTTAACTCCATAAGGAGTTTCTTTGGTGCCCATCATCTTCTCTGAAGTAGATTGGTGCTGCCAGGAACAGACATGTCTCATTGTCATAAAAAAAGAAAAAAAAATCCATGTTATTAAAACATCTTAAATGCCATATTCTGCCAATCTCTGAAATGTTTGAAGATGACCTGTCTATCTAAAATATATCTCTGCTTGACCTTGAAAACATACCTAATATGACTGACTACAAGTTTGATTGTAATGACTAACTACTAACCTGCATTTCTTTATTATCCTAAATAGTTGGTAATAACTTTCAAGGATTAGAAAATTGCATTATATTGTTAAATGAACTGTATAGGCACAATACCTTGAACAATATTAGAAATATTTGTTTAGTATTTTCTGACAAAATCAATCTCAAATTTATATCAATATATATATAATTTGTATGCAATATACAAAAATACAATCCAATGTAAAATATTTAAAACTAGTAGTTGCATATTAAATGTAGGTTCTACCTTTTTACCTTATATCTGTATCTTCCCCTTTTTCCTTTTCAGAATAGATTCAATTTATTCTTTTAATTTATAATTTCTATATCTTTTTTTCCAGAGTAGATTCAATAATCTACCTCTCATCTATATCCTCTTTTTTCTTTTCTTTCAAACAAGAACCTTAATCTATTCTTCTTTGTAATCAAATACCCTAAACAATAACAATTATCCACAACCCATTGAATGACCAAAAAAGCCACCCACTCCACCTCTTGGGAATGTGGGCTTCATTTTCTTAAAAGTACTTCCTGCTCTCTGGAGGTGACGGCATCTTTGGGGGATCCTGAAAAGAAAAATTTGGGGTTAGTTTTCAAGTCTTGGGAGAGTTAGCTGTATCATTTTTTGTCCATTCTATGCATAATTCGAAAGTGCAGAGCTTGTCTCAAGTCCTTGCTCAAGTAGTCTGTGAAGCTGGATCATCTCAGCTAGCCATCTCAAAATTGTTCTGAGTGGCTTGTATTCCACAGCCAATCTTTGGGTGTTGTTTTTCGGCTTGGTGGTATTATCATCATCCTGAGAGGATCATCATTGTGGGGCCCCATCATCTTTTTGGAGACTTCAAAGTTGTTGCTGTTAGGGGTGGTTATGGTTCTCTGTAGAAAAATGATAAAAACTCCTACCTGAAATCATGTACAGGCAGCTAGATGAAGCCTTTTTTCTAGGATTAGTTAGTACTCTATATGACTAGTCATATCATTATCAAAGTTTAAAATATATATATATATATATATATATATCTTATAAATTTTAATATAAAATTTATACCTTAAGAAAAGTTTTAAAGAGTCAAAATGAAACCAAAGAATTATGAGATTAGTGGCAATAGAATAGTCCCTAAATTTTGGTTTTCTTCTGTCCCATATCAGATGGCTCTTCTGACATGATACAGAGATTTTGGGTTTTCCTTTTAACAAGCATGCTTGGGTTTAGGGAAGGAGACAGCCATGCTCCAACAACAAAGCCAGCTTTAACTTTTAATTGAACTGGGACTACATAAAGACCATTTATTTGTGTATGTGTCTGTAGAGAACAGCAGAAACAAACATGTAGGAAAACTTATGAAATTTTATCCTATTAGATATGTGATATACCAATAGGCCAACTTACTCTATTTTTTGGGACATTTTTTTTTCTTGGATGATTTGTCCTTTTTCTTCAGCTTTCGTTCCCAGGGACCTCACTGACCTTGTCTGGAAACGGGAGAATATTCTCCCCTTCTGTCCATCTAAACACATTAGAATAGCCTCCAAGAATGATTAAACCACTTAGATGATCAGTTTATACCAGCTTGGTACTTTTAACTACTACATATTATTTCAATAGCCAGACATAACACAATAAAATTTGCTTGACATTTTTAGCCAGTCCTTGAAGTAGTTGATATCTGATCTTGCCAACTTTAATAAATACATTATCTCTAAATCTCATCCTTTATGTACCTTAAACAACTTGCTCAGACCTTCATAACTTGCAAAACCTTTCCAGTCTTCTTTTTGCTGGAGATTTCCATGCATTATCATCTTCATATAACTACATTCTTCTTTACTAAGGTCATTTCCACATTTATATTCTTTTAACATTTTCTTTTATGTATTGCTTCTTTTTTAAAATACCATGAGACATAGGAACATTAAAAAATATGTTTACAATCTGTTGTGTGAATTTTCTCCCCTGTGGAGGGGGAAGAAGCCATGTCTATCCCATCCCTATAAGTGCCAATGATGATGCAAAGTACAATTTCACCATCCTAGGGAACCAATGAGTTTATTGAGCTTACTTACTGAACATTGTTGAAAAGGTACTTACAAAAGTTTTAATACTGTAGTGGTTTAAATCAAAATGGCTCCCAAAGTCCCATAGGGAGTAGCACTAAAGAGGTGGGGCCTTGTTGGAGGAAGTATGTCACAGTCACTTTTTCTTTTCTTTTTTTTTTTTTTTCCTTTTTGGTTTTTCGAGACAGGGTTTCTCTGTGTAGCTTTGCACCTTTCCTGGAACTTGCTTTGTAGACCAGGCTAGCCTTGAACTCACAGAGATCCACCTGCCTCTGCCTCCTGAGTGCTTGGATTAAATGCGTGCACCACCACCGCTGGCCCCAGTCACTTTCTGATGCCTGCTGATCTAGATGTAGAACTTTCAGCTCTTTCTCTAGCACTGTGTCTGCCTACATGATGCTGTGTTTTCTGCCATGATGATAATGGACTAAACCCTCTTAAACTGTAAGCCAGCCCCAATGAAATGTTTTCCTTTATAAGTGTTACTGTAGTCATGGTGTCTCTTCACAGCAATAGAAACTCTAAGTAAATACCCAAAAGCCGCCACCCCAGGAATGTCTCCACCAGTATGTACAATGGCTCTCCCATAGTTGCGAATGTGGAGCTCACCTTCTCTCTACTCTTCCACTGCCCATATACTGTCCATCACATTACATTTCTTAGTGGACATGGCAAGTAAGCCTGATAGCACTCAAGGTAAATTCCCACTTTTAAATTTGGCTTCCTCATAGGTGCATATACAGAATCTACCTCCTCCCAAGACTTTCCCAGGCTATGCACTCTAGCTCCTCCCTAAAACCACAAGGTCCCATGTCATTAGGGATGCATTGCATAGAGTTGCCTGAAAAAGAGGCTGTATACTCAGAAGGAGGGACTCCCTCCTTCCATGATGGAATAGCAATAGTCACCAAACCTGGTGGTGGTCATCCTTTGTAAGCAGGCACAGTTGATCATAGGAAGGTGAGAATTGTGTGCTGTGGGATGGTCTGTATGTCAAATGTGTTGCTGATTGGTCAATAAATAAATCACTGATTAGCCAGTGGCCAGGCTGGAAGTATAGACGGGACAAGGAGGAGAATAAAGCTGGGAAGTAGAAGGCTGAGTCAGAGAGACACTGCCAGCCGCCACGATGACAAACAGCATGTGAAGATGCCGGTAAGCCACGAGCCATGTGTCAAGGTATAGATTTATAGAAATGGATTAATTTAAGCTGTAAGAACAGTTAGCAAGAAGCCTGGTACGGTCATACAGTTTGTAACCAATATAAGTCTCTGTGTTTACTTGTTTGGGTCTGAGCGGCTGTGGGACTGGCAGGTGAGAGAGATTTGCCCTGACTGTGGGCCAGGCAGGAAAACTCTAGCTACAATTGTGTGCCTCAAGACAGTGCTGAGCAACAACAATTAAATAAAAGGATGCTTAATAGAAACTGTGTATAAGATAATGTGATAAATTAACATTTCTTAGGCACAATCTGTTAAACTAAACCTTAGAGAAGACACAAGACAGTCTTTATATAATACATGGCATCAGTAATATAGCCATGCTCTTGGATTTTAATACAAGTATGTAGTGGATACTAAGAAACAGCAAATAGATAACAAAATATCATGAAATTGGTGTTTGCAGCATCCTGTACAACACAACTAAGAAATTCCTCTTAAAAGTATGATGACCCGCCAGGCGGTGGTGGCACACGCCTTTAATCCCAGCACTTGGGAGGCAGAGCCAGGTGGAGTTCGAAGCAAGCCTGCTCTATAGAGTGAGTTCCAGGAAAAGCACAAAACTACACAGAGAAACAATGTCTCGAAAAACCAAAAAAAAAAAAATATATATATATGATGACCCAGCTTACTATAGAGAGATCTTTACACAGATGGTCTCTTTATCCTCTCTGTGGATGAGCAACCATATGACCATACATAAAAGGTGAATAAATATTTATAACCTAGCATCCAAATCTCTAACAGCCCTGGTTAACATACTATTTATCTTTGGGATATTTTAGAGGCAACTGTCCCTTAGCCAAATTCTACTTTGTGTGAATTACTATTTCCTAAACATTGGTAAATCCTTTATATCACCAATTGCAGTTTAGTAGTGGAGTGCTACCCAGTACATGAGATGCCATTTACAACCTCCACAAATTAACTCTAAATGGATCTTACACCTAAATGTCAAATGAAAAATGTAGAACTTCAAGAAGATATTTGAGGGCTGGAGAGATGGCTCAGAGGTTAAAAGCAGTAGCTGCTCTTCCAGAGATCCTGAGCTCAATTCCCAGCAACTACATGGTGGCTCACAATCATCTGTAATGAGATCTTGTGCCCTCTTCTGGCATGCAGATATGCATGCAGGCAAAACACTGTATATATAATAAATAAATTTTAAAAAAGAGGCATTAATAAGAAAGAAAGAAGGAAAGAAAAGAAAGAAAGGAAGAAAGAAAGAAGATACTTAAAACTAGGTCTCTCTGAGTTTGGCAACTGGCATGAGCTTTGAGAGGTTTCTTTAAGAACCTGATGTATAGAGCAAAAACTGAGCTCCATCTCCAATACTAGGAATATGCTTGGAAGAGCTGGTGATAATGTGGGCAAGGGCCTTTTGAAAGGGTTTCTTCAGATCCTCAGAACCCAACACTTTCCACACAAGGGTCTGTGGTTATCAGTCCCAACACTAATATGGATTTTGTTTATAATGTTCTTCAGTTACCCCATGTTCCTCTTGTGCAACGTTGTCTGATTAGCTTTCTTCTGAATTTTGTACACTTCCTTTTAAAACTGAATCCATTGATTTACACTACAAGAGACTTGCTGTTGAATTTGGCACAAATCTCCAGGCAATCTGGAAATGGTCTGTCCTTAGATTGGAAGCCAGGGCTGGGAACCACTGTGCTTTGTCCCTTCTGTTCACCTGGTTCTGTCACTCAGACCTCATTAGCCAATCAGAGCCTCCAACAGACCCGCCAGTCAGATGGGTGGGTTCTTCCGGGAGCCAGGCTCCTGGCTCAGCTCTTCTCCAGAGGAAGTCGGAAGTTGCCAGGAGTTCTGTGCCTTGGCCTCCGCTGTGAAGAGAGCAAGTCAGCTCAGCAGCACCATGGTGAGTGAGGGGTTGCTCTCCAAATATGAGGAGAAGCAGTGAGCCAAGATGAGTGAGGGGCTGCTGTCCCCATGCAGGGAGGAGTGGCTGGTCTTGGTGAGTGAGGTGCCGCTTTCTGCAGACTAGGTGGAGCTGCCGACTGAGGCTGAGGAGCTGGTTTGGTGGGTCCTCCCTTAGCTGGGTGGGAGGCAGACACAGAGTTCAGCTGGGCGGTGGTGGCGCACGCCTTTAATCCCAGCACTCGGGAGGCAGAGCCAGGCGGATCTCTGTGAGTTTGAGGCCAGCCTGGGCTACAGCGTGAGATCCAGGTCAGGCACCAAAACAACACAGAGAAACCCTGTCTCGAAAAAACTAAGACAGAGTTCATCGTTTTCCTGCCTGGTCCAGCCTGGTCCTATGTGGTCCTTGCAAGTCCCTGGGCTGGATTGGCATCCTCTGAATAACTTCACTCCCAGGGCTGTATCTTCACAGAGCATTGGGAGCAGATCTGTGCTTAGAACTCTCTTTGTTGTTAACATCACTGTGAAATTCTGGTGCCTGTGTTGCTTATATTGTATGTGGAGAAACATCACCAGATTTGCCAAACTCAGAGAATACTGGTCTCTCTAATACCTTCCAGAAGTTCTGAACTTTTATTTCTTAACTATTAGGCTTAGGATTCATCTGGAGTTAATGTTGTGGATCTTGTGAATGGTATCTCCTGTGTAGAGTAGCATTCCACGGCTAAACTGTGATGTAGAAGGGTAGAATTGATGGTAGTAGAATTGATGGTATAAGGATTTACCAGTTCTTAGGAGACATTAAGTCACACAAAGTAGAATGTATGTAAGGGAGGACTGGATCCCAAATACCCCAAAGATAAGTAGTATGCTGACCATGCCTGTTAGAAATTAGTGTGATAAGATGTAAATGTTTGTTCACTGGGATTAATCATCTGTTAAGCTACACTCTGGTAACAAATGAGACAACCCTGTTTTACAACTAGCCAAAAGGCCCACCTACCCATCTAAGGGCTCTAACATGCTGCTCAAGGGGCCATTACAGGGTCACAACCAACATTAAATCCCCGTGTGCCATGAAGATATAATAATTAATTCTACAACAGCTGCATCTCCAGCCTTTTAAAAAGGAGTTTTGAGTCAAGAACTTCCATATTGACAGAGGTGAACTTGGACCCTGTCGGCAGCCCCATAGGACATAGCCCCTGACTAACAATCCTAAATTCTTGGATTACAGGCCAGCAATACCACAGAGCTCTAAAATACAAGTTTGAGTCATATAGTGAACTGTCCATATCAGTAATAGAAAAAGGATTTGTGTGTGCAGCATGGCTTCTCCCTTCTGACCAGAAGAATAGGAACAGTGTACTTTGTACACTTCAGGGGGAAACAAACTAGTCAATACCTAGCTCAGAGAGTGATGTTTAAGGCAGTAAGCTGCAGGGGTCTCCTTTACAAAGGACTCATGGGGCATGGTGAGTGACTTTCTCTGTAATTTCCCTGCATGTATTAATTCCTTCCATGTGAATGAAGACAGACAGAATTGGTTGGTGTACGGTTTAGGGAGGATAGCTTGAACTACTGGTAGAAAGGAGGTGATGGGCATCATCCTTCAGCAATACATGATTAGAATGTATTCAACTTTCTGCTACTCCCAACCACCAAGGTGTGATTCTGTGAAATTCAGTTCCAGGGCACAAATGCTACAGAGGAATCTCAGGTTTACGAGATATTGGGCAGGTGAATAGGGCAGATGCCACACATCTTGTGACATAATCTATGTGGCAGGAAGCAGACATTACGTTAAATTATTGTTCAACATTGTTTTGTGATTGGGAATCACTGGGGCTGGGTTTGCCGGAAACCACAAGCATCTTGAGGGGCTGTGGGGCCATAGCAGACTCTGGAGGAGATCAGCGCCGTCTGCAGAGTGGGCTCTGGAGGAGATCAGCGCCGTCTGCAGAGTGGGCTCTGGAGGAGGTCAGCGCCATCTGCAGAGTGGGCTCTGGAGGAGGTCAGCACCGTCTGCAGAGTGGGCTCTGGAGGAGATCAGCGCCGTCTGCAGAGTGGGCTCTGGAGCTTGGGGCCTATCTGGAAGAAATCTCCGTAGCTGGAAGGTCAGAAAGTTAACAGTTTTAAGGGTCACTTTGAGTTAATCTATTGGAGTTGTGAAATCAGTGTTCATTTAATCTCTGTACACATAGAATCATAGGTAGCTGGGTGATACTGGTCAAGAGCACACTTTTTCTTAGCTGAGTTTCCTTTGGTCTTTTGAATAAAAGTTAGTCCTGTTTTCCTGCTTTTGTTCTTAGCATTTTCTCTCCATCCTCTTTATTCTTTCACAAATATTGTACATTCTATTGATGGCTGAAGTTTGTGGTAAGTACAGAAGTCACAATTTGTCAATATGTGTACTGTTTTTTCATAATCCTATTGAGCTTTCTGAGAGTTACCACTTTGCATGTGGCTTTGGAATCAGGTATCCTATTATAAACTGTTGGAAATTTTCTTTGGGTTGTATTCAATTCATGCTGCAAATTTACATACTATTATCTTAATATTGATGCATCATGTTCCCAAAGATCATTTATTAACTTCTGTATTTATTTATGTTTTGTTGTTCTTGTTGTTAATATGTGAAAGACTTTTAGTCTATTAGTTAAAAGGTACTATGGGGCTTGGCCAGGGACTCAACACATATTCTTCTTGGGGATGATGTGAGTTCATATCATAACACCCAAGTTGGGAGGTTCATAAGCATCTGCTGCTCCAGATCCAAGGGGTCTGACATTCTCTTCTCTGGTGTGTCACCTGTACATGATTGGAAGATATTCTTTCTTTCACATGTAAGCATACATATAAACATGGGGATAAATTTGTTTTCAAAAGTTCTTGTGACTTATAAAGCAATTAGAGCAAAACAACTTACTTGAAGTGTATAATAGAAATCATACACTGTTTATTTAAAAGTCTGTTACCTTGCATTTGGTTTGGATAAGTTTGCATTTCCTCGCTGATTCAGACTTACATCTAATCATCGATCAAAGGAACTAAATTGGTGTCTCCCTGCAAATATCCTTTTCTTTATCATAAGACAATGAGATCTTCTTAGTAGTCAAAACTGTTTCCAAAAGTTAAAATATCAGAAGGTTTCAAGCAAATCTCTCCAATTTTGGTGGAACAGCCCTCCTCACCTAACCCATTTTCCTATTATTAGTAAAGGAGAGAACTGGGGTGCACAGGAGGAGTGATGGGCTGTGATTTCTTGGAGTTTGACTTTGGTATAATCTTGTAGGTCTTGTTAAAGGACCATGATATATATTTGTAAATATGTCTTTGTGTCTTGTTTTTTTTTCCAGTGGTTCCATCAATGTTGCTTGTTTTACTGCCATCTCTTTATATTGTTGTTTCTCTGGAAAATGATAAACCTTCACCAATTTTGTAGTCAGAAAATTTCTTGTTAGGAGTTCCTTGAGTTTTTGTTGGTTTTGAAAGCTTCTGTGGAGAGACCGTTTTAAATTTCTTTTCTTGATCTTACAGGCTTGCCTGTCCTTAATTCTGGACATATCTGTGTTTTCCCATTGTTGCTACTTCGTGTTATTTTTTTCTGCTTAAGTGATTGATGTTGTAAATACTTTGTTTTTGAGTTTCTAAAACCTTCTGATATATTATTGCCTCTTTGTCTTAATTATCTTCAACTGTCAACATGATGTGGCCTAGAGTCATATGAAGGAATATAAATTGAGGGTTTGCTCAATTCAGAATTGCCTGTTACTATGTCTGTGAGAGATTGTGTTGATTGATGATTAATGTGGGAAGGCTCTTCCACTGAGCATGGCAGTATCCCTACGCAAGTATGACTGGGCTGGATAAGAAAGCTAACTGAGCACAAGACAGTGACCAAGCAAGAAAAAAAGCCAGTAATAAAGTTTCTGCATGGATTTTGCCTTCAGTTGCTAGCTTGAGTTTATCCTAAGCTCTCACAATGATGGGTTGAGATACAGCAATATCAGCAAATAAACCTGTTTGTTTATGTTCATTTATAATGCAGATAGTGGAGTTCAAGGTCATAGGATTTCAGCAGGAAATAGACTCCATGAGAAATTTATTTAGCCTGATGTCATAGTGTAATGGCCCCAAATCATTCTTACTTTCTCCATTCCCTGAGAGATTGAGTAAGCCAGAATTAAAAGGTAATGGGCTGATTTCTTAGACAATACATTGATTTTGTTGGATGGTTATTACTGATTACTCATTTAGGTCTCCAGTGAAAACAAACAAGAAAAAAATGAAAAAAGAAATCTGTTTTGTAGAGAAAAGCACTACGGAGATTCTGATGGCAGTCCAATGTTGAAAAAGGCAGGAACTTTTTAGGAGATTGTCAACAATAAAGAGAAGCACTTGATCTACAATAGAAGCCTATAAAGGTGTCCTAAGGGTAAGACACCTCCCATATAAACCTTCAATTTGTTGAAGGAGTAAGCAAAGCAATTCCTAGTCTCAGGAATAAACTTCATACAGAACCTGCTGCAACTTTGGTCCAAGCATTGTAGGATCCATCACAACTTAGAATTTAGGAGCCAAATGGGGGAGTTTGAGGGGATCACCCTTTTTGTCCTTGTTCTCTAAATAAAAAAGATGCAAAATGTAAAGGTCATGGATTCTTTCTCTGTGGTTTCAGTTCAGCACTCTTTAGCATCAGTCAGAAACCCAGTGAGGAGACTCTTGAGAGTCCATTGCATGAAGATGTGAAGATGAAACCTGTGTGTATTTTGAGACCATTTGATATTAAGATGCACAAGCTATGAGACATCTGCCATGGATAACTGAATATAGCAGTGGAAGCAAAGGAGAAAAAATGTATGAAAATTTTCAGGGATAGCGCCAGCTAAGCTCTTTGCAAATGAAGGCCCACATGTCTGAGGCAGAGCTATAGGATTTGCTGTTTGCTCTGCTGAGTTTTCTTTTGCCTTGGTCCAATTTTCCCTCACTGTGTCTACATTCCCCTCTTTTCTTTTTTTAAAATTTATTATTCTTTCATATAATATATCCCCTCATATAATAAAGTTTTCTCTCCCTCTACGCCACCTAGTCCCCATCACTGCTCCCTTCTCCACCAGATCCACTCCTTCATTTCCCTTCAGAAAAGAGCAGGTTTTCCAAGGATATCAACCAAACATGACATAACAACTTACAATAAGACTAGGCACAGACCATCATAATCAAGGCTGAATAAGGCAACCCGGTCAGAGGAAAAGGGTCCCAAGATCAGGCAAAAGATTCAGGAACACTCCCTCATACACACTGTTGGGAGTCCTAAAAAACACCAAGCTACACAACCATAACATATGTGCAGAGGACCTGGCCAGGACCCATAGGGGCTCCATGATTCCTGCTTCAGTGAGCCCCAATGACCCCTGCCAGGTTGATTCTATGGGCTGTGTTCTCCTGGTGTCCTTATTTCAGTTAGGAAAAATTTTGACCATGATTGTTTTTCAAATATTTCCTGGGCCTACAATCTGGGATTCTTTTCCTTCTAGTCCTCTTATTCCTAGGATTGGTCTTTTCATAGTGTTCCAGGATTCCTGGATTTTATGTTTCAGGAATTTTTAGATTTAATATTTTCTTTCACTAACCTATCCATTTCTTCTAACATATATTAAATTCCTGAGATTCTCTCTTCCATCTCTTTTATTCTTTTGGTGAATCTTGCCTCTGTAGTTCCTGTTGCCTTTATTTCCAGAATTCCTTTGGCTTGTGCTTTTTTTTTTTTATTGCTTTCATTTCCAGTTTCAAATTCTTGAAGCATTCTTCAACTGGTTGTTTTTATTTTCTTGGCTTTCCTTAAGGGATTTATTCATTTCCTATACTATATTGTTTATTCTTTCTCTGATTTCTTTAAGGGATTTATTCGCTTCCTCTTTAAGAACCTCTATCATTTTCATAACATTGGTATTAAGGTCTTTTGCTTGTGCTTAAGCTGTATTGGAATATTCAGAGTCTGCTAGAGTAGGGTAGGTGAGCTCTGGTGGTGACATGTTAACCTGGCTGTTGTTGATTGTGTTCTGAAGCTGATGTCTAGATATCTATCTAGGTTGGTAGTGATTATGGGTCTAGGTGCCTATTTCTCAGTTTGTGTTTGTTGAATGGGTGCTTTGTTCCTTGGTTTATATTTGCTCTCTGATATTCTGCTCTGTGTGGCCTATGGTTGAACAGAGGTTCCCCAACCCCCAAATTGGGGATTAGAAATCTAGTGGCAGGTGTGGCCTCTGTTCTATCAGGGAGTCTCCATCCAAGTTGGGGGCTGAGAGGAGCCAAAGTTGGGAGGAGAAACTGGATTGTGCAGTGGGGCATTTTGAGAGTGGGGAATGTCTGTGGGCAGGTGACCTACATGGACTTCTGGCAGCTGGTGTGTCTTTTGTTCCAGCAGGGCCTATCTGCACAAACTGGGGCCTAGGACATTATGAGGAGGAAAGAAGTGGGGTTGGGTATAGTGTTGGGGAGTCCTGATGGAGTGGAGGAGGTCCGTGTGTGAGCAACCTACCTGGATTTCTGATGGCTGCCATGGCCTCTAGTCCAGCAGAGAGTCTTTACCTGAGTTTTCCTACCTGTTCTTCTGGCTGTTATGTCCTGCACTTAAGCAGAGGATGTCCAGTGAGTTGGAGGCAGGGACATGGCTACGGGGATGGTAGCTGGAGAGTTGGTGGGGAATTGTGTCTATGGGAACTGAAGGAATGGGGAAGTTCCATGGACTGGTGACCTACCTATACTTCCAGCTGGTGTGGCCTACACATGAGCATGAGGTGTCTCTGTATAGGCTGGAGGCTGGAACATAGTCATATTCCTCTCTATCTGGATGATTACATATGTTGTGCTATTGTTATGTTGGAAGGTTTAATTTGTTTCTTGATTTTACAAGATGTCACAGTCAAAAGATTGTCTGAGTCTCAGAAGAGACATTGGATATCTGAACAGTGTTGTGGCTGTTACAGGCTATGAGGATTGTTGAAGTTAGACTAAATGCATTTTCATTTCATTGTTATCTTTTTATTTATTCTTATCTCATACAATACATCCTGACCACAACCTCCCTTCTCTCTACTCCAAGTCCACCCTCCCTGCCACCTTCACACTCACCCAGAGCCACTGCTCCTCTGTTTCCTTTCAGGAAAGGGCAGGTCTCTCAGGGATATCAACTGAACACACCATTACAAGGTACAATAAGACTAGCACAAACCCTCATGTTAAGGCTGGATTAAGCAATGCAGTAGGAGGAAAAGGGTCTGAAGAGTAGGCAAAGGGGTCATAGACACTCCCACTCCTACTGTTAGGCCTTGTGTGGTTACCGAAGCTGGCCAGCTCAGGTTCTCTTTTCTCAATTACTTGGATTCCTCACTTTTGTCACACTCAGCTTCTAGGTTTCCGCTGCACTAGGTTTCCACATTGCCCCCTAAAATATCCCCTATTCCAATCTCTCCCAGTATTCTCTCCCTCTGTCCTTACCTTCCTTACCTGATCATTCCTGTTCCTGCCCCCAGTCTATCCCACAAAAACACCAAGCTTCACAACCATAACATGTAGGCAGAGGACCTGGCACAGACCCATGGAGGCTTCATGATGCCTGCTTCAGGCTCCATGAGCCACTATGATCCCTGCTTAGTTGAATCTGTGGGCTATATTTTCCTTGTGTCCTTGATCCTGCTGGCCCTACAATTCCTCCTCCCCTCATCTTCATCAGGGTTTCCAGAGCTCCAGCTAGTGTTTAATGAGGATCATCTGCTCCAATCAACTGCTGGAAGAAGCTGCTCTGATGACAATTGGTCTAGGCACTGTTCTCTGATTATAGTAGTATATAGTTAGGAATCATTTCATAGACTTTTTTTTTTGTTCGATTATATTTGTTTCTACCTTAATTCTCTGAGCCATTCAACTTCTAGTTCCTGTTCATCCAGGCAGTGTTGGCCATGGGCTCCCTCTTTTGGCTGGGGCGTCAAATTAGACCAGTCATTTTTTGGCCTCTAGACAATCTCTGAACTGCCATTGACCCAATATATCTTGCAGACAGGACAGTATGTCAAATATTTTGTGGCTGGTTTGGTGTCCCATTCCCACCACTGGGAGCCGTGTGTGGTTACCGAAGCTGGCCAGCTCAGATTCTCTTTTCTCAATTACTTGGATTCCTCACTTTTGTCACACTCATAGCTTCTAGGTTTCCACTGCACTAGGTTTCCACATTGCCCCCTAAAATATCCCCTATTCCAATCTCTCCCAGTATTCTCTCCCTCTGTCTTTACCTTCCTTACCTGATCATTCCTGTTCCTGCCCCCAGTCTATCCACAAAATCTATTTCCTCTTCCTAGGGCATGAATCTGTGCCACCGCCTCCCGGCCCCCCAGCTGATCTTGTTACTTAGTCTTTCTGGGTATGTGGATTTTACTGTGATTATTCTTTACTTAACAGCTAATATCTACTATTAAGTGAGTAAATATGTTTTTCTATGTGGCTCTTGGTTGCCTCACTAAGGGTAATAAAGAACTCAATAAACTAGACATCAACAAACCAAATAATCCACTAAAAATGAGGTACAGTTCTAAACAGAGGATTCTCAACAGAGGAATCTAAAATGGCTGAAAAACACTTAAAAATGTTCAAACCCATAGCCATCAAAGATGTGCAAATCAAAAATACTTTGAGACTTCATCTTACACATGTCATAATGGCTAAGATCAATAACACAAGTAACAGCTCATGTTGGCAAGGATGTGGAGTAACTCTTCCATTGCTGGTGGGAGTGCAAACTTGTACAACGTGGAAATCAATACAGTGGTTCCTCAGAAAATTGAGAATTCATCTATCTCAAGACCCAGCTGTACCACTCTTGGGCATATGCTTCTCCATCCTACAATAAGAATACTTGCTCAACTATATTCATAGCCAAAAACTGCAATGTTTGTGAGCAATTGTTCCTGGTTTTAGTTTTCATAATTTCACAAATTCCCTTGAGAAGGTGTTTGTTATTCTGCCTGGCATGGATATCAGTAATTAGTCAGGGATACATTTGAACACATGATCCAGGGTCAGCGTCCAGGGTAGATGATTTATTCTAAATGTGTACTGTTTTGCCAACACATTTCAACAATGTTAATGTTAAAATGCTTAGTAGAAGAAAATATTAGAAACATTAAATACCCCTGTGTATATCCAAAGCATCGTATTCATCTGTCTAGTAGAGATGTAGTAATGTAGGGTAACCAGAAATCAATTGTATGTTTTGCCAGAGACCTGCTTGGGGAGGGGGTTCAGGTCCCAAAGATGATGTGTGGAGTTGGTAAAGGTGAGAGAAGAGGAGACTGACAGGATCTGAGGGTGAAATGGATGGCTACCAGCCATGTTTAATTGAAAAAAAGACACACCTTTTATACTCTGTAGTTCCATGGATGATTAAACAGGAGAAAAGGCAGCATGTGAGCTGGGGTGTGCCTTGAAGTCATGGGTTGAGGAAGATAGCCTTGACCTTGACAACAGGCACCAGTCATATGTTAATAAAAGGGACACAAGTTCCTCCTGCCAGAGATAAGGAGAATGACTGTGTTAGCAAGCTGGAACTCTCCTCTAGCTCCCAAGGGAATGGAGAACCTTATCCAAATGCCTGACCTTGGGAAAATGACTTCTTCTGGGGAGCAGACACTATACTACAATTTCTTAGTCTTACTATATGGGCCTGTTCTCCTCATTTTGCTCCCCAAAGGGAAGGTCCTGATGTCTTACTCTTTTCCCATTATACCACACCATTCTAATTTCTCTATATTCATTAAGTGAACTCTTGCCCTTAATTGCCTCAGGCTCTGGTTTTGAATAGTAGGCATTTCATCCTTGGGATCAGGTGTGCCTAGTGAATCTCTAATTTTCCTGTTTTTGGTGCAATTTGGAGGTCACAATGAAATTCCTGGTTCCACAGTGGCAGGAATTTTTTCCAAACAATTATTTTGTTTAGAGAGGCTTCCAGTGTACACATTTTTCCAAAGGGAGAGGCATTAATAGAGAGAATCATTAAAAATAAAAGTAAAATGGTGCTGAAGAAGTGTGGTCTGCAGTGTCAAAATGCTGCAACTTTGTCAAGCAGCAGTGGTGGCCATGCCTTCCACACCAGTATTTCACAACATAGTTTGATGTGCTAAGGATATGTACGTCTTATTTGAAGTTCCATGTTTCTTCATAACCCCATTAGCTGTCCATTTGGCACTTCATCATGAAGTACTGCCTTCTAAGGAGATTATCCAGAGATGCCAGAGATGTAATGTCAGTGAGACTTATTAGAACAAATAGGCAAAAAAAGTTGATTTCCGTTAAGTGTGTGTAATGTGACTATGGGTTTTTAGGCCATGGCAGATATGTGGAGACCATTGATGGTTTCCTTTAAAATCTTATTGTATCCTTTAATTCTCTCATTCAAAGTTAGATCACCTACCGGTCGGTGGTGGCACACACCTTTAATCCCAGCACTCGGGAGGCAGAGCCAGGCGGATCTCTGTGAGTTCGAGGCCATCCTGGGCTACCAAATGAGTTCCAGGAAAGGCGCAAAGCTACACAGAGAAACCCTGTCTCGAAAAAACAAAAAAAAACAAAAACAAAAAAAAGTTAGATCACCTATCTGAGCTGGGCTTAGAGGTGCACACCTGTAACACCAGCACTTGGGAGACAGTGGCAGGCTGATCTCTCTGAGTTTGAAGTCAGCTTGGTTCACATAGTGAGTTCCAGGGCAGCCATGGCTATGTAGAGGTATCCTGTCTAAAAAAAAAATTCCAAAAAAGACATATCTCAAATTATGGATCTTTTCATTATATAATGTGACTGGACCCTGACTGGTTCCAGCCAATTGGGTTTGTTTTCTTTTGTTATCTTTACTCACATGAAGAGAATTGTGTTAACAATGAAAATAAAAAGCATAGTGGAGAGACCATTCAGAGAGGCTAGAAAGCCATTGAATCCTTTGACAACCATCTAGAGGGAACTTTCATCACCTTCAAGTGATAGGAGCCAGAAAGAGTAATTGTGCACCTTCATCTACACTTTAATGACATATTTGGAAGATAGAGAGTACACTGAATATGCATGCCATCAGATGGCTCAGAACTACATGTATTTCCAGGTCCAAGAGAGCTAATGCATTCCTCTGGCCTTCTATGGTACCAGACATACCAATGGTGAAAAGACAGATATATATGTGATTCCATACTTTAAAAAAGGTTTTCTTCATGTATACTTTATTTTCAAAATGTATGAAATTTAATTTAGGTGTAAAAGTTTTGCAATTGTGTATATCAAATGCATGCCAGGTAACAGTGGATGTCACAAGGGAGTGTCTGATCCCCAGTGCCATTTAGTTACAGATAATTGTGAGTTGTCGTCTTCATGCTAAGAATCAAAGTCAGACCCTGAGGATGAGTAGCCAGTGCTCTCTGGTGTTGAACAATCTATTCAGCCCCATGAACATGTTATTATAGCAATAAGGTGTGATGGATGAACCTGATTTCATCTTTACCTCAGCCCTGATCACCCAAAAGAAATACAAGATTAACAGCATCCAAACCTAACTTAGACATGATTCTTAAAGAAGTTCCCAAGCCCAAATCTCCAGAAAATGAGGGAAGAGTACAAAAAATGATCATGAGAGACACTGATAAGTCTTTAAAGTGTCTGATGGCTTGACCAAAGCCGCAAGACTGAGTTTATCTCCAATGCCAAAAAATGAGCAGCAGTGTAAGCCTGCCAGGACAATTGTCAGGTGGACCCATGCTGGAGTAATAATTCCTGTAAGGAGAGAAGAGGAAATAGCAGGCATGAAGACTGACTTGTCTGAATGGGATGGTATTCTGCTTTCTTGATGCTTGTAAAACTTTCAGTTAGGAACCCTGAATGGTGGTGACTCCAAATAACATCTGGGTTGTCAGGAAATCCTGAGACAAACAGAAGTCCCTCTAAGGCTGGGGCAATCAGACCTTTTCAAAGAGCTACATAGTATGGAGGAATTATAAGGAAGGGAATTTGGGGTGTGAAAGGCCAGGATCAAATGACCAGAGAGGAATGCTTGGGGTTTACCTGAGGAGAAGCTGGCTTCTATTGTGCTCTCTGTATCCACTCAGCCTTGGTAAATCAGTGCACTCCAGGTCTTGCACTCTTTCCTGTTTTTGAAAACAACATGTAGCTGTCAGTGACAATTTCCTGCAGGCCCCAACTTTGTGATCCTCACTTGGGCCTTAAAGCTCCTCAGTCCCCACCCTGTCAGTCCCTGTAACCTAAATTCCTGGTAGGAATAAAGATATTATAAGGAGTTATCTCTTTCTTTGGCTAACAACTAGTGAAGCAGTAGACCCCATGAAATTCTAATTTCCCTGGGAATCTCGTTGTGGGAAAAGACTGAATCCTCTAGATGAGAATGTTATACTGAAGAAACATTTCATCCTTATTTGACCACCTTGTAGGAAAGACAGAAGCTGAGAATGCAGAGGAGATGGGAAAAATTCATTATATGGCTTCACCAGATCACTTACTTTTCATATCATTTTCCTTCTATCTAAACCTGTTAGGATCTCAATGATAGATTAGTTACCATATATTTTCTTAATTGTTACAAATTAGTCAAATGGAATAAATACCATGTTTAAATTTTTCATTAATAATTTGCTTTTTTCCCTTTTCTATTTTCTTTTCTCCTTTTTTTAAAATAAAATAATATTACTATGACTCCCTGGCTGGCCTGGAACTCACAGTACAGACTAGGCTGTTCTAGGACATCAGAGAGATCTGTCCACCTTGCCTCCAGAGTGCCTGCATTATAGGTGTGCATGTCACTCGCTAGATGACTTGGTTCACTTAATTGCCTTACTAAGGATGAGTGGCTGAGCCTGGCTATTTAGGGTAGCCAGGGCACAGGTTCTGGTCCTAACTCTAGTAACAGATGAAGGTTCCCATCAAATGCAGCTTTCCTGCCTTAATGTTCAGTGTCTTCCAGCTATGAGCAATTTTTTTTTAATCATTGAGTCTGTTATAACTCATCAAAGGACCTAGGAAAAGTTTTGTCCTTATTCTGCAGATGGTGAAACCAGGCTCACAGGGATAAATAGTTTTTGAATATAGTTAAGTGTACTTACTGCTCATGTTACTCATCTGTCATTCTAATGCCTCACTAAATGCAGTTGAAGCCACCTAACACAGGCATGGTGGCACAGGCCTGTAATCATGTTACTTAGAATGTGGAGGTAGGTATTTCAGGATTTCAAAGTCATGCAAAATGAGAATCGTCAATGGTGTATGGTGAGAGGACCACAGAACCAAGGAAGACTGTGATTTGCTCAGGAAAAGGTCCATACTCTTCCCTGCAGCCCCAGAAATTCAGAGCCATGGCACCAGCAATTGTTAGCTGAGGTATTTACCACCCTAAGTTTTCTATTCTTGATAATATTTTCTATTCTTGATAATGTTTCCTGTCCAAGGCAGCCTAGATCACTTTGGGGTTATACTTCTGTTGCTCATTAAAGAGTAGAGTTCTCCTGCAGGTGGGAGAATTAACCTCAGCAGGGATGAGCTCCTTTATTGCATATCCAATACAATGTGTTCAGCCCTGAAACCCTATAAACACAACCAACATAAATGGACTCAGCAGTTTTTATTTATATATTTGTGCATACATATTCACACATGCTTAACAAGGAGGATATTAGAAGGGAAGAGTTTTGGAAGGGATGGAGAGAGGACAAGGAAGGGGGAAACTGAGGAAGGAAGGAATTTTGAATAAAGAAGCTGTGTAGAGTGATAGCTTAGCAGTTAAGAGCACTGGTTGTTGTTACAGAGGACACAGGTTCCATTCCCAGAAACCACTGTTAGCTAGCCATCTCCTGTAACTCCACTTCCATGCGATCTGATACCCTCTTCTGGCCTCTTCAGATACTGAGCACAGATGCCTGGAAGCAAACACCCATATACATAGAATAAAATAAAGCTTAAAATGGAATTCTGTACAGTGATGTCACAGCCCTTAGGCAGACAGCAGGTATGGCTAAAGTGAACTCTTTCCAGTCCTGCATGGAAGCAATTGTCTGCTTCCTTTGAGGCAGAATGATCAGAGGGAAAATGCAGCCTTACGTTGAGGTTAATATAGCTCACCTTAGAACAGCATCCACAGTGCTGATATGTGGCTTTTCCTTGATGTATTTTGTACCTGTTCTCTGCCCTTTGTATGTGTGAGAATGAAAGGTGTGATATATCTTTTAAATGTATTGATACATCTTTTAACTGTAGATCATGATATCTGATCTAAAAGATAGATTTTCTCTGTAAATCTTCATCGGTCAAAGTGGCTAGACTTGTAGTCTCCTGTCCCTATTTAAATTGTTCAAAGTATAACCTGGGTTCTGCTACTAAAAGAGACATAACAATTATATCATATATGGAAAGCAAATTCTGTTCTAGGCCAACTCCTCTTTGAGCATTAGCCAAAGTTTGATTCTGCTGTTATTAAACAGATTTTTGTTTATTAGTCATTTAAGTGTGTGGAGTAAATTCTCTGTGGGAGAGCATTTGAATTCTAGAACAGCTGTACATCCTGCCATTCAGAAAATGTTTCTGATACAAGCGTTCCTATGTTGACTCAGGTGGCTTTTATTCTAGCCTACTGCTCTCCAGGGCAATGACCTTACTTTCCTCTTGATTAAACCAACTAAATTCTTAAATTAAACCAGCTGTTCCACCACTGGTTTAAAATTACTTTTGTGAGTCCTGTGGTCAACTATTCATTACAGTCACAGGAAAAAAAATTGTGTGTGGAGCATGGCTTCTACCTTCAGACCAGAATAGGACAAATAGTTTATTGTATATACTGCATGGAATAAATAATGTAAGTCAATCCATTGCTGGAGTTACAGTTATGGAAGATGACCTGATTGTGGCAGGGTTAATGATTTTTTAATTTCCCTTCAGATATTAATCATGTCATGGGAATGAAGGCAGACCAGACTGGTAGATGTACAATTGGTAGGTTAATGAACATTAAGTTTCCAGACAGGTGGCTCTCATCTGCAGATCTGTCAGGGTTGAGACAAGTCATTGGCTGCAGCTGTGTGTGTCAGGTTATAGATCTCAGCAGCTAACGTTTCACATAGGGGCAAAGTCAAAGAGTATTTTATTAATGCAGTTTGCTCTACCAGAGTATGTCAATTATTGGTTTCACTTTTCAAAATTTTCTTCAAGTGCATCACTGTCTAATCTCTTATTTGTTTTATTCTCTGGTGTTTCCCAGTTATTGAAAATTTTTTTCTGTTTTTCTCAGATGCTGTTGGTTACTTATTTCTGTTTAGAGAAGTTTCTCCTGTGGCTCTGGCTTGCCTCACACTTTGTAATTGGGAATCACAAATATATACAATATATACAAGTGAATATACTTGTGAATGAGAATCCTCCAAATTCTCTAGCTTTTATTGGGAATGTTTAAATGAAGAGGGACCCATGCAATAATTATGTTCACTGACCAACTTTAAAGCAGGTATAGTCACAGCACAGAAAGGGATGGGCAAGAAAGAGTTGAAAGCTTTCC
The DNA here is from genome assembly GCF_949786415.1 of Peromyscus eremicus. Classification (NCBI taxonomy): domain Eukaryota; kingdom Metazoa; phylum Chordata; class Mammalia; order Rodentia; family Cricetidae; genus Peromyscus; species Peromyscus eremicus. The sequence continues at coordinate 9,351,483 of NW_026734286.1, read as the reverse complement.
TGTTGTGACAGTAGTTGACATTAGCAATAAGTACTGAATTTATCAATCTTAGAAGACGCATAAGTGTCCTGAGTGGCCACAGACTGGGCAATCAAGAATCTTGGTAAAGAAGTGAACTTTCATGAAACCAAATTAGTGTACTTACTCAATCAAAATAGAAGATCTGGATAAATTGTGGCCCTGCCTAACAGGACTGTTATTTTCCATGTTTAAGATTTGTACAGCCTAAAAGAAATGGTGTGATTATTCTTTAGTGTGTTCTAATAGGAGTCACTAGTCTCTTGAGCACATGGGTCATAAATCTTGTTTCAACTTTTAACATAATTTTTGGGGATTATAATTGCATCACTTCCACCTTCTCTTTCCTGCCTCCAAGTCCAAGTGCGTCAGTCATTCCAGGCTGGGCCTTGACTGGTCACTAAAAAAGAAAAAGAGACGGGGAATGAATGTGCTATGCAGCCCTGGCTTTTGGTGGCGAGTGACTGTGCAGAAGCTCTTGTGTGAGAACGTGCATTTGTTGTCCACACATTACAAGCCGGTTACAGTACAGTAAGTGAGGGGTTGGAAGAAGCCTTAAAATTTTTCAGTTTTGTCTACATTTGGTGTTACCAATATGCAATCAGTTAATCACTTATAAGTGATCTATAAATGTCCCAAGTTGCTGTTTCTTGGGCTCCATAGATCAGGTTCTTTAACCAGGATATTTACATGTCCCTATTGAAATGTTAGGTCTGTACCCAGGACAGAGATTCTATTCTCTTGACCAAGGGCCTTTTTCTCTAACAGGCCTTCTTTCCTTCATTTAACTGTCCTTCTTCTTAGCCCTTAGGATCACTTAGCATCAGAGATCAGAACTCCCAAACCCTTGGAACTCCTCAGAGTCCCAGTGACACTTCTGGCTTTTAGTCAAGAAAACTAATTAATTTTCTTTGGGGTCTTTTTACCCTAAACTGACTAGTTGAATTCTACCTCCTGTTCTTATCCCATCTCCCTCTGCTTAGGTAACACTAACTGACATTATGGGATTGGAGCAATGATTGATCTGGCTTATTCCAGTTGAATTTGGGTTACCAGGTGGCTGTATTGGGATACCCTTCCATTGGTCCTCTTGTAAAGTCCAAACTCTCAGATGTACACAGGAAAGGAATTCCTTTACTGGTAATCCAGAAAGAATTAAACTTTCCAAAGTCTATAAGACATTCTTTTTTTTAAAATTTATTTATTCTATTATCAGCTTGATACAGTACAAATTCTTATCTTAATAGTGAAATGTTTCACTGAGGCTTGCCCAGTGATTGAGTAATACCAAAACCTATTATAAGCCACAGTCATCCTAGGGTCCCCCCTACTATGTAGCCTCCCTGGTTCTATGGGTTGCAGTCTGATTGTTCTTTGCTTTATATCTAGAATCTATTTATGAGTGAGTACATACCATGTTTGTCCTTCTGGGTTTGGGTTACCTTACTCAGGATGATATTTTCTAGTTCCATCCATTTGCCTGCAAATGTCATGCTGTCATTGTTTTTCTCTGCTGAGTAGTACTCCATTGTGTATATGTACCACATTTTCTTAATCCATTCTTCAGTTGACAGGCATCTAGGTTGTTTCCAGGTTCTGACTATTACGAATAGTGCTGCTATGAACATAGTTGAGCATGTATCTTTGTGGTATGATTGAGCATTCTTTGGGTATATGCCCAAGAGTGGTATGGCTGGGTCTTGAGGTAGATTGATTCCCAATTTTCTGAGAAACCACGATACTGATTTCCACAGTGGTTGTATAAGTTTGCACTCCCACCAACAGTGAAAGAGTATTCCCTTTGCTCCACATCCTCTCCAACATAGACTGTCATTAGTGTTTTTGACATAAGACATTCTTGATGGGATCACAGTAGCCCCCATCTGTTAGATGTTGCCCTTTGACCTCTAGTGTTGGTCTCCAGAGTGATGAAGCCACTATCAGCTTTCATACCCCTTCATAGCTGTTTCATCAGCCAAAAGTCAGCATGATGCTCTTCCCATGTGGCTTCTGTATAGGGAAAGAAAAAGTATTTGGTGTCATTTGGAACCAAAGTCTGATGTCTCACATCTGTGCAACATCATTTTATGAAGAAAATATCAGTGATATTGGTTATCTAAATAGCACCTCAAGTAGACTTACATCTAATGTCTGTAGAGTGTGATCCCTTGGGTTGTTACCAATTTTCTTAGTCTTTAGTTAAACTTTCTGTGACCTACTATCTCCTAAGCATTGGTAAATCCTTTATATCACCAGTTCTATTCTTGTACATCACAGTGTAGTAGTGGAGTGCTACCCAACACAAGAGATGCTATTTGCAACCTCCACAAATTAGCTTCAAATGGATCGATAACCTAATTATCAAATGCAAAGTATAGAACTTCTAGAAGATACTTGAGAAATTAGGCCTTTGAGTTTTGCAATGTGCCTAGGCCTTGGGAGATTTCTCTAAGGCCCTGATGTATAGATAAGAAACAGAGCTCCTCCTCTAAATCCAGGAATATGCTTGGGAGAGGTGGGGGGCTAGGACCTTTGGGGAATGGTTAATGTGTTAAAAATGTAAATGAATTAACTAAGGCAAGCTGTTGTATTGTTAGGGGATCAGTTAGAAATTTTGAAGGAGCAGATAAAATTAAAATGTGATTGGAATATTTCTTGTTATTGTATCACACCCTTAAGATTTAATGAAACAAGTATGTTTGAGATAAGGTTAGGATGCATTTGTTGAGTCACCTTAAGTAACTTTTGCAAAAAAGTTACCTGATACGACAAGATGGATATTATGGAAAATCTAGCAGATATTATAGCCTCATTCAATCCTCCAAATCACTTTAATAGACTTCTTATCCTAGCAGGTGTTGCCGTTGTTCTTACAATAGTAACTTTATTGGCTTTAAAATATGTTTTGTTATACTTGTGTAAGATTGTAAGACAAATAGATAGAAAGAAGGCTATATTTGCTGTAAGGCTGCATAACCTACAAGATAGTTGAATTTTTTTAAATAAAAGGGGGATGTGTGGCAGCATTCCTGCTGAGCTGTACCTGGCCTGGCTCCAGAGTGGCACCTAGCCCTAATCCATCTTTTGGTTAGCAGACACCTTTTGTTTCTCTTGTTGTCCTATGTGAATCTTGTCTCAGAGTTTCCCAAGGATACAAAGGCCTATGTGAAACTTGGTTCAGGAAATCCGGAAAACCATGGTACCTGATAAATTGAGGAATTTGCACTTGGCATTGTATTGTTGGAAGCCTTTTTCAGGTTGTTTTGAGCATATGGAAATTAACTGGCTGAACAGTAATAGAGAGAAATAAAATTCATTTCCTTTAAATGAATTACTGCTCTAATACCTATTTGTTTCTATTTTTCAATATTTTCCAGTCATCAAGAATTTCATTCTATTTTTCATTAAGTGCAAGTTAATTAATAAATTAGCTAATTAATGTCAGCTGAGGTTAGTAAGCTGGGGGGTGTGGGTCATGGGAATCTATGGAATGAAGACTCAGAGGCATCTTAAGAATGAATCTTAGTCTTTCATGTCTGCAGGGGGTCCAGCCTCAAAGGACTGAAACACTATCCCTTCACCTTAGGCAGCTATTCATTGTCTTGGGCTGTTTAAATCTGAGTCACCTTGCAAAATTCTGAAACAAATTAGTTAATTCTTGAGCAGACAATCCAATAGTAGGCCACAACCAGTTAATATCACCCAATAATTTTTGAAAATCATTAAGCGTATGTAGTTGATCCCTCCTAATCTGTACCTTCTGCAGCTGAATTCTCGGTTTACTTAAATTTATAGTCTAAATAGCTAAAAGAATCTCCTCTGTATTTTTTCAGGAGAAATTTGTAATCCCCAACTGGGTAAATTTTTCTGTATTACATTGAACATTTTTTTCTAAGGTATCTGTATCAGAAGCAGCCAATAAAATATCATCCATATAATAATTGGATCCATAAATAAATTGTTTTTGAGTTATTTCCAGTGGTTGATTTACAAAATATTGACATAAAGTTAGGCTACTGGTAGTGGCCTCTACTCTAAATTTGGATAGCCAGATCTTGTCCTATTTTGTCTTTGTACAACCTGAATAGCCTGTGACCTATCCTTACAATTTTTTTCAATGCTCTTTCCAGGAATATATCCCAATTTAAACATCAATTTATTAGTTGTTTTTGAAATTGTAGGAATATTAATTTGAGATTCCCCATTGTTGTAACAAATATCTTTCCCATAAATTTGTGGCTATATCAGCCATATAAGGCTTTAACATTTTATCTGTTCTTTAGACTCTATACATATAATCCATTTTATATTTTGTCTTACTTGAGATAAGGTTTAAATGTCTACAAATTGAGTGGAAACTTCTTGTAAGGGCTTGTTGGGATTGCAGGATACTTGTGAAATAATAGATACATCCAGCATCAGAATCCAATAATCCTTTAATCTTCATTTTAATTAATTTTATTTTTAATTTAGGCTTTTTATCATTGATAACTGTTTGCCAGAACACCTTTTCTCCTGTACATTCAAAGCCTCCAGTTCTACATATAGGTGCCATTTTGTATTTAAGATATGGAAGCAATAATAATCGAGCAATTTTATCATCAGTTTTTATTTTTATGGTCCTTTTTACATATGCCATCTATAAAAGCATTAAATATAATCTATAAGATTTTAAGAGGTAACTTTAGACAATAAAATCTTAAAAAGAGGATCTTTTTATAGATTCTAAGCAACATATTAATGCAAACCGTCAATTATTAACAATGTGGATTAAACAATTTACCTGTATTTTATTTACTGGAAAAAAATTTTGTAACCTCTTTATTAGTAACATATTATTTGTTATGAGTTTTTATCCTAGCAATCACATTATTTAATAAGCTAACAACCTGACCTGTTTCATGTGTTACATTTCCATAGATTTAACCAAGAATTTCTAGAAAGCAACTTAAAGAATAGCCAAATTTTCAGTAATGATCAACAGACAAGAGCATACCTAATATATAGTTCAAAATTATGAACCCTGTTCCTTTAGTTTATCTACCATGAAAATCAAGCATTGATCCAAACATTTAATAGACAATCAAAAGAAGAGAACATCCTCTATACACTGATTGATTAATATCTCTGGAAGTTCAAACAGCATTGACTTAGCATTCCATATCCTGACCAAAACCGTTCTTCACCAGAAGTTGGGCCCACTTAGACTTCCTCTTTCTCCCTTGAGGAACTATTAATAATGAGTTATTCCCACCATTAGGGAAAAACACAGAACATTTCCCACAAAGGGATCTTTAATAGTGAATTATTCCACTCTGAGGGAAAAATAAAAAACATTTAAACCAAAGTTAAGCAAACCAACAACACAATTCTGAGCTCTGGGCTTGTTTACTTGTTCAGCCAGCAGCAGTGAGCCCCACCTGTTGATTCTTTGTAATTCAGATGCTGCAGCTCTGTGGTGGCAGGCAGAAAGAACTCAGAGTTTTAGCTATCCTGAAATTTCTTAGATAGGAAAGAGCCTTGTCTTCCTCTATTTTTATTGGGAAGAGGCTTTTTTATATATTTTTAATGAGGTCTTTAAATTTTTAGGCCTAGTTTTAATACTTTTCTGCTTTTTACTGGGAAAATCTTTTTTTCTTGATTAAAATTTTTACCCTTTTTTATCAGGAAATTTCCTTCCCTCTTCTCTATTGGGAAGATCTTTTTTTTTTTTTCATTTATTTTCTTTCCTTTTTCTCTATTGATAAAGGTCTTTTTCCTTTATTTCCTGTCTCAGGATCCATTGTATTTCTATCTTTAAAAATTGTGCAGTTACCACTTTTTGTTTTGACAAGCATTTTAGCAACTGTACATTTTGTTGCTCCTGAGATGGGGAGTTTAAATTCTCCATGACCCCACTGATCCTGGAGTCCTCTTACCCTGAGAGCACTTCCCTCCATTTCTTAAGATGGCCAGCTCCTCTGTCCTTCCTCAGGGGATTCTTTTCCTTCTTCAAACCCCATGTTGGGCGTCAAATGTCATTGAGTGTCATGGCCCAGGTGTGTGGGTTCATGCAGATCCCTGGAATCAAGACTCAGAGGCATCTTAAGAATGAATCTTAGCCTTTCATAGGTGCAGGTGGTCCAGCCTCAAATAACTGAAGCATTATCCCTTCACCCCGGGTGGCTTTATTTCTCTTCATTATAGTTCAGCCAGTTAATTTCCATATGCTCAAAACAACCTGAAAGGAGCTTCCAACAATACAATGCCAAGTGCAAATTACTCAATATGTTAGGTACCTCGGTTTTCCTGGTTTCCTGAACCAAGTTTTGCATAAGCCTTTGTATCCTTGGGAAACTCTAAGACAAGATTCACATAGGACAAGAGAAACAAAAGGTGTCTGCTAAACAGAAGATGGATTAGGGCTAGGTGCCACTCTCTGGAGCCAGGCCAGGTACAGCTCTGCAGGAATGCTGTCATAGCTCCCTCTGGGAGGGGGGTCAAACAAACCTATCACAGGGGTTGCCTAAGACCATGAGAAAACACAGATATTTATATTATGATTCATAATGTTGTGCCCAGATTGCGACCCCCAGAGAGACCACCAAAGATGAGCATGCTGGAATGCAAAAGCAAGGTTTAATTCTGGATATCCAAAAGCAATACAAGCCTAGGCAGGGACTTCGTCCAATACATCCAACGAAGTGGAGGCTGGAGGAAGTGCCCGCCTGTCTGCAAGCTCAGTTTTTAAAGGGAAAAATCACAAGGTTACATCATTTTAGGGGTGCTACTATGGGTACAATTCTGATTGGCTCACTTCTAGGGGCTTTCTAGAAATCATGGCTTAATCTTACTTCTAAGGGAGTGGTTGCCCACCACCATTTCTCATTGGCTGCCCTCAGGTGGGGGCATTTTTATGGTCAGTTACCCTGGAAACCAGGGAGAGGACATTCCATAGTCTGGCAGGCATTACCTCATGACTATCTTGTGACTCTGTACTTTTACACTTCCTGGTTTCTGGAATCCGAACTGACTGGTTTCAGTAACTAATGGCCTATTCCCAAAAGGAAAAATCTTAGGCCTTAATTTTAGGGTGAAAGCATTTTGGTCTTATTTCTAAGATGGCTCATTTTGGTCTCACAATAACAGTAGCAAAATTATAGTTTATGAAGTAGTAGTGAAAAGAATTTTATAGTCAGGGGGTCACTACAATGTGAAGAATGTATTAAAGGGTGATAGTATTAGAAAGCTTGAGAACCACTGCTTCAAATCAATGTCTCTTGCAGCTCAGGCTTATACCACACTACATGGTTGAGAATTGATTTACAATTTAATGCTGACTCTGCTGCCTAGTCCTGGAAAGACAGCCCTGCAACTGCTCCCAGGCTGGGCCTAGACTGGTATGTGAGAACAAAGGATAAAACAGTGAATGAGTGTCCTCCAATCTCTCTGACTTTTATTGGGAACTTAAAATGAAGAGGGATCTTTGTAAGAATTGAGTTCACTGATGAGCAGTAAAGCCGTATTTATTCACAGCACAGAAAGGGAGGAACAAGAAGGAGTTTTACTTTCCTGCTTCAACAGTAGTTGATACTAGCATTGAGTAGTGAGGTATCCATTTTTTCATGATGCTATTGCTTTGACAGTTGAGTAATATTGTGTTGTGTAAATGTCCCACATTTTCTTTATACATTCTTTCTTTATAATTCTTCAGTTTAGGGACATCTTGGCTATTTTCCAGTTTCTGGCTATTATGAATAAAGTGAACACAGTTGAGCAAGAAGAGTTCATATGGTATATGCCCAAGAATGGTATAGCTGGGTCTTGAGGTAGATAGATGCCCAGTTTTCTCAGGAACCATGATATTGATTTCCATGGTGGCTGTGTTTGCACTCCTACAAACAGTGGAGGCGTGTTGTCCTTGCTCCACTTCCTCACCAGCATGAATTGTCACTTGGGTTTTTGACATTAGCCATTCTGACAGGTATAAGATGGAATCTAAAAGTAGTTTTGATTCAGATTTCCCTGGTGGCTAAGGATGTTGAACATTTCTTGAAGTGTTTCTCAGCTATTTGAGATTCCTCTGTTGAGAATTCTCTGCTAAGATTCATACCCCATTTTTTATTTGAATTATTTAGATTTTCAACTGTAAGTGGATGTATCTTTCCTGGCTGCAGCTTTCAAATAAACACACTGATGCTTATATTAATTGGAAATGCTCAGACAGTAGCTCAGACTTAATCTATGTGCAGCCCCGAGGCACGTGGCTTTTACCTTTCTGGCACATCTTGATTCCTCTCTGTCTGTCTGGTGACTCCCGTCTCTGAACTTCTTTTTCCCAGAATTCTCATCTGGTTCTCCCTCCCAATCTCTTCCTGCCCAGCTTTAGGCCAGTCAGTTTGTAATTAACCAATGAGAGTAATATATATTCACATGTACAGAAGGGTTATTCCACAACATTCAACATCTTGTTTTTTGAGTTCTTTATATATTTTGGATATTTAGCCTCTATAGGATGTGAAATTGTTAAAAATGTTTCTGCATTCTTTAAGCAGCCTCTTTGATTGACTGTGTCCTTTGCCTTACAGAAGGTTTACAGTTTCACGAGGTCCCATTTATTAATTGTTGACCTTAATTGGTGCTTGCACCCTTGGTGTTCTGTTCAGAAAGTTGTCTCCTGTGCCAGTGCAATCAAAGCCTTCCCCCACTTAGTTTTTTATCAGTTTCAATGTGTCTGGTTTTATGTTGGGGTCGTTGACATTTTGTGCAGGGTGATGAATGTGGATCTATTTGAATTCTTCTATATCCAGAAATTCAGATTAACAGGCACCATTTGTTGAAGGTGCTGTCTTTTTTACCATTTACATTTCTGAATTTCCTTATCAGAAGTCAGCTGTCCACATGTGTTTGGATTTATCTCTGGGTCTTTAATTTGATTCCATTTTCAATGTATCTGTGTTACTGTCAGTGCCAAGCTGTTCTTTTATTGTTCATGGTTGCTTATCTATCCTCTTTTCTGTTATTCATATCAAACTGCACACTATCCTTTCAAGGTCTTCAAACAAATGTGTTAGAATTTTGATAGGGATTGTGCTGAATCTTTAGATTGCTGTTGGTTGGATGGCCTTTTTACTGTGTTAATCTTACTGATTTATGAGCATGAGAGATCTTTCCATGTCCTGGTATCTTCAATTTCTTTCTTCAAATACTTAAAGTTTTTAATCACACAAGTATCTCATTTGCTATGTTAGAGTTACTCGAAGATATTTTTATTATTTGAGGCTACTGGGAAGGGTGTTTCCCTTATTTATTTCTCATTTTATATAGGAGGGCTACTGATTTTTTGAGTTCCTCTTGTATCAAGCCACTTTGCTGAAAATGTTTATCATCTGTACTTTCCTTGTCAAATTTTTAGAGTCACTTATGTATACGATCATATCATCTACAAATAACAATACTTTGACTTCTTCTTTTACAAATTATATCCCACTGATGTCCTTCAGTGTTTTATTGGTCTATCTAGAGCTTCAAGTACTATATTGGGTAGATATAGAGAGAGTTCACAGCCTTATCTTGTTCCAGATATTAGTGAAATTCTCTCCATCTCATTTGTTGTTAGCTATAGGCTTGCTGTACTTTTCCTTTATTATGTTTATGTATGTACCTTGTATCCCTAAACTCTTCAAGACTTTTATGATGTATGATCTTGTCAAAGACTTTTTTAGCATCTAATAGGATGATACTGTGTTTCTTTTACAGCTTATTTTTGCATTGGATTACATTTACTGATTTTTGTATGTTGAACCATCACTGCCTCTCTGGGATGAAGCCTACTTGTTTAGTTTGATCTTTTGATGTGTTCAAGTTACAATATATTTAAAAAATGTGTAGGTTTGGGAAAGAGAAGAAAATGGATAAAGTAAATAATGGTAAAATCCTTACAAGAGAAATAGAGTAATAAAAAATAAAATAAACTACATAAAAATGGGAAATACACAGAGTCTAGATTTTATTTTTTATTGTATTTTCTTTGGATTTTTCACTGGTAATGAGCTAACTGCTAAAAGACATTTGGTTATAAAAGCTGCTAAATTAGATATGTTTCTTTGGGAAAGAGGTTCTGCTTTTATTTCCACAGAAAATGAGATGCTATGGATTCATTCCAGGTTTAAGAAAAATCAGGTTTGATCAAGGAAGATGCCCTGAAAATCCTGAATACACACATGGGAAAATAAACCTAAAGTATCTACAAGACATGTGACATGTTTTACTTGCTCAAATATAAAACAAAAAATTATCTTTGGCTGGCTTGTATAAATACAGTTTATATTTATATTAATACAGATATATATGTTACCTTTAAAGGTTTATATATTTTCAGATCAAGGAGACCAGTCTCTAATAAAAACGGATGGCCCAGATGATCCAGCATTTCAATACACCTCTGTTACAGTTTCCTCTGAGTTCTGCATACAAAACAGCTTCAAGGCTGCTGCTTGAGATGGACCAACCACACAAAATACTCCAATCAGGACTTGACTTATTTCTAAAGTTTCTCAGGGTTCCCATAAGATTACCAGTACACACAATGAGCAGGAAGTGGTCTAGAGAACTATACCCAAATTTCCAAAATATTGTTTATGAATGTTTGTTTTCATTTAAGGGTGGTTGGTTCTAAATTGTTATTGGTCATACTCAATCTCTTTCTAAGGAAAAAGGGGGATATGATATAAAAATGATGTAAAAAAACGTTAGATTGTTGAATCTACTTTAATCCAAAAACCTACTGTTAATCTCAAAATATTTTACATTGGTATGGATTTTAGTTTATTGATACAAATTAAAGTCATGTTTGTTATACTGTCTATATATTTCTACTCTTGTTTAAGGCATTATGTTTATATATCTCAATTAAATCTATAATTAAAAATTCAGATTAATAGTCATAAATCAGACTTATAGTCATTTTAGTTAGATTTTCTAGATATACAATGTTATATTTCACATAGGTAATCTTCAGACACTTCAAAGACCTACAGATATGGCATTTATAATGTTTAATAATTTAGGCTTTTCATGACACATTGGCTCCTGGCAGAAACAATATACTCCAAAAAGATGATGGACATTGAAAAAACTCCATATGAGGTTCATTTTCTTTATGGCAAAAGCTAGCCATGTGGGCAAAGAAATTTCTCTTGCTTCAGTTACTGACAGTTATTGTCCAAACTGGAGCAACAGGATGCAAGAAAACTGACTACCAAACCTTGCCAAGACAAGGTAGGATAGTCCTTAAAAATTCTGTGCTTTACAGAAAAGTCTATCAGATATGCTAAGCCTGTAGGCCAAAATTGGATGCCTCAATGTTGCAAAGGAAACTTGAGTGACTGTCTAGGCAGCCAGCTGCCTCTGTCATTTCTTACATTATTTGTAAGTCACTTACTTGCACTTCCTGCATACTCAGCTATTATAATTTCCTTTTAAGGTCTTTGATGGAGTTGAAGACAAGATAGTTATAGTTTCATTAATTGAGATAAAGAATAAACTAGACAAAAATTTAGACTCACCAAGCTAGGATAGATAATTAAATGTTTTCTTTGATTTTGTCAAAATACAAATAGAGTAGATATTGTAACTGTAATTCTTATTTGGTAACTATTTTGTTATTTGTAATTTTAGTATGTTAAAATTAAAAACCTTCCTCTTTGATTAGACAGAAAAGGAGAAATGCTGTGGGAGGATCTTTCTGTATGTTGTAAATGTTTGTTGCTCTCATTGGTTGATAATAAAAGATGATTTGGCCTAAAGCCAGGTAGAATAAGGCTGTGTGGGAAAGACAGATATAGACACAAGGAAAAGAAAGGACAGAGTCAGGAGACTCTGTCCAGTTGCCCATGAAACAAGATGCCAGAGAACAGATAAGCCACAAGCCACATAGCAATACATAGATCAAAAGAAATGTGTTAATTAAAATGTAAGAGCTAGGAAGTAATAAGCCTGAGCCATCAGCCAAGCATTTATATTTAATGTAAGCTGCTGTGTGGTAATTTGGGAAGTGACTGCTAAATATAATCAAGTAGACAAGAGAGAAAGCTCTACCTCCATTTACAATCCATTGAATACCTCAAATTGGAATCCCCAGAGTCTGTCTACCTCTATAGTCTTGCAATCTCCAGATTGTTAAGGCAAGTCCAGAAACCCAATTTTCCACTGTCTGCTGTCTCAGATTCAACATATCTGATGTAATAGCATCTGATATAAATTATCTATGATCATTTAAAAACAAGAGCCTGAATTTATGGATATCTGTATAACTGTGGCATCATGAAATGAATAGGGTAGTGTTCCTTCTGTTTAAGTTTTGTGGAATAATTTGCAGAGTATTGGTTTCAACTCTTCTTTGAAAGTCTGGTAAAATTTTGTGCTAAAACCATCTGGCCCTTGGTTTGTTTTTTGCTTGTTTGTTTGTTTGTTTGTTTGGTTTGTTTGTTTTGTTTTTTGTTGTTGTTGGGAGACTTGTAATGACTTGTTTTATTTTACTAGGTGCTATAGGTTTATTTAAATTGTTTGTGTGATGTTGATTAAACACTTTGGTAAGTGGTACCTACCAAGAAATTTATCCATTTCTTTTAAAATTTCCAATTTGGTGGAGTACAGGTTTTTAAAGTATTTCCTTGTGATTCTCTGACTTTCCTCATTCTCTGTTGTTGTGGACTCCCTTTCATTTTTTATTTTATTAATTAGGATATTCTCTCTGTGTCTCTTAGGTAGTTTGGATAAGAGTTTGCTTATCTTGTTGATTTTTCTCAAAGAACTGACTCTGTTTTTCTTTCATTGATTCCTTTTATTTTTCTTTGTTTCTATTTTGTTAATTATAGCCCTCAACTTGATAGTTTCTTTCTGTCTCCTCTTCTGGGATATATTTACTTCTTTTTGTTCTATGCTTTCATGTGGGCTGTTAAGTTGCTAGTATGAGATCTTTTCATTTTTTTCCTGGGTTTTTTTTGGGGGGGGGGTTGAGAAAGGGTTTCTCTGTGTAGTGTTCGTTCCTGTCCTGGATCTCGCTCTGTAGACCAGGCTGGCCTCAAACTCAGAGATCCACCTGGCTCTGCCTCCCAAGTGTTGGGATTAAAGGTGTGCACCACTGCCACCTGGCTTTTTTCCCTTTTTTTATGTAGACACTCAACTCTATGTAGTTTCCTCATATCACTCCTTTCGTTGTATCCTCTAAATTTGGATATGTTGTATAATTATTTTCATTGAATTCTAGAAATTTTTTAATTTCCTTCTTTATTTCTGCCTTGACCCATTTTCTTCAGTAGAATATTGTTCAGTTTCCATGAGTTTTTAAGCTTTCTTTTTTTTTTGTTTTTGTTTTTTTTAATATCCAGCTATAATCCATGGTGGTCTGATAGGATGCAAGGACTTATTTCAATTATCTTGTAACTGTTGACTTGAATTGTGTCCAAGTGTGTCATCATCCTTGGAGAAAATTCCATGTCGTACTGAGAAGAAAGTGTATTCTTTTTCTTTGGGTGGAATGTTCTGCAATATCTGTTTCGGTTCATTTGACTTATCAATTCTGTTAGCTCCAATATTTCTCCATTTGGTTTTCTTCTGGATAACCTGTCCATTGGTGAAGATGGGGTATTGAAGTCTACCGCTATCAAACACTGTGTGAGACTCATTGTGTCATTTAATCTGTAGAAGTATTTTTTTTTTACAAATGTGAGTGACCTTGTATTTGGGACATAGATATTAATAATTGAAATGTCATATTGGTGGAGTTTTCCTTTGAAGAATAAAGAGTGTTCTTCCCCATCAGTTTTGATTAATTTTTGTTTGAAGTCTATTTTTGTAGATAAGAAAATGGCTACAGAAGCCTGCTTCTTAGTTCCAATTGCTTTAAAAGTGTTTTCCCAGCCTTCACCTTTTGGTAATCTTTATCCTTGACGTTGAAGTGTGTTTTTTATATGTAGAGGAAGGATGGATATTGTTTTTGAATCCATAGTGTTAATTTGTGTCTTCATTGGGGAATTATGGCCATTGATATTGAGAGATATCAGGAATAATGAATATTAATTCCTATTATTTTGTTGTTGTTATTAGTGGTGGTGGTGGTATGTGTATGAGGGTATGTTTGTGTGCATGTGTTTCCCTTCTTTCGGTTTTACTGATGTGATATTATTTATTTGCTGTGTTTTCATGTTTGTAGTTAGCTTCCTTGTGTTGGATTATTCCTTCTAGTACCTTCTGTAGGGCTGGATTTGTATGTAGATACTATTTGAATTTGACTTTATCGTGGAATATCTTATTTTCCCCATTTATGGTGATTGAAAATTTTCTGATATAGTTATCTGGACTGGCATCTTTGGTTACATGTGTCCAAGCCCTTATGGCTTTTAGAATCTCCATTAAGAAGTGGGGTGTAATTCTCACAGGTCTGCCTTTATATGTTACTTAGTCTTTTTCCTTTGCAGCTTTTAATATTCTTTCTTTTTCTGTATGTTTAGTGATTTGATTACTATGTGACAAGGGGACTTTCTTTTCTGGGCCAATCTATTTGATGTTTTGCTTGCTTCTTTGTACCTTCATCAGCACCTCCTTTAAATTAGGAAAAATTTATTATATAACTTTATTGAAAATATTTTCTGGATATTGGAGCTGGGTTTTTTCTCTTTCCTCTATTCCTGTCATTCATAGGTTTGGTCTCTGCATAATGTTCCAGATTTCCTGGTTGTTTTGCATCAGGAAATTTTTATATTTAACATTTTCCTTAACTGATGTATCATTTCTTCTATTATATCTCCTGTACCTGAGATTCTCTATTCCATCTCTCTATTCTATTGGTGAGCCTTGCCACTGTACTTCCTGTTTGTAGTCCTAAATTTTTCATTTCTGGAATTCCCTCAGTTTCTGTTTTCTTTATTGTTTCTATTTCTATTTTCAGGTCTTAAACAGTTTTATTTGTGTCCTTCAACTACTGGTTTTATCTTGGCTTTATTTAAATTGCTTATTGGTTTACTCCAATTATTTGTGTTTTCCTCACTTTCTTGGAAGAATTTATTGATTCTCTCCAGTTGTTTGTGCTTTCATGAATTTATTTAAGGGATTTATTCATTTTCTTTTTAAGGCCCTCTATCATCTCCATGTAGTTTGTTTTAAGGTCTTTTTCTTGTATTTCAGTTATGTTAGAATACTCAGTGCCTGCTGTGATAGTATAGCTGAGCTCTGGGGGTGACATATTGCCCTGACTGTTATAATGTTTCTATGCTCAGCATCTGGGTTTGGGGTGATGCTAGTTCTAGGTGCTGGTTTCTGACTTTAACTTGGTTGGATGGGAGTTTTGTTTTCTGGTTTCTTTTTGTTCTCTGGGGTTTCAGAGTATGTGTTGAGTGAGTGTTGCCTTTTTTCCTGGCCTTCTTGCCTGGTGTGTTCAAGGGCAAATGCTTGGTGGTGTTGAAAACTGGGGGAAGAGGAAGGTGGGAGAGATGATCTTAGGGATCCTCAGGAGGCATGGAGAGGGAAGAGAGGAAGCTGCCTCTGGTGTTCTACTCCAGTGATAGGGGCAACTTTTAAAATCAGGTCTGGGGTAAGAGACAATGTGGTAGATCTGCAGACATCCTAACTAGTCTTCTGGAAGGTGTGGCAAGTAATTGTGCAGGGAGAGTCTACCCCAGTTGGGAGATAGGACTCAGATATGGGGTGAGTAGGGAAGAGTAGGTGGGGATGGTCTTTGGAATCTATAGGAGACATGGAAAGGGAGAAGAGAAACTGCAGCTGGAGTTCTCTTTCAGCCCTAGCTGCTATTTAGACTATAGTGGAAAAAAATCAATAAGTGGATCATAAATAAATGAAAAGTCTATGGGTTGTAGAGAAAAACAACATTATGTATTTTCAGATGGCAGTCAAATGCTGAACAGAGGCAGGAGTTTTCAGGGAGATTATCACCATTAAAAAGAAGGCCCTTACTCTACATTGGAAGCCTGGCAAGATGCCATAAGTGGAAGAAACCATCCTTCTATGCCTCAGTTAATGGAAGGATTAGGCAAAGTGATTTCCAGTCCCAGGAAGCAACTTCATACAAAGCCTGCTGCAATTCTTGTCCAAGCATGACAGGAGTCATTCACATCTTAGAAGCCAAATTTGGGGACATCATTGATGTTGAACTGGTTCTGGAAACCAGAATGTTGCAAAATTTAAAATCATTCATTCTTAGTCTGTGTTTTCAGTCCAGCACTGTTGTAGGCATCTGTGTTTGGTATGGTAAGAGCTCCAGTGAGGAGACTGTGAGGGTTTATTGCATGATGCTATGAGGATGAAGCCTGGGTTGTATTTTGAGAACATAAGATGCTGAGATACTTAAGCTATGAGACATCTTCCATGGAAAGCTGCATATATGTAGTAGAAGTAACCAAAGAGAAAGATGTATGGGAAATTGTGGGGAGAGAGCCATCTAAGCCCTTTGAAAATGAAGCCCCAAGTGTCTGACACATGACTACTAAATTTGTTTAATTTTTTTTTTTTTGGTTTTTCGAGACAGGGTTTCTCTGTGTAGCTTTGCGCCTTTCCTGGAACTCACTTGGTAGCCCAGGCTGGCCTCGAACTCACAGAGATCCGCCTAGCTCTGCCTCCCGAGTGCTGGGACAGAGATCCGCCTAGCTCTGCCTCCCGAGTGCTGGGATTAAAGGCGTGCGCCACCACCGCCTGGCTGACTACTAAATTTGATGGTTGCCCTGCTGGGTTTCAGTCTTCCCTTTGTCCAACCTTTCTTCACTATGTCTCAATTCCTCTCCTTTGGAATGGGAATGGTTTTTCTGTGCTGTTTGTATGTTGGAAAGATTTAACTTGTTTTCTGATTTTATAAGATGACACAGTGAAGAATTTGTCTTGAGTATCAATAGATACTTTGAACATTTGGACAGTGTAGGGGGCTGTTGCAGACTATTAGGATCATTGAGGTGACTAAGTACATTTTCTACATGGATGATCATGAGCCTATAGTAACCTGGGTCAGAATGTAGTCAACTGAATGAGAAGTTCCCAGACAGGATGAGGTATTTGAACATGTGTCTCTCCTTGGCATCTTATTTGGGGTGCTTGTGGAACCTTTAGTAGGAGGAATCTCTCTGGAAGAAATTTCTCACTGGGGGGTGTGATAAGTGTCTCTATAGCCTTAACCCATTTCCTTTTCTATGTTTCTACTATGTTGTAGTTGAAACAAACCAGCCAGCTTCCTTCTTGTGCTGTCTTGACTTCACCACCATTATAGATGGTATCACTAAATCACATAAGATACAATTGAAGGAATTGATATCCAATGCTAAGCCATTTTGCTAGCCTGATTTTTTAAAATTTCGTCTTTTTTTTTGTTTCTAACAAGACAATCTTTGGCTGAATAATCCTGTCCTAAAAGTAGCTCTGTAGACCAGGCTGGCCTTGAACTCAGATTCACCTGAGTCCTTATTCCACATACTGAGATTAAAGGTTGACCAACATTCCAGGTTTTTTCATATCTATTATTGGGTGATGGGCCTAGAGTATATGTTTTGTACATGTCAAGCATATGCTGTTTTACTGAGCTTTACCCCCAGCTTGAATTTTGAAATTAAGATATCATTCTCTTTCCCAGGATGCAGTATTCATGATATTAATACTGCCTGGGCCTTTTGAGTCATTAGATTACATGTGTGTGACATTCTTCCTGCTTGTTTTGTTTGTTTTGATTTATTTATGAATATGATTCTTTTTCCCTGTATACATGGATATCCATCACATATATGTCTGGTACTCACAGTAGTCAAAAGATGGTATTAGAACCCATAAACTTGGTATGTGAACAGTTGTGGGATTCCCCTATGTAAGTACTGGCAATTGAGCCCATCTATATACAAGACCAGCAAGAGCTCTTAACTTCTCTGCCATCTCTCCTGCCCTGTGTTGTTTATTTATAATCAACATTGATATTGCTAATGTTATCATCTGACTATGTGTAACTGTTTAAATGCACAGTTCCCTTTAGTAAGATTTATTAAAGTACAGTTTAAACTGGAGCAATTCAGGTTTCTGGAAGATAAATATAGAACTAAAGTTAGTGCCTGAGTTCATCCTATCTTTTTAGTTTGTTTGATTGATGTTTGCAGTGCAGACAGGTTCTTAATATTTGCTTCTTACTGTCCTGAACTGAATGCATAGACTAGGCTAGCTTTCAACTCAGAAGCACATATTCCTGCTTTTGCCTTTTGAGTGCTGTGATTAAATGCATGAGCCAATACATCCAGCTTACTCATCCTTTTTGTAGTTAGTAATTGTTCATACAATTTCTTTGATGTGTCCTCAGTACTGTTGATATGTTTGCTTGTCTCTGTGTTTGCTAGTAGGCATTTCTCTTGCAAGATGTTAGCTCATTAAAAGCATTCAGAAATAATAGAAGTAAACCTCCTATTTCAGTTTCCTTCTAAAGTAACTTGATGATTATATTATAATCTCTGGGTTATAGAATAAATGTAGAAAGCACCAGATTTATGTGACTGTTGTCAAAGAAGCACACATTTACAATGTTGTGAGTATCATGCTTTTTGTTTTAGACTCATGTATGGCATATTTTAGGACGCAGTGACGTATAATGATGTGCATGTCGACTTCACTCAGGAGGAGTGGGCATTGCTGGATCCTTCACAAAAGAATCTCTACAACAATGTGATGCTGGAGACCTATATGAACCTCAGTGCCATAGGTAATAATGTAAGATTTTCCTTCATATTTTAAAGTAAGGGGACAACTATTTTTTGGCTATTGATGCTCTTCTGTTATTCTGATTCAGAAAGAGAAAGAATGAGGTGATTAAGTTAGGCATGGTTCTAAGGATCACTGAAGATAGTAACTGAAATTTTGCACAGTTTCCAGTAATATTTCATACATTTCCTCATACTATATTTTAGGCTACAATTGGGAAGATCATAAAGTTGAAGAGCATTGTCAAAGTTCTCAAAGACATGGAAGGTAATTTTCATGTGCAAGCTGATACAAATGTGCCTCTGGATGTATTTTTAATGTATCTGGAAGTTTTAAAGAAATACAGCAGTGTAAATGATCATAGCTTAAAGTGAATTCATGATCATTAAATACTCACAACCCATATACCTCAAAGGCAGGTAAGTGAATTGTGTTTGAAAGTCATTCTTTTTAGAAGGAAGACAAGGAATCAATGCCTTAAGAGATATCAGCATTTGAATCATAGCTCCATCAGAGCTATGCTGTAGAACTGCCAATCCATCTAGTTTCATACCACTCATATTACAAAAGGTATACACATTGAGTATGTGATAAGTGTATGTCCAAAACCTTCTAATAAGCATATAGTCTATAGTAAAGCTAGTGTTACTCATATAGTTGTTCTGTCTCTGCTAAGTTTAGTGAGATGGGTAGTTAGAATCAAGAGTTAAGGCGAGGTTGTTGTGAAGAAACCTTAAACCCTATACCACATATCTGTGAGAAACAAAAAGTTAAGCTGTGTGGAGGCAATGTTGAAACCTTTTATTTGTTATTTTTCCTTTACTACATATATCATATGTCACTCTGGATACAAGCCATATGAACATAGGGATATGGAAAGAAGCAATGTATCCCTCTTCATCTCAGACCAATTAGAAGATATGTAGTAGCCCCATGTTGAGTAGACTTCTTGAATGTGATTCAAATTTAAAAGTAATTAGTTTTCCAACTTCATTGGAAATATGTCAACAAACACACTGAAGAAAAGCACTAGGAGTGTGTAAATACTTCTGTTTGTCCCTGTTCACTTTGCAAATGTAGTAGGATTCACAGTATAGAAAAATCTGTCAATGAATTTAAGCAGGTAAAGTTCTGAATTCTTCCAGTTCTCTACAAATATATTAAAAGCCTCATAGAGGAAAAAAAAAGCCATAAGTGTGAGGCGTGTAATCAAGGCTCATATTATCACAGTCATCTTCAAAAAAGCAAAATAATCCGTAATTTTTGGGGGAAAACATGAGTGTAAGCAAAGTCATAAAACCTTAAGATCTGTCTCCTTTTTACATTTACACCAAATTGTAAAATTAATTTATACAGAAATAAAAGTTTAACAGTGTAATGAATGTAGTAAAGCTTTCATATTTGCAAATTATTTTTGCAGGCATGAAAGAAGTTATACAGGAGACCAATCTTCTGAATGGACTCTATGTGTTAATGCATTTGCATATCAGAGTCATCTTCAAAGGTATGAAAGAATTCATACTGGAAAGAAACTCTATGAAGGTATTCATTATAGTGAAGACTTTGCATGTCATAGTAGTCTCCAAATACATCAAGGAATGCATACTAGAGGGAAACCATATGTATGTAAGCAATGTGGTAAAGCCTTTGCCCGTCCCAGTCATCTTCAAATGCATGAAAGAACACATACTGGAGAGAAACCCTATGAATGTAATCAGTGTGGTAAAGCCTTTGCACAACACAGTCATCTTCGAATGCATGAAAGAACACATACTGGAGAGAAACCCTATGAATGTAATCAATGTGGTAAAGCCTTTGCTTGTCATAGTTCTCTTCAATTGCATAAAAGAGGACATACTGGTGAGAAACCCTATGAATGTAATCATTGTGGTAAAGCCTTTCCTCGTCTTGGTGATCTTAAATTGCATAAAAGAATACATACTGGAGAGAGACCCTATGAATGTAATCAATGTGGTAAAGCCTTTGTGCAATACAGTCATCTTCGAATGCATGAAAGAACACATACTGGAGAGAAACCCTATGAATGCAATCAGTGTGGTAAAGCCTTTCCCCGTTACAGTCATCTTCAAAGACATGAAAGAATGCATACTGGAGAGAAGCCCTATGAATGTAATCAGTGTGGTAAAGCCTTTGTTTGTCTTGGTGATCTTCAATTGCATAAAAGAACACATACTGGAGAGAAACCCTATAAATGTAATCAATGTGGTAAAGCCTTTGCACAACACAGTCATCTTCAGAGGCATAAAAGAATACATACTGGAGAGAAACCTTATGAATGTAATCAGTGTGGTAAAGCCTTCTCATGTCACAGTGATCTTCAAAGACATGAAAGAACACATACTGGAGAGAAGCCCTATGAATGTAACCAATGTGGTAAAGCCTTTCCTCGTCTTAGTAATCTTCAATTGCATAAAATAACACATACTGGAGAGAAACCCTATGAATGTTATCAATGTGGTAAAACCTTTGCCCATAGCAGTTATCGTCAAAAACATGAAAGAAGACATACTGGAGAGAAACCCTATGAATGCAATCAATGTGGTAAAGCATTTGTCCATCATAGCCATCTTCAAAGACATGGAAGAATGCATACTGGAGAGAAGCCCTATGAATGTAATCAATGTGATAAAGCCTTTGCTTGTCTTGGTGATCTTCAATTGCATAAAAGAACACATACTAGAGAGAAAACCTATGAATGTAATCAATGTGGTAAAACCTTTGCCCATAACAGTTATCGTCAAAGACATGAAAGAACACATACTGGAGAGAAACCCTATGAATGCAATCAGTGTGGTAAAGCCTTTGTCTGTCACGGTCATCTTGAAAGACATGGAAAAATGCATACTGGAGGGAAGCCCTATGAATGTAATCAGTGTGGTAAAGACTTTGGCCGTCATAGTGATCTTCAAAGACATGAAAGAATACATACTGGAGAGAAACCCTATGAATGTAATCAGTGTAATAAAGCCTTTGTCCGTTATAGTGATCTTCAAAGACACAACAGAACACATACTGGAGAGAAGCCCTATGAATGTAATCAGTGTGGTAAAGCCTTTCCTCGCCTTAGTAGTCTTCAATTGCATAGAAGAACACATACTGGAGAGAAACCATATGAATGTAATCAGTGTGGTAAAGCCTATTCACAACATAGTCATCTTAAAATACATAAAAAAACACATGCTGGAGAGGAACCCTATAAGAGTAATACTGTTAGTGTGGAATTGGTTTGTTAAAGCCTTTGAATATAACATTAGACTTTGAGGATCTGAAAAACTACATACCAAAGAAAATCTGATAATAAAGGATTTGGTAAGATCTTCAGCCAGCACATTTACATTCAAGTACACAAGATTATTCTTGAGAAAAAAATCTCACAGGTATGAGCAATCTGTTCAAGCATTATAGTGTCCCTCTGTATTTGGTTTTTAGATTTCATACTTCTCTTTAATTACATGAGATAATGAATCCAGGTGTAATACTGCCTTTTCTATTGCTGTGATATAACATAATATCAATGTGAACTTATGAAAGTGTTTAATTTGGCCCATGGTTCCAGAGCAATACAGGATCACCCATGAAAGTGGCATAGAAACAAGTGTCTGACATTAGGTCTACATGCTTGCTTTCTGTTACATGAACCAATTCATGATGGAGAAAAACTCTGTAAGCCTTCAGATGCCTCAATACCTATGATACAGGAATTACAAGAGATAAACATTTATGAGTGAATATTCATTTAAATATTTGTTTTAATTTCAGTTATGCAATGTCAGTGTCTTTGTGTGGGTAGGTACATGTGCATTCTGATTCTCATAAAGAAGACCCTTGGAGCTTTTTATAGCAGGAATTACTGGAAGTTGTCAAAAACCTGACCTTAGTCCTGGGAATGGACTTTTATTAAGGGCTTGGCCATGTCTCTAGCCCTATAAATATTCTAAAGCTTTTTTATGTCATCTTGATATCAGAAAACAGGGAGGAACTCATACAAAAGAACCCTGTGTACATAAATAATTTGGTAAAAACTTTAGACATCACATTTGTCTTCAGGTTCAAGAAAAAAAACCTTTTTCATCATAGCCTTGAAGTAAGTAAATTATTAACAAAGTTCACTAAAGACATTGTGGCTTCTACTTTGCAACATTTGAGGTAGATATTTTATTGTACTCTGTGTGTAATATACTCATTTATTGAAGTTTATTTTGTGGTCCATATATTCCTTCTGTGGCTTTTGTTCTTCTATTGTGCTTTCAGTTAGTGAGAGATATTTTTCTGCTACAGTGTATAAAATGAGATGGCCATCATCTAAGTGGTACATCTTTATTTAAATATTAGGCAGTATGTGATCATATTTTCAAGCAAGTGTGTCTGTGAAAGGGTGATGGGTTTCTATTCCTGATTTTATTTTTTCATATTTTTTCACAAATTCCCTTGAAATGTTTTTTGTTATCCAGCCCCACTTGGATGGTAGTAATTAGTCAAAGATAAAATTGAAATCATGATCCTCATGTGTGAATCTCCAGAGTACAAGTCTAAGGGTAGATAATATACTCCCAATGTTTGCTGTTTTGTCAACACATATTAAGAATGTTAATGTTAAAATGATTAAAAATAGACCAGAATATAAGAAACATTGAATGTCTCATGTGTATCCAAAGTAACATTTTCATTTATGTGGAAGTGATGTAATAAAGTAGGATAATCAGCAATCAACTGTATATTTCACAATATAACTTGATGTACTATGGATAT
Organism: Peromyscus eremicus; assembly: GCF_949786415.1. Classification (NCBI taxonomy): domain Eukaryota; kingdom Metazoa; phylum Chordata; class Mammalia; order Rodentia; family Cricetidae; genus Peromyscus; species Peromyscus eremicus. The sequence goes on along the minus strand of NW_026734286.1, from coordinate 9,327,981 downwards.
GTATATATTATTTGAAGTTCCGTACATCTTCATGTCCTCATCAGTTATCCATTTGGCATAATATATTGAAGTATTGCCTTCTAAGGAAATTATCCAGAGATGCCAGGTAATGTAATGGCAATGAGATTTATTTTTTACAAAATTCTGTTGTATGTTTGTGTAACTATGGGATTTTTTAGGCCATGACAGACGTGTGGAGAAAAGAAGACAACTTTGTGGTTTTGTTCAACTTCATATGGCGATCAAGATGAGATTACAGTCTTGCACACGACAGACATTTCCAACAGAGCTGTCTCATTGATGCTCAGATAAGATTAGTTGAAACATTACATCAGTAAAATATTGTCTTTTTGGATTGTAGAAATATTTTCATTTAAGCATAGTGAAAAACAGGAGAAATTGAATAATAAATCCTATTTCCAAATGAAGATGATATACTGCTATCTCTTTTGTTTTCTTTTTCCTTTTTGTGAATGGAATGTGTTAGTTTATTATGAGGACTAAATACTAGTTCATAACACTTTCTCAGAACCACAAATGAATGCCAGAGAATAGTTTCCATGAGTGAAGTTGGTTGCTGCTAAGCTTCATGATCTGAGTTCAACCTCTTAAGAAACCCATATCACTCCTACAAATTTTTCTCTTATATCTACACTTACGTTGTGGCATATGCACACTCCCACACTAGCACATACCTAAATAATTTAAAAACCCAAATTAGTGTCATTGAGGTCACTTGCAGCTGAATGATTCCCCTGCTTTCATTTCCAGAAACTACATAGGATAAGTAGATAATAGACACCAAAAGTTGTCCTGTCATTGCCATATACACATTCCTGTATATTATTAAAAGGACCAGCCTTAATAATATATTTCCCAGGGGCTCAGAAGAGAAAGTACAAATGGTGAGAACTATTTTCAGGAAATGAATCTAAGTACACCATGCTCTTTGTCCATCTACTTTATTCCTCTGAGATAAAATCCTATATGCACAGCTTCAGTTCTGTTCTCATGACTAGCCCCATTCTTGCCTGATTTCTCTCTATATTTATCTACTGTTCTAAGTTCTATCTTAATTCTCTCATCTTAATTCTGCCTCATCTAGGTCCTTTTGATCTCATTCTTACCCAGCTAGTACTTCCCCATCTGGCTCTTCCTCATCCTCCATCTTGTCCACATGGTCACTCTGGTTGAAATCCTTATCCCTCTGTGGGGCGTTTACCCACCAACCCCACAGCTCTCCAGAGTTTTCTTGAGTGTGAGTAGCAGGAAATATTAGATAGAAGGATTTATTGCAGAGAATATTGTGGGGGTAAACAGATCGAAAATAAAGGATAGCCTCGAGAGGGCCTGGAACCTTTTCCAATTGGCCCTGACTGTCTCTGCCTCAGGGTATTTATAGAGACACCAAGAGGTGTATCGGGGACTAAAGGGGCCCAGCCCCTCAATAGTCCCCTCCCAGGGTCCGGGAAGAATCTACAACCAGCTGATAATTAATCTTTGATGAAAAGAAATGAATCTATGTACACGAAACTCTTTAATTCATACACTTTATTGTTCTGTGATAGTTCTTTCTCTACACAGCTTCTATTCTGCTCTCATGTCTAGCTCCTTTCTTGCCTGATTTCTCTATATTTATCTACTGTCTCCTCTAGGTTCTATCTTAATTCCTTCATCTAGTTCTGTCCCTTCTAGGTTCTCATCTATCTGGTTCTTTCCCCTATCAGCTCCTCTCCCGTCTCCTCTCTCATCTAGCTCTTCCTCATCTTGTTCTTCCCCATCTGGCTCTTCCTCATCTTCCATCTCGTTCCTTTAGTCCTCTCTTTTAGTCCTTCAATCTAGTTCTTCCCCATCTCAGTTCGTTCCTCTCAAGTTCTTATCCATCTAGTTCTTCCATTCTCTTTTCTCTTCTCCATCCTCTGCCCTGGAAGTCCCGGTATATATAGGGAGGGTCCGAGCTAAATTGTGTAAAGCTATTACTTAACGCCCACCTCTCCTAGGCGGTGTCTCCTTGTGGAATTTACCTTAAGTCAGGAGACTTGCCTGTGGGCTGCTATCATTGTTAGTCCTTGAATATTGGATGCCCCCCGGGCGGTGTTTCCTGTAGTCCTTGAAAGTGGCTAAGGGAGATAATCTGATTCCAGAGAAAGCCTTTCCTGAGGCTGTTCTCCAAATACCTGGAATGTGTATGTCCAGAGAGTGATCAGTCCACACTGTTAGCCCTTCTTAGGGAAAAGTCAATTTGGAAAACTATGAAGGCACACATGATTTTCATAACAATACAGCTGATATATAACAAGCCAAGTAACACCAAAAACTCCTTGGGATTTGGCTTCCTCTGGAGGAATTCTCTGATCCTCCAGGTAGTGACTTTGCCATAACCAGCTGAGTTCTTATGGCCTGTGGCCTGCAGCAGGGGTGGAGCAAAAGATCCCCCCCCAGTACAGACAATTGCAGACATTCTCAGACACCTGCACTCAAGCCCATGGTCCTAATCATCCTTTCTATGCGGACCTGGTGGGTAAAGCCACAAGGAACCTGGGCTCCCACATCCCTCTCAGTTTTCCATCCTCAACTTCTTATACCTCAGTCCTTTCAAGTCTCTGAGGTGTTCAGTAATAATTGCAAGCAATAGTGATCCTTTGCCAGAGTAAGGTCATCAGGCTTGAATTCTTACAGGGTTATAAAGGCAGGTAAGAATTTTCCTTAGGCAGTGACCATCAAGCTGTGTTTTACAACCCAAAATGGGAGTGGTAAAAGAGGAGGTCAACTGAGTGCTAATGACTAGTTAGTATATTAAAAAGGGGATCTATGTACTCAATCTGCACTCCTAGAACTGGTTAGGTAAGAAGTTAGGGATCTAGTTGTATGGTTGTATAAGAAAGGAGGGTCTCACCCTAAATTGCACAAGAAACAAAGCTACCTTCCTGACCTAGGAGACAGGTGTTGTTTCATTTGGCCTTGGATGCTTGATAGGTACATTATGTAAATATGCTGTTAGGAGTTCTTGGGAGCACACAAGAAAATCATTTTAGGAACCAGCTAATATAAATACAAAAGCCAAAATATCACCAAGACTTTTTTTTGGTGGGGGGAGCTTGGATTTTCAAGACAGGGTTTGTCTGTAGCTTTGTGCCTTTCCTGGAACTCACTCTGTAAACCAGGCTGGCCTTGAACTCACAAAGATCTGCCTGCCTCTGCCTCGTGAGTGCTAGTATTAAAGGCATGCAGCACCACCGCCCAGCTTTATCAAGACTTCTTAAGCCATGGCTTGACCTTCAGAAAAATCCTTGACTTTTCCAAGTAGTAGCTTTTGTGATAGTAGCTGAATTCCATTATGTTCTCCTGTGGCCAGCAGCAGCACATCATGGCAAAGGTATGCACACACAAACAGTTCAAACACTTTTACATGGATGTAAGTAACAAAGCAAAACAAAATTACCTAGTTATTGAGAACAAATGAAAAAGGTTTTCAGTTTAAATTATTAATTATAGAATTTCAAGAAGTATTACTGTTCATCAAAAACTGATGGTTCTTTTTAAAATCTTATTTAATTGTTAAATTCTCTGATCCAAAGATAGGTCATTTTAAAAACATTCCTCAGTTGATCTTAGAGTTGGATGCCTGTAATCCCAGCATTTCGGAGATAGTCTGCTTCCCTGATGCCTGCACAACCTTCAGTTAGGAGCCCAGAATTGTGGTGACTCTAGATGACATCCAGGTTCTCAGGAAATCCTGAGACTTAAACAGAAGTCACTCCAAGGGTAGGGTGTAGCTTGAGTTTTCCTGCCTGGCCCACAGTCAGGACAAATCTCTCTCACCTGCCAGTCCCACAGCCTCTCAGACCCGACCAAGTAAACACACACAGAGACTTATATTGCTTTCATACTGTATGGCCGTGGCAGGCTTCTTGCTAATTGTTCTTATAGCTTAAATTAATCCATTTCCATTAATCTATACCTTGCCACATGGCTCGTGGCTTACCGGCATCTTCACATGCTGTTTCTCATCTTGGTGGCTGGCAGTGTCTCTCTGACTCAGCCTTCCACTTCCCAGCTTTATTCTCCTCCTTGCCCCACCTATACTTCCTGCCTAGCCAACGGCCAATCAGTGTTTTATTGATTAATTAGCAACACATTTGCCATACATCCCACAGCAGTAGGGCACTAAGGAAATTACCAAGAGCTGTGGAGTATGAAGAAATTGTTAGGGAGGGAGCTTTGGGTGTAAGAACCAAAGATCAAATGTTCAGAGAGCAATGCTTGAGGAGTACCTGGGAACAAGCTGACTCCTACTGTGCTCTCTATATCCACTCATCTCTGGTGGATTAGCCATGTCCAAGTCTTCCACTCTTTCCTTTTTTGGCAGCTATGTCAAATGACAGTACCCTGTAGCCCCCACATTTGGCCCCTATTTGTACTTTAAGACTCCTCAGTTCCTAAACTGGTATTCCTGTAACATGCCTGCATGGTAAAAATAAGGATAGTCTAGAGAGAGATTTATATCATTTCCTTTGCTAACACCTAGCAAAATAGTGGAACCCATGATATTCCAATTTCACTGGGAATCGCGTGGTAGAAAAAGACTTGAGTTTTCAGGATGAGAATGTCTCTACTGAAGAAACATTTACTCCTTATCTGACCACATAGCAAGAGAGACCCAAGTTGAAAATTGGGGAGGGTTTTAGAGATGGGAAAAATTAATTATATAGCTTTATTAGATTACTTATTTTTGCTTATCTTTTGCCTTCTATCTAAACCTCTTAGGACCCCAAGGATTAGTTACCTTATAATTCCATCACTGTTCCAAATTAATACAATTGAATAAATATCATGTTTTCAGTGTTCATTAATAATGTGCTTTCTTTTTCTTTCCAAATCTTTCTCTCTTCCTTTCTATCTATCTTCCTTTTTTGTTTTAAAGAATAGTCTTACTATGAATCCCTGGTTGACCTAGAACTCACTCTAAACATTAATTTGTCATAGAATATCAGATCTTGGACATTTGTGTTATAATTTTTTGGCATTGGTATTTTCTTTGACTGACGAATCCATTTCCTCTACTGTATCCTCTACACCAGATATCCTCTCTTCCATCTCTTGTATTCTGTTGGTTATGCTTGCATCTGTGTTTCCTGTTTGTTTACTCAGATTTTCTATTTCCAGCATTCCCTCTGTTTGTGTCTTCTTCATTGTTTCTATTTCCCTTTTCAAGTCTTGGACTGTTTCCCTCACCTGTTTCATTGCTTTTTCATGGTTTTCTTTTAGGGATTTATTGTTTTCTTCTGCTTTGTCTTTTGCTCTAGTTTTTTATACAATTCTTCACATTTTTTGTTTGACTTTTCATTTTCTTTATTGATTTCCTCCACTTTTTTGTTTATCTTTTCCTCAATTTCATTTTTGATTTTTTTCTTTAAAGGCCTCTAGCATTTTCATGATGCTATTCTTAAGGTTGCTTTCTTCTGCTTCTTCCACTTTGTGATGTTCATGTCTTGCTGTTGGAGGAGGGCTAGGTTCTGGTGATGCTGTATTGCTCTTTATGTTGTTGTATGTACTTCTGCCTTGATGTGTGCCCATCTCCTCATGGATTCGTTCTTGGTCTTATCAGGGCTCTTGGTCCAGTCAGAGCTGACAGATTCGGCGTTTCAGGAAGCCTCTCTTGGTCCAATGAGAGGTGGCAGATTCTACTTCTCAGAAAGCCACTCTTGTGCCCCGGCCAGCAGGGCTTCAATGGGAACTCGACGACGACCCTAAGGACTGAATGATAGGGACAGGAGACACAAAGGAATACACCAAGACAAGATTCTGATCAAGGTGCAACTTTATTTTTCTCCAGGAGGGTTTATATAGTTCCTGCAGGGTGGGGGGAGGAGGAAGCTGTTATCTGCATAGGGTGGGGCAAGCTAACAGGATGTTTGTGTAGAATATTTATGCAGGATGTTGACAGGGTGAAAAGGTCAAGGGCTCTGACTCAATGTCCTGTTGCTAGGCAACCTGACCGTAAGATGTTCTAGTTCCCTGTCTTATCGGGGGTCCATATTTTTCCAATAATTAGAGATTCTGTCCTTGTCCCTGACACTCTTGGTCTAATCAGGGCTGGCAGATTCCCTGTCTCCTGAGTTTACTCTTGGTCCAATGACAGCACTTTGTCCAATGAGATCTCTCTCTTTCTCTGGGCCGGACAGGAGCTGTATGGGTCAGGTGGGAGCTCTCTGGGCTGGATGGGAGCTCTCTGGGCTGGATTGGAGCTCTCTCTGGGCCAGGATGGCACTCTGGGCCTCATTGGAGCTGGGGGCTGGTCTCTAAGTCTCAGGAAGTGGCGGGAGTCTTGGGTGGATGGGTGTGGGGGCAGGGCGTGTAGATTGCAGGGTCCGCTGGGGGGGTCTTGGAGAAGGGGAACCTTCCTGAGGAAGCCCTGCGCACTGGCTGGCAACTGGGGCCAAGTTGGGAGGGTCTTACCTGGGAATGGCTGGGGCCCAGGGATGGGATTTAGGGGCAGGCCTCCCTGGGTATGACCCCAGACACTCACCTCTGGTCCAGATGGGAACTCTGGGCCGGATGGGAGCTGGAGGCTGGTCTCCAATTCTCAGGAAGTGGCAGGGGTCTCAGGTGGATGGGTGTGGGGACAGGATGTGTAGATTGTAAGGTCCGCTGGGGAGGTCTCTTGTCCAGATGGGAGCTCTAGGCCAGATGGGAGCTCTAGGCTAGATGGGAGCTGGGGGCTGGTCTCCAATTCTCAGGAAGTGGCAGGGGTCTTGGGCAGATGGGTGTGGGGACAGGGCGTGTAGACTGCAGGGTCCACTGGGAGGTCTTGAAGAAGGGGAACCTTCTTGCAGGAGCCCCGCCTGCTGGTTGGCAACTGGGACCAAGTTGGGTAGGTCTTCCCTGGGAACGGCTGGGGCCCAGGGATGGGACCTAGGGGCAGGCATTGTTAGTATGACCCCAGACACTCACCTCTGGTCCTGATGGGAGCTCTGGTCCGGATGGGAGCTGGGGGCTGGTCTCCAATTCTCAGGAAGTTGGTGGAGGGGTCTTGGACGGATTGGTGTGGGGGCAGGGCATGTAGATTGCAGGGTCTGCTGGGAGGTCTTGGAGAAGGGGAACCTTCCCGTGGGAGCCCTGCCCACTGGCCAGCAACTGGGGCCAAGTTGGGTGGCAGCACACGCCCTTAATCCAATCACATGCCAGACAGAGTCTCTGTGTGGTCAAGGACACAGCCAAATGGTGACCCAAGCCTTTAATCCCAGCACCAACCATAGAGACCTGGAGGTCTATATAGACAGGCAGTGATGAGGAAGTCATGTGGCTGGGCTTAGAGCCAATGAGAAGGCAGAACAGAAAGGTAATAAAAACACAAGTCAGGCAGGAAGAAGCTCTCTCTCTGGGGGAGCTACTGCTGATGGTAAACTAAAGCTAGTCGTGGCTATTGCTCTGATCTCTTTGGCCATTACCTCTGTATTTGGCTCTGTGTTTCTTATTTACTAAGGCTGTTTAGAATTTTGTTTACAGGCTCTGGTCCTAACTACAGTAACAGAAAAAGACTCCCATCAAATGCAGCCCCCTGCCTTAAAGTTCATTGTCTTCCAACTCTGAGCAATATTGTTTTTCTTTATCATTGATTCTGCATAAATCATTAAGTGAGAAGGGTAGGATTTTGTCCTTATTCTACAGATAATGAAACCCAGGCTCACATAGATTTGATTTTGAATATGGGTAAGTGTAACTGCTCATCCTGTCATTCTCACTAAATGAAGTTGAAGCCACCCAGGCCAGGTGTGGTGGCACAGACATGTAATCATGGTATTTAGAAAGTGGAAGCAGAAATTTCAGGATTTCAACGACATCCAAGGTGAACGTGGTCAGTTTGTTTTGGGGTAAGGCCCTCAGAACCAAAGGAGGCTGTTACTGGTCCAGTACAGTGTCCATAGTCTCTCCTACAGCTCCAGAATTTCAGGGCCACAGTTCCAGCAAGTGTCAGCTGAGATATTAACACCCCAGGTTTTCTACTCGATATTTCCTGACTAAAGCAGCCTAGGTCACTTTGAGGTCAAACTCTTGATGCTCATAAAAGAGTAGAATTCACTTGTAGGTGAGAGAATTAGCCTCAGGCAGGGATGCACTCTCTAATTGCTTATCCAATGCTGTGTGTTCAGCTCTGAAACCATATAAACACAACCAACAGAAATGGAATCAGCAGGTCTTATTAATATATTTGTGCATACATAATCACACATGCTTAAAAATTAGCAAGGAAGAATTTTTTAAGGAATGGAGAGAGGACATGGAAGTGGGAAAATGATGTAATACATTTTAATAAAAAAATTTTTTAAAGCAGCTAGAGAGATGGCTTAGAAGAACACTGGGTGCTTTTAGAGAGGACAGAGCCTCCATTCCCAGAAATCACCTGGTAGCTAACCATCTCTTGTAACACCAGTTCCGAGGGATCTGATGCCCTCTTTTGGCCTCTGCAGGTATTGCACACAGACACTTGCAGGCAAACAGCTATATTCATAAAATAAAAATAAATCTTAAAAATATAGAATTCTCTACAGTGATTTCACAGCCCTGAGACAGACAGCAGGCAAGGCTAGTTAAAATGAACTCCTTCTGTTCCTGCATGGAAGCAACTATGTGACTCCTCTGAGGCAGCATGCTCAGAGAAAAAGTAGCCTTAGTCTGAGGTTAGAATAGCTCAGCAGGAAAGTTCATGTAAAAATAGCATCCACAGTACTGATTGTTGACTTTTCCTTGATTTTTTTTTGTATTTGTGTTCTCTGCCCTTTGTATGTGTGAGAATTAAAGACAATAATGCATCTTTTTAATGTATTGATACATATTTTAAATGTAAATTATAACTTATGATCTAAAAGATAGATTTTTTTCTCTGTAAGTCCTCATCTGTCTAAGTGGTTAGACTTGCAGTCTCCTTTCCCTCTTTAAATTGTTCAAAATGATAACCTGAGTTCTGATCCTAAAAGAGACTTAAGGATTATATCATATATAGAATGCAAAATCTGTTCTAGTCTGCTCTTGTAGCCTTAGCCAGAGATGGATACATGCTGTTACTGAAAAAAAATTTTTTTTTTGTTTTTTCAAGACAGGGTTTCTCTGTGTAGCTTTGTGCCTTTTCCTGGAACTCACTTGGTAGCCCAGGCTGGCCTCGAACTCAGAGAGATCCGTCTGCCTCTGCCTCCCAAGTGCTGGGATTAAAGGCGTGCGCCGCCGCCGCCGCCGCCGCCGCCGCCGCCGCCGCCGCCGCCACCACCCGGCACTAAATAAATTTTTGTTTATAAATCATTCATTTAAGGATATGGAGTGATTTATTTCTAGGAAGACATTAATTGTAGGACAGCTACAAAGGGCTCTACCACCAGTGAGTTTTAAAATTACCTTTTGAGTCATGTAGTTAATTGTCTATTGCAGTAATTATAAGAGATTTACATGTGAAACATGGCTTCTGCCTTCAGAACAGAATAGGAAGAATAATTTCTTATGTGCGCCGCAGGGGGATATAGAATAGGCAATCAGCTGCTGGAGTTACCATTATGAAATAGGATCTGATTGTGGCAGGGTTAGTGATTTGTAATTTCCCATCATGTATTATTTCATGTTATATAAATGAAGGCAGGCCAGATTGGTGGGTGTACAATTTGGGGAGGTTATCTTGAGCCAATGAATACTGAATTTCCAACTAGGGGGCTTTCCTTTGCAGATATGTTCAATCCTGTTTTGCTCTGTTAAATCAGCTCAAAGGGTTGAGTAACAGGTCATTGGCTGTAGATGTGTGTCAGGTTACAAAGCTCAGCAGATAATATTGCACATAGTGGCAAGGTGAAACAGTTCTTCATTAATGCCAGTCTCCTACCAGCAAATGGCCTGCTCCTTTTTAAAGTCAGGATAGCTATATGTTTTTCAATTATATTTATCTTTTTAAAATGTCAATTATATTTCACTTTTAAAATATGATTTTTCTTTAATTGTATCACTGCTCTAATCTGTTGTTTGTTTTATTTCCCAGTCATTAAGGATTGCTTCACATTTTTCTCAGGTGTTGGTTATTTATTTCTATTTAGAGCATTTTCTTCTGCAGCTCAGGCTTTCCTCACACAATGTAATTGAGATTGCTTTGATCATTTAATCCTGACTGTGCTGTCAAGGGCTTGGAAGACAGTCCTGCCATTCCTTCTAGTCTGGGTCTTGACTGGTCAGTGAGAAGGAAAAATAAATCAGTGAATGAGTGTCCTCCAAACTCTGGCATTTATTGGGAACTTACAAGTAAAGAGAGACCTGTGTAATAATTGAGTACACAGACCAACTTTAATCCGGTTTAGACACAGCACAGAAATGGAAGGGAAAGAAAAAGGGTGAAAGCTTTCCTGCTATGACAGTAGATGACATTAGCAATGAGTACTGAAGTAATCAATGTTAGATGATCAATAAGTATCCTGACAACCCACAAACCAGGCAATCAAGAGTCTGGTTAAAGAACTGAACTTTCATGAAACCAAATTACTGCAGTTATTTTAGTTGAACCAAAATAGAAGATCTGGATATAATGGTGTGATCCTGACTAACAAAACTGTTATTTCCCAAGTTTAAGATGTTTAACCTGAAAGAAAAGGTGTAAGTAGTCCTTGCAGTGCTATAATACAAATCTCTAGTCTCTGGAGCACATGGCCATAAAGCCTGTTTCAATTTCTTAACATAATTTTGGGAATTATAATTACATCATTTCCAACTTCTATTTCCTGCCTCTAAGCCAAGTGTGTCAGTCATTCCAGGCTGGAGCTTGTCTGCTCAGCGAGAAGGCAAAAGAAACAGGGGAATGAGTGTTCTAGTGCAGCCCAGACTTTTTTGTATGGCATGGTGTTGCAGAGGTGCTTGTGTAAGAATGGGAATTCATTGTTCACATATTACAAGCAGTTATGGTCACATGCTGTGGATATCGCTCTGAGTAAATAAAATGCTGATTGGCCAATAGCCAGGCAGGAAGTATAGGTGGGACAAGGAGAGAGGAGAATTCTGGGAAGTGGAAGGCTGAGGCAGGGAGACGTTGCCAGCTGCCGCCATTACAAGCAACATGTAAAGACACCGGTAAGCCACGAGCCACGTGGCAACTCATAGATTAATAGAAATGGGTTAATTTAAGATAGAAGAACTAGATAGCAAGAAGCCTGCCACAACCATACAGTTTATAAGCAATATAAGTCTCTGTGTGTTTACTCAGTTGGGTCTGAGTGGCTGCGGGACTGGCAGGTGAGAGAGATTTGTCCTGACCATGGGCCAGGCAGGACTGGAGAAGTCTTCAGTTACAAATAGTGCCCAATGGGTTGGCAAGAGTTTCCACCTAAAACCTGAGAAAAAAGATTCTAAAACGGAGCTAAAAACAGCTTCCTAGTTGTCTCTCTCAAGTTGGCAGGTTCCTGGCCTGCACGTTTGACCAGCAGTATGGCAGGAATGAGGCATCTACAAGTGGCACATTACCCTGCGTGGTAGATTTAGTGTTTGCTAGTACAAAAAAAAAAGTGGTTTCTGGGCTACATGCTGCTTTTATAGAACTGCTTCTGATAGCTGATGGTACACATGGCTCCAGACCCAGAGCTAGCAGTAAACTATACCACCGCCATGTTGGGAAGCTGAGGTAGGCGGAGCCAGCAGCCATATGGCTGTTTCAGTCTTAGAATGCTGCAGTTTAAAACAATAGATTCATAATAAGACAGATTCAGATAGAACAAGACTTTAAATGGTTTACAATGTGTGTAAAATATATGTAGGCTTGAAAGAGAGAGAAAAGGGAATATATGCAGTTATATAAACAAATATAGTTTTAAAAATAAAGTCTTTAAAATTTTTATACTACAGTAAATGTAGTATAAAAATGTAGTATAAAAATAAGCCACGTAAAGATGAATATTACACAGAGAATCTGGATTGTGTTGTCTTTGGGATTCTTAACTACAAAAAACCATTTGATTGTAAAAGCTGTTGAGTTAAGCCAATATGTATATTTTAAAGGTATCTTGACTTTAAAATTTGGATGTAAGGATATGTTGCTTTGGGAAGGAGGCTCTGCTTTTGTTTCCACAGAAAGCCAGAGGCTATGGATTTGTTCCAGATTAAGGTTTGACCAGCCAAGACCCCCTGAAAGGTCTCCAATGATACCACGGCCCAGATGATCCAACATCCACAACAGTTTCAAGGCAAATGGCTCAGACAATACACCCTCACAGACTACTCAATAATCCTAAAATTTTCTTTGTGTCCCCATAAGATACAGTGCCCCCCTCCAGCAGGAAGTAGTAAGAGAAGCTACACCCAAACTCCCAAATATACCAAGCTGGCTTTGGAGATGGAATTGGCTCACTCCTTCTCTAAACCCAAACATATTGCTTTAAAAAAAAAAAGGTTAAGAGATTCTTTTGTCCCATATCAGAAGAGCCCTCTGGTGTGGGACAGAAAATAACCAATATTTTTATTTAAAACAGGTTGATTATAAATACAATCTCTTTCTAAAGAAGAAGAGGGGATAGTTTAGATATGACAGGATGAAAGGGTAGATTAATGAACCTACTTTTAAAGAGTAACAACTTGTTTAAAATGTTTTACATTGCTATGGATTTTAGTTTATTGATACAAGTTTAAACTTCATTTTGTTATACTGTATATATATTTCTATTCTTGTTTGAGGTATTATGTCTATGTAAGTCATTTAGATTGTAATGGATAATTAAGAAATACAGATTAATAATACTTCAAAGACCTACAGAATATGGCATTTAAAATATTTTTAAAAATTTAGACTTTCTGGACAGTGAGGCATGTCTGCTCCTGGCAGCACCAATTTACTTTTGAGAGGATGATGGGCATTGAAGACACTCTATATAGAGTTTATCTTCTTCTTGGCAAAAATAGCCATTTGGGCAAGTAACTGTTCTTGCCTGGACTGCTTGATTGACTGGACATGCAGGATCCATAGGAAGGTGACCACTGAACTTTGCTTGGCAAAACAGTCCTTCAGGTTCCTGCCTCACATTCTACAGAACACAAAGAAAAGTAACTGAGAGACTCTGGCTGAAGACAGATGCCCCAACTTTACAGAAAAACTTTGGATGACTGTCCAGGCTGCCAGCTGTCTCTGTCTACTCTTGCAAGACTCCTGAAAGTTGCTTGCATCCTTCTCCCATTTCTCAGGTAATATTATATCCTTCTGATGTCTTTGATGTAGTTGAAGACTATATAGTTATACTTTCCTTAGTTATGATAAGAGATAAGTTAGATATAAAACCTTAGACTCACAAATATTAGATAGGATTTTCTTTAATTTTGCCAAATACAAATAGACTAGATATTGTAACTGTAATTCTTGCTTGATAATTGTTTTGTTATATGTAATTTTACTGTGTGAAAGTTAAAACCTTCATTTTTGAAAAAAAAGAAAAGGGCAAGTGCTGTGGATATCACTCTGTGTAAATGAAATGCTGATTGGCCAGTAGCCAGGCAGGAAGTATAGGTGGGACAAGAAGGGAGGAGAATTCTGGAAGTGGAAGGCTGAGGCAGGGAGATGCTGCCAGCCGCCGCCATGACAAGCAACATGTAAAGATACCGGTAAGCCACGAGCCATGTGGCAACTCATAGATTAATAGAAATGGGTTAATTTAAGATAGAAGAACTAGATAGTAAGAAGCCTGCCACAACCATACAGTTTATAAGCAATATAAGTCTCTGTGTGTTTACTCAGTTGGGTCTGAGTGGCTGCAGGACTGGCAGAAGAGAGAGATTTGTCCTCTCTTTTTTGTGGGCCAGGCAGAACTGGAGAAAACTTCAGCTACAGTCACAGTACAGAAAGGGAGGGGTGGGAAGGAGCCTTAAAATTTTCCAGTTTTGTCTGCAGTTTGGGCTGCCAATGTACAACCAATTAATCAGTTATAGGCGATTGATAAACGTCCTGAATGGCCATTTCTTGGGCTCCACAGACTAGGTTCCTTGACCAGGAGACTGACCTATTCCCATTGAAATATTAGTTCTGTACCCAGAACAGAGATTCTGTTCTCTTGACCAAGGCCCTTTTCTTGTAACAGGCCTTCATAACCACTTTTAACTTTTAAGTTTCCTAAGGCCCCCAGAATCACTTAGCATCAGAGATCCGAGATCCCAAAACACTTTTGGCAACTTTTGCTTCTGTCAAAGATGATACTGCTAAGAGTTCCAGTGATGTTTCTGGCTTTTAGTCAAGAAAGCAACTGGTTACTTTTCTTTGGAGGTTTTTACCCTAAACTGCTTGGTCAATTTCTACCTCCATTTCTTACCCCAACTCCTCTGAAGGTGTAGACCACACAGGCATGATGGGATTAGAACAATCACTGATCTGGCTTCTCCAAGCTGAATTTGGGATACCATCTGTCAATATTGGGATATCCTTCCAGAGAGACTCTTGTAAAGACCAAATGCTCAGATAAAGACAGAAAAGAAATTCCTTTAATGGTGTCTGCTAAGGACGAAAATGTACAAAGTCCAAAAGACATTTTTTGATGGGCTTGCAATAACCCCCATCTATTAGATATTAAATTTTGACACCCATAGTTGGTCTCCCAAGTGATGAACCCAAAATCAGCTTTCACACCCTTTCAAAGCTGTTTCATCAGCCAAAAGTCAGCATGATGTCCTTCCAATGTGGCTTCTGGATAGGAAGAAAATAGGTATTTAACATCATTTAATTTGGGGGTTAAAACAGTCATGGGCTTGTCTTCCTTGGCTATATGCAGGTGCTCACTGAGCCAAGATCTGAGGTCTCACATCTGGGCAAAATCTTTCAGTGAAAAATAAAATATCAGTGAGGTTGGTTGTCTAAATAACATCTCATGTAGACTTAAATCTAATATCTGTAGAGTGTGATCACTTGGGTTGTTGTGTCCTATTCTTAGCCTTTGGCTAAACTTTCCTGCTGGGTGCTGAAGACCATGCAAGTGACCAAAATTAGTTTTCCTTTCTGTGGTGTCAAGACCAGTTGAGCAACTAGTCTTCAGGGGTCACGTGATTTTGAGGGGAATCTCAGACTCTTCTAGTCTTTCTTTTACCAGTCTTCCATCAACATGAGGATAAGTCAAAGGCTTTGCTTTATGTACTGTAGCTTCCTTTGAAGCCTTGAGTATATCTTTCTCATATTGACCCTCCTTTTGTAGATTGGACAATGTTTCAAATTCAATGAGTGGTGTCTTTATGGCCTCCATGAACAATACAAGTGATTATTTGTTCCCAGGGACCTCACTGGTCTTGTATGGAAAGGGGAGAAATATTTCCCTTTTAGTCCTTCTAATCACATTAGAATAGCCTCCAAGAATGATTATGAAACACCCAGAAGATCAGTTTTACACCAATTTGGTACTTTTAACTACTGTATACTATTTCAATGGCCAAGCATAATCCAATAAACTTGTTTGACATACATTTTAGCCAGCCCCTGAAATAGTTGATATCTGACCTTGCCAACTTTAGTATCATATATGACCTCAAAATCTCATTCCTTGTATACCTTAAACAACCCACTCATACCTTTATAACTTGCAAAACCTTTCCTGTCTATTTTATTCTTATCTAAGTTCTTTTTCAAAGCCATTTCCATATTTACATTTTTCTAATTTTTTTTAATGTACCAGTTCCTTTGTCTAATTCCATGAGACGTAGGAACATTAGCAAATATATTTATGATGTATTATGAGAATTTTCTCCCCAGTGGAGGAGGACAAGGCAATGTCTATCCCATCCCATAAGTTTCAATGACAATGCAAATACAATTTCACCAATGTCCCACTCTGGGAAACCAGTGAGTTCATACTTAATGAACACGAGTGAGGAGATTCTTTAAGAAGTTGGTTACTGAGGTGATTTGAATAAAAATGGCCCCTATAGTCCCATATGGAGTGGCAATATCAGGAGGTGTGGCCTTGTTGGAGTATGTGTGGTGTAGCTAGAGTTTTCCTGCCTGGCCCACAGTCAGGACAAATCTCTCTCACCTGCCAGTCCCACAGCTGCTTAGACCCGACCAAGGAAACACAGAGACTTATATTGCTTACAAACTGTATGGCCGTGGCAGGCTTCTTGCTAACTGTTCTTATAGCTTAAATTAATCCGTTTCTATAAATCTATACCTTGCCACGTGGCTCGTGGCTTACCGGCATCTTCACATGCTGTTTGTCATCGTGGCAGCTGGCAGTGTCTCTTTGACTCAGCCTTTCACTTCCCAGCTTTATTCTCCTCCTTGTCCCGCCTATACTTCCTGCCTAGCCAATGGCCAATCAGTGTTTTATTGACCAATCAGCAACACATTAGCCATACAGAACATCGCACAGCAGTGTGGTCTTGGAGGAAGAGTGTCGCATTCACTATCTGCTGCCTACTATTTTGGATGTAGAACTCTGAGCTCTTTCTCTGGCACCATGTCTGCATGCATGCACCATGCTTCCTGCCATGATGAAAATGGACTAAACCCTCTGAAACTGTAAACCAGCCCCAATGAAATGTTTTCTTTTATAAGAGTTGTCATAGTCACGGTGTCTCCTAACAGCAATAAAAACTCTAACTAAGATACCCAAAAGTGGCCACATAGGAATGTCTCCACTCAGTATATACAATGGCTCTCCCATAGTTGCATATGTGTTACTCACCTTCACTCTACTGTTCCACTGTCCATATAATCTAGCATTAAATCACATTTCTCAGTGTACAAAGGAGGAAAGACTGAAAGCACTCAAGGTATGTTCCACTTTGTAGATGACTTTGTCATATGTGCAAATACAGAATCCACCTTCTCCCTAGTATTTCCCAGGCTATGTACTCTAGCTCCTCCCCCAAACCACAAGGTCACATGTCATTATGGCTGAATTGCTTACAGCTGGTTGGGAAAGAGGCTGTATACTCAGAAGGAAAGAAGAGCTCTTTCTATGATGGAATATCAATGGTCAGCAAATCTGGCGGTGGCCGCCGTTTTAAACAAGCACAGCTGATCATAGGAAGGTGCCAATTTAGCCAAGTGGTGGTGGCACATACCTTTAACCCCAGCACTCAAGAGGCAGAGCCAGGTGGATCTCTGTGAATTCGAGGCTAGCCTGGTCTACAAAGTGAGTTCCAGAAAAGGTACAAAAGCTATACAGAGAAACTCTGTCTTGAAAAACCAAAAAAAAAAAAAAAAAAAAAAAAAGGTAAGGAGCCAGTTGTTAAGATAGTGCTGAGCAACAAGAATTCAATAAAAAACAGTTGAATAAAAACTGTGAATAAAATAATGAAATAAATTACTATTTTCTTGGTATAACCTGTCAAACTAAACTTTAGAGAAAACATGTGGCTGCGTTCCTGCTGACCTACTCTTGGCCTGGCTCCAGAGAGTAGCACCTAGCCCTAATCCATTCTTTGTTTTTCCAATACCTCTTGTTTCTCTTATACCTTTTGTTTCTATTATCACCCTATGGGAATCTTGTCTCAGAGCCCCCCAAGGATCAAAGGCCTATGCAAAACTTGGTTCAGGAAACCCAGAAAACCGTGGTACCTGAGAAATCAAGGAATTTGCACTTGGTATTTTATCTCTGGGAGCTCCTTTCAGGTTGCTTTAAAGATACAGAAATTAACTGGCTAAACTGTAAAATAAAGAGTAAATAAAATGCCCTCCGTGAAAGGAAAGTGCTTCAGTCCTTTGAGGCTGGACCCCCTGCAGCCATGAAAGGCTAGATTCATTCTTAAGATGCCTCTGAGTCTTTTTCCATGGATCCTCATGAACACACACACCCGTGCCATGACAAACAGTGACAATTGTCACCCAATGTGGGGCTCATGGCATGAAGGACAAAGGATCCACTGAAGGACAGAGGAGCTGGCCATCTTAAGAACTGGAGGGAGCACTCTCAGGGTAAGAGGACTCCAGGATCATCAGGGTCATGGGGATTTAAACTCCCCATCTCAGGAGCAACAAAATGTACAGTTGCTAAAATCTTCATCAAAATAAAAAGCGGTAACTACATAATTTTTTTTTTTTTTTTTTGGTTTTTCGAGACAGGGTTTCTCTGTGTAGCTTTGCGCCTTTCCTGGGACTCACTTGGTAGCCCAGGCTGGCCTCGAACTCACAGAGATCCGCCTGGCTCTGCCTCCCGAGTGCTGGGATTAAAGGCGTGCGCCACCACCGCCCGGCGGTAACTACATAATTTTTAAAAATAGAAATACAATGGCTTCTGAGACAAGTAAATAAAAAAGACCTTTCTCAATAGAAAAAAGGGAAAGAATAAATAAATAATAAATAAATAAATAAATAAATAAATAAATAAACTGGGTGGTGGTGGTTCATGCCTTTAATCTCAGTACTCGGGAAGCAGAGGCAGGAGGACCTCTGTGAGTTCAAGGCCAGCCTGGTCTACAGAGTGAGTTCCAGGAAAGGCGCAAAGCTACACAGAGAAACCCTGTCTCAAAAAAACCAAATAAATAAATAAATAGATAGATAGATAAATAAGGAAATAAATAAAGAAATAAAGGAATCTTCCCAATAGAGAAGAGGGAAGGGAAGGAAATTAAAGGAAATTTCCCATTAAAAAAGGGAAAAAAATTTTAATCAAGAAAAAAAGAATTTCCTGTTAAAAAGGAAAAAAATATTAAAACTAGGCCTAAAAAATTAAAAAGTCTCATAAAAGAAAAATAAAGGAGAGAAAAAAGCCTCTTCCCAATATAAATAGAGGGAGAAAAGGCTCTTTCTGTTATAAGAAACTGAGGATACCTAAAACTCTGAGCAATTTCTGCCTGTGAGCACAGAGCGGCAACATCTGAATTACAAAGAATCAACAGGTGGGCCTCACTGCTGCAGCCTGAACAGCAAGCCCAGAGTTTAGAAATGTGTTGTCTGTTTGCTTAACTTTGGTTTAAATGTTTTTTATTTTTCCCTCAGAGTGGAATAATTCACTATTAAAGATCCCTTTGTGGGAAATGTTCTGTGTTTTTCCCTAATGGTGGGAATAACTCATTATTAATAGTTCCTTCATGGGCGAAAGAGGAAGTTTAAATGGACCCAACTTCTGGTGAAGAACGGTTGTGGTCAAGACATGGAATGCTAAGTTGATTCTGTTTGAACTTCCAGAGATGTTAATCAATCAGTGTATAGAGGATGTTTTCTTCTTTTGATTGTCTAATAAATGTTTGGATGAATGTTTGATTTTCATGGTAGATAAACTAAAGGAACAGGATTCATAATTTTGACCTATATATTAGGTATGCTCGTGTCTGTTGATCATTACTGAGAATTTGGCTCTGTTCTTTAAGTTGCTTTCTAGAAATTCTTGGTTAAATTCTATAGAAATGTAATGCCTAAAACAGATTGGGTTGTTAGTTTATTAAATAATATGGTTGCTAGTATAAAAACCTATAGAAAATAATGTCTTACTGATAAAGAGGTTACAAGATTATTTTTCCACAGAATAAAATACAGGTAAATTATTTGGTTCACATTGTTAATAATTGGCGAGTTACATTAACATGTTACTTGGGATCTATAAAATGGATCCTCTTTTTTAAAGTATTACCTAAAGTTACCTCTTAAAATCCTATAGAGATTGTATTTAATGCTTTTATAATTGGCATATGTGAAAAGGACCATAGAAATAGAAACTGGTGATAGAATTGCTCAATTGTTATCACTTCCATATGTATCTTAAAGGGAAAATGGCACCTGTATGTAGAACCAGAGGCTTTGGAAGTACAGAAAAAAAGCTGTTTTGACAAACAGAGATAAAATGGCCTAAATTAAAAGTAAAATTAAATAAGATTGAGATTGAAGGATCATTGGATTGTAATACTGATAGATTTATAGTTCCACAAGAATTCTGGGATCCCAAGTGGCCTTTACAAGAAGTCTCCACTCAATTTGTAGGCATTGGAACCTTATATCAAGCAAAACAGAGTGTAGAGTGGATTAAATGCATAGGGCCTAAAGGAGAGGTAGGAATGTTAAAGACTTATGTGGCTGATATAGCCATAAATTTATGGGGAGAGATTTGTTACAACAACGGGGAGCTCAAATTATATTTCTACAATTTCAGAAACAACTCGTAAATTGATGTTTAAATTGGGATATATTCCTGGAAGAGGCCTCGGGAAAAATTATATGGGAAGGTCACAAGCTATGCAGGTTGTACAAAGGCAAGAAAGGACAGGAATTGGCTCTCCAAATTTAGAGTAGGGGCCACAGCCAGTAGCCCAACTTTGTGTCAATATTTTGTAAATCAACCACTAGAAATGGCTCATAAACAATTTCTTTAGTCTATTATTTATTATTATATGGATGATATTTTATTGGCTGCTTCTGATACAGAATACCTTAGGAAAAATATTTAATGTAATACAGAAAAATTTACCCTGTTGGGGATAATAAATTTGTACTGAAAAAAAAATACAAAGAGGAGAGTCTCTTAGCTATTTAGGCTATAAACTAAGAAAACTGAGAATTCAGCTACAGAAGGTACAGATTAGGAGAGATCAAGTGCTTAAGTGCATACTCTTAATGATTTTAAAAAATTATTGGGTGATATTAACTGACTGCAGTCTACAATTGCATTGTCTACTCAAGAATTAACTAATTTGTTTCAAATTTTGCAAGGTGACTCAGATTTAGACAATCCAAGACAGTGACCAGCTGAGACCGAAAAATTAGCCGTGGTAGAAATTACAAAATGCCTATTTGGATAGATTAGACCTTACAAAAGATGTGTTTTAGTAATTTTACCTTCAAATCATTCCCCTACTGGACTCATTATGCAGAGAGAGGATTATATTTTGGAATGGATTTTCTTAGCTTACAAACAGAGTACACAATTAAAAAAAACCCTATATTTTAAAAAACATTTCTGAACTAATCATAAAGGGAAGATTAAGACTTCATCAATTGTCAGGTATGGATCCAGCTGAGATTATGGTACCCTATACCAATGCTGAAATTAGACAATTGTTGAGAGATCTAACCTCACACTAAAAGAGATGCTTGTTAAACAAAAGGGGGATATGAGGACCCCCAGAGATACACTGCATAATACCCTACTAACTTTAAAAAATTTTTTAAATGCTAATGAAAAAGGAGCAACATCGAGTTAATGAAATAATTGCTGAATCAAGTCAGCCCACGTATTATAAATATTTTAACATAAAAATAGTCCAGGGAAAGTATTAAGTTAGGGCCAAGGTTATGCTTATGTTTCCACAGGAGATAATAAATTGTTGATTCCATTGAAATTGATAAAAATCCACCATGAACAAGAAAAATCTCCCTGATACTGTGGCTATGGAGATGCCTCTGTGAAAGGCAGGGCACATGAGGCCTTTGGAGCAGACAACTAACCCCCCCACCTGGGGACAGCTTAAGAGTTTGTGTGACGAAGGAGAGATGATACTTCGCATGACTCAGAAGCCTTTGAATGCTACAAACTTATTTCTTGCCATGTTTTTCATGGTTACAGTGCAGGTAAAAGGGATGGATCATAATTATTGGGCTTATATCCCCAATCCTTCAATTAACATAGCAGTAAGTTAGGGAGACAGGAATATCCTGTAGTGGTTAATGAATCTTCTTGGCTACCTGGTCCTTATGACAAATGAGGTCCTGCTCAACCAACAGACAAGGGTAAAGTGATTAACAATTACACTGTTGGAGTACAAGGAATACCTATTTACATGAGAAATTGAATTTAATGCCTAAAAATTACCTCCATAGTCAATACTACCCAAGATTATCATAAGTTTTATATGCTTCATGTATCTAGTTTTAAAGGACAGGAGATTAATGCTACTAGTCCCATAAATCTACCATTCTGTGAGATGAGGGTTACCAACAAGGAATCTGACTGGGTACATTGGCAACAGTGTAAGAGTGAGAAACCTGGAGTGCTCATTAATATCTCCAATGGAGACGTCATTGACTAGAGCCCTTATAGCTCCCCTCAAGGGAAATATTCTCACTCAGAGTTAAGATGTAAATGGTATAATATAAATGGAACTGTGAAAATCAGTGCTTCTATTAATGAACCTATTCGGTAGCATGGAGTTGGAATGGCAAATCCTCTCCTACAATTTGATGATTCAGTTCATACTAACTTGTGGAAATTAGCAAGTGCCTTCTACCCTCTTAAGGTGTGGGGAGGAAAATTAAACATTAAGGATGATAAGTACACTCTGTCTTTTAGACTAAATCAAAGCCATTCTTTTATGGCATGTGTACCATTACCTACCTGCTATTAAAGGGGCCTGTACAATGGCACCCAAATAATTTCAGCATCACTTGTGAATGGTGTAACCTTCATACCTGTGTTAATTCTAATATGTTTTTAAATTTGACCTTTGGGAGTTTATACATTCTTAGAGCAAGGCCAGCAATCTGGATGCCAGTGAAGTTGTCAAGGTCATGGCAAGACTCTCCTGTGATGATCCTGGTACAGAAGCTCATTGAAAGAATATTAAAAAGAACACATCAAATGGTTGGACTGGTGGTTGCAGTTATTATGGGAATAATTGCATTGATGGCTACAGCAGCAACTCCTGGAGTGGTGCTTCATAAAAAAAAAAAAAAAAAACCCAAACTGCTGAATTCATTAGAGACTGGCATAGACATTCAGAGAATTTTGGACTGAACAAAATAAGATTGATAATGAGACAGTAAATTAGCTGTATTAAGGCAAGCTGTTGTATTGTCAGGGGATCAGTTAGAAATTTTGAAGGAGCAGATAAAACTAAAATGTGATTGGAATGTTTCTTGTTATTGTATCACACCCTTAAGACTTAGTGAAAGCAAGTATGATTGGGAAAACATTAGGGTGCATTTGTTGGGTCACCCTAATTCTTCTCAAATGGTTTTTGATTTACAGAAAGAAACCTTTGCCAAAAAAGTTACCCGATACCACAGAAATGGACATTATGGAAAATCTAGCAGATACCATAGCCTCATTCAGTGCTACAAATCACTTTAATAGATTTCTTATCCTGGCAGATGTAGCTCTAGTTTTTAAAATAGTAACTTTATTGGCTTTAAAATGTGTTTTGTTATACTTGTATAAGATTGTAAGACAAATGGATAGAAAGAAGGCTACATTTGCTATAAGGCTGCATAACCTAAATGATAATTTTTTTTTTTTTATGTAGAAAGGGGGATCTGTGGCTGCGTTCCTGCTGGCCTACTTTTGTTTCTCTTATACCTTTTGTTTCTATTATCACCCTATGGGAATCTTGTCTCAGAGCCCCCCAAGGATCAAAGGCCTATGCAAAACTTGGTTCAGGAAACCCAGAAAACCCGTGGTACCTGAGAAATCAAGGAATTTGCACTTGATATTTTATCTCTGGGAGCTCCTTTCAGGTTGCTTTGAAGGTACGGAAATTAACTGGCTAAACTGCAAATAAAGAGTAAATAAAAATGTCCTCGGTGAAGCGAAAGTGCTTCAGTCCTTTGAGGCAGGACCCCCCTGCAGCCATGAAAGGCTAGATTCATTCTTAAGATGCCTCTGAGTCTTCTCTCCACAGATCTGTGTGAACCCACACACCCTTGCCACAACAGTGACAAAGCCACAAGATAAGTCTTCATATAATACATGGCATCACTACAACAACCATGCTTTTAGTTTTTAATGAGTGTGTGTTGACAATACAAAGAAACAGCAAATACACAACCAAACATCATCAAATTGATGTGTACAGCCTCCAGTACAACACAACTAAAAATCCTTCTTTAAACTATAATGCTCTAGCTTATGATAGAGAAATCTTTACAGAGAGGGTCTCTCTATCTTCTCCATGGATAAGCATCCCATTACCTGTTTTGGTTTGGTTTGGTTTGGTTTTTTGACACAGGGTTTCTCTGTGTAGCTTTGTAGCTGTCCTGGAACTCACTCTGTAGACCAGGCTGGCCTTGAACTCATAGAGATCTGCCTGCCTCTGCTTCCGGAGTGCTGGGATAAAAGCTATGCACCACTACCACCTAGCCCCATTACCTGTTTTTATTACAGACATGTGACAAATAACATTATACAAAAGAAGATGAGTGAATATTTACATCCTAGCATCCTAATCTCTAACAGCCTTGGTTAACATACTACTTATATTTGGGCTATTTTAGAAGTTATTTCAGCTAAATTCTACTTTGTGTGACTATCTCCTAATCACGGGTAAATCCTTTATATCACTGATTCCACCCTTATATATCACAACTTAGTAGTAGAATGCTACCCAGTATATGAGATCAGTATTTAACTCCAAATGAATCTTACATCTAAATGTCAAATTCTAAGTGCAGAACTTCTAGTAAACACTAAAAACTAGGCCTCCCTCTTTGAGCTTGGCAACCTGTGTAGGCCTTGGAAGGTTTCTTTATGGCCCTGATGTATTGAGAAAGAAACAGAGCTCCTCTAAAACAGGGAATATGCTTTGTAGAGCTGGTAAATGTCTGGGGCCAGGGTCTTTGGGGTGGGGGTGGCTTCTGATCATGAGAACCTACCTCTTTGTACACATGGGCCTGTGGTTATCAGTCCCAAAGCCACTATGGACTTTGTTATAATGTCCTTGAGTTATTCTGTGTTCCTCTTATGCAACATTGTCTGATTTGCCTCCTTCTGAATTTGTATACTACCTTTTAAAACTGAACCCATTGGTGTACCTTAACAAGTAACTTTCTGTTGAATTTGGCACAAACTTTCAGCCAACCTGGCATAAGTCTGTCCTTAGATTGGAAGCCAAGACTGGGAACTACTATACTTTGTGACTTGAGCTCACTGGTCCTGTCACTCGGGCCTCAGTATCCAAACAGAGCCTCCACAGACCCACCAGTCAGATAGGAGGCACTTTCAGGAGCCAGGCTTCCAGCTCAGCTCAGCTCCTTAGAGAAGTCAGACGTTGTCCTGTGTGTTGTGTCTTGGACTCCATCGTGGGGAGAATGCAGGTCAGCTTGACAGCTGCACCATGGTGAGTGAAGACCTGCTCTCCACAGACAGGGAGGTGAGGCTGGCCTTGGTGAGTGAGGGACCACTGTCCTCATGTCAGGAGGAGTGGCTCACCATGATGAGTGAGGGGCTGCTGTCTTCAGGCTGGGTGAGCCAGCTAAGCCAAGGGAGCTGGTGTGGTGGGTCCTCCCCTGGTTGAGTGGGAGCCAGTGGCTAGACAAAGAGTTTGGCATGTTCCTGCTGGTCCTGTGTGGTCATTGCAACTCCCTTGGACAGGGTGGCAGCCTCTGAATAACCTCCCTCTGCTGCCTGTTTCCATGCAGAGCAATGGGAGCAGGACTGTGCTTAGAAATATCCTTGATTTTGACACCCTTGATTTTGACAGGGAGCTGAGCCAACCATGAAAAGAAAGCAACTTTGTGGTTTGCAGCCATCTTGGCTATTATATCAATAATATATTATAAAAATTCAGAATTTGAGCTACTGATTCAACAAAAGTCCAATAAAAGATCAAATAATTTATGCTACCAACAACAGAAAACTGATGGCAAAAGGTCATCATGAATGGAAAAGAGATCAACATAAGATTGAATAAACAGCACACACAGTGACATCATCTGACTTCAAAACTTTGAACACAACTACAAGATTGTATTGTCTGGGAAATAATAAAGAGATAACAGAACATGAGAGCAAACAGACAAGAAAACAATTAAAATATAGTCAGTGTTGAACAATGTGACAAAAAACCCAGTAAGTATGGCCTTACTAACACAAGTAACTGGAACACTGTGTAATTTATATGCAAATGTATTAATAACACAGATTTTAAGATCTGTACAAAATTAATTCCAGTGGGATCCTACACCTGTGTGAAGTGGGAAGTTCAGAACTTTGAGAAGATAATAGAGAAACTAGGGCTCAGCTAGTCAGCAAATCTGCCTTCCATGGAGACAATAAAAGCAGTAGAGCTATGCTCTCTACACAGTGAGGTCAACAATAAGCATGTTTCCACACAAGGACTCCTGCTCCCCATGCTCAGGAAGGAAGGCATGACAGGAACTCAAGCACATCAGGAACCTGAAAGCAGGAGCTGATGAAAAGGTCATTTTTTCCATCACGTGGGTCCTGGGGTTGAACTCAAGTCATCAGGCTCAGGAGCAAGCACCTTAACCGCTTGCAGGTATTCTTTTTTTCATAGTTATGACGTCATACGTTGTTTTGCTGTGGGGCCAAGGTTTCCCTATATAAGCCTGAGTGGTCTGGAACTCTATGCAAACATTAGGTTAAACTTGCTTCCATCCTTGTGCCTCTGCGACCTGAGTCCTGGTATTACACTGTGCACAGCCACACACAGCTGCTTTTGGTTTGGGAGGACAATGTCCCAAGCAGTTCGTTCAGGCTGGCCTCAGGTTCAGTAAACAGCTGAGGTTCGCCTTGCATTTTTTCCACACCAAGCTCGGTTAGTTAACGATCTGCCTTCCACCAGTCGCAAGGAAAGCGGCGCATGCGCGCTCACAACATGGTGACGTCACAATAAGAAACTATCAGAGCACAGTACCCACATCCCTGTGTTCAGCCGCAGGTGGAAGTTATTCAGAGGCCACAGGACCCGGGAGTTGCAGGGACAGCAGGAACGTCAGGGGACCCACGTGATCACACCAGGCGCGGCGTCCAGCTGCCGGTTCCCACAGCCCCGGGACGCCACCCCGGCTCCCCCGACTCCTCCCCCGGTGGGGACGGCGGCCTCGTGTTCACCATGGCAGATTCTGGCAGCGGGTCACAGCGCAGCACTGGGAACACCAGAGTCTCCTCAGCCCCGGAGCCGCCGAGCTTGCAGTCCCATTCTGACTGGCAGTCCTTCTGGAGGCCCTGATTGGCTAGTGCGTCCAGAATGACAGCAGCAGTTCTCTTAGAAACAAAGTGTTGCAAAGGGACACAGCACCGTGATTCCCAGCCCTGGCTTCCACCCCAGGCACAGAACTGTCCCAGACCTGCAGAGATTGGCATGCAGCAGAATTTCAAAGATCTCCATTTTATCTAACAGTCCTAACACCGTCCAATGTACAAAGTTTCTTCTGAAAATCTAAGCAATGTCTTAAGAGAATGTGGCATCTTGTAAAATCGAAACACAATTTATATATGCCCAACACACAATGGCACAGAATACACATTTCCCTTTCAAAGAAGTAAGGAAAGATCGAACTAAGGCAAGACTGAAACGCTCCAGGGCAAACACCAAATCCCGCAGCTCTGTTTCAGACACCTGGGGATTCAGTTTCAAAGGGCTTAGATGGCTCTTTCTCACTGCAACTTCTCATACAGCTAGCTCTCTGTTTGCCTACTGCCACTCCCTACACGAAACTTTTCATGGCAGTGTCTCAAAGCTTGGGTATCTCAACATGTTATGGTCTCAAAATGCAACCCAGACTTGATCATCATGAATTGTTGGAATGAAGTCTCACAGTCTTTTCACTGGGGATTGGACTCTGCCAAACGGATAGCTGCAGTTTTCCTGACCTAGGCAGCCTGGATCACTAGGAGTCAGACTCCTATTGGTCATTAAAGAGAGGAATCTGTTAGATTGGAACCTCCAGTGTTCTCCTGCATGATCTGAGAAGCCTCATTTCTGTCTCTCCAAACCCCACCCACTCAGACAATCTCCAAACAAGGTAAGGCCCCCAAAAACCACTTCTGCATTCTTGGTGGCTATGGTAGCTTTCTCCCCTGAAGTTGCCAGTCACCCAAGTCCCTGCCTAAAGCATTCAACTTTTAACCATACTTGGATACAAACCTAGCTTGTGGCGGACATGTTATCACCCCTCACCTACAACCTATATAACCTCCCTGCTTTAGTTCAGACTTCTCGGACCTCAATCTCTGGGACTAAAGAATCTGCCTGAGAGTTTATTTGCTCAAATAAGCCTGTTGTTATACTGGAAGTTGCAATAATCTCCAAGAACTTGGTACTAGGCTATTTGGTGCCTTCCCTTTGTTTGGAGATTCTCTGAGTGGGTGGGGATTGAAGAGACAGGAATGTGGTTTCTCAGACCATGCAGGAAAAAGTGGAGGTTCCAATCAAATATTCTGGCTTTTTTTAGGTGTATGGGCACTGGTTCAAATCTGGCTACTTCCTGATGGCATGGGACGATGTGGGGAGAGGGAATGGGGAGTTGGGGAGTTGGGAGCTCAGCAGAAGGTAAGGGTGAAGACACATTCATTTAACTGCCACCATGAAGACCTCACAAATCTGTTCCTGGAGGAAGTGGAAAAGGCAAGTTGCTTATTGAGGGTTAAATCAGTAGATGCTGTAAGGGAGAACAGTTGTGTGCTGGGCATGAAGCAGCAGACCTCTCCAGCTCTGACTCCCACGTTGTAACAAATGTTAGGATGGGGCATTTATGAAGTGTAGGATGGGAGAGCAGACAGAAACAAACAAAAAGAGCAGATCTACTGCAGGTGGAGTGGGCAGGGAGGATCCCAGCATGGCCAGACCAAATGCCGGGAAAGCCTCATGAGTCTTTGACACCAATGAAAAGATTTTTTAAAAAGGCAAAGTGGGTACTTTTAACAGGACCCGCCAAGGCATGCTAATAAGAGAACACACCATGCACAACATAGTGCAAGAGGCTTATTGAGGGTCAGGGAGAGTGAAAGAGTAAAAGGCCATGTTGGAGTAGAGACATGAGAGACAGGTAGACACACAAACAGAGAGAACAGGAAAGAGACAAGAGAAACAAGAGGAGAGGGAGACTCAAGCCCACTGCCAAAGAAGCAACAAGATGTCAGCAGACCAGTAATGCCACAACCAAGTGGCAACACATAGATTTACAGAAATGGGTTAATGTAAGATGAAAGAGCTAGCTAGCAAGAAGCTGGAGGCTCTGCTTTTTTTCCACAGGTTAAGATGTTTCCAGGTTATGGTGGATGAGATTTGATCAAGCAAAACCTCCTGAACCTTAACAGATGGTATCTATCAACAAAGGTTATAGCCAGTCTTCCCGGGACTTGACCATAATCTTGAATTGTCTCAGGATCCCCATAAGATTAACAGTGCCCCAAATCAGCAGGAAGTAGACTAGAGGACTATACCCACATTTGCAAAAGAAAATGGATTATGGATATTTGTCTTTGTTTAGGTGGTTGGTTAAAAATTGTTATTGGTCATAGTCAAGTCAATCTCTTTCTAAAAGAAGAAAGGGGGATATGATATAGTCTTGAATATTATTAAGGATCACCCTTAATAATATTCTTCCCAGGGGCCCAGAAGAGAAGCTATGAATGGTGAGAATTATTTTTAGGAAAATAATCTAAGTACACCAAGCTCCTTCATCGTCTACTTTATTCCTCTGGGATAAAACTCGGTCTACACAGCTTCAGGTCTGCTCTCATGCCTACCTCCTTTCTTGCCTGATTTCTCTCTCCATTTATCTGCTGTCCCTTCTAAGTTATACCTTAATTCTCTAATCTTAGTTCTACCCCATCTAGGTCCTCATCTATCCAGTTCTTTCCCATCTTAGCTCCTCTCTCATCTCCTTCTTTCTCATCTTGTTCTTCCTCATCTTGCTCTTCCCCATCTGGCTCTTCCTCATCTTCCATCTCATTCCTCTAGTACTCTCTTCCAGCCCTTCAATCTAGTTCTTCCCCATCTCAGTTCATTCTTCTCCAGTTCTTACCCATCTAGTTTTTCTATTCTCTTTTCTCTTCTCCATCTCGTCCTTGCTCTGAAAATAAAACTTCCTTTTATCCCTTTGACCCTTATCTCTCAAAGCTATCTCTGCTCCCACAGTTTCTGGCAGGGCAGGGGGAAGTGTGTTCAGTCACTAGGCAACTTGGTTAAGCAACTTCCATCACAGCTAGATGTACATGTAAGCAGGAACCCTTTAGTTCTGAGTTAATTGTTAAGGTTGGATCTAAAACTAGAGATAAGACTTTGGAAAGGAGAAAGTTAAGCTTAATTAGCACAACTGCCAGGCCTTCTCAAACAAATAGTCTGGATGCTTAAGTCTGTTCTTAGAGAGTACAGAGGCATCTCTGATACGATATTTTCATCCATTCAGGGATGGTACTGGCTGAATGCTGCCAATGATGGTAATTACAGGGAGGCCTGAACTGGGGTTATGGCTGTGCATAGCTGTCAGTGCAGAAGGTTATCTAAATATTCCATTAGTAGAGGGGAAATTGTGCCTAATAAATGGTGAAAAAGGTACAATAGCACACAGGAAATTCATAGCAGGAAGTGGCTGATAATCAAAAGCCAATATCACCAAGACTCCTTGAGCCTCAGCTTGACATCTGGAAGGTCCTTTGTTTCTTCTAGGTATTAGCTTGTCATAATCAGCTAAAATCCTACTTCATATATTTTTGTGACTTGCAGCAATATAGAATTATGGGATATAGAAATGATAGGGTAAAAGGGTAGATTATTGAATCTACTTTTTTTTTTTCCCGAGACAGGGTTTCTCTGTTGTGCTTTGCGCCTTTCCTGGAACTCACTTGGTAGCCCAGGCTGGCCTTGAACTCACAGAGATCCGCCTGCCTCTGCCTCCTGAGTGCTGGTATTAAAGGCATGCGCCATCACCGCCTGGCTGAATCTACTTTTAAAAAGCAACAACTTGTTTGAAATATTTTACATTGCTATAGATTTTAGTTTATTGATACAAATTTAAAGTTAATTTTGTTATACTGTATGTATATTTCTACCCTTGTTTAAGATGGTATGTTTAACCAATTCATTTAAAATTGTAAAATATAACTAAGAAATACAGATTAATAGTCATCTATGATAATCAAACTTATAGTCATGTTAGTTAAGTTTTTTAGGTATACAAAGATATATTTCAATTAGGTGGGTAATCTTCAAACACTTCAAAGACCTACAGAATATGATATTTAAAATGTTTTAAGAACTTAGACTTTTATGGACAGTGAGACATGTCTGCTCCTGGCAATACCAGTTACTTCAAAGAAGATGATAGGCATCAAAGAAACTCCATATGGAGTTTGCTTTCTTTATGGCAAAAGTTAGCCATTTGAGCAAGAAACTCCTCTTGCCTGGACTGATTGACAGTATGTTGTATAAACTGGACATGCAGGACCTGTAGGAAGATGACCACTATACTTTACAAAGCAAGATGGTCCTTCAGGTTCCTGCTTCATAGAAGAAACTGCCAGACATTCTACAGGACACAGGGAGAAATGACTGACAAACTTTGCCAGAATGGGTGGAACAGTCCTTAAAATTTCCTGCTTCACTGAAAGCCATGCCAGAGACTCTAAGCCTGTAGGCTGAAGATAGATGCCCCAATGTTACAAAGGAACCTTGAATGACTGCCCAAGTAGCCAGATGTCTCTGTCATTTCTAGAATTATGGAAGTTGCTTGCCATGCACTTCCTGTTTACTCAGGTAATATTATATCATTCTGAGGTCATTGATAGAGTTGAAGACTAGATAATTATAATTATAGTTTTCCTTAGTCATGATAAAAGGTAAATTAGATATGAAACTTTAGACTCATAAAAATAGAATAGATGATACAATATTTTCTTTAATTTTGCCAAATACAAGTAGACTAGATACTATAACTGTGATTCTTGCTTGATAACTGTTCTGTTACATATAATTTTACTATGTTAAAGTTAAAACCTTTTTTTTTTGATTAGACAGAAAAGGGAAAATGCTGTGGGATGTCTTTTTGTATGCTGTGAATATGTGTGGCTCCCACTGGATAATAAATAAAGCTGTTTTGGCCTATGGCAAAAAGCTTACAGGGAGGTAGGAAATCCAAGCAGAGATACAGAGAGAAGAGGGGTGGAGTCAGGGGAGATGTGAGCCTGCCTGTGAAGGAGCAATAAGATGTTAGCAGACCGGTAACACCACGGCCATGTGGCAACATATACATTTATAGAAATGGGTTAATTTAAGATGAAAGAGCTATCTAGCAAGGAGCTGAAGCCATAGGCCATATAGTTTGTAATTAAAAAAAAAGAGAGAGAGAGAAGAGGAAGAAGAGAGTTGGGGGGTGCCAGGGACTTAGAAAGCTCATTTGGGCCAGAGGGCTCAGGATCAGTCCCTGGGTGAAAAGGTATCTGGAGCCACTACAACCCTAGCTAACAAAACGTGGGTTGCTGAGCACTGCGTGCATAGGGAGGGATGGGAGTGCAGAGCTCAAAAACCCTGGACATAAGGGAGCTTAAACCACTTTTTTGAGTGTATGGTGTCAAACAGCCCCAATTTTGAATAAATTTTGCAGTGGAGACCCCAGGGGTGACTGAGGATCGAGTTTAGACCAGCGTTGCCCATTTCCAAGACTTTGACAGAGGGCAAAGGTATAGACTAGGGAGAGGTGTCCCACATGATAGCCTGGGTCAAGCAGTGGGGATGGGGTAGCATTTGGGAAGGACATCGCTTAACACAAAGGTCCCCTGGAACAGAGGTGGACTTGCCCTGGCTGGGCAGGGAATCCCAGGAATCCTGGACCTAGAAAGAGATACCCAGGACCTCTTTAGGTGGTGACTGGGAAACAGGAGACTTACAATGAGTTGAAAGTAGATTGTGTCTGGCGAAGAGAAAGTTAAAGGGAGAGGAGTTGCCCCTCCCCCACATGGCCATAGGGCCCAGTCCACCTGGTAGGAAGGCTCAACTCCTCCTGGGTTTCAGGCAAGATAATAGGTTTTCTGTGCCCTGATAATAGGTTTCTTCGCCAACACAGTAAGTCAGATGGAAAAAGTACAACAACAGGTTTATTTGAGCAAAGCACTTCCTGGGCAGATTCTCCAGTCCTAAAGATCAAGGACAGAAAAGCTGCACACCCCATAAAAGCAGGGAGATTACATAGATTGTAGGTGAGAGGTGATGACATGTCTGCCACAAGCTGGATTTGTGCCCAAGTGTGGACAAAAGCTGAGTCTTAGGCGGGGAGTTGGGCTGCAGGCAGCAATGAGGGAGGAAGTTGCAATAGTCACCAAAAAGGCAGAACTGGGCATTTTGATGCCTTTCCTTTGTTGAAGATTCCCTGAGAGGGCGGAGCTTGGAGAGAGACAGGAATGGGGCTTTCTGGATCAAGCAGGAGTGAGCTGCAAGAGTGATATTTAGCCTCCAGCATGGATAAGCTCCCTACTTGGTCATGTAGTACAAAGTGGTCAGCCCAAAAATCAAATATACCCAAACAACAAAAGCAGACTTAGCATGCTGCATTGGTACTTGTACACATTTATCCTTACATATGTAACAAAATAAAGAAATAGAGACCATCAATTTGAAATTTGGGAGGCAGAGAAGGAGTTGGAGGGAGGGAACATGGTAAGGGATGGAGGGAGAAAAGGGAAGGGGAAAGTGAATGTAAATACATGAAAATGAATAAAAATAAATTTTAAATTAAATAAAAGAATGAAATTCTCTATAATGTCACTGTCCTGAGCCATCCAGCAGTCAGGGCTATATAGAATGATGTCTTTCTGGTACTGTATAGAAATCACTATAGCCTTCCTCTGAGTGAGTCTGCGCAGAGGCAAATCAGTCTTGTTTTGATGTTAGAATAGCACAGTAGAGGTGTTCGTGTCACAGTGGCATTCTCAGTGCTGAGTGGTGACTTTTCCTTGATGTTTTCTGTATTTGTGCTCTCTGTCCTTTATATTTGTGAGAATTCTGGCATTGATACGTCAATCTTTGTATCATATATTTTGATTGACAGGTAACATTGGCTCCTAAGCAGTCTACTTTTATGTATCATTTACTAGATTTTCAGCTAAGAGTTTGTGGTACAAGCTGAACATTCTAGAAGCATTTTTGTCCATGGCTTTTATATTATACATTTGCTCCTACACAACTTTGAGCTACGACTGCTCCTAAACGTCTCTGCTTTTACATTATGGTCATGTTCAGAATTGGACCTGTTAACAGAGCATCCTTAAGTGTAGGCAGACCTTCACATGAATGTGTCCAGACTCTCTCAGTAAAATCCCCATGCTTCCTTGGCTGAGGAAAAGCATAGCTTTGGAAATGAGTCCCATGCTATCCTACCCTCTTCAGAGAAGAAGTCTTTCTCAGCTCATGTATCTTGGCTGTGTTTGATTTGTCTTCACACTCAGGAAGACGGGAACCAATGAAGTTGGCGAACAGTAGTGCTTACAAACAGCACCTCCATTTCTATGCATGTTTGACTGTAGTTTTCATTCTTATTCACTTATCGACGGATTGAGGGAAGGAGACATTTGTGAGTGTGAGGTCAACTGGAGCTACAGAGTGAGCTTCAGGCCAGCTGGGGCTCCAGAGTGAGAGCCTTCCTCAAAACAAAACAAACAAACAAAAAGAACAAATACCCCCCCCCCCAAAAAAAAAAGGCAAACAAACAAAAACCCTTAAAGAAGCTGGGTGGTGGTGGCTCAAGCCTTCAATCCCAGCACTCAGTAGGCAGAGCACGTTGATCTCTGCTGTGGGATGGTCTGTATGTCAAATGTGTTGTTGATTGGTCAATAAATAAATCACTGATTGGTCAGTGGCCAGGCAGGAAGTATAGGTGGGACTAACAGAGAGGAGAATTGGGAGAACAGGAAGCTGGGTGAAGGAGACACTGCCAGCCGCCATCAGGACAAGGAAGATGTAAAGTACCGGTAAGCCACAAGCCACGTGGCAAGGTATAGATGAATAGAAATGGATTAATTTAAGCTGTAAGAACAGTTAGCAAGAAGCCTGCCACGGCCATACAGTTTGTAAGCAATATAAGTCTCTGTGTTTACTTGGTTGGGTCTGAGTGGCTGTGGGACTGGCGGGTGAGAGAGATTTGCCCTGACCGTGGGCCAGGCAGGAAAACTCTAGCTACAGATCTCTGTGAGTTCAAGATCAGCCTGTTCTACAGAACAAGTTCAACATTGGCTACACAAAGAGACCCTCTCTCAAAAAGAAAAAAACCTTAATTAAATAGATATGTTTACTTTTTTTTTTTTTTTTTACATTTTTTTTTGATTCATGATCTCTCTAAGTATCTGCCTGATATAGGTGCTGGGTCGACCTGAGTTCCCTGTGACAGCAGAGTGTTAGGAGCTGTGCCATCTCTTCCCCAAAAAATCCAAGTACTAAATCTCTGCAGTTTTAAATCAACAGGTTCACTTTTTCAAACATTTAAATGTTGATACTTTATCACCACAAAGCATTCAAATAATTATGAGGATCATCTCCATGAGAAAAATAAATTCACATGGCACACTAGTGATCTTCAAGAATTACATTCAAGAGACTAGTCTTCCTAGAACAAAGAGTTTCTATTTGTCACCTCAATTCCTTACATGTTTAATTTTATTTTTGAGCCCAGGTCTCACTGTGTGGTCCTAGCTGGCCTAGAAGTGACAGACCCATCTGCCTCTGCCCCACAAGGTTTAGGATTAAGGCACATGTCACCATACATACAAAGACCATACTTATGCTCTTTACATAACATCTACACAATATATCACAAGCTGAGTGGTGAATAAGAAAAAAAATGCCTTCTAGATCTCAAATAAATATACCATGTTCATAGTATGTTTCTTTTTAACATTGTCTGGACCTTCTCTCCTTGTTTCAATTTCTTTATTGAGGTTTTTTTTTTTTTATGTGTGTTTTGTGCATGCCTGAATGTATGTACCTGCATGACTAGTTCTCCCAGAGGACAGAAGAGAGGTCAGATCCCTTTCAGTCACAGTTATAGGCATGTGAGACAACCATGCTGTGTGTTGGGCACCAGGCTCAGGTCATCTGCAAGAGCAGCACAGTCTGGACAGGCAAGCCTTCTCTGCAGACACTGCAGGTTTCTGAAGCTGATGAGCCAGTACACTTGGAAGATGGTTTACTTAACTTTTCTAACAATAAAAACATGGCAGCCAAAGCCACCCACTCAATGCAACCTCAAAAAGAGCGAGAGTCATTGTAAAATTATCTGTCATGGTCATCATGGCTGTCTTCATGTTCACAAGTAAGAGGTCGCCAATAAACATGAGCTTATGCTTTGAAATTGCCAGATACTCTATGTGCTGGAACGTGAAGATAATTGACCCCAGCAGGGTCATCTTGGAAGGGAAAGCCATCTTCAGTCACCCATCACCTACTGCTTTCAGTCTCTTTAGCCATTGTTTATAAGATGTGACAATATACCACATGCACCTCTAATCCATCCAGGGGCTGTCACTGACTGTCAACCACTTCTGTAATCAGCATCAGCACGTGACTCCACCTGCTGTTTCCCAAGGTCAGGTACAAATGAGTAGCGCTGGGAAACTAGATCACCTGAGCCAAAATCATACAGTGAGCCAGACTGAACCTGCCAGTCAAGTGTTCGTGTGGCTTTAAAGAACCCTCAGTGGAAGGACTGCAGGCAGGACACAGGATGAAATTCCTCCACAGAGCAGTGGAGCACAGCAGTAAAGCATCTGGACAGGGATTCTTCACGTCATTGCCACTGCTGCTGGCTGCTGCTTCAGCACCGTCACAGATGCCAGACAGGGTGTCAAAAAGTGGACTGTGGACTTGGGGCAAAGGCCAGGGTGCCATAGTCCCACGTGGACTCCAGACAAAGACTGACACTAATGGTTCTAAAAGCTGGGGTGGCAGAGCCTGCACATGCTTTGCCATTTGCTCTTTTGAGATAGAGACTCTCTTTGAACCCAGGCTTATCTAAACCTCACAGTGGTCTCCTTGCAACAGTGTGCTCAGTACAGAGTAGAGTTGTGTGCCACGCCTAGCTTATGTTTATTTCATTAGTAAATGTGCAGAATTACTAGAAGTCAGGCATGGGTGGTGCAGGCCTTTAATCTTAGCACTCTGCAGCAGAGGCAAACTGATCTTTATGATCTTGAGGCTAGCCTGGTCTGCATAGTGAGTTCAAGACCAGGAAGGGCTTCAGAGTGAGACCTTGAAGAAGAAAATGAAATAATAGAAGCAAGATGTAAAAATAAGTATTCTTAATGTGGCTCACTTATTTTTCCTAATGATGCAGAATTCAGAGGAAAAAAAATCTGTCGACTCATATGTCAAGTGTGCAGTAAAATATGTATATTTAGTCATCAGAATATTGAGACTTTCTAGTAAATATGGAATGATTAAGTAAATATAAACTCCATAGGGTTTAGTTCACTAAATCCTGTATTTATTTACATTGATGGGCCTTTTCTATACAATAATTGTTTAAGAGACCGAAGATTTCTGGTACAACTTTTTAAATCAAACTTTCTACAAAAATGAAAATCATATCATGTTTTCCACTGCTGGCCTGAGGTATTGCTTAGCCCAGAAAGTGGCAGGTTTCTTTGTTCTTTCTCAGTTTCATAGCAGAACCTCACTAATGCACCAGAAAAGAGTCCTACTAAGTGCAGGAATAGTTCAGGGAAGTCTTTGCAGTCCAGCCCCAAGTTCTGCTGCAATGCCAATCTCTGCAGTTTTCTGGGATTTCTGTGCTTGGGTGGAAGCCAGGGATGGGAAACTTTGTGCTGTGTCTCTTCACAACACTCTGTCCCTAAAGGAGCTGCTCCTGTCACTCGGGCATCACTAGCCAATCAGGGCCTCCAGATGGACTACCAGTCAGAATAGGGTGGGCACTTCCGGTACACCATGCTGCAGGCTCGGCGGCTCCGGGACTGAGGAAGAGTCTCTTGTTCCGTGTCCTGCGCTGTGACCCACTGCCGGGAGCTGTGAGGAGAGCGGGGCGAGCTCGGAATCCGCTATGGTGAGCGAGGGGCCGCCGTCCTCGCGGGGAGGGGCCGCGGGAGCCGGAGTGGGGTCCCGGGGCTGTGGGAACCGGCGGCCTACGCGGCGCCCCTTGAGGTCCGTGAGGTCCTCGCTGTCCCTGG
The DNA here is from genome assembly GCF_949786415.1 of Peromyscus eremicus. NCBI lineage: Eukaryota > Metazoa > Chordata > Mammalia > Rodentia > Cricetidae > Peromyscus > Peromyscus eremicus. Next base: position 9,290,224 of record NW_026734286.1, on the reverse strand, counting down.
AACTCCGGGGTCCTGTGGCTTCTGAATGACTTATAGCCGCGGCTATGGCCGCGGCTGCGCAGAACGTGGTGGGGTACAATGTGAGGATTTGTCAATATTGTAGACGTCACCATGCTGTGCACGCGCATGAGCAGTTTTCATCGTTGTCTATGGAAGGCAGATTGGCTAACTCTCTGAGCATTAGTTTCTCTAGTGTCTTCTAGAAGTTCTGCACTTGGCACTGAACATTCAGGTGTAGATCCGTCTGCAGTTAATTCTGTGCAGGGGGTCAATTCTGTGTCATTAACTCATTTGCATGTAGATGCCAGGGTGGTCCAGTCACGAGTGTTAGTAAGGCCAGCCTTACTGTGATTCCTGGCCTCCTGTGTCACAATTGACTCTATATTAATTATGTCTTTATTTCTAAATTTCCTCTTATGTTCTATTGATCTTTGTATTCTTTCCCAGACATTCCAGTCTTTATTGCAGTTGTATGAAAAGTTTTTAAGTCAGATGATGTCACTGTGTGTATGTTATTTACTCAATCTTGTGTTGATAATTTTTTAAATTGTTAGACATCTTATTGGACCTTTGTTGTATCTATAGCACAAATTCTGTATTGAAATAATGTTGAGGCTTCCTGTCCACAGTCGTGGAATTTCTTTCCTTTGTTCCAGTCCCTTGATTCTTTCAACTGTGAAGTTAATAGCTTTGGTTACAGATATTTGTTACATTTCTTTTGTATTTCTGGTTGTTTAATCCATGGTGACACATGAAAGATATGAGGGTATGTGTTTTTTATTTACCAAGTTTATTTATTTCATGTATATGAGTGTTTTCCTAGAATGGATGGATGTTCATCGCCTATGTGTTTGGTGCCCACAGAAGAAAGCAGGGGACATAAGATCCCCTGCAATAGCATCTACTGATGATTGTGTGCCACCATGTTAGTACTGGGAACCAAACCCAGGACTTCTGCAAGAGCAACAAGTGTCTTAACTGCTGAGTCATCTCTCCAGTCCTAAACATGACAGATTTTCAAAACTTTATGTGTGTGTGTGCACATGTACACGCTGAGAAGCCAGTGTTAAGAGAGTTGAGGTTTGCTTAACAACCTGTCTTTAGGGGTTGAGAGATAGATGACTCAGGAGGTATGCTGATTAGGTTTGGTCAGCTTGACACAAGCTAGAGTCAGACTGGCCTTCAGGCAAACTTATGGGGTATTTTCTTCCTTAATGATTGATGGGGCCCATCCCACTGTGGTTGGTGCTACCCTGGGCAGGTGGTCCTGAGTTCTATAAGGGTCAAACTGAGCAAGCCATGCTAGCAGGAGGGCAGTAAGCAGCATTGCTCCAGGTTGACGTATGTGGAGTGCATAAGCCTATGGTGTATCTGAGTTAGCAAATCTGTTCCTGGCCAGCTCCTCTTTGTGTGTTAGGTAGAGCTGGAGGCTTGTAATTACTGAAGAGAATGTTCTTTGTTAAGGTCTAATAGTGTGCTCTAAGGTTGCCTGGATCCTAGTGTGTAGCTCCACAATCCATTGACATTACTGTCCCCCTAAATCCACTCCTCAATTCTTGGATTAAAGGTTTTTGGCACCTCACAGTGCGAAATCTACCCATTTGAGTCACAGAGTGGGATGTCCATTTCAGTAATAGGAAACTTGTTTGTATTTGGAGCATGGTCTGGTTTCCACTGAGGCCAGAATAGAGGGAATAGTTTATAGTATACATCACAGGGGAAACAGACTAGGCAATGGCTTAGATTACAAATTGTTTAATATTAAGACAGTGAGCTGCAGAGGTTTCAGAAGAAGAATCTGATGGGACAGGGCGAGCACCTTTCTGTGTATTTCCCAGTCTGTTAATTCATACCATGTGAATGAAGGAAAACCAAATTGATGTGTGTTCAGTTTGTGGATGTTACTTTGAGCCACTGAAATTTCTGATTGGGCAACTCTCTCGTGTTGATAAGTGCAATCCTGGTTGTCTCACTTCAGTCAGGTGAGAATTGAGACACAGGGCATCTGGCTGTGGCTTGTGTGTCAGTGTACAGCAGTCAGCACTCAACATTTTACACAGAGAAGACCATACAGTCAGTTATTTATGACATTCCCTCTACCAGGAAAGGACCTACTCTTTCACAGTCAGTATAGGTACGTGTTTTTAAGGTTTATTTTTACCTCCTTTGTTGGAATCTCTGTTAGTGTTATATTGCTTTGAAGAGACACCATGACCATGGCAACTGTTATAAAGGAAAGCATTTAATTGGGGCTGGCTTACATTGTCAAAGGTTTAGTTCATTGTCATAATGGTGAGGGATGTGGTGGCATGCAGGCAGACATGGTCCTGAAGAAGTGCTTGAGAGTTCTACATTTGGATCTGGAGGCAGCAAGAAGAGAGAAGGCCACTGGGCCAGGTTTGGGCCCTTGAAACCTCAGAGCCCACCTGCAATGACACACTTCCTCCAACAAGACCACACCACCTAATCCTTCTCAAATAGTGCCACTCCCTGATGACTAAGTACTCAGTCACAGGGCATATGGGGCCATTCTCATTCAGACACCACAGTGTCACTTCTGTTCTCCAGTGACTCCCAGTTACTAAGAACTTTATTCATGATGGTGGGGCCACATACCTTTAGTCCCAGCACTCCAGAGGCAGTGGCAGGCGGATCTCTGTGTTTGAGGCCATTCTGGTTTAAGAGTGAGTTCTAGGACAGCCAGGGATACACTGAGAAACCCTGTCTCAAACATCCCTCAAAAAAAAAAAAATCCCTCAAAAAGAACAGACTTGATTTGATGTTTCTCAAGTAGTTATTCATGTATTTATTTTGAGAGCAATGTGCCATGTAGCCCAGGCTTGCCTGATACTATGTCCTTGAGAATTGCCTTGGACATCTAGACCTGCCTCTGCCACCCAGGGCTGAGAATACAGATATGCAGGTCAGAAGGAAAGAGACAAGGAATTGAGTGTCCTCATGGAGCCCAGGCTTTTATTAGGGATTTCTGATGCAGAGGAAGCAGTGTAGGAATCTGCATCCATTGCCTACCTGCAGGCTGGTGTAGCATGAATCTTAAAGAGTCTTATTAATAAGAACAAACCTCGGGCCAGTTATTGGGGTGAATGCTGGAAGGTCAGAGAGACAGAACAAGCCACAGCTACCTCACCTCGCCACTTCCTCAGCTGGTTCTGTTTCCTCAGACTGGAAGCTTCTGTATCCTCATCCCAATGGCTCTCAGCTAAACTGCTGCTTGAAAGCCTGAAGCTTAACCAGCTAAAAGCTTAACCAGCCAAATGCTTCTAGTTTCTGGTCCTCACACCTTATATACCTTTCTGCCTTCTACCACCACTCCCTGGGATTAAAGGCGTGAGTCACCATGCTCGGCTGTATCCTTGAACAGATGGATTTCTGCTTCTGGAATGCTAGGATTAAAGGCGTGTGCTACCATTGCCTATCCTAAGTATCTAGTGGCTTTTCTGTTCTCTGACCCCAGATAAGTTTATTGGGGTACACAATATTTTGGGGAACACAATACCACCACATTTCCCCTTTTTTGTCTAAAATTAAAAAAAGCTTATAACTAATACAAGAAAAACTATCCAATAAGTATATACAATATATGCAGTCAAGAATTACATTAACGATGCCTAGTCCATTAACATTTGACAGATTCAGACAAAAAACTCCATTATATATATTAACAATCCAGTCCAGTAACATTTGATAAACTCAGACAAAAATTTTATTACTCATCCTATTTAAAACAAGTAATTCCTTTTTAAAAGTACTTTTTTTTTCATAATAGATTCAGTAATCTACCATTTTTCATTTTTATATCTTCCTCTTTTTCTTTTTAGTGTAGATTCAGTGATCTACCCATTTATCCTATTATTTCTTTATCTTCTTAGAGTAGGTTCGATTTACTTCATACATATATTCTCTTTTTTCTGTTTTCTTTCTTTCTTTTTTTTTTTAAAATAAAACCTCTGAATCTAATCTCCTTGTTCAGCTTTTTTCCTGACCATTAACAATTGACAACTTGTAGCCAACCATCATAAACAATGACAATATCCAAAACTCATTAAACGACCAAAAACCTCCCGTCCCACCTCTTGGGAATGTGGGTGTCATTTTCTTAAAATTACTTCCTCTTTCTAGGGGTGAAGACATCTTTAGGGGATCCTGAAAAGAAAATTTTTGGGTTAATTGTCAAGTCTTGCATCATTTGTCCAGTCTCTGCATAATAGGAAAGTTCAGGGCTTGTTTCAAGTCCTTGTTCGAGTAGTCTGTCAGGCTGGATCATCTCAGCTAGTCATCTCAAAATTGTTCTGACCAGTTTGTAGTCCAAAGTCAATCTTTCCATGGTGTTAATCAGCTTAATAGCTTTACCATAGTCTATGTGGAATCATCTTTGTGGAGTCCTGTCTTCCTTTTGAAGATTTCAAAGTCGCTGTTAGGCGTGGTCATGGTTCCCTATAGGTGTGTGTTTTTTTTTTTTTTTTTGGTACCTCCTCTGTGGTTTGGAGTAATCACAATCTGATAAATGTCTGTCTCTCGGAACCACGAATGTTCTTCCCTAAAAGAGAAAATCTTCACAGCAATTTCTCCCCACCATTTGTCTCGCCAAACTTTTCCAAACTGACCTTTGTGGATGCTTTCTTGTAACACAATGGTCCTGGCAATTCTTCTCTGAACAAGCAGTAGTAAACCCTTTGTCCCAGGTAGCAGCATCACCGCAGTCACCAACATGATGAGAAGGAGCCAGCAATTCTGAGCAGCAGCCGCTGCCTCCATAGTTCCACCGCCACTGTTTGTGGCCAGGTCCCAGGGCCGAAACTTCTCCCTAGTAAGCCTCCTAGGCAGGCCTCAAACTTGGGATCCTCCTGCCTCCGCCTCCCTCAGTAAATCCAACCAATGTGCCACCACAACTGGCAACATGTAGTTTGGCCACAGGCAAGTAGCTTTTTTGTGAATTCGTCATAACATGAACGTTGGGCGCTGGTGTAGTCACAGCAGAGAAAGGGATGAGGTTGCAAGGATTCCTGTTTTGTCTGCAGTTGAAATTGCCAGTGAGCACTTAGGAGATCAGTTTTAGGTGATTGATAAATGTCCTGATCAATGTTTATTTGGGTTCCACAGACTGGGGCAACCAAGATTTTGGATAAAGAAGTGAATTTCCTTCTAGAAACCAAATTGCCATAGTTCCAGTAGTTCAACCAGAGCAGAGAGCTGGATTAATTGTTGTGGTCCTGCTTAATTGGCCTGTTATTTTGCTGGTTGAAAATGTATAGTCCAAGAGAAAGGGTTTGGGTCATCCTTGGTGTGCTCCAATATAAATTGTTAGGCCCCTAGCATGGGGCTATAAAGCCTGTTTCAGTGTTCTCAGATAATTTCTTGAGACTATAATTCCATCATTTGGCCTTTCCCCGCTCCCAGCCCCCCATAAATCATTCCTTGCCTTCAAGTTCATGGCCTCCTTTTGCTTTGTAGTTCCTATTTAAATTTGACCTATAGCTTTTTAAAAAACTTATTTAACTTTTTAAAAATCTTTTTAAACTTTATTTATGTGCATTGGCATCGGGGCCCCTGGAACTGGAGTTACAGACAGCTATGAGCTGCCATGTGGGTGCTGGGACTTGAATCCAAGTCCACTGGAAGAGCAGTCAGTGCTCTCACCTGCTTAACCGTCTCTCCAGCCCCCTGACCTGTAGTTTTTTAAAACACCCTTTTCTTCAAACTCATTAAGATGCACTCTGTCCTATCTTTGAATGAGAAACTGCAATGGGTAGGAGTCTACCTGCTTAGATTTTGGTTGTGAGCCTAGCCTTTTGAGGCTGAGCCATCTCACCAGCCCACTGTACCTGTTCACTATTGCTTGATTCCACAATACCAAGGCAGGCCCCTAGTACATAGAATTAAGTATTGCATCTTTTTCATTAGTGTGGCTTAAGTTGAATCTCCCTGCTTTGTAGGGGTGGTTTCTAGGTGGAGACATTCACCTGCCTCCATTTAATTTTAGACCTTCATGCAGGCCAGAGGTTCTGTTCTCTTGACTACAGGGCTTTTTCTACTAGCAGGCCTTAGTTACTGCTTTTAACTTTGCTCCTTCCTAAAGCCCCTAGACTCCCTTAGCTCAGACATCAGAGCTCCCACACAGGTTTGGCATCTTTGATCTCTGGTGAGGATGAAACTGCTGAGAGTTCCAGTGACACTTCTGGCTTTTTGTCAAGAAAGCAACTGATTCCTTTTGTTTGAGGACTTTTTACCCTCACCAGTTTAGCCAGTTCTTATCTCACCCTCTCTGAAGAATTAACCTTACCAGTATTGGAGCAACAATTGATCTGGCTTCTTCCAACTGTATTTGGGGTGTCAGGTGGCAGTATTGGGGTACCCCACCAGGGATCTTCCCTCAAAGATCCCAACTGTCAGATATAGAGAGGAAAGGAGGTCTATGGCTGGTGTCTTAAAGGATTAAAATGTCAAAAGTCCATTAGTCTGTCTTGATAGGCTTTCAGGAGCCCTTCCATTAGACTCCTGGTTTTCCTTTGGCCTCTAAGGTTATTCTCCAGAGCAATTAACCCACCATAGCTTTCACATCCTTTGAAAGTTCTTGCATGAGCTAAAAGTCAGCATGATGCCCTTCTCATGTGGCTTCTAGATGGGAGAGAAGAGATATTTACCATCATTTCATGTTTATGTTAAAACAATGCTGGCTGGTCTCCCTTGGCTACAGGCAGATGCTTCAATGAGCCAAAGTCTGATGTCTTACATCTGGACAACATCTTTTTATCAAGAAGGAAATATTAGTGAAATATATTTGTCTAATTAACATCTCCTGTAGACTTACACTTAATATCTGTGGTGTGTGATCCCTTGGGTTGTTACCAAGTCTTTTAGTCTTTGGTTAAACTTTCCTGCTGAGTGCTGAAGACTGTGCAGATGGCCAAAGTAATTTTTCTTCTCTTTGTCAAGGACAGTTGTGCAACTGATCGCATGTGGGCTTGAGAAGACCTTCAGGCTCCTGTAGCCCTTTTACCAATTGTCCATCAATGTGAGAATGAGTCAAAGCCTTGCTTGACAAACTTGTTTACTTTGAAACCTGGATTGACCCTCCTTTTGGTAGACTTGACAATGTTTTGAATTCATTGAGTGGGGTTTCCCTGCTCTCCACATTTATAATCTATCAATCTCTTTTATATTTCTCAATATATCTATGTCACATTATCAGTCTAAATAGAGGTTGAACATGAAATGACTCAGACTAAAGTCCCCTTTTAGAGATGGTTTTGTATACATCGGGCTGCCTGTGTTAGAAAAAGTGCAGCATAGTTTATCATATGTAATGTGGGATTAAGTACTCATAGTTTAGAGACTATAGGACACCAAAAACTATTCGGAGAATTTCCACAGAGCTACACCTGGTTTGACTCCAGATTGTTAGCACCTAGATTTAATCTGCCTTTTGTGATTGCTACCTTTTGTTTCTCAGTATCTTCTATGTGAATCTTCTCTGAGAGTCTTTCTGAAAGTGCAAAGCCTATGCAAATTTGGTTGAAGAACCTGGAACACCACAGGTTATTTTTTTGGCTGAGAATTTGCATTTAGCATTGTCCCTTTGGGAAGCTTACATGAAAGGTATCAGGGTGCGAAGATTAACTTGCTAAAAGGTGTAAATTGGAGGGCACTTTGATAATCTACAGTCTGGAGAGACGACCCTCCTCATCCTTCCCCCGCCCCCCCCCCCCCCCGATGGAAAAGGCCACAGTCATCTTTGAGGTGCCTCTGTCTATTGATTTTAGGGACCTTCTTGTACACCCACACCAGATATACAACAGAAAACATCTAAAGTAACTGAGAAAAGCAATATTAGAATGTTCTTTTTTCATAGCTTGTTTATTTCAAAGCAAACAGAATTAAAGTAAAAGCATGGGTTCCCAGGGCATGCTTGGGGAGATACAAGAATGGACATCAAAGTGAACCAGAACAGTCCCAAGTATCTTTGGGGAAAAAAAAAGGTATGGATGTTCCAAGATGAGGTTGGGAGAATGAGGTAAGGCCTTAAGACCCAGGGTAGCCTGTGTCTGCAGCCTCTAGCTGTCCTGGGTGCTCACTGACAGCTGCTTGTCTAGTGTTGGGGTGCATCATGGAGAGCAGGTCAGTTGAAGAAAGAAGGCACTCCCAAGATCAAATTTTAAGGCCTATGTGGCTGCAGGAAGGTCCAGTCTCTTCTGATAGATTGAACCCCACAGTCGTACAAAGGTGTATTTATTGAAAGTTACACAAAGTACTTCCTCATACCAAGGTCCCTAATGGAATTTAATTTACATTTCTTACTGAAGGAAAGCATCACATGCCCCCATGACTCTAGTCCTTTATTATGTATCATGTGCAATACACAATCCAAGAGCTTCAGGTGTGCCTGAGGTGTCTTGTGACCAAAGTTATGGGATGGCTGCAAAGCCCTTTCAGCAAAACAATCACTATTTTCTACAAGGATTCTTCAAGGTAATAGGATTAAATGAAACTGTGTTATCTGAAAGGCGTTCCATAACATCCATTCCAGATACATCAGGTAACTTAACTGAAAAGTTTTCCTTAATTTCTTGTTGTAAATTATAAGACACTTGAGAACCATTAGTGTGACTCAACAAATGCAATTTAACTTTTCCCAATCATACTTGCTTTCATTAAACTTTAAAGGTGTAATATAATAAGTTGTAACATTTTAATCACATTTTAATGTGATTTGTTCCTTTAAAGTCTCTAACTGATGTTCTAAAAGTAATACAGCTTGCCTCAAGTCAGCCATTTCCTTTTTTTAATTAAAAATTTTTATTTTTATTTAAAAATTTTTTTCATTTTACATACCAACCACAGTTCCCCCTTCCTTCCCTTTTCCTAGTCCCCCTCCCCTCCCCTCCACCTTACCTCCCATCTACTCCTCATAGGGGGTAAGGCCTCCCTTGGGTAGTCAACACAGGCTGACATACCAAGAGTGGGCAGGACCAAGCCCCTCCCCCTGGATCCTGGCTGAGCAGGGCATCCCACCATAGGGAATGGGCTCTAAAAGCCCAGTTCATGTACCCAGGATAAGCCTGGTCCCTCTGCCAGGGGCCCCACAAACAGATCAAACCATACAACTGTCACCCACATTCAGAGGGTCTAGTTCAGTCCCATGCAGCCTCCCCAGCTGTCAGTCCAGAGTCCATGAGCTCCCACTAGCTTGGATCAGCTGTCTTTGTGGGTTTCCCCTTCATGGTCTTGACCCCCCTTGCTGAATATAGTCTGTTCTCTCTCTCTTCAACTGGACTCCAGGAGCATCGCCCAGTGCTTGGCTGCGGGTCTCTGCATCTGCTTCCATCAGTCATTAGATGTAGGTTTTATGATGATAATTAGGGTAGTCACCAGTCTGACTACAGGGGAAAGCTAGTTCAGACACCCTCTCCACTATTGCTAGGAGTCTTAGCTGGGGTCATCCTTGTGGGTTCCTGGGGATTTCCCTAGCACCAGATTCCTCTTTAACCCCATCATAGCTCCCTCTGTCAAGATATCTCTTTGATTGCTCTTCCTCTTAGTCTCTCTCCCAACTTGGCCTTTTTTTTCTTTTATTTATTATTAATTTTTCCATTCATTTTACATATCAACCACAGATCCCCTTCTCCGCCCTCCTACTACCCCCCCAGCCTTCCGCCCCAACCCACTCCCCATTCCTACCCTTTCCAAGGCAAGGCCTCGCATGGGGAGTCAGCAGAGCCTGGTACATTCAGTTGAGGCGGGTCCAAGCCCCTCCCCCTGCACCAAGACTGTGTAAGGTGTCTTACCTTAGGCACTGGGCTCCAAAAAGCCTGCTCATGCACCAGGGATGGATCCTGATCATACAGCCAGGGGGCCTCTTAAACAGTTCAAGCTATGCAGAGTGCTTAGTCCAGTCCCATGGGGGCTCCATAGCTGTTGGTCCACAGTTCATGAGTTCCTACTAGTTTGGTTTGGTTGTCTCTGTAGATTTCCCCATCATGATCTTGATGCCCCTTGCTCATAGAATCCCTCTTCTCGCTCATCGACTAGATTACTGGAGCTCAGCCTGGTGCTTGGCTGTGGATCTCTGCATCTCCTTCCATCAGTTACTGGGTGAAGGCTCTATGATGACAGGGTATTCACTAATATGATTACCAGAGTAGGCCAGGTCAGGCACCCTCTGCACTATTGGTAGCAGTCTAAGGTGGGCTCATCCTTGTGGATTCCTGGGAACTTCCTTAGCACCCTGTTTCTCCCTATTCCCATGCTGCCTCCATCTATCATGGTATCTCTTTCCTTGCTCTCCCACTCTGTCCCTGTTCCAGCTTGAACTTATGTTCTCATCCCCCATCCCATACTCTCCATTGGCTCCTTTCACCCCCAGTTTGCTCATGGAGATCTCATCTATTTCCCCTTCCCAGGGCAATCCATTCATCCCTCTTAGGGACCTCCTTGTTAGCTAGCTTCTCTGGAGCTGTGGGTTGTAGTCTGATTATCCTTTGCTTTACATCTAGTATCCACTTATGAGTGAGAATATACCATATTTGTCCTTCTGAGTGTGGGTTACCTCACTCAGGATGATATTTTCTAATTCCATCCATTTGCCAGCAAATTTCATGATGTCATTGTTTTTTTACTGCTGAATAGTACTCCATTGTGTGTGTGTGTGTGTGTACACACACACACACACACACACACACACACACACACACACACACACACACACACATTCTTCATTCATTCTTTGTTGAGGGGCATCTAGGTTGTTTCCAGGTTCTGATTATTATAAATAATGCTGCTATGAACATAGCTGAGCATGTGTCCTTGTGGTATGATTGAGCATTCCTTAAGTATATGCCCAAGAGTGCTATCATTGGGTCTTGAGGTAGATTGATTCCCAATTTTCTCAGAAACCACCATACTGATTTCCAAAGTGGCTGTACAAGTTTGCACTCCCACCAGTAGTGGAGGAATATTCCCCTTGCTCCACATCCTCTCCAACATAAGCTGTCATCAGTGTTCATGATTATAGCCATTCTGATAGTCGTTTTGATTTGCATTTCCCTGATGACTAAGGATGTTGCCAACTCGTTCTTCTTGATCCCTCATGTCCTCGTCTCCCTCCCCTCCCCTCTACTCCTCTCCTAGTTTACCCAGGAGGACTTAGCCATTTCCCCTTCCTGGAGTGATCCATGTGTGACCCTCCTAGGGTCCTCCTCTTTAGCTAGCTTCTCTGAGGTTGTGGATTATAGCCTGGTTATCCTTTGCTTTGCATCTAATATCCACTTATGAGTGAGTACATACCATGTTTGCCTTTCTGGGTCTGGGTTACCTCACTCAGGATGATTTTTTTCTAGTTCCATCCATTTGCCTGCAAATCTCATGATATCGTTGTTTTTTACCACTGTATAAAAATACTCCATTGTGTAAACGTACCACATTTTTTTTTAAAAAATCTATTCTTTGGTTGAGGGGCATTCAGGTTGTTTCCAGGTTCTGGATATTACGAATAATGCTGCTATGAATATAGTTGAGCAAATGTCCTTGTGGTACAGTTGAACATCTTTTGGGCATGTGCCCAAGAGTGGTATAGCTGGGTCTTGAGGAAGATTGATTCCCAGTTTTCTCAGAAACTGCCATACTGATTTCCAAAGTGGCTGTATAAGTTTGCACTCCCACCAACAGTAGAGGAGTGTTCCCCTTGCTCTACATACTCTCAAATATAAGCTGTCATCAATGTTTTTGATCTTAGTCATTCTGACAGGTGTCAGATGGTATCTCAGAGTCATTTTGATTTGCACTTCCCTTATGACTAAGGATGTTGAGCAATTCCTTAAATATTTTTCAGCCATTTGAGATTCTTCTCTTGAGAATTCTCTATTTAACTCTGTAGCCCATTTTTTAATTGGATTGTTTGTTATTTTGATGTCTAGTTTCTTGAGTTCTTTATATATTTTGGAGATCAGCCCTCTGTCTGTTGTGGGGTTGGTGAAGATCTTTCCCCATTCTGTAGGCTGACGTTTTGTTTTATTACTGTGTCTTTTGCCTTACAGAAGCTTCTCAGTTTCAGGAGGTCCCATTTATTAATTGTTGCTCTTAGTGTCTGTGCTACTGGTGTTATATTTAGGAAGTGGTCTCCTGTGCCAATGTGTTCAAGACTACTTCTTACTTTCTCTTCTGTCAGGTTCAGTGTAACTGGATCTATGTTGAGATCTTTGATCCACTTGGATTTGAGTTTTGTGCATGGCCATGGAAATGGATCTATTTGCAATCTTCTACATGTCGACATCCAGTTATGGCAGCACCATTTGCTGAAGATGCTTTCTTTTTTTCATTGTACAATTTTGGCTTCTTTCTCAAAAATTAGGTGTTCATAGGTACGTGGATTAATGTCAGGGTCTTCAATTAGATTCCATTGGTCCACATGTTGGTTTTTTTATGCCAATTCCAAGCTGTTTTTTTTGTTTGTTTGTTTTTTTTGGTTTTTCGAGACAGGGTTTCTCTGTGTAGCTTTGCGCCTTTCCTGGGACTCACTTGGTAGCCCAGGCTGGCCTCGAACTCACAGAGATCCGCCTGGCTCTGCCTCCTGAGTGCTGGGATTAAAGGCGTGCGCCACCATCGCCCGGCTCCAAGCTGTTTTTAACTACTATAGCTCTATAGTCGAGCTTGAGGTCAGGGATGGTGATCCCTCCAGAAGTTGCCTTGTGCAGGATTGTTTTAGCTATCCTAGGTTTTCTGTTTTTCCATATGAAGCTGAGTATTGTTCTTATGAGGTCTGTGAAAAATTGTGTTGGGATTTTGATGGGGATTGCATTGAATCTGTAGATTGCTTCTGGTAAGATTGCCATTTTTACTGTGTTAATCCTACCTATCCAAGAGCATGGGAGATCTTTCCACTTTCTGATATCTTCTTCAATTTCTTTCTTCAAAGACCTAAAGTTCTTGTCATACAAGTCTCTCACTTGCTTATTTAGAGTTACCCCATGTTATTTTACATAATTTGTGGCTATTGTAAAGGGTGAGGTTTCTCTGATTTTTTTTTCTCAGCCCATTTATCATTTGTATGCAGGAGAGCTACTGATTTTTTTGAGTTAATCTTGTATCCTGCCACATTACTGAAGGTGTTTTTCAGCTGTAGAGGTTCCCTGGTAGAATTTTTCTGATCACTTATGTATGCTATCATATCATCCGCCAATATCGAAAGTTTGACTTCTTCCTTTCCACTTTGTATCCCTTTTATCTCCTTTTGTTGTCCTATTGCTCTAGCTAGAACTAGGTTCTGGTGGTGCACTAGGAGCACTGGCACTTACCCATCTCTTTCTCCAATAGATGCAGGAGGTGTCTGTGTCTGAGGCAGCTGCTCTTGGTCCAGTCTGTGCTTGCTCTGTCTGTGTCTGAGGGGGCTACTCTTGGTCCAGTTGGAGCTCTTGGTCTAATTGGAGCTGGCAGATTCTGTGTCTCAGGAAGCCACTGAGGTCTCAGGGGGATGGGTGGGTTTAGGGTAGGGAGTGGGTCTTGTAGATTATGGGGTTCAATGAGACGTGTTGGTGGGATAGCCTGCCTGCAGGAATCTTCCCTGCTAGCCTGCAACTGGGGAAGCCATGGGTGGGTGTGGGGGCGCACTTACCTCTTGGTTCAGTCAGAGCTGGTGGGTTCTCTAATAATGTTTCTTTTACAAATGTAGGTGCCTTTGTATTTGGGGCATATATGTTCTGAATTGAGACTTCATCTTGATGGCTTTTTCCTGGGATGACTATGAAATTTCCTTCTCCACCTTTTTTGATTAATTTTAGTTTGAAGTCTATTTTGTTATATATTAGAATAGTTACACCAGCTTGTTTCTTAGGTCCATTTGATTGGAAAATCTTTTCCTAACCCTTTACTTTGAGATGATGTCTATCTTTGAGGTTGAGATGTGTTTCTTGTATGTAGATCCTGTTTTCGTACCCATTCTGTTAGCCTGTGTCTTTTTATAGGCGAATTGAGTCCATTGACATTTAGAGATATTAATAACCAGTGATTATTAATTCTTGTTATTTTTGGTTTTGTTGTTGTTGGTAGTGTGTGTGCTGATTTCCTTTCTTAGGGATTTGCTGGTGTGGGGCTATCTATTGCTGGTGTTTTCGTGTGTACAGCTAACTTCCTTGAGTTGGAGTTTTTCTTATAGTACTTTCTGTAGGGCTGGATTGTGGATATATATTGTTTAAATCTGGTTTTGTCTTGGAATATCTTGTTCTCTCCATCTATGGTGATTGAAAGCTTTGCTTGATATAGTAGTCTGGGCTGGCATCTGTGGTTTCTTAGTGTCTGCATTACATCTGTCCACATAAATTGTTTGATCCACACTGTTAATAGTTGGCTAGTTACATTAATGTGTTACTTGGGATCTATGAAATAGCATCTTTTAAAGATTTTTATAAAAACAATCCAGTGTATTGCCTAAAGTTACCTCTTAAAATCCTATAGAGATTGTCTTTAATGCTTTTATAGATGGCATATGTATAAAGGACCATGGAAATAGAAGCTGGTTATAGAATTGCTCAATTGTTATTACTCCCATATTTAAAAGGCAAAGCAGCTCCAGTGAGTAGGACAGGAGGTTTTGGAAATACTGGGGAAAAAGGTATTTTGGCAAATGATCATTAATGATGAAGGCCTAAATTAAACATAAAATTAAATGGGATTGAGATTGAAGGATTATTGGATTCTGATACTGATGTATCTATAATTTCACAAGAATCCTGGGATCCCAACGGGCCTTTACAAGAAGTTTCCACTCAATTTGTAGGCATGGCATAGTTGGCATAACTTTATCTCAAGTAAAACAAGAATGTAGAATGGATTAAATGTATAGGGCTGGAGGGACAGGAAGGGATACCAAAGCTTGATGTGGCTGATGTAGCCATGAATTTATGGGGGGAGATTTGTTACAACAATGGGGGAGCTCAAATTAATATTACTACAATTTCAGAAACAGCTCATAAATTGATGTTTAAATTGAGTTATATATGGATGATATTTAATTGGCTGCTTCAGATACAGATATCTTAGACAAAAATGTTTAATATGGTACAGAAAATTTTACCCTATAGAGGATTACAAATTTTTTTCCTGAAAAATTCAAAGACTAGATTCTCATAGGTATTTAGGCTAGAAATTCAGTAAACAGCGAATTCAGCTGCAAAAGGTGCAGATTAGGAGAGATTGACTGCAAACTCTTAATTTTCAAAAATTATTGGTTGATATTAATTAACTGTTTGAGGCCTATAATTGGATTGTGTACCCCAGAATTAACTAATTTGTTTCAAATTTTGCAAGATGACTCAGATTTAAACAGTCCAAGACAGTTAACAGCTGAGGCTGAAAAAGAGTTAGAACAAAAATTACAAAATGCCTATGTGGATAGATTAAACCTCACAAAGAGGTGTGTTTTAGTAATTTTACCTTCAAATCATTCCAGTACTGGACTCATTATACAGAGAGGGGATTATATTTTAGAGTGGATTTTCTTAGCTCAAAAACAGTAAAAAAAAATTAAAGACTTATGCAGAAAAAGTTTCTGAACTTTTAATCATAAAGGGAAAGTTAAGACTTTGTCAGTTGTCGGGTATGGATCCAGTTGAGATTGTGGTACCCTATACCAATGTTGAAATTAGGCAATTGTGGGAGATTGATGATTGGCAAAGAGCTTGTAGTAATTTCTTAGAAGAAATTAACAAATATGCAAAAAGTAAGCGAATTCAGTTTATGAAAAGAACTGAATGGATTCGTCCCCACATAATAAAAAGGGCACCTATTTCTGGGGCTCTTACATTCTATACTGATGCAAATAAACCAGGAATGTCTGGTAATGAGGCAGCAAATATCAGTAAAATTGTTCAAAGTCCATATGATGCAGTTCAAAAATCAGAGCTGTATGCCATTCTGATGGTTTTGTTAGACTTTAAGGAACCTCTTAACATAATTATTGATTCTCAGTATGGTAAAAGGGTTGTATTGCATATAGAGACTGCTGAATTAATTTCTGATAATTCAGAATTAACTTTATTATTTGTACAACTACAACAGACAATCCAAGGAAGTGATTGCCCACTTTACATTACCCATATTCGATCTCATACTGGGTTGCCTGGGCCATTAGCAGCAGGAAATGTGGAAATTGATCAATTATTGATAGGGTCTGTGTTAGAAGCCTCAGAATTTCATAAGAAACACCATGTTAATAGTAGAGGCTTAAAGAAAAAATTTTCTATTACTTGGCAACAAGCTAAGGAAATTATAAAATACTGTCCTGCTTTTTGTTTTTATAATCAAGTTCCTTTACCTGTAGGAACTTATCCTAAAGGTACACAGAGGAATGAAATGTGGCAAATGGATGTATTTCACTTAGTAGATTTTGGAAAATTAAAATATGTTCATCATACCATTGACATTTATTCTGGATTCCAGTGGGCATCTGCCTTAAGTTCTGAAAAGGCAGATTCTATAATTACACATTTATTAGAAACAATAGCTGTAATGGGCATACCAGTACAAATTAAGACTGATAATGCCCCATCTTATCTTTCCAATAAACTGAAACTTTTTTTTCTTTTGCATGTTACAACATAAAACATGTTTCTGAAAACCATACTGTAACATCTGTGGTTACAATCCTACAGGACAAGCAGTTGTTGAGATATCTAACCTCACCCTAAAAGAGATGCTTGCTAAACAGAAGAGGACCCCCAGAGATAGACTGCATAATGACATATTAACCTTAAATTTTCTAAATGTTAATGAAACAGAGACAACAGCAGCAGAAAGGCATTGGACTGTAGTAAAAACTGCTGATTTAAATCAGCCTGTGTACTACAAGGATGCCATGACTTCTGCTTGGAAAAAGGGGGAGGTGTTACAATGGGGTTGGGGTTATGCTTATTTTTCCACAGGAGATAATAAATTGTGGATTCCATCAAAATTGATAAAAACCCACCATGAGCAAAAGACATCTCCAAAATGCTGTAGATGCAGGGATGCCTCTACCAAAATCCAGACACAGGATACCTTTGCAACAAACAACTAATCCTCCCACCTGGATATAGCTTAAGAGTTTGTGTGACAAAGGAGAGATGATACTTTGCATGACTCACAAGCCTCTGAATGCTAAACACTTATTTCTTGCCATACTTTATGTGGTAATGGTACAAGTAAAAGGGATGGGTCATAATTACCTGTCATTTATCCCCAATCCTCCAATTAACTTAGCAGTAAGTTGGGGAGATATGAATATTCCTGTAATGGTTAATGAAAATTCTTGGCTACCTGGTCCTTATGATAACCAAGGTCCTGCTCAGACAATGGAGGAGGGTAAAGTAATTGACAATTACACTGTTGGAGTATGAGGAGTTCCTATTTGCATGGGAAATGGAATTGAGTGCCTAAATATAACCTCTCAAGTATGGCTATTTATAGTCAATACTACCTAAGATTATCATAATAAGTTTTATATGCTTCATGCATCTGGTTTTAAAGGACAGGAGATTAATGCACTGTTCTGTGAGATGAGGTTTTCTAACAAGGAATCTGACTGGATACATTAGCAACAATGTAAGAGTGAGAAACCGTGAGTGCTCATTAATATCTCCAATGGAGACGTCATTGATTGGAGCTCTTACAGCTCCCCTCAAGGGGAGATATTCTCACTCAGAGTTAAGGTGGAAATGGTATAATTTAAATGGAACTGTGAAAATCAGTGCTTCTATTAATGAACCTATTTGGTGGCATGGAGTTAGAATGGCAAATTCTTTGCTGCAGTTTGGCAAGTCACTTCAGACTAACTTGTGGAAATTGGCAAGTGCCTTCCATGCTCTTAAGGTGTGGGAAGGAAAATTAAACATCAAGGATGATAAGTACACTCTGTCTTTTAGACAAAAAGTGATCCTTTTATGGCATGTGTACCATTACCTTACTTGCTACTGAAAGGGCCTGTACAATGGCTCCCTAGTAATTACAGTATCACTTGTGAATGCTATATCCTTCATATCTGTGTTAATTCTTGTATATTTTTAAATTTGACCTTCCAAAGTTTAAATATACTGACAGCAAGGCCTGGATACCAGTGAAGTTGTCAAGGCCATGTTGTCAAGGCCAAGACTCTACTGTGATAATCCTGGTACAGAAGCTCACTGAAAGAATATTAAAAAGAACACGTCAAATGCTTGGACTGGTCATTGCAGTTATTATGGGAATCATTGCATTGACAGCTACAGCAGCAACAGTGGAGTGGCACTTCATAAAGAAATCCAAACCGCTGAATTTGCTAGAGATTGGAATAAACATTCAGAAGTGTTGCTTGGATTCTAACGGCTCCCTCAGGAGAGGGGGTGAGAAGGTGAGAAGGCTCAGCATCAACAGCATAGACACTGGGAGTCCATTGAAGGCAAATAATGGACTCATTTATTCAATAACAGAGAAGGCCTTATATACCCTCCTCCCAGCACCCAGTCTGTATGGTTGTCCCTCATTGGCTGGGCATGATTAGGAACTCTGATATCAATTAGGAACTCTGACAGCTCCTGTTGCTAGGCCAGGTTGGCTCATAAGGAATACATTATGTGCATGCCTTGGCAAGGGGTCTGAGCCAGTTTCCTTGACCCTATGGGCCTGTCCTACTACATATCTACCCTTTTATTACATGGGCACTCAGCAGGAGTCAGAGTTCTTTACTCCAGCCTTATTGACCCAGCCTCAGGGGGGCTCAGCAACTGGACTGTGCCTGACTTAGGTTGGCTCCCCAAACAAGCTCTTACTCATCTTTGACTGCCAGCCCTCGAAGAGCATCCATCCCTGGGGATTCACCCTGGGTGGGGAGTTTCAGGTAGTAGCCTTTTGAATTTCAGAAAGCCAGACATGCATAACCTCCTGTGGAGGGCTATGAGTTGGATGTTTAAGAGCCATTAACTGTAGCTAGAGTTTTCCTGCCTGGCCCACAGTCAGGACAAATCTTTGTCACCCGCCGCCGCTCAGACCCAACCAAGTAAACACAGAGACTTATATTGCTTACAAACTGTATGGCTATGGCAGGCTTCTTGCTAACTCTTCTTATATCTTAAACTAATCCATTTCTATAAATCTATACCTTGCCACATGGCTCGTGGCTTACCGGCATCTTTACATGCTGCTTGTCCTGGTGGCGGCTGGCAGTGTCTCTGACTCAGCCTTCCACTTCCCCGAATTCTTCTCCTCCTTGTCCCGCCTATACTTTCTCCTGCCTGGCCACTGGCCAATCAGTGATTTATTTATTGACCAATCAGCAACACACTTGACATACAGACCATCCCACAGCAATTAACACCTATAGAGTCGCCTTCGTGGCCACCTGTTGTTGTTGGAAGTGCTGTAGGGGACACTTAAAAAGTAGAAAGATCAAAAGCACCGCCCCACCAATCAAAACATAAGTGAAATCCAGGAGGGATCAAACATCCTCTTTATATCATGCCAAACCTTTTAAAAAATAAAGAGTCAAAGCCCATAACCTGCACTCTTGCTGGAAAATTTCATGTTAGCTATAATGGATAATATAGAAACTTAGCTGACCATGGGCCCTTAATATATTTAGCTAGCTCCCGGCCTGCTAAACTAATTAATGTTCCCCATCTCAAAAGGCATCATACAAAATGAAGAAAAACAAGGCTCCACAAGTCTTCAGCCTTTAGAGAGACAATGAGAACAAGAAAGGGGAGTATATACATTACCCATCCTGGGTGATTTTCTCCTTGGTGGATGCAGGCTGATCTATGGCCAAGTGCACATCTCTTGCTGGGATCCATTTGGTGCAGTGGCACTCTGAGGAAAAACACAAGCATACCCTCTCCCACGGGTTAGCAGGGGGGCTGCAAGCTGCCATTGGAGGGAGATAGGATCTCTCCATCTCACTAGGAGCAGGGACATGTTCCTTGGCAGAGACACCCAGTGCTTGTAGGCCAGGCTGAGACCCTTGTCATTAAATCTGAGAAAGTTCATATGGAAAAGGACCTCTGTTAAGACCAGATGAGGATCTCTCCTAGCCTCTGGTGAGATAGTCCTAATCAACAGCTCCTTAAGAGCTCTGTTGGTCCTCTCCACAATGGCTTGTCCCTGTGGATTGTAGGGGATCCTAGTGGTATGGGAAATCTTCTAGGACCCCAGAAAGTCATTAAATTGTTGAGAGGCATAAGCAGGGCTATTGTCAATCTTAAGTGCCCAAGGTACCCCTATAACTACCATGGCTGACTTAAGGGCCTTGGTAGCATTGATGGCCTTCTCCCCAGAAAGGGTGAGGGCATAAACAAAGGAGGACAAGGTATCTATTATCACATGAACATATTTAAGATTGCCAAAGGGGGAATGATGCATGACATCCATCTGCCAGATGGTGTTAGGCAACAAGCCCCAGGGATTAACCCTTGCACACTGAAGCAGTCCTAAGGGGGCAAGAGGAGCACAAGTGGCACATGCCTGGGACAAATGTTTACATTGGGAAACAGGTAATTCTGGAAGAAGTCTGTGTAAATTCTATGGAGACAGATGGAACTGCTGGTGAAGAGACCTGGCTTGCTCTAGGAGATCTATATGATGGTGTCTATGACTTCATTTCCAGACAATATTCTGGGTAATTTGGAATGAGATCTAATATGTGACAGGTACCAAGGCTTAGTCCTCTGATTTAGGACATCTTCTATGAGCAACGTGGTGCTGGCAATGGGGGTCAGTGAGTCTTTGACCTGAGAAAAGGCCAGCACACGAACTGCCTGTAAAGCATATTGGCTGTCAGAAAAAAAATATTAACGGGCTCGATCTGGCACTCTACTAGAACTTTGAGGAGGGCCAATAGCTCACCCAATTGAACAGGGCCAGGGTTAGGGATAACATATGTAACGTCTTTGAAGCCAGGATGCTGGATAAGAACACCATATCTGTTTTTATTGGAATCTGAAAAGACCAGAGTGGTATGAGGAATGGGAGTGCAGGAGGGGGCTACATGGGGTTGTATCTGCATTGGAAGTGTGGGGAGTTCTGCTAAGATCTTGTTTTTTGGCAAATGATTGTCAATAGTTCCTGTGAATCCTGCAACCATTTCCTGGAATGAGATAGAATCTGCCCAGAGGGACTGGTGGTATTCTTTAAAGAAAAGGGGGAGACAAGATTATCTGGCTCTTGTCCATATGTTCTCCATGCCAGGATCTGTGCCTTATGGCCAAGTTGGAAGGACAGACCAAACTTAGAGGTGACCTTGTGCAGGTCAGAATGTGCTTGATGTATCCATAGAAGAGGCCCAGATTGCCATAATACTCCCCCAAACCCCCTGGGTGTCCAGAGGACTATTGCCAATAAGGCCTTTGGGGATAATGGCATTGCAGGCTGGAGATGGCTAGAATGGCCAAAACCTTTTGTAGCAACTCTTTAGCTTCTTGGGTAAGCCTAACCTTAGTGGAAGGACAGGTGAGTCCCTCCAACAATGAAAATAGGTATCTCATCTCTTGGTCAGGGATGGGTAAGAAAGTTTTAAGCCAATTAACCATGCCCCATAATTGTAATTCTGACAGTGAGTACAGTTCCTTCAATTCCAATTTAAAGGAAAAGGGGCAGACCTGCTTAGCAATGGAAAATCCTAAAAAGGCAAAGGGGGGTACTATTTGGACTTTATCTGGAGCCACCATCAGATGTAACAATGCAAGATCTTCTAATAATCCCTTGGCAGTCTTTTGCAGAAAGGCTGCATCTGGGTGTGCCAAAAGGAGATCATCTGTGTACTGGATCAAAAGAACATCCCTGGGGACATTGACCAACGCTTGAGAAACGTATAATTGGCAAATAGTGGGGCTATTCTTCATTCCTTGGGGCAAAACAGTCTATTGATATCTCTTAGCTGGTTTATGCATATTAGGTTTCCACACAGTAAAGGCAAAATGATCTGGATCCTGTGGCACCAGGGGAATTTGAAAAAAGCAATCCTTAATATCTAAAACGAATATATAATAAGATGGAGGAATTGCTCTAGGGTGGGGGAGGCCTGGCTGTGTAGACCCCATTTCTTCCGTTAGACCATTAACTACACGAAGATCCTGCAGGAGGTGATAGCGTCCCTATTTCTTGGGGTTAACAAATATGGGGGTATTATGTTTACTTGTGGATAGTTCAATGTGCCCCATCTCTAACTGATCTGTAACTAATTCTTTTAGGATTGACAGCTTGGGTTCAATTATAGGCCACTGTTCTACCTATACTTCTTGATCCAAGAGCCAATGGAATGGGGCTAGGGGGCTCGATAGTGGTGAATTGCATGGGGACAGCAGTGGCTGTTAGAATTGGGGGTGCAGATCTCATGCAGGGTCGTGGATTTCAAGACCTGCCTTTTCATGGACCTTGATGTCATAAAAAAAAAAAGGCCCTGTCATCTGTAGTTAGGATAACACCTATATCCTCCAAAATATCTCTGCCCCACAGGTTCCTACATTGGAATGTACACAGGTACATTGGAAATGATAGAGTGAATGGCTCCCCAATTGCCATCAAGATCCTTCCAATGAACTTAGAATCTCGTTGGCCTCCCACACCACTGATGGAGGGGGATGGGTTTAAACTTCAAATGAGGGAAGTGAAGTATCTCAGTCTTGGTTAAAATGGTAGCATCTGCACCCATGTCAACCAAACCCTTGAAGCTTGTCCATCAAGGTAAGATGGTTAGCATTGGGGAGTGTGGAAAAATGGTCATTGTCCAATAGATTTTCTTGATTACTAGAGCCTCCTTACTGGAGGGGCTGAGGAGTGCCATACCTGGAGTTTAAAGGGGCTGGTGTTTCAGCAGGCTGTGACTTGCAATCCTTTGCCCAATAAAATCCTTTATTGCATCTGGAGCATCAGGTCCTTGGTTTTGCCCTAGGGCAGTCATGCTGCAAATGGCCTGATTTGTCACATCCCCAGCAAGTTCTATTTACCTGGGGGCCCTTGGGGGAGTCATTAGCATGCTGCCTGTCAGTGAGGAGAGCATCCAGGCAGGCAGTAAGAGTGGCAGTGGGACTGGTGCTTGGGTCAGGATCTCTGATGGCCTGCACCAATTTGTGTATGCCCTCATTCCTCATGGCTGCAACTGCATTATGGGTTTGGGCATTGAGCCCTTCCCAAGTCAGTTGTTTAATCAGCATATCTCTAGTTGGGGCATGCATCTACTCTGCACTCTACTGCCTCATTGACACAGGCCAGGTAGTCAGGGAAGAGCTCCCTGGGCTGTTGGATAAAATTGCAAAAGTAAGCTGAGGGGTCCTGGGGAGTAGAGGCTCTGAGGGCCATGAGGGCCAGGTCCAAGACCTGTTGAAAATAGGCATTCAAGCTAATCTGTGCCTGGTGCACAGGATGGGCATATTGCCCATGCCCTTTTAGCATATTATAGGTCACTGAGACATTAAGATGTTCATCTGGGCCTGGGATTCTGCCTGATGATCATAGACTGCAGGCTCCAACACAGTTTTAAGCAAATGGTACCAATCAAAATAAGTTTGTAACTGCATGGACCATTGAGCAGTGACCTGCTGAAAGTAGGAGGAATCTGGGCCTGACTCATTGGCTGCCTTCCAGATGAGGGAGAGATCAGCTATGGGGGTGGGAACACAAGGCTGGGCATCGGCATTTGGGCCCATATTGACTTTGAAGGCTTCTATGGGTCTACGGACTGTCAGTGGTGCAGGTTGTGAGTGTTGTAAGACATCTGGCATCATGGAATAGTAGCTGCCCCTGAGGCAGGCTAGTATTGGGGTAGATTGTCCCAAGAATACTGTGGCAGAGGGGTAGCTGCCAGCAGTGGTGGAGCAGAGGGGATAGCTGCACATGCCTTAATGACAGCTGCCTTCTCTTTGACAGATTTGGTGGGACCCAAACTGACAGCTACATTCTCCTTGACAGATTTCAGGGGGCTCAAACTAACAGTTACGTTCTCTTGTCAGATTTTGCAGGGCTTAAACAGACAGATTGCTTGGAGCCCAAACTGACAGCTACATTCTCCTTGACAGATTTTGTGGGGCCTAAACTGACAGATTTTGTCTGGCCCAAACTGTCTGTCTCCTTATCATCAGATTTCATAGAGATATCTGATAGGGAAGTGGTGGGTTACCCATCTTTTCAATGGGATGAAAATTTATGTCAGACCCTTATGTCCTGTGCTCAGTGGGGGACTTTTGTAGTTTTTTAGGCTGTGACCTTATGTCCACATGGTGTTTCTGGATGAGGGATGGCGATTGGGAGCTGAGCCTTGATTCCACCTCCTGGGGGGTCAGTCCTTACATGGAGGTGCTGGCGAACCAAAACAAAAAAATGTGCCTTGCTAATGGGATGGTCAAACAAACATGATAGAGAACACAAAAGAAGGAAATAAATGGGGGTCTCAGTGTTTACCTACCAAGGGGACCGAAAGAACACGACACTGAGAGGCCTTCTCACCAAAACACACCATTTTGGGGGCACTGTCAAGCACTGGAGAGTGAAGAAAGGGAGACGATCAGAACCTGCACTGGGAGAAACAAAGTAACAGAAACCCCATGTTCAAGCACCAGTTGCTTGGATTCTAATGGCTCCCTCGGACGAGGGGGTGAGAAGTCGTGGCATCAACAGCATAGACACGGGGAGTCTTTTGAAGGCAAATAATGAACTCATTTATTCAATAACAGGGAAGCCTTTATATATCCTCCCAGCACCCAGTCTGTGTGGTTTTCCCTCTTTGACTGGGCACGATCAGGAACTCTGACAGTGACCAGGAACTCTGACAGCTCCTGTTGCTAGGCCCTCAGGCAAACTCCAGGTTGGCTCTTAAGGAGTATGTTATATGCATGCCTTGACAACTGGTCTGAGCCAATTTCCTCGACCCTATGGGCCTGTCCTACTACACAGAAGAACTTTGGACTGAACAAAATAAGACTGATAATGAGATAGTAAATGAATTAGCCAAGTTAAGACAAGCTGCTATATTGTTAGGGGGTCAGTTAGAAATTTTGAAGGTGCAGATAAAATTAAAATGTGATTGGAATGTTCCTTCTTATTGTATCACACCTTAAGATTTAATGAAAGCAAATATGATTGGGATAAGGTTAGGATGCATTTGTTGGGTCACCCTAATTTTTCTCAAATGGTTTATGATTTACAGAAAGAAATTAAAGAAACTTTTGTGAAAAAGTTACCTGATACAACAGGAACAGACATTATGGAAAGATACTATAGCCTCATTCAATTCTATGAATCACTTTAATAGATTTCTTTCTTTTTTTTTTTTTTTTTCGAGACAGGGTTTCTCTGTGTAGTTTTGTGCCTTTCCTGGAACTCACTTGGTAGCCCAGGCTGGCCTTGAACTCACAGAGATCCGCCTGGCTCTGCCTCCCGAGTGCTGGGATTAAAGGCGTGCACCACCACCGCCCGGCTTTAATAGATTTCTTATCCTAGCAGCTGTTGCTCTTGTTCTAGCAATAGTAACTTTATTTGCTTTAAAATGTGTTTTGGTCTACTTACATAAGATTGTAAGAAGTTAGAAAAAAGGCTATATTTACTGTGAGGCCACATAACTTTCAAGATAATTGATTTTTGAATATAGAAAGGGGTATCTGTGACTGCACTCCCACTGGGCTACTCCTGGCGTGGGCACCAGAGAGTGGCACCTAGCTCTAACCCATCTTTTGTTTAGCAGACACCTTTTGTTTCTCTTGTTGCCTATGTGAATCTTGTCTCAGAGTCTCCCAAGGATACAAAGGCCTATGCAAAACTTGGCTCAGGAAACCTGGAGAACCATGGTACTTGATGAATCGAGGAATTTGCACTTGGCATTGTATCTTTGGGAGCTTCTTTCAGGTTGTTTTGAACATATGGAAATCAAATGGCTAAACTGTAAATATAGAGAAAAATAAAAATGCCCTGGGCAAAGGGAAAGTGCTTCAGTCTTTAGAGGCTGGATTCCCCCTGCAGCCAAGAAAGGCTAAATTCTTTCTTAAGGTGCCTCTGAGTCTTCTTTCCATAGTTTCAACTGAACCCACACACCTGTGCCGTGACGATTTGAGACATAAATGCTAGTTGGGATTTCATTTTTGAGAATTTATAAATATATCAGTGTTAGTCTCTACTAGGCCTGAAATCTTAGTGCCATTTATTTATAATTTTAGCTTTGGCCTTTCATCATTAATAACAGTTTGTGAAAATACTTTCTTTCCAGTACTTTTAAAACCTCCTGTTCTATACACTGGAGCTGCTTTACCTTTAAGATACAGAAGCAATAGTAATTGAGCAATTCTATCACCAGCTTCTATTTCCATAGTCTTTTTTTTTCATATAAGTCATAATTTTAATTTCTCCCTGGTAATTTTCATCTATAATTCCTGGGTGAAAAAATAAATCCTTAAGATATTACACTACTTTTTCCCATAATAATTCCAGTTGTCTCTGGGGGAAGAAGACCATATATTCCAGTGGTTATTTTGTAACAAGCAATTTGTGGAGATAATGTTAAATGTTTACCCACTAAATCCAAAGCAGCACTTCCTGAGGTAGCATACATTAAATCTCCAATACTGAGCCTAAGTTCCCTGGTTGCTGTATTGATGAGCCATATCATTGCTGACATATATTGAGTCATATATTGCTGGCTCATGTTGTTTATTCCTGGGCCCCAAGCTAAGCCCTTTATCTGGTTTCCCAATGGTAAAAGATTGCCATGTACATCTCTGACTGATCTACGAATATTAGTCCAATGATTGCCTTTTTTACACCTCTTACAAACTTCCCAAAGTTAAGAACCTTTTCCTTGATTACGTTGAAGGGAAACATTTCCTTTTGAAATCCTTGCTGACAGTCCTTCTTTAAATGCCCCAATTTCCCGCTGTGAGATCAAAGTCTTTTAGCCAAGGCCTGCCCAATAATATTGGCATTGCAAGTAGTAGATCCAATATCAGCAGTGGCCTTAATCTAATCTAGAGGAGCTCCCTGAGCTTTCAAAGGCCTTATTTATGGCTTTCTCACATTCTGTATTTGCATTTTCAAAAGCCAAAGACTCAGCCAAAACCTTTCTAACATCAGGATCAGCCACTGCTCTATGCACTGCTAAGGTTATTCTTTGTTAAAAAAAAAATCAATGTAAGCTTCTCCTGAACTTTGTGTAAATTTTGTAAATGAGGTAGTTCTTCTCCCTGACTCTTCAACCTTATCCCAAGCCCTTAAAGCTGTTGGATAACATTGTACAATAGTTGCATCATCAAACAGTACTTGTCTTTGTAAGTCAGCATCCTGACCCTTACCCAACAATTGGTCCTTGAGTTTGTTTCCTCCTCTAGCCTGATTATGCTGTTCTATGACTGTTGTTGTTTTGCATCAGGTGAGTCATTGTAATTGAGGACCAGCTTCCAGTATAGCATTCATGTGGTCCTTTCAATCTTGTGCAATAATTCTATTCTGTATGGCTCAGTTACTTAAAACTGTCTTATTTGAGGTGAATGCATTTCATATGCCACCACTGCTTCCTTAAATCACCTTAAATCTGTCATGTCTGTAGGTTTCCAATCAGTCTGAACAAAGCCTTGTGGATATTGATCTTTTGCTGCAAAGTAATGGGAAAAATCTGTGGAGATGCTAGTATTACCTTAGGCCGCCATTCCTTTATTCCTTCATGAAGTGGCACTGTAGGTTCACAATTAAACATTTCCCTTTCTTCTATGGGGAACATTCTTTTTCTTTCTCCTTTTCTTACTGGGAAAATTTCTTTTTTAAAATTTTTTTTCTTTAACCTTTCTCTATTGTCAAGGTACCTTTTTTAGCTTCCTTTTCTTCCCCTTTCTCTATTGGGAAGATAACTTTTTTTTCTGTATATTTTGTGTTATGACTTTTTGGCTTTAATGTTTTCTTTGACTGACAAATCTATTTCCTCTATTGTATCGTTAACACCAGAGATTCTCTTTTCTATCTCTTGCATTCTGTTGGTTATGCTTGCATCTGTAGTTCCTGTTCGTTTACTCAGACTTTCCATTTCCAGCATTCCCTCAGTTTGTGTCTTCTTTATGGTCTCTATTCAGTTTTCAAATCTTGAACTGTCTCCTTCACATCTTGCCTTTTCTTGGTTTTCTTTAAGGGATTTATTGATTTCTTCTAATGTTTTGTTTGTCTTTTCTTCAATTACTTGAAGGGAATTTTTCTTTTCCTGTTTAAAGGCCTGTATCATCTTCTTAAAGTCATTTTAAGGTAGATTTCTTTTGCTTCTTCTGTGTTGGGATGTTCAAGTCTTGCTGATGTAGTACCACTAGGTTCTGGTGGTACCATATTGGTCTTTAGGTTGTTTACTGTATTTTTTTTTTTTTTTTGGTTTTTCGAGATAAGGTTTCTCTATGTAGCTTTTGGAGCCTGTCCTGGAACTTACTTTGTAGATCAGGCTGGCCTCAAACTCAGAGATTCACCTGCCTCTGCCTCCTGAGTGCTGGGATTAAAGGCATGTGCCACCACCACTGGCCATGTTTACTGTATTTTTGCACTGGCATCTACCCATCTCTTCCTCCACTTGGTTCAAGTGGTGTCTGTGTCTGAGGGAGCCTCTCTTGGTCCACTCGACACTCTTCGTCCAATTGCAGCTCTTGGTCCAATGTGAACTCTTCCTCCAATGTGACCTTTTGGTCTAATTGAGGCTCTTGGTCCAATTGGAGCTCTTAGTCCAATTGGTGCTGGTGTAATCTATGTCTCAGGGAACAGCTGCGGCCTTGGAGGGTGGATTGGTTGGGGGAGTGGGGTGGAGCTTGTAGATTACAGGGTCCAATGGTGGATGATGATAGTCTGTCCTGCCTACAGGGGTCCTGCCTCCTGGCCTGAAACTGAGGCTGCAGTGGGTGGTGGTAAGGGAGTGTGGGGTTGTGCCTCTGGGCCCAAAGCCTAGAGGCTGGGGTGATTGTCTAGGAGAACAAAGACTTACCTCTTAGTCCAATGGGTGCTGGTGGACTCTGTCTCAGGGTGCAGCTATGGTCTCGAAGGATGTGTGGGTTTGGGGGTGGTGGGGCTTGTAGGTTACAGAGTCTGGTCGGGCATGGTAGTAGTCCAGCCTGCCTGCAGGAGGCCTGCCTATTGCCCTGAAACAGGCTGTAATGGGTGGTGGTGTGGGGGCACAGGGTTGTGCTCCTGGGCCCAAAGCCTAGAGAGCAGCTGGGGTCTTGGAGGGTGATGCTGGTCTTTTCTTAATCTCTCTTTATTCTTAATCATTTTTATTTGTTATTTATTCTTAATCATTCTATGTATTTGTTTGTTTGTTAGAGACAGGGTCTCACTGTGTAGCTCTGCCTGTCTTTTAAATCTCTACATAGATCAGACTGGCTTCGAAATCACAGAGATTCACCTGTCTGTGCCTCTTGAGGTTTGGAATTAAATGTGTGTACCACCATGCCTATCTTGTTCATTCTTTTTTGAAGTTAGGAATTTTGATACAGTTTTGCTGATGTATACTCAGTAGTGTTGCTGTGTTTGCATGTCTGTCTATATATCTATTAGTAGTCATTTCTCTTGCAATGCCATGTACTGTTGTGGGCACAGAATCTAGAGGTGTGATCTTCCTTTTCTGTTTCCTTCTAAAATGACTTGGTGACTGCATTTGAAATTCTGTGACATGGAATAAATGTATGGAGCCCACAGAATCATGTAAATGTACTTTCAATGAAATGTATTTTTACACTTCAGTCAGTCTCATCATTTCTATTACATACATATGTGGGATACTTTAGGATACAGTGACCTTTGAGGATGTGCATGTGAACTTCACCCATGAAGAGTGGGCTTTGCTGGAACCTTCCCAGAAGAGTCTCTATGAAGATGTGATGCTGGAAAACTACAGGAACCTCACTGCTATAGGTAGGAATGCTAGTTTTTTTTTTTTTTGTCACTTTTTCCAAGAAGGGGACAAGCATTTCTTGATCATTGATGCTTTCCTGTGATTTCAGTTGTGATAAAGGAAGAATGTGGTGAATAAGTCAGGCATGGTTCTCAGGTTCAACAAAGATAGTGACTTAAAATTTGTATAATTTCCTATAATATATCATACATTTTGTGGTACTGTATTTTAGGCTACAAATGGGAAGACCAGAATATTGAAGAACATTATCAAAGTTCTAGAAGACATGAAAGGTAATTTACATATGTGAGATGATCCATATGCATCTCTGAAGAAATTTCAGTGTGCCCTGAAGCTTTAAGGAAAGACAACACTGTAAGCACAGCTTTATGATGACTATAAATTCTCACAAACCAATGCACCTCAATGTCAGGTAGGTGATCCATGTTTCCAAGGCATTCTTGTAAGAAAGAAGACAATAAAACAATGTGTTAACACATGGCACTATTTTAATCATAGCCCCGTGAGATTAATTTTGTAGAACTGTCTATCCCTTTCATACCATTTAAGTATCATATAGGCATACACATTGACTAGGGTGCTCAATGTATGTCCAAGGCCTTTTGTAAGCAAATAGTCCATAGTAAAGCTAATGTTGCTCATATACTTATAGAAACTTATAATAGTTTATTGAGAGGGGCAGTTTATGAGAGCCAAGAAGGTTGTCATGGTGGAGAAACCTTAATCTCTATACCACATCTCTATGAGGAACAAAAAGTTAGATTGTGTGAATGCAATGTGAAAACTTTTTCTTTGTTATTTTTCCTTTAATAGGTTTCTCATCTGTCCTTCTGGCTACAAACCATTTGAACATAAGGAATATGGGAAGAAGCAATGTACCTCTCTTTCTCCTACAACAGTTAGAAGATATGTTGGAGTGCCCACTATGAGTATACTTGGTGAATGTGATACAAGTTTACAATTAATTGGTTTTCCAACTACACTGGGAATACATCAACAAACTCACACCGGAAAAAAGCCTTATGATTATAAGGAATGTGGGAATTCTTCTGTCTGTACTGGTTCACTTTGCAAATGTAGTGTGACCCACAGTATAGAAAAATGTTATGCATGCAGTCAGTGTGGTAAAACTCTGAGTTCTTCCAGTTGTGTTCAAAGATGTTATAAAACTCATATGGGAAGAGGAAGTGATAAATATGAACCATCTACTAAAGACTTGAACCATCATTGGTATCTTCAGACAGACAAAAGAACCCATAATGAAGAGGATCTTTATGAATATAATCAACATGATAAAGACTTTAGATTTGATTCCTCTTTACAATTACACCAAAGAATTCATTTGGAAGTAGAATCCTATAAATATAATCAAGGTGCAAAAGACTTTGAACATTACAGTAGCTTTCAAGTACATAGAATACATACTGATGAGCAACCATGTGAATGCAATCAATGTGGTAAAGCCTTTGCCAGTTGCCATAATCTTAAAATACCTGAAAGAATCCTTACTGGAGAGAAACCCTATGTATGTAATCA
The DNA here is from genome assembly GCF_949786415.1 of Peromyscus eremicus. NCBI lineage: Eukaryota > Metazoa > Chordata > Mammalia > Rodentia > Cricetidae > Peromyscus > Peromyscus eremicus. The sequence goes on along the minus strand of NW_026734286.1, from coordinate 9,258,825 downwards.
ATGTGGTAAAACTTTTGTAAGTCGCCATAATCTTAAAATACATGAAAGAATTCATACTGGAGAGAAACCCTATGTATGTAATCAATGTGGTAAAGCCTTTGTGTATTTAACTAGTCTTCGAAATCATGAAAAAACACATACTGGGGAGAAACCCTATGTATGTAATCAATGTGGTAAGGCCTTTGCCTGTCGCAGTAATCTTCAAATACATGAAAGTACTCATACAGATGTGAAACCCTACAGATGTAATCAATGTGGTAAAGCCTTTGCACATATCATTTATCTTCAAAGACATGAAAGAAGTCATACTGGAGACAAACCATTTGAATGCAATCAGTGTGGGAAAGGCTTTGCACAATTTAGTCATCTTCAAAAACATTTCAAAATTCATAGTGGAGAGAAACCCTATGAATGCAGTCAATGTGGTAAAGCCTTTGGAAGTCGCAGTAATCTTCAAACACATGAAAGAATTCATACTGGAGACAAGCCCTTTGTATGTAATCAATGTGATAAAGCCTTTGTAAGTCGCCGTAATCTTCAACTACATGAAAGAACTCATACAGGAGAGAAACCTTATGAATGTAATCAGTGTGGTAAAGCCTTTGCACATTTCACTAGTGTTCGAAATCATGAAAAAATTCATACTGGAGAGAAACCCCATGTATGTAATCAGTGTGGTAAAGCCTTTGCATGCCGCAGTAATCTTCAAATACATGAAAGTACTCATACAGGAGTGAAACCCTACAGATGTAATCAATGTGGTAAAGCCTTTGCACATGTCATTTATCTTCAAAGGCATGAAAGAAGTCATACTGGAGACAAACCATTTGAATGTAATCAATGTGGGAAAGGCTTTGGAAGTCACAGTAAACTTCAAACACATGAAAGAATTCATACTGGAGAGAAGACCCATGTATGTAATCAATGTGGTAAAGCCTTTGTAAGTCGCAGAAATCTTCAAATACATGAAAGAATTCATACTGGAGAAAAACCCTATATATGTGATCAATGTGGTAAAGCCTTTGCACATTTCACTAGTTTTCGAAATCATGAAAAAATTCATACTGGGGAGAAACCCTATGTATGTAATCAGTGTGGTAAAGCCTTTGCCTGTCGCAGTAATCTTCAAATACATGAAAGTACTCATACAGATGTGAAACCCTACAGATGTAATCAATGTGGTAAAGCCTTTGCACATATCATTTATCTTCAAAGGCATGAAAGAAGTCATACTGGAGACAAACCATTTGAATGTAATCAGTGTGGGAAAAGCTTTACACATTTCAGTCGTCTTCAGAAACATTTCAAAATTCATAGTGGAGAGAAACCCTATGAATGCAGTCAATGTGGTAAAGCCTTTGGAAGTCGCAGTAATCTTCAAACACATGAAAGAATTCATACTGGAGAGAAACCTTATGTATGTAATCAATGTGGTAAAGCCTTTGTAAGTCGCCGTAATCTTCAAACACATGAAAGGAGTCATACCGGAGAGAAACCCTATATATGTAATCAATGTGGTAAAGCCTTTGTAAGTCGCAGTAATCTCAAAATACATGAAAGCACTCATACAGGAGTGAAACCCTATGGTTGTAATCAATGTGGTAAAGCCTTTGCACATATTATTTATCTTCAAAGGCATGAAAGGAGTCATACTGGAGACAAACTATGAATGTATTCACAAAAGCCTTCAAAAACATGAAAGGTGTCATACTGGAGAAAAACCCAATGAATGTAATTGATGCAGTAAAACTTTGCAGGTCATTGTAATCTTCACACATCAAAGAAGTAATAGTGAAGAGAAACCCTATAAATATCAATGTGATAATGCCTCTTTATGTTACAGTCATTTTCAAAGGCACAACAGGATTACTCTTGGAGAGAAACATCATGAATCTAGTAAATTAAGTAAAGCTTCACACACCACATACATTGTTCTCACTGAGCTGTCTCACTGGTGCTCAAGTAAGATTAGTAGAAGCATTCTATCAGTCAAATATTGTCTTTTTTCAAATTGTAAACAAATTGTCATCCAAGGATAGAGGAGTACAGAATAATTGCTATTATTGAATAATAAAACTTATTTGAAGTGTCAACTTCTTCTTTGCAAATGAAGAGTATTTATCCTGCCATCCAGTTTTTTAATTGTGTTAGTTTATTCTAAGGGCTAAATGCTTGTTCCTAACACTTGCTCAGATATACAAATGAATGGCAGAGAATTGTCTCAGTGTGTGAAGTTCATTGCTGCTAAGACTGATGACCTGAGTTCAGTCTCTGGGATACACACATTACTCATACCAATTTTTCTCTGATTACTACACTTGGTTTGGGGCATATGCACAGCACACACCCACACACATCAATATTTTTGAAACTGAAATAAGAAATTGGTGAGATCACTCGCCTGCTTAAGGCATTTGCTCCCAAACTTGACTACCTCAGTTTGATCTCTAGTAGTGACATAGTGGAAGTAGAGAATACACACTTGCAAGTTGTCTTTTGCCTAGCACATGCACAACATGGCACAAGTGTTTACATACTGGTAAAAATTTCTAAAGAGGTGAAATTAACAAGCAAAGAAAATAACCAAAATATTGAGAACAAATACATTGTAGCATTGCATGACATGTCACTGTTTAATAAAATAATGATAGTTTCTGTTTACACCTTACATTATTTGTCTCTGAGTGAAAGATAGGTCATTTTATAAACATATTTGAACTGGGTGTAGTGGTGCATTTTGGAGACAGGCAAATGGATCTTGCTGAGTTTGAGGCTATCATGGTCCACATAATGAGATCCTGGATACTCATGGCCATATATTGAGATCCTGTCTCAAAAAACCCAAAAGAAAATTTAAGTAACTGTAACATATATCACATTACAGAATTTTCCTAATTAATCTGGCTTCATCTCTACTCAACTAAACCCTTCATTGTCTTCACTCACATCAAGAGAGCTATATTAAGAATGACTATAAGAAGCAATGTGCAGAGTCCATTCTCAGAAATAAAGAAACCCATTGAGTCTTTCAATGACCATGTAGCAGGGATTTTCATCACCTCCAAGTAAGAGAAGATAGAAGGAGTCATGGGACATCTTCATCTTTTGAATTATAATGACATATTTGGGTCATGAACAGTTGCCTCAGTACTTCTGGTATAAGGTATTCAAGCACTTTTTTGTTTCCTGGCTCCCACAACAGATGGCTCAGAACTACTTGTAATTCCAGTTCTAGGAGATCTGATGCATTCATCTGGCTTCCTTGGGTACCAAATATGCAAATGGTGTAAAGATATAAACATTTTATATTTTTTTATATATTGTAATTTTTTCAATTATGAAACTTGAAGAAAGTCCTTTTAAAAATATGGAGTCATATACACACACACACACACACACACACACACACACATATATACATATGTATGTATGTATAGTTCAAATACATCTGTGAGAGAAACTACATATTGTAAAAAGGGCTTTCTTCGTTTTTTTTCTTTTTTTACAAATTTAAATAAAAATTTAACTTAGGTATATTGTCAGAACATGGTCCTGGAATTGAATCATGTGAAATTTCTGAATACTTGTCAGAATACTCCCAATAATAAAAGAAATGAGTCTTGTGACTTCAATTTCCTCAAAACACAAAATTGTTCTTGAAACTTTTGTGGCAGATAAGAGTGAGTTTACTTCAGATTACTAATTATTGCTTGCTGTTGTTATTCAATTAAATGTTTAAACTATTCTTTATATGCCTGTATGGAAAAACATGTTTTCCATGTCTGGCTTGTCCTTATCATTGTATACAGCTGAAGTTATGAGAACCTTATTCATATGACCTTCTTAACCCTTAAATAGGGGGTGTCTTTTTGTATGCTGTGAAAATATGTTGCTCTGATTGATTGATTATTGATCAATCAATTTATTAAGCTGTTTGGCCAATGGTGAGGCAGAATAGTGTTAGGCAGGACATTCTAACTAGAGAGGAGGAAGGAGAAAGGCAGAACAGAGTCTCGCTGTCAGCCGCCGCCATGAGAAGCAAGATGTAAAGATACCAGCAAGCTATGAGCCACGTGGCAAAGTATAGATTTATAGAAATGGGTTAATGTAAGATGTAAGATATAGCTAGCGAGAAGCCTGAACCAATAGGCCATACAGTTCATAATTAATATAAGCCTCTGTGTGTTTACTTGGGTCTGAGCAGCTGCAGGACTGTGAGGATGTGGGAGCCAGCTGGGCACAGGAAAACTTTCAGTTACAAGTATGAAGTGTGTTGGGCCCTGAATAAAGTTGTCTATGGTGTGAGACTTTTGTCTGCCTCATTTATCAGCTCCATTCTTCCAGATCCCCTCTAGAATGGTGATGAGTTACACCTGATCAGGGGCCAGGTCAACTACAACAGAAGAGTGTGGGGACCCTCACAGAAGGAAATGATAATAATGGGGCAGAAACCAGGAAAGACTTATTTTCTCAAGCTTGTGAATCATTTCTTTCAATGTGCATTGGAGTTTTGCCATGGGTGTTAGGTCCCCTGGAACTGGGGTTACAGTTGTGAGCTGCCACATGGCTGTTGGGAATCAAACCTGGGTCCTCTGCAAGAGCAGTCAGTGGTCTTAACCACTGAGCCATCTTTCTAGCCCCTGACTTTGTCAAGCTTGTGCATTTTTTAAAGAAAAGAGCAGCACAAGCATCAAAATCATAGCTATGATTAAAACTTGCTTGCAAGTTGCTTATGATTATAATCCCTGGTTTCCAGAAGGAATTTTAGATGAAGTATGGGACAGAGTCAGAAATAATATTGAAAAAGAAATATGAACTAAGTGAAAAGCCTTCTTTTAGGCTTCTATTGTTGAATGTGTATGTTATCATCTTAGTCACCCCCAAAGAGGAAGAGCTACAGTCCATATATGACATGACTCAGGATATGCTACATAAAAATGGGCTCATTATTACACTGAAAATGTTGAAAGATTAGATAATGCGCAATATTTGGGACAACTGGTTACTAGAATAACTTAAGCCACAAAAAAATGTCCATAGACAATACAATTTAAAAACAGTTAACCTTCAGAAATTATTAGTGGTATTTAATTGGATACATCCTACTTTAGGGATGCCCAATTATGCACTAACAATACTATTTAAAACCCTAGAAGGTTTCCTTGCACAGTGCTCCTCACATATTATCTGTGAGGCAAGAAAACAACTACAGCTATTTGAATCCAAAGTAGAAGAGGCATTTTTGTGTTATGAGGATTCTTTGCTGCCTTTAAACTTACTTATTTTCCCCACTAACTTGTCTCCTATTGGTATTAGAGCACCAGAGGATAAACCTCTGTAATGGAAATATTTATACCATATTGGTCAAAAAATATTAAGTGCTCTCCTTACTCTTCTTGCTGTGTTATATTACCCCTAACAACCAGTGTTTAAGAGTGTTATACAGAGATCACTCCAGCCTCTAGGCTTTGGGCCCAGGGGCACAACCCTGCACCCCCACACCACCACCCATTGCAGACCTAATCTCAGGCCAGCTGGCAGTTCTGTAGACAGACTACCACCACCACCCTCCAAGACCAGAGCTTCTCCCTGAGACAGAGCCTGCCAGTGCCAATTAGACGGAGGTGAATCTTTGTCCTTGTAGATGATCACCACATCCTCTAGGCTTTGGGCTCAGGGGTACAACCCTGTGCCCTCATACCACCAACCATTGCAGACCTAGTCTCAGGCCAGCAGGCAGGTCTCCTGCAGGCAGCCTGGACTACCAACATTCCCCACCCCACCACCCAAACCCACCCAGCCTCCCAGACTGCAGCTTCTCCCTGAGACAGAGCCTGCCAGCTCCGATTGGACTAAGAGACCCAGTTTCAGGCCAGCAGGCAGTTCTACAGGCAGGCTGGACTACTACCATGATAGAGGCCTTCAAAGAGGAAAGGAAAAATTTCCTTAAAGAAATTGAAGAACAACTGTAGCTGGAGTTATCTCCAGTCCTGCCCAGGCCCACAGCCACTCAGAACCAAATAAACACACACAGGTTAATATTTAAAACTGCTTGGCCATTAGCTCAGGCCTACCAATGCCTAGCTGTTACATATAAACTCAGCCCATTTCTGTTAATCTATATGTGGCCACATGTTCCGTGGCTTTACCTGTGTGCCTGTTACTTGCTCCCTGGATGGCGGGATGGAGTCTCCTGACTCAGCCTTCCACTTCCCAGAATTCTCTCTCTTTGTCCTGCCTATACTTCCTGTCTGGGTACTGGCCAATCAGCATTTTATTTATCAATCAGTCATAGCAACACATTCACAGGATACAGATATCCACAGTAAACAACTAAGTGTATCAGGTTCTGCTGACTCCCCATGTGAGGCCTTGCCTTGGAGGAGGTAGGAATGGGGGTTGGAATGGGAGGGAAGGCTGGGGGGTGAGAGGAGGGAGGGGAGGGGATCTTTGGTTGGTATGTAAAATAAACAGAAAATTTCTTAATAATAAAAAATATTTAAAACGAGTGTTATACAAATCTATGGATTTTCAGATTTTATTTGTTTATTACCATAGAAGGGTATTAAATCATTATGCATCTGGCCAGCAATTAGATTTTCTTCTAAGAACTGAATTTGTGATTATAAAAATTGTCCAATTCCTCCCATTCCACAGGCAGAAACATTTTGATGGCTTATCTAATGATACAGGAGGGATTCATGGTCCTGATACTCATCAGTTTATTAATACTTCTTTTTCCTGATCTCAACAGGTAAAACTGATGTTTTGATTATTCAGTTATGGTTAATTTATTAACCCTTAATTACTGTTTCAGATTCTGCCTATGTAGTTGGATTGTTTCCTGCAATAGAAACTGCTTTAGTTTTGTCTTCACATCCTCTTATGCTCCCATCACTACAGGAACTACATCAGGTTTACATCCCTTGTGAATTAGTCATGCTCATGTACACTTTAACCTCCCTGTTTTTGTTGCAGAAAGAAATAAGCAAGTTTATGTGTTAACCTGCCTGATTTTTATTTCTCCAGAACAGGGGCATCAACACCTATACACTAATACTAATTGACCTCATGTATGGTGCCACATCATGCTTAAACAAATGAGGCAAATTGTGCAAGAATGTCCTATTTGTTCTCTCTTACACTGTCATGGCCATGTAGCTAAATTCAGTTATTACCAGAATTAAAAATACTAATGAATTAAGGCATATAGATGTCACCCACTTTCCTCTTGTGCCTCATACCTGCATACAGTGTTAACTATTTCTAAGATTCTTTGGGCAGTTCCTCAATCCCCAGAGAAGAGCTTCTGCATTTTGCTCTTCCCTTATACAAACTTTTGCTGTTGTGAGAGTGCCTACCTGTATAAAATCTAGCAGTGGACTCTAGTGTAGTACAGAAATTTAAGAACTTCTGTAAAGAATGGAATGTTAATCATATTACAGGCATTCCTTATAATCTTCAAGGCCAGGATATAATTTAAAGAGCATATAGAACATTAAAACAATGATTATTTAAAAATAAAGGGGGGGGGAACTGGGCAGTGGTGGTGCACACCCTTTATCCCAGTACTCGGGAGGCAGAGGCAGGTGGATCTCTGTGAGTTCAAGGCCAGCATGGTCTACAGAGTAAGTTCCAGAACAGCCAGAGTTACACAGAGAAACCCTGTCTCAAAAAATTGGAAAAAATGAAATAAAAACGAAAAGGGGAGCACCAAAAGGTATTCTTGCATTTATTTACTCTCAATTTTTAAAATTTGCCTCCAGCCAAAATTAACCTACATCCCTAATGAAAGGCACTGTGGATATCCTGTGTTTAAAAAATAAAAAGGGGGAGATGATGGAACATAGTCCAGGAATGGAATGATGTCTCTTCCCACCCTGATACATGTGTGAACACACATATGCCCATAGGGAATAAATACAATTTAAATAAAAATAAATATATGTAAAATGCCCCAGTGTTCTAAGTGATGATGTTACAGGCATGAGCCCAGGTGCCTATTTTTGTCCCTGAAAACTAACAGATTAATAGCCCAAGAAAGGAGTACTTCTATATTTGATCATTTGTGTATTAAATAAAAAGACCCCAGAATGTAAATGAATTTGTCATGAAGTCCTTGGCCAAGTGTGGTACATTAACACTGTGTGAGGAACAGAGGGATGTGCAGGGAGAGGCATTAAGATTAACACATGAAAGAAACCAGGAGCTGTGGCTGTGGCTCAGTTTGTAGACTGCTTGGCTAGGATGCTCAGAGCCCTGGGTTCCATCCAAGCATGGCAACTCATGACTGTCATCCTAACACTTAGGAGGGAACAGTGGAGGGCTGTGGAATTTGAGATCATCCTCAGCTGCATGGGTAAAAATGAGGCCACTGGATGCTGCCCCTCATATGGTGCAAAAGTCAGATGGTGGCCTGTGGGACCCAGTCCTCGCCTACCATATGGATTCTGAGAACCAAACCACATCCATCCAGCTTGGTTGTGAGAGCCTTTACCCACTAAGCCATCCCTTGAGCCATGGTCTTTTTTTTAAACCATTGTTTTTTTTTTGGGGGGGGAGCAGTATAGGCTTAACCTTGAGACACTGAAATTTCCAATTAGGCAACTCTCTTCCTCCCCTCCCTGCCCCCAGAAAGGGTTTCTCTATGTAGCTCTGGCTGTCCTGGAACTTGCTCTGTAGACCAGGCTAGGCTGTAACTGAGAGATCCACCTGCCTCTGCCTTCCAAGTGCTGGGATTAAAGGCATGCACCACCACTGCCCAACTAGAGTTTATATTTATAATGGGCTCATGTAGTCCAGATAGACCTTGAATTCAAGACTTTCCTGCCTCCACCTCCCCAGTACTTGGATGACTAGTGTCATCATGCCCTGTTTATGCAGAGGCCTAGTGAATACTGGGCCAGCCCTCTACCCACTGAGACCCACCTGAGCTGAAAACATTGATATAGTGGACTTGGTGATGTACAACTGCACACTGACATCCTATCTCAAAAACAAACCACAATAAAAACAACAACAAAACTTAGTTACCAGCAATTGTGTTTGTGTGTTTTGAGATAGTCTAAGTTGCCTGAGCTGCTCTTGAACTCCTGATCCTCCTGCCCCAGCCTCCTAAATACAGGTCAGTGCCACTGAGTGAGGAAGCTAGGACACAAAGAGGTTTCCCTCCAATTCCTTTACTCCCCTCCCCTCTTTTCTTTATCTCCTCTTCCCCTACTCTTCCCATCTGCCTCTTTGCTCCCCAATTGTTCCCCTCCTCCTTTCTTCCTTCTCCACCTTTCTTTTGTGATGGGGTCTCTTGTAGCCCAGGCTGACCTCAAATTCACTGTTTAGCTAAGATAACATTGAACCCCTGGTCCCTCTGCCTTCCTCCACCCTGTGTCCAAAGGAGGCTCAGGAGCATGGTGTTATTCTGGCTTTATATCAAAACCATCTCCCGTATGCTATTCAATGAGTCCCCTGACTCCATTTTGGGGTGCCCACCCTCCTTCAGTATTCCTCTGCCAATTCTTCAGCCTCAGTTTCCCCTTATATTTAGGGACAGCCTTGTGATTTCTGGGAACATCCCAGTGCATGTACCTACCTTATGGACTGTTGACTCCCTTGGGTTTGATTAAGGGGACTTGCAGGGACAGGGGATCATCCAGCAGGTGCCCCAGGGTGTGTCTCTGCCCTGTCACCCTGCCCCCACCTCAATGAGGACATGCAAGTACATAACAGATCCTGTAGATGTAGCTGCTGTAGGTACAGCGTCCCTGAGGACAAAGCTCAGCTGTTGAGCCTTCATCTTTCAACTTCTGCAGGCTGAAGCCACAGGGACCACCTCCCAAATATCCAGGATGATGAATGGGACTCAGAAAGTGATAAATGTGAGCCATTTACTAAAGGCTTGAACCATCACAGATATCTTTAAATACACAGAGGAACCCATAATGAAGAGGAACCCTGTGAATGTGAACATGATAAAACATTTAGGTCTGATTGCTCCTTACAATCACACTAAAGAACACATTTGAAAATTAAACCCTATGAATATAATCAAAGTAATAAAGCCTTTTGTAGTGGGTAGCCATTCCAGCTTTGATCTGGAAGTTTCAACCCCCATTAAGGCTTCGGTAACTGTCACGCCTACAAGGTGGGCCCTAGAGAGGACCCTGAAGACCCAAGATCCGGATGCACTGGCTCTCTTGGTTCCTGGACCCTGGACGCTGGAGGTAGACCAAGTAGAGTTCTCCAAAGAACACCGCCGGACTACGCTATACCTTCCCCAGACCCTGTTACCTATCCCTTCACTTGTAAGTTACCCCACAAAATAAACCTCCCTTTTAACTACATGGAGTGGCCTTAATAATTTCACCAATCGGCCGGGCGGTGGTGGCGCACGCCTTTAATCCCAGCACTCGGGAGGCAGAGCCAGGCGGATCTCTGTGAGTTTGAGGCCAGCCTGGGCTACCAAGTGAGCTCCAGGAAAGGCGCAAAGCTACACAGAGAAACCCTGTCTCAAAAAACCAAAAAAAAAAAAAATTTCACCAATAGCCTTTGCATGTCATAGTTGTATTCAAGTACTGAGAACTTATACTAGAAAGAAACAGTATGAATAATAACCAATGTGATAAAGATTTACACATCCTAGTATTCGTAAACAACATTGGAAAGAAATCCTATGAATGTAATCAATGTGGTAAAATCTTTACACATTCAAGTTTTCTTAAACAACATGAAAGAAGTCACTGGAGATAAACTTTATGAATGTAATCAAAGTGGTAAAGCCTTTGCATATAAAAATATTCTTCACAGACATGAAAGAATACTGACTAAAGAAAAACCCCATTTACTTAACCAATGAGGTAAAGCTTTGCAAACCAGGCTCCATCATTTTAGAGATTTCAGTACCATTGGGTGTCTACCAAGATCATCAGCCGTGGTGAAGTGGAACCGCTTAGATCATAGAAGAAAACTTGTGTGTACTTCAGAGGGCAGAGCAAGAAAAGTGACCCAAATCCTTTGAAGAAGGCCTGAAGATGATGAATGGATCCCATCATTAGATATAGAGTTATTTATGCTGTTGGAATTTGTTTTTACTTTTTTCAGATTGTGACTGCATTTTTTCTTTGGTCTTGGAGGTATTTTAATTTAATTTTGAATTTTACATGAGCCATAGTCTAAAGACTTTGAACTTTGAAAAAAAGATTTTGGAGTTGTAGTGAGAATTAATATTTTTAAAGAGAAAATTTAATGTTAAAGAGAAAATTAAAATCATTTTTGTTTTTAATGTGAGATCTTGTGGATGAATAAAGAAGGAAAGGTGTGGTTTAACAGTGATGTGTTTTGTGTGTCAAGTTGACAAGTGGTCAATTGTACTGGCTAGTCTTATGTCGATTTCACACACAAACTGGAGTTATCTGAAAGGAAGGAAAGTCAATTAAGAAAAAGCATCCATTAGAATTGGCTGTAATGGCTTTTCCTAATATTGTTTGATGTGCAAGTGTCCTAGGTTGTATGAGAAAAAAACTGAGCAGGCCATGGGGAGCAAGTCAGTAAACAGCATGCCTCCATGGCCTCTGCATTAGCTCCTGCTTCCAAGTTCCTGCCCCATTTAGGCTTCTGCCCTGACTTCCTTAACTGATGAAGAGTAATATAGAAGTGTAGGCCAAATAAATCTCTTGTATCACATCTTGCTTCTTTGTTGTGGTGTTTACATTGCCAAAATACTAAGACTTCCTGTCTCAAAAATCCAAAAGCAAGGTTGTGGTCAAATGGCTTAGCAATTAAACACACAGCTATTTTTCCAGAGGAGACAGTTTCAACTCCCAGTACCAACATTGAAGTTGAAAACTGTAAGTCCTGTTCCAGTGTATCCAACACCCTCACACAGACATACATACAAAACACCTATGCATGTAAAATAAAAATAAATTATTAAAAGAGAGTATATGACATTATGAAAACTTCCTTAACATAATCTGGACTCATTCTTACTCAACTAAGTTTTTTGTTGTCTTCATTTACATCAAGAGAACTGTATTAACAACTATAATAAGCAATGTGCAGAGCCCCTTCACAGAGGGATAGGACTCATTCAACCCTTCAGTGACCAAATAGGGAATTTCAGCACCTCCAAGTGATAGAAAACAGAAAGAGTACTGGTACATCTTCATCTTCTACATTAGAATGACATATTTGGGAGTATGGAATTTGACTCAGTAGTAAAGGTGCTGTTTGGTACCCAAGTTTGGTTCCTAGCATCAACATCTGATGGTTCAGAACTACTTATAAAGCTAGAGATCTGATGCACTCTTCTGGCTTCCTTGGGCACCAGTTATGCAAATGGCAAAAGATGGACTTCTTTCTCTCTTTCTCACTCTGCATGCATATGTGACTCCATGTTTTTAAAAAAGCTTGAATTCATGTATATTTTTTACTTTTTTTTCTAAAATAAAAAGATAAATTTAATTTAGGTGTATTGTCAGAGCATGGTCCTGGAAAGGAGTCATTTGAGGAGAGTTCTGAATGTTTATGCGAGCTGACTTCAGATTTCTTAATATTATTTGCTGTTTTATTTGGTTAAATGTTGAAACTATTCTTTATATGCCTGAATGGAAAAACATGTTTTTTGTCCCGTGTGAACTACTTTTATCATTGTATACAGCTTGAACTCATGAGAACTTGACTCATCTAACCTTTCTTAACTCACAGAGTATAAATTGTTTTTGCCAATAAGTAAATTTGGATATTTTATGATATTTTAGTCCTCCTCACTTATCAACTCCATTCTTCCAGATCCTGCCACCTCTAGAGCAATGAAAAGTAGCACTTGAGAAGAAACCAGAAGTCAGCTACAAATTAAGAGATTGATGACACTCAGTGAAGGAGGTGAGTGAGAATCATGGGGAAGAAACTAGGGAAGGCTTTGCCTTATGTTGAAATAGTGCATCATGGTTTTTTTTTTGTGTGTGTCTGTACATATTTTTCTTTTTATTAAGAGATTTTCTGTTTGTTTTACATATCAACCACGGATTCCCCTGTCATCCTTCCTTCCACCCCCCAGTATTCGCCCTCAGTGCATTATGTTTTCAAAGAAAGGAGGCACACAAGTATTAAAATTAGAAATGTTAGATATCTTGAAAATTGATTATGATTATTATTCATGATTTCCAGAAGATGGAATTTTAGATGAAGTATGGGGTAAAGCTCAAAACGATATTGAAAAGGCATAGAAAAATGAAAAAAATTTCTGTTCAATTTTGTGTCCTTTGGTCATTAACATGGACTGCTATCAAACTAAGAAAGATAAGGAGGACATAAATCATATAGGACTCATTGTGAATTCTTTCAATGAATATAAACTTCATGATCAAACTTTTAAATTGGCAAAAGAGGCAAAGAGGTGATTTTTCTTGTTCAGGCAAAATCAAAAGTAAAAACATCATCACATATATGTGTGCAGAGGATAGTTCCCTCAGCTCCCTCACTGGAACCTCCTTTATATACATATCCTCCATTTTCTGAAAATGACCCTGAAGCATGGTGTGAGTAATTTACTGATAAATCTAATCTTGAATTCTCTCCATTTTGGTGAAGACTTAGGAGAGCCTATGATAAAGTTGACTTCATTTACCAATCCATCCTGGTTCCATGAGGTGCAATTGGGATTTCTAGTGAAACTTCAGCAAAATCAAAATGTTTAACATCTAATTATTCACTAACCAATCCATTTAAACTCTAAGAGATGACATTGAACTGTTCTAGCTTACTATCTCAAGAAGCAAAAATAACTACAGCTATTTCAATCCAGACCAAAGATGTATTTGTGTATCCTTTGGATCCTTTCTTGCCTTCAAATGAATTGTCATATACAAGTATTATAGCACAAGAGAATAAACCTTTGGAAAGGCATTTTCTCTTTTCTGTTCCCTTACTCAAACATAATGACATCTACTCTAATGTTAATGGGCTTTATTTTCTCAAGGCATGACACACTCTCCTACTACGTATAAAGACTACATAGGAAACATGTTAGAGTCTGTGTGGCAGGCCTTCCATTAGTCTTAGATTATTCAACATATAGATGATATCCTGTTGACTTGATCCAAAGAGGAAGAGCAACAATTCATATATGACATGACTCAGGGGATGCCAGAAAACAAACACAAAATAATGGATTTATTGTTGAATCAAAATGGTACAATAATCAGGCCCTGTCTAATATTTAGATAAACTAGTTACTAGAACAACTGTTAAACCACACAAACACAAAAATGTCCATTAGAGAAGATAACTTAAAAACATCTGAAGACTTTGGAAATTATTAGGGGCTATTAATTGGCTGTGCTCTCCATTAGGAGTAACTAATGATACACTAACCTTTCTATTTAAAATTGTTGAAGGATAGGCCACATTGTATAGTCCTATCCACACTAAGAGGGGCATTTGTATAACCTGTGTATTCTTGGTCCCTGTTAAACTTCCTTATTTGACCCAACAAATTGTCTCATACACTTATTATAGCACAAGAGGAGAACCTTTGAAATGGATTTATTTACACCATAAGGGGTAAAAATACTAGCAGCCCACCTTACATTTCTTGCTCAATTAGTAAATCAGGGCAGGACCAAATGTCAAAAATTATACAGATTTGGTTGTTGCTGTATTATATTACCATTAGATAACAATCAGTTGAAGTGTTTTAAAGAATTACATGGACTTTCAAATCATTTGTACATTACTATGGAAAGAGGAAATCATTATCTAGCTGTCAATATAGGGTTTTCCTAATGTGACCTTAATTTGTAATTACAAAAATTGTCCAAACTTCTCTCATTCTACAGCCTGAAACTTATTATTTTATTGATTGCTCACTAATGAATTAGGAGAGATTCATAGTCCAGATATTCATCAATCTATTAATACTTCTTTTTCCTGAGCTCAACAGGTGGAGCTGGCTGTATTCATTCATGTTAATTTATAAACTGTCAAGCTGGTGTAGCTACCCTAACATCTAACAAAAGAGACCTCCAACCAAAATTAATCAAAAGAGATGTAGGACACTTCATACTCAGCAAAGGAAAAATTCACCAAGAAACATCTCAATTCTCAATATCTATGCCCCAAATGCAAGGGGACACACATTCATAAAAGAAAAATTAATGAAGCATAAATCATACATTGAATCCCACACATTAATATTGGGAGACTTCAAAGTTTTTATTAATTTAAAAAACCCATAGCCAGATATTGTCATAAAACCTGAAAGATCAGGGAGGCAGAGAGCAATCCACTATTTTTTACCCCTACAAAATCCTCCACCAAAAGAGAGTGGATTCCTGTTTCCTCATACCTTATATACCTTTCTGTGTCATGTCATATTATTTCCTGAGATTAAAGGCATGTGTGTTTCCCTAGCAAAGGTCTGAGATCTCAAGTGCTGGGATTAAAAATGTGTGCCA
Organism: Peromyscus eremicus; assembly: GCF_949786415.1. Classification (NCBI taxonomy): domain Eukaryota; kingdom Metazoa; phylum Chordata; class Mammalia; order Rodentia; family Cricetidae; genus Peromyscus; species Peromyscus eremicus. The sequence continues at coordinate 9,243,376 of NW_026734286.1, read as the reverse complement.
CCACACCTGGCTCTGTTCCCAGTGTGGCCTTGAACTCACAGATATCCAGATGGATCTCTCTCCTGAGTGATAGGATTAGGGATGTGTGCCACCACTGTCTGGCCTCTATGTCTAATCTAGTGGCTGGCTATGTCCTCTGATCCTTAGATAAGTTTATTAGGGTACACTATATATAAGCACATTTCCTCTTTTCTGTCTAAAATAATAAAAGAAGGTTATAACTAATATAAGAAAACTATATACAATAAGTTCAATAAGTATATACAATATATACAGTCAAAAATTACATAACAATGTTCAGTCTATTAACTTTCACAAATTCAAACAAAAACTCCATTATTTATCATATCTTGATGAGTCCAAAACATTGTACCTAAATCACATTCTACCCTAACTTGTTTTTTTAATTTTATAATTAATTTAATTTTACATATCAGCCATGGATTCCCCCATCCTCCCTCCTCCTACCCCTCCCCCACCCTCCCCCCAAACCACTCCCCATTCTCACCTCCTCCAAGGCAAGGACTCCCCTGGGGATTCAGCTCAGCCTCGTGGATTCAGTTGGGGCAGGTCCAGTCCCCTCCTCCCTTTACCTAGGCTGAGCAAAGTATCCCAGCATAGGCCCTAGGTTCCAAAAAAAGCCAGCTCATGCACTAAGGACAGGTCCCGGTCCCACTGCCTGGGGGCCTTCTAAATAGTTCAAGCTAATCAACTGTCTCACTTATCCAGAGGGCCTGATCCAGTTCCATGGGGTCTCCTCAGCTATTAGTTCATAGTTCTTGTGTTTCCACTAATTTGGCTATTTGTCCCAGTGCTATTTCCAATCATGATCTCAATATCTCTTGCTCATATAATCCCTCCTCTCTCTCACCGATTGGACTCCTGCAGTTCCACCTGGGGCTTGGCTGTGGATCTCTGCATCTGCTTCCATTAGTCACTGGATAAGAGTTCTATCATGACAGTTAGGGTGTTTGGCCATCTGATCACCAGAGTAAGTCAGTTTGGGCTTTCTCTCGACCATTGCCAGCAGTCTATTGTGGAGATGTCTTTGTGGATTTCTGGAGACCTCTCTAGCACTTTGCTTCTTCCTATTCCCATGGGGTCTTCATTTATCATGGTCTCTCCTTCCTTGTTCTCCTCTGTTCTTGATCCAGCAGGGATCTCCTGCTCCCCTAAGCTCTCTTTCCCCCCCTTGCCCTTCATTACCCCCCCCACCAGTTTGCTCATGTAGATCTCATTTATTTCTCTGTTGTTGGGCAATCCCTGTGTCTTTCTTAGGGTCTTCTTTACTAGGTAGCCTCCCTGGAGCTTTGAGTTGCAGTCTAGTCATCCTTTGCTTTACATCTAGTATCCACCTATGAGTGAGTACATACCATGTTTGTCTTTCTGAGTCTGGGTTACCTCACTCAGGATGATATTTTCTAATTCCATCCATTTGCCTGCAAATTTCATGATGCCATTCTTTTTCTCTGCTGAGTAGTACTCCATTGTGTATATGTATCACATTTTATTTATCCATTCTTCAGTTGAAGGACATCTAGTTGTTTCCAGGTTCTGGCTATTACAAACAATGCTGCTATGAACATAGCTGAACGTGTGCTCTTGTAGTATGATTGAGCATTCCTTGGGAATATGCCCAAGAGTGGTATAGCTGGGTCTTGGGGGACATTGATTCCCAATTTTCTAAGAAAGTGCCATATTGATTTCCAAAGTGGCTGTACAAGTTCGCATTCCCATCAGCAGTGGAGGAGTGTTGCCCTTGCTCCACATCCTCTCCAACATAAGCTGTCTTCAGTATTTTTGATCTTAGCCTTTTTGATGGGTGTAAGGTGGTATCTCAGAGTCATTTTGATTTGCATTTCCCTGATGATTAGGGATGTTGAGCAATTCATTAAATGTCTTTCAGCCATTTGAGATTCTTCTGTTGAGAATTCTCTGTTTAGGTCTATAGCCCATTTCTTAATTGGACTGTTAGGCATTTTGATGTCTAATTTCTTGAGTTCTTTATATATTCTGGATATCATCCCTCTTTCAGATGTGGGGTTGATGAAGATCTTTTCCCATTCTGTAGGCTGTCGCTTTGCCTTGTTGACTGTATCCTTTGCTCTACAAAAGCTTCTCAGTTTCAAGAAGTCCCACTGATTGATTGTTTCTCTCAGTGTCTGTGCTACTGGTGTTATATTTAGGAAGTGATCTCCAGTGCCAATGCGTTCAAGACTACTTTGTACTTTCTCTTCTATCAGGTTCATAGTAACTAGATTTATGTTTGTAGATGTAACCAACCTTCTTATTAAATAAGAAACACAGAACCAATGCAAAAAAGAAAGCCAAGAGGTCAGAGCTAAGAGCTAAAACCTTACCCTTCCTCCTGCAGTGGTCCTACCTCTCCAAACCAGAGCTACTTTCTGTGTTAAAGTCCTTATATAGGATTTCTGTTCTGCCTTGTCGTTGGTTGTAAACCCAATCACATGACCGCCTTGTCTCGGCCTGTCTGTATAGACCTCCAGGTTTTCCATGATTGGTATTGAGATTAAAGGCATATGTATCCAATACTGGCTGTATCCCTGAACACACAGAGACTTACCTAGCTCTGCCTACCAAGTGCTGGGATTACAAGCATACGCCACCACTGCCCTGCTTTCCTATGGCTTGCTAATAGCTCTGACCCCCAGGCAACTTTATTTATTAACATACAAATAACATTTTAATACAAATAAAATATCACCATATTTCCCCTTTTCTATTTTAATAAAAAGAAAAAAGGAAAACGCTTATAACTAACATAAGAAAAACTATATACAAAAGTACAATAACTATATACAATATATACAAGTAATAAATACCTAAACAATGTCTAGTTCATTTGTATTTGACAAATTCAGAGAAAATAATTCCATTATCTATCATATTGTATCTAATTCACTTTCTATCCTAATTAATCGTCAACTATAACTAACTAATCTTCAACTCCCTCAGAGACCCAAGGAGGAAATAATATTAGCTAACAAAAATAAAAACAGGAAGTACATGCAAGCAACTTCCAAAAAATTTGTGAGTTGACAAAAACAGCCAGCTGCTTGGACAGTCATCTGAGGTTTCTCTGCAGTGTTGGGGCATCATCTTCAGCCTATAGGCTTAGTGTAACTGAAAGACTCATTTATGAAGTAGGATGTACACAAGGTCAACAGTTCAACCTCACATTGGGTGAGAGCAGTCTATATACCAGAAACACCTGAATTCCATTAGTGTCATGTCATGATTCAGGATTTTAAATTCTGGAAATTGTTGATGTTTTTTGAATTCAGCTGTCCATTCTTCTTGGCTATGTGTGTATGTGGCTTCATTTCAGCATCCCGTTCTTCTCCACATCCCTCTATTAAATGCCATTCTACTGTTGAGAGGTGTGAGCTTAGTTACTCTTCAAGAATAACTATTTCAGCTGCTGTTCCACTGCACATCAGAAGCCATCGGCCCATTGCCTATTAAGCTGCCTTCGAAGAAAAGGGCACTGTACCTTTTCTGGATTGCAAAGGCCACTTCAGTTATGGTGCCATATTGTCCTGGCCTCAGAAGATGCCTTTTGATAAAGCCATAACCACACTTGTTTTGACAAGAATCAGTAGTCCTTTGTTTCATGTCCTGTCTGTCCATTTTGTCAGCAGTTGATTCAAGGATACTTTGTTGTCCAGTGGCTAACTTTTGCCACAATAAAAGTTAACTCCAATTGCAGTTTTTTCAATGCCCATATTTTCTCTGAAGTAGATTGGTCCTGCCAGGAGCCGACATGTCTCATAGCTATAGCAAAAAAGAAAAATTTTCTAAGTTATTAAAACATTTTAAATGCCATATTCTGTAGATCTCTGAAGGGTTTGAAGATAACCTATCTATCTAAAATATATCTACTCAATCTTGAAAACATACCTAATATGACTACAAGTTCTATTATAATGTCTAACTACTAACTTTCATTTCGTTATATCCTAATAGTTGGTAATAACTATTTCAAGGATCAGAAAATTGCATTACATTGTTAAATGAATGGTAGAAGTACAATTAGAAATGTACATATAGCATTTTCTAATAATATCAATTTCAATATATATAATTTGTATACAATATAAAATAATCCAATCCAATGTAAAGTATTTACATTTCTCTTTTCTTTTCTTTCTTTTTCTTTTTCTTTTTTTAAGCAAGAACCTTAAATCTAATCTCCTTTGCTTAGCCCTTTTCCTAACCCTTGACAACAACTTGTTTTTTTTTTTTGTAACCAACCCCCCTAATCAATGAAAATTATCCCAGACCCAAAACCCATTAAAAGACCAAAAAACCACCCACCCCACACCACCTCTTTGGGAATGTGGGCGTCGTATTCTTGAAATTGCTTCCTGCTGGGTATGGGCAAAGGTATCTTTATCCTGAAAAGAAAAATTTTAGTTTAATTGTCAAATTCTAGGAAAGGTAACTATATCCTTTGTTATCCAGTCTGTGTATAATGCCAAAGTTCAGGGTTTATCTCAAATCCTTATTCAAGTAGCCTTTGAGACTGGATCATCTCAGCTAGCTCTCTCAAAATTGCTCTGAGCACGTTGTAGTTCAAAGCTGATCTGTAGATGATGTTTGTCAGCTTAGTGATGTTATTGTTGTCCACGTGGAATTGTTGTTGTGGGGCCCCATCTTCTTCCTGGAAACTTCAGTTGATGTTAGGCCTGGCCGTGAATTCCTGCAGAAAACTGATAAGAGACTCAAACACAAAGACTATATATGTGGCTTTTTAGAATTAGTTAGTACTCTATATGACCATTCATATCTTAACGAAGTTTAAAATGTATATATATCTATATATATTAATCTTGTAAATTTTGATATAAAATTCATACTTTAAGAAAAGTTTAAAGAATCAGAATAGAATCAAAGAGTTGAGATTAGTAGTATAATAGTTCCTTAATTAATTGGTTTTTCTCCTGTCCCATAGCAGAAGATGGCTCTTTTCTTCTGGCATGATACAGGGAGTTTGCATTTTCCTTTTAACAACGTGCTTGAGTTTAAAGAAGGAGAGAGCCATTCTCCAACTCCAAAGTCAGCTTTAAATTTTAATTGATCTGGGACTATTAGAAGACCAATAGTGTTAAATATTTAGAGAAAAGCAGAAACGACCATTTAGGAAGACATAAAATTTTTTAGATAACATACCCATACGCCATTTCACTCTGTTTCCTGGGATAGATGATTTGTCCCTTTTCTTCAGTTTTCTCATTTGTTCAGTGTTCTTCAAATTCCTTAACCTTCATTCTCCTAAAAGACAAAAACAAAAACCTTTCCCCAAGATTTTTTTGGGATGTTCCTTTTTGGCAAGTTATTATCTGATTAAATGAAAAGGCATGTGTTACTGGTATAAGTTAGTTTAAATTGGATGTTCATGATAGTTGATGAACTAACACCTCCTCTAATTAAGAGGTCTCTCTTGTTCAAATCAAATCTTTATCAATTTTGATGGTACCCACAGCTTATCTTCTTCTGTAGAAATAAAAGCAAACCCTCGTCTCCAATATAACACATACCCTGGTTTCCATTCTGAGGTCAGCACATCCTTAAAGTATACAGGCTGATTTAATTCTGTAGTTTTTTCTATTATCCAATGTCTCTCTGCAGCTGTTGTTCCTTTCTCATTGGCATTGAGAAAATTCAAAGTTAATAGAGCATTATGTAGTCTATTTCTGGGGGTTTTTGTTACTCCTTTTTGTTTATTCAGCATATCCTTTAGAGTTTGAATTTTCTCAAACTCTTAAAATTTAAGCTGACTTTGGAGTTGGAGAATGGCACTCTCCTTCTTTAAACTCAAGCATGTGTATATATATATACATTTTAAACTTTGTTAATATATAAATGGTCATATAGGGTACTAACTAATTCTAAAAAGCCACATATATAGTCTTTGTGTTCGAGTCTCTTATCAGTATTTTGCAGGAAATCACGGTCAGGCCTAACATCAACTGAAGTTTCCAGGAAGAAGATGGGGCCCCACAACAACAACAAATCCACGTGGACAATAATAACATCACTAAGCTGACAAACATCATCTACAGATCAGCTTTGAACTACAAAGTGCTCAGAGCAATTTTGAGAGAGCTAGCTGAGATGATCCAGTCTCAAAGACTACTTGAATAAGGATTTGAGATAAACCCTGAACTTTGGCATTATACACAGACTAGATAACGAAGGATATAGTTACCTTTTCTAGAATTTGACAATTAACCTAAAATTTTTCTTTCAGGATAAAGATACCTTTGCCCATACCCAGCAGGAAGCAATTTCAAGAATACGACGCCCACATTCCCAAAGAGGTGGTTTGGGGCGGGTGTTTTTTTTTAGTCTTTTAATGGGTTTTGGGTCTGGGATAATTTTCATTGATTAGGGGGGTTGGTTACAAGTTGTTGTCAAGGGATAGGAAAAGGGCTAAGCTAAGGAGATTAGATTTAAGGTTCTTATTAAAAAAAAGAAAGAAAGAAAAGAAAAGAGAAATGTAAATACTTTACATTGGATTGGATCGTTTTGTATTGTATACAAATTATATATATTGAAATTGATATTGTTAGAAAATGCTGTATGTATATTTCTAATTGTACCTTTCATTTAACAATGTAATGCAATTTTCTGATCCTTGAATATTGTTATTCAACTATGGTGGTATTTTACTTGTACTGAAATGTGATTTTAATTGTATGTTAATAAATAAAGTTGCCTAGGGGTCAGAGCTATTAGAACCATAGCAAGTGCGTGGCGGCAGTGGTGCATGCCTTTAAGGACCTGGAGGGCGGTACATACAGGCAGTGACGAGGCAGTCACGTGTTTAGGTTTACAACCAATGAGAAGGCAGAACAGCTAGACTATATAAAGACATACACAGAGGAAGTAGGTCCCTTTTGGAGAGCTCTCTTGACTGAAGAGGATCGCTGAAGCAGGAAGGGTGAGGCTCTTACCTCTGACCTCTTGGCTTTCTTCTCTGAATCGGCTCTGTGTTTCTTATTTAATAAGATGGTTGGTTACATCTACATTTGGCACCCAACGTGACAAGAATCCATTAAAAACCACTTAATTTGGCTTGGCGGCAGGTCCGGTTTCTGGCCTGGGCGGCCTGGCTGCCTAGCTCAGGCCTAGGCCTGACTGACCCGCAGCTGGAGCAGGTCCATTTTCCCGCCAGGGTGGCAGGCTCCCTAGCCCGGGCCCAGGTCGGCTTGGCCTCAGGCCGGACTAACCTTGAGCTACTTGCTTAAAGCCAGTGCTACAAACAACTCAGACCTGCCCTGCTGAACAGGGCCCCTGCCTGTAAAGCCAACGCACGTGGTTGGAGCTTAAGTTAGCCAGAGCCAAGGCTTGACTAGGCTCAAGCAGGAACACATGGCTGGATTCAAGCTCTTAGGCAGAACTTGTGGCTACGGTTCTTGTGTGTTCTCTCTCTCTCTCTCTCTCTCTCTCTCTCTCTCTCTCTCTCTCTGGATTCACACCTCAGACACTAGGTGGCTGTTTTGAAATTCCCTCAGATTGGTACTGTTCTACGAGGACTTGGTAAGCCACTTAACATATCAGATATTTTAAAGGAAACTATTTAAAAGAGAAATTTTTTTCCACATTAAAAAAAAATGGGTTTTCTGTGTACATTGGAAGAAAATTGGGCTTTGTTTGCAATTTTAGGCAGTCTGACAATGGAACAGCTATATGAGATTAATGTTGATCGAATTATGAATTTTATTACTATGCTTACCTCATTTTACTATTTAAAAAGATAGTCAATTTAAGTGCCAGGGTGACAGCTTTAGAAAAACTTGTTAAACCTGTAAAAACTCAGACAGAAGAAACTAACAGTGAAGTTGCTTCAAGATTGGATCATAGGGTTACAGAAAAAAAGCCTGTTTTCACACAGTCACCCTTAGTTTGTCCAGTAACCGTACAGCAGTTGCCTGATCAAATGACTACACAAAATATTTGGGCTCCAATGGAAATGTTAGATTTACGAAGGTCTAAGGAGGCAATAGTATGGTGATATTTTATTTGTATTAAAATGTTATTTGTATGTTAATAAATAAAGTTGCCCGGGGGACAGAGCTATTAGCAAGCCATAGGAAAGCAGGGCAGTGGTGGCGTACACTTGTAATCCCAGCACTTGGTAGGCAGAGCTGGGTAAGTCTCTGTGTGTTCAGGGATACAGCCATTATTGGACATACATGCCTTTAATCTCAATACCAATCATGGAAAACCTGGAGGCTTTGCATTGGTTCTGTGTTTCTTATTTAATAGGAAGGTTGGTTACATCTACATTTGGTGCCCAACATGACAAAAATCCATTAAAAACTGCTTGGCTTGGCTTGGCGGCAGGTCTGGTTTCTGGCCTGGGCTGCCCGGCTGCCTAGCTCAGGCCTAGGCCTGACTGACCCGCAGCTGGAGCTACTTGCAACTCCTACAAACAACTCAGGCCTGCCCTGCCGAAAAGGGCCCCTGCTTGTAAAGCCAAGGCTTGACTAGGCTCAAGCGGCTACGGCTACGCTTTCTTTCTCTTTCTTTCTCTCTCTCTCTCTCTGGATTCACACCTTGAACACCAGGTGGCTGTTTTGAAATTCCCTCGTATTCTACTGTTCTACCCAGACTTGGTAAGTCAATTAACATATCTATTTAAAAGAGAATTTTTTTCTACATTAAAAAAATGGGCTTTATGTCTACATTGGAAGAAAATTGGGCTTTGTTTGAAATTTTAGGCACTCTAACAATGGAACAACTTATGAAAAGATTAATATTGATCGGATTATTCAGTTTATTACTTTTCTTATCCTCATTTTACTATTTAAAAAGATAGTCAATTTAAGTGCCAGGATAACAGTCTTAGAAAAACTTGTTAAACCAGTAAAAATGAATTATAGAGAAATTCAAATTCAGACAGAAGAAATAAACAGTGGAGTTGTTTCAAAATTGATCATAAGGTTACAGAAAGAAAGCCAGTTTTCACACAATCACCCTTAATTTATCTGGTAGCCGTACAGCAGCTACATGATGAAGAGAATGAACAAAATACTTGGGCTCCAGTTAAAATGTTAGACTTACAAAAATTTAAGGAGGCAATAGCGTCTTACGGCATGCACTCCCCATATGTAAAGCAAATGTTAAACACCTGGTCAACTTGTAATAGGATTCTACCAAAGGACTGGCGGGAATTGGCACAGGCTGTTCTTGAACCTGGACAAAATCTCCAGTGGAAAATGTGGTTCAATAATGAGGCTAAAAATATAGAAAAACAATGGAGGGATAGCGGAATACAAGTCTGCCAGGATCAGCTTATTGGAGAAAGCCAATATGCTTCAGTAGAAACACAATGTTTATATGATGTCCAAACCCTAGTTCTATGTCGAACAGCAGCTTTGAATGCATGGGACAGAGTTGAAGACCCAGGAAAAAAAACTGAGTCATTTACAAAGGTTATACAGGGCCCAAAAGAATCTTTCACAGATTTCTTACAAAGATTGACTTCAGCAGTACAAAAAAATGGTCCCGAATTCAGAGGCTAGTCAGATAATAATTGAATCTTTGGCCTTTGAGAATGCAAATGCAGCATGCAAAAGAATAATCAGGCCATTAAAGGCAAGATCTGCACCTTTGGAAGATTGGATTAGAGACACGGTTAATGTTGAGGCTTATGACCATGATGATATGTGGGTAGGAAAAGCAATTTCAAAAGGTTTAAGCAATGTTAGATGTTTTGGATGTGGAAAGCAAGGACATTTGAAAAGGGATTGTAAACAGGTCATTCCTAGAAATAATGTTTCTTCAAGGAACACTGGCAACAGAATGCCCCTTCCTTCTGGAGTATGCAGAAGATGTGGTAAGGGAAAACACTGGACCAACGAATGTAGATCAACAAGAGACAGACAGGGTAATCCTCTGCCTCGAGCTTCGGGAAACTCCCAGAGGGGCCTCAGGCAGGCCCCCACAGTAAATCCAGTTCAAACCTTTCCTGCATTTGTAGAGGAAACCCCTACTCAAAGCAACTAAATAACCAAATGTCTATTGGAATAAATCATATTAGTCGAGATGATGAAACAGAGAAAATAGGAAATTCAGGAAAAAACATAAAGAAAATTTTTTGGCAAACTTCTATTAATGAACAAAGACCAAAACTAACAATAAAGATAAATGGTGTTTTGTTGTCTGGTCTGGTAGACACAGGTGCTGACATTACCATAATTGCACCAGAATTTTGGCATCCAACTTGGCCTCTTCAGGAGGTAAACTGTTCAACTGTTAGGAATTGGGACATTATCTTGAGTGAAACAAAGTGCAAGATGGCTTGAATGTATAGGTCCAGAAGGACAGAAAGGAAAATTAAAACCATATATGGCTAACATAGCTATGAACCTGTGGGGTCGAAATTTGTTACAACAATGGAGTACTCAGATTAATATCCCTCCAATCTCAGAAACAAATCATAAATTAGTACATGTTTCTGAGAAAATATTAAAAGATATTATTCTAATGAGTGCTCACCAGCCATCCATGTCATACAAGAACAGGGCTCAACAACTGATAATTTTCCAAAAACACCAACAACTCTACCTTTAAAATGGTCAACAGACAAGCCTGTATGGGTTCAGCAATGGCCTTTAACAACAGAGAAACTCCAGGCTTTACAAGAGCTGGTGAAAGAACAGTTAAATGCTCAGCATATTGAAGAATCAACCAGCCCTTGGGATTCTCCTGTATTTGTTATTAAAAAGAAATCTGGAAAATGGAGAATGGTAACAGACCTTAGAGCAATTAACAAAGTAATTCAGCCAATGGGCTCTTTACAATCTGGAATTCCTTTGCCTACTCTGTTACCAAAGGGATGGCCTCTCATAGTTATTGATTTAAAAGACTGTTTCTTTTCAATACCATTACAAGAAAAAGACAGAGAAAGATTTGCTTTCACAGTGCCTACTTATAATAATTCTCAACTGGTTAAAAGATTTCAATGGAGGGTTCTCCCACAGGGAATGTTGAATAGCCCAACTTTATGCCAATATTTTGTACAACAGCCATTAGAAGTGGTATGTAAAAAATTTCCTAAATCTATAATTTATCATTATATGGATGATATTTTACTAGCTGACTCAAATGCAGATACTTTAGAAAGAATGTTTGAAGAAGTAAAGAAAATTTTGCCTTGCTGGGGATTACAAATTGCTCCTGAAAAGACACAAGGAGGAGATTCTATTAATTATTTAGGATATAAAATAGAACTTCAAAAAATTAGACCTCAAAAGGTGCAAATTAGGAGAGATAGACTACAGGCTCTTAATGACTTTCAAAGATTATTTGGAGACATTTCTCATCTAAGAACTATTGTTGGGGTAAAAAATAATGAACTGAATAATTTGTTTAAAACCTTAGAAGGTGATAAGAACTTGAATAGTCCAAGAGAATTATCACCTGAAGCTGAGAAAGAATTGGCCTTGGTAGAAAAGAAAGTACATGAAGGGCACGTAGATTGTATTGATCCAAAGCTGGATTGCATTTTGGTTATTTTACCTTCTAGGCATTCCCCAACAGGAATATTAATGCAAAGGGAAGATATTATATTAGAATGGATATTTTTACCAAATAAACCAAATAAAAAAATTAAAAACTTATGTGGAAAAAATCTCTGACTTGATATGGAAAGGAAAATTGAGGCTTCATCAATTAGCAGGAATAGACCCAGCAGAAATTGTTGTACCTTTAACTAAGGAGGATATTGAAAAATTTTGGATAGAAAATGAAGCTTGGCAAAAAGCTTGTAGTAATTTTCTGGGAGAAATTAACAGCAAATATCCAAAAAGCAATAGAATTGATCTTATAAAGAACTGATTGGATCTTGCCTCGAATTGTGAGGAAAAAAACCATATCTGGAGTTTGTACATTTTATAGAGATGCCAACAAACAAGGAAAGGCAGGTTACAAATCAGAAAATTTAAGTAAAGTGGTTCAAAGTCCTTATAATTCAGTTCAAAAATCAGAATTGTATGCTATTCTGTTGGTATTAATGGATTTTTCAGAACCTCTCAATGTAGTAACTGACTCTCAGTATGCTGAAAGAGTAGTATTACATATTGAGACTGCAGAATTTATCCACGATGCTTCAGAATTAACTTCATTATTTATTCAATTACAAGATACAATCAGGAAAAGGAGTCATCCTTTATATATAACTCACATCCTATCCCATACTGGTCTGCCAGGCCCTCTGGCACAAGGCAATGATGAGATTGATAAATTATTGATAGGAAATGTGCTGGAGGCCTCAGAATTTCATAAAAAATATCATGTAAATAGTAAAGGTTTAAAAAAGGATTTTTCCATGACCTGGCAACAAGCCAAAGAAATAGTAAAGAAATGTCCTACTTGTTCCTTCTACAATCAAACGCCATTACCAGCAGGATGTAACCCAAAGGGTACTCAGAGGAATGAAATCTGGCAGATGGACATGTTTCACTTTGCAGAATTTGGAAAATAGAAATATGTACACCACACTATTGATACTTATTCAGAATTTCAATGGGCAACTGCTTTGAGTTCTGAAAAAGCTGAATCTGTAATCACTCATTTGCTACAAGTTATGGCTATTATGGTTATACCTGCACAAATCAAAACTGATAATGCTCCATCATATGTCTCTGTTAAAATGAAACAGTTTTTTGCTTATTATAATATAAACCATATTACAGGTATACCACATAATCCTACAGGTCAAGCAGTTATAGAAAGATCAACAGAACTCTAAAGGATATGCTAAATAAACAAAAAGGAGTAACAAAACCCCCCAGAAATAGACTACATAATACTCTATTAACTTTGAATTTTCTTAATGCCAATGAGAAAGGAACAACAGCTGCAGAGAGACATTGGATAATAGAAAAAACTACAGAATTAAATCAGCCTATATACTTTAAGGATGTGCTGACCTCAGAATGGAAACCAGGATATGTATTACATTGGGGACGAGGGTTTGCTTTTACTTCTACAGGAGAAGATAAGCTGTGGGTACCATCAAAATTGATAAAGGTTTGATTTGAATAAGAGAGACCTCTTAATTAGAGGAGGTAATAGTTCATCAATTATCATGAACATCCAATTTAAACTAACTTATACCAGTAACACATGTCTTTTCGATTAATCAGATAATAACTTGCCAAAAAGGAACATCCCCAAAATTAGTCTTGGGGAAAGGTTTTTGTTTTTGTCTTTTAGGAGAATTTAGGCTAAGGAATCTGAAGAACACAGGACAATTGAGGCAACTGAAGAAAAGGGACAAATTATCTATCCCAGGAAAAGAGTGAAACAGCGTATGGGTATATATTATCTAAAAAATTTTATGTCTTCCTAAAGATTTGTTTCTGCTTTTCTCTAAAGATTTAACACTATTGGTCTTGTAATAGTCCCAGTTCAATTAAAATTTAAAGCTGACTTTGGAGTTGGAGAATGGCTCTCTCATTCTTTAAACTCAAGCAAGTTGTTAAAAGGAAAATGCAAACTCCCTGTATCATGCCAGAAGAAAAGAGCCATCTTCTGCTATGGGACAGGAGAAAAGCCAAATTAATTAAGGGACTATTCTATTACTAATCTCAATTCTTTGTTTCTATTCTGATTCTTTAAAACTTTTCTTAAAGTATAATTTTTATATCAAAATTTACAAGATTAATATATATAGATATGTAGATATATATACATTTTAAACTCTGTTAAGACATGAATGGTCATATGGAGTACTAACTAATTTTAAAAAGCTGCATATATAGTCTTTGTGTTCGAGTCTCTTATCAGTTTTTTGCAGGAAATCACGGTCAGGCCTAACATCAACTGAAGTCTCCAGGAAGAAGATGGGGCCCCACAACAACAACAATTCCACATGGACAATAATAACATCACTAAGCTGACAAACATCATCTACAGATCAGCTTTGAACTACAACGTGCTCAGAGCAATTTTGAGAGAGCTAGCTGAGATGATCCAGTCTCAAAGACTACTTGAATAAGGATTTGAGATAAACCCTGAACTTTGGCATTATACACAGACTGGATAACGAAGGATATAGTTACCTTTCCTAGAATTTGACAATTAACCTAAAATTTTTCTTTCAGGATAAAGATACCTTTGCCCATACCCAGCAGGAAGCAATTTCAAGAATACGACGCCCACATTCCCAAAGAGGTGGTGTGGGGCGGTTGGGTTTTTTTTTTTGTCTTTTAGGTCTTTTAATGGGTTTTGGGTCTGGGATAATTTTCATTGATTAGGGAGGTTGGTTACAAGTTGTTGTAAAGGGTGAGGAAAATGGCTAAGCAAAGGAGATTAGATTTAAGGTTCTTATTACACAAAAAGAAAGAAAGAAAGAAAGAAAGAAAGAAAGAAAGAAAGAAAGAAAGAAAAGAAAAGAAAAATGTAAATACTTTACATTGGATTGGATTGTTTTATATTGTATACAAATTATATATATTGAAATTGATATTGTTAGAAAATGCTATATGTATATTTCTAATTGTACCTTTCATTTAACAATGTAATGCAATTTTCTGATCCTTGAATGTTGTTATTACCTGCTATTAGGATATAAAGAAATGAAAGTTAGTAGTTAGACATTATAATAGAACTTGTAGTTATATTAGGTATGTTTTCAAGATTGAGTAGATATATTTTAGATAGACAGGTTATCTTCAAACCCTTCAGAGATCTACAGAATATGGCATTTAAAATGTTTTAATAACTTAGAAAACTTTTCTTTTTTGTTATGACTATGAGACGTGTTGGCTCCTGACAGTACCAATCTACTTCAGTGAAAATATGGGCATTGAAGAAACTGCAATTGGAGTTAACTTTCATTGTAGCAAAAGTTAGCCACTGGACAACAAAGTATCCTCGAATCAACTGCTGACAAAATGGACAGACAGGACATGAAACAAAGGACTACTGGTTCTTGTCAAAACAAGTGTGGTTATGGCTTTATCAAAAGGCATCCTCTGAGGCCAGGACAATATGGCACCATCCCTGAAGTGGCCTTCGCAATCCGGGAAAGGTACAGTGCCCTTTTCTTCGAAGGCAGCTGAATAGGCAGTGGGCCGATGGCTTCTGATGTGCAGTGGGGAGGTAGCTGAAACAGTTATTCTTGAAGAGTAATTAAGCTCACACCTCTCAACAGAAGAATGGCATTTAATAGAGGGATGTGGAGAAGAACGGGATGCTGAAATGAAGCCACATACACACATAGCCAAGAAGAATGGACAGCTGAATTCAAAAAACATCAACAATTTCCAGAATTTAAAATCCTGAATCATGACATGACACTAATGGAATTCAGGTATTTCTGGTATATTGACTGCTTTCACCCAATGTGAGGTTGAACTGTTGACCTTGTGTACATTCTACTTCACAAATGAGTCTGTCAGATACGCTAAGCCTATAGGCTGAAGATGATGCCCCAACACTGCGGAGAAACCTCAGGTGATTGTCCAGGCAGCTGGCTGTTTCTGTTAACTCACAAGTTTTTGGAAGTTGCTTGCATATACTTCCTGTTTTTTTTTTTTGTTAGCTAATACTATTTCCTTCAGGGTCTCTGAGGGAGTTGAAGATTAGTTAGTTATAGTTGATGATTAATTAGGATAGAAAGTGAATTAGATACAATAGAATAGATAATGGAATTATTTTCTCTGAATTTGTCAAATACAAATTAACTAGATATTGTTTAGGTATTTATAACTTGTTTATATTGTATATAGTTATTGTACTTTTGTATATAGTTTTTCTTATGTTAGTTATAAGCTTTTTCTTTTTTCCTTTTTATTAAAATAGAAAAGGGGAAATATGGTGATATTTTATTTGTATTAAAATGTTATTTGTATGTTAATAAATAAAGTTGCCTGGGGGTCAGAGCTATTAGCAAGCCATAGGAAAGCAGGGCAGTGGTGGTTTATGCTTGTAATCCCAGCACTTGGTAGGCAGAGCTGGGTAAGTCTCTGTGTGTTCAGGGATACAGCCATTATTGGACACACATGCCTTTAATCTCAATACCAATCATGGAAAACCTGGAGGCCTATACAGACAGGCTGTGACGAGGTGGTCATGTGGTTGGGTTTACAACCAATGAGAAGGCAGAACAGGAACTCTATATAAAGACTTTAACACAGGGGTAGCTTATTTAATAAGAAGGTTGGTTACATCTGCAAGTTACTTCTCTTGCAAGTTCCCTACAAGAAAACAGTGCTAAATTAGAATGCTAGCTTAGTGAATGCACTGATGTTTGTGAGGACAGGAAAACGTGCCAAGCACTGAAGGTTGAAAAGTTACAACTACAGTAGGAGCTGAATGACTCATGATCAGAGTGTATCACAGCTACTAGTAAATGGTATTAGGAGTTGAGAAGCTAGTGAATGAAGTGAAAATACTAAATCATGAAAATGTTCTTCCTCAGAGTAAGCTAATCAAAGATGTGTTTCATGATAAATGTTCTTCCTCAGAGTAAGCTAATAAAAGATGTGTTTCATGATAAATAAAACAACCCATCTATGTTCTTGACTCCTTTGGATAGTAGCAGTTTCTGTGAACAAATAACCTTGTCAGAGACATTGGGCTAATAAAAATCTATCAAAGACAAGGCATTGTTGAAAGAGCTCATGGAAGTCTAAAAAAGTAGCTTTAAAAAATTAAGAAGAGGGAATTTTACCCTCAGTCAAGGTTAGAGTCACTGATGAATTAGGCTCTGACTTTAAACTCTCAAGGAAACTTTCAAAATGATATCAAAACTGACTATAAACTCCAAACTTTAGAAATGATTTGTATACTTCTTACCTTGTTGGAAGAAAATGCAATATTTCTGTTAAGAGATTCTTTCTAGTGTAAGTTAGTTCAGTTAAGAGATTCTTTCTAAATGTTTGCTACAGTTTGTAAAATAGTTTTATAAAGCTTCCTTTTGAATATAAGTTTTGTAAATAGTTATTAAAAAAATCTCTTCTAGATATGTGCTAAAGTTTCTAAAATAGTCCTATAGAGTTTCCTTTTAAACATAGTTTGTAAAAAGTGTAAATGTTGAATATAAGTGTAAATGTTGGATGTAAGCTTGTATAGTGATTTTCATATTAGAATTGTTTTTATTACTTCATCAATATCTGTCTAGTCTGGACAAATTAGATAACTATTATTACTATTATTATTATTATTTTGGTTTTTCAAGTCAAGGTTTCTCTGTGTAGTTTTGGTGCCTGTCCTGTCCTGGATCTTGCTCTGTAGACTAGGCTGGCCTCAAACTCACAGAGATCTGCCTGGCTTTGCCTCCCAAGTGCCTGGAAGGTAACATTAAATTTTAAAGGATAAACCAAATCAACCACATTAGAAGCATCTTGAAGTTTTTATTACTCTTTTAGCTTTAGATATATTTGAACACTTTTTATGATAGCTCAAAATATAATTTTATGGTCTTAGTGGCCCCTGGAAAACTTAAGTGAAGGTTTCATAATTAGGGGAGCTTTTCTGTCTTCTTCCTAAAGGTTTCCACTCCTCTGTTTCTGTTTAGAATGGGTTAGGCCTCCCACAAAGGGGTAGGCCTCCCATATTTGAGTTAGTTTGTACAGAAATTCTACTGCAGTCATAGGAACACATGTATATGTGAGCTTACTAAATAGCTAAAAGTGATTTTACAATTAGCATGGGTTTTCATTTACTTGAGTGGATACTTTAAAGTGTTTTGAAATGACTGTTTTCTCCTGGGAATCAAAATAGTCTCTTGAAAATTTTATTGAACAACTGTTAGGAGAGAGTTTTGACTTAGAAAAAGGCTTGGTGAAGCTGTAGTCACCTTAGACCCATTTCAAAAAGGACATTCCGTATTTATTATCCTCTGCTTCTTTACTGTGAGGTGTGGCAGCTGTGGAGATACTGTGGGTGTTCGCAAGGTCTTAGTAGGGATCTGGGTCAGAGCTGAGTTAAGCTCTGTAAAACCCCCCCCCCAAACTAGAGGCTAGTAGCCAAAGACAGGCAACTTTCTTCTTGATAGCTTCCAACCTAAGCTGGAGTATGCTTGATGAAAAGTGTCCTCCAAGATGGGTATGCTTGATGGAAAGTATATCTACAATATGGGTAAGGAAGATTATTTAAGAAGGATGAACTAAGACAGGCACAGTCTATCTGAAGGGCCTGGGGGGCCCTTTAGTATATCAAGAAGGGGAAATTGTGGAGGCTGACAAAGGTTTCCTAATGAGATCTGAGCTTGCTTTACCCAGCACGATGGCCTTAGAGGATTGCTTGACCATGTGCATGGTTACTAGGTGATTGGAAGGGTCTATACTTGGTTGAGGTAGGGGGAGGTCTCTTGCTCCACCCCTTGGCATTTCTATAAACAGCCCTTTAGAAGAGACAGAAAGGGCTGGTGGATTTTGATCCAGGCCCCCCTGAGGCTATACTGTGTTTCTGTTTCTCTCTCCTCTGTGCTTCTACCTAATATTTCTCACTTCTCCCGCCTCAAGAGTACCCTGGGGGAAAAGTGGAGTGGGCCTACCACAGAGAAATGGGTAGGTCTTCCTAAATGGGAATTTCATTGACTCAAGGTGACTTTCCCAAATTGTACACTAACAAATTTAGTTTGCTGTCATTTGTAGGGTCTGAATTAATGCATGCTGGGAAAATACACAGAAAGGCACTTACCCTAAAACATCAGATCCTTATTTCTTATAGAGATCCCTGCCACTCACTGACTTAAACTTACACACTTTGCTGTTGTTATTCAATTAAATGTTTATGACAGTATTAAAAAACATGGTTTGGCCATTGTATACAGACTGAACTCATAGAATAGACACTGGTTATGTTGATGGCATACAAGAAAGTTGTAACATACCAGGTATTGGAAAGTGATGGGAATCAGAGACCCAGAGTTTAGGAAGTGGTGTTGTAATGGGGTCATCTGGGTACTAGTGGTAAAGTCTCAGTGATGTTTTCTTCCTTGTGACTTCCACTGTTTTCTTACCCTGCACAGTTTTCCTTGAAGGCCCACAACCAGCAAAGCTTAAGAGGAATTCATAATGTCAGTGGGTCTATCTGCCAAGACAGTTGCATGTCCCTTCCCAAATTTACCATCAACCAGACATCTAAGTCTCACATTCTTTAAACCCCCATGACATCTGCTTTGTCTCCATGTCTCTACAGAAAAGGGAAGGCCTCTAATAAATATCAACCACTCATAGCATATCAAGTTTCAGTGAGAACAGGCACCTCCTTTCCTATTAAGGCTGCATTAGGCAACATGGTAGGAGTAAGGAAGCCCAAAAGAAAACTACTGAGTCAGAAAAAGCCCATGTTCCCACTTTCAAGAGTCCCACAAGAAGACCAAGCTACACCACTGTAACATATATACAGTGGGCCTAGGTAATTCCCATTCAGGCTCCCTGTTTAGAAGTTCAGTTTTTTTGGGCCCCTATGAACCTAGGTTAGTTGATTTAGTGGGTTTTCTTGTGATTACCTTGAATTCTTTGACTCCTACTATCCTACTTCTCCCTCTCCTCAGTATTTCCCAAGCTCTGCCTAATATTTGGCTGTGGGTCTCATTGACTTTTTTGTGCCAGTCATGTTTGGTTCTATCCTAGATGTCTAGGCTATTCAGCCTCAGGTCCTGGCCCCCCAGGCAGTGTCATGGGTGTGTTCCCTCTCACCGTATGTGTCTCAAGCTGGAGCAGTCATTCCTTGGCCACTCCCACAATTTCTCTATGACTTTTACCCCAGCGTATCTTGTAGGCAGGACAAATTGTAGGTTGAAGGTGTTTGTGACTGAGTTGGTGTCCCAGTCCCTCTACTGGAAGTCTTCTTTGGTCACAGGAGATGGTCAGTTCAGCCTCACATACATCTTTGCTAGGAATCTTGCCTAGGGCCACTCTCATAGTTTCTTGGGAGTTTCCATTGCACTAGGTTTCTAGCTCATTCCAGAGATGGTCCCTGATTCTAGTTGTCTCACCCAGAGCGCTCTCTCTCTCTCTCTCTCTCTCTCTCTCTCTCTCTCTCTCTCTCTCTCCATTCACCCCCTCCTCATTCTATTTCCATTCTCAATGGAAATTGAGAATGGTGTCTCCATACACCAGCAATGATTATTATTCTATTTCCCCTTCACAGTGAGATTCATGCCACCACACCTTGAGCCCTCCTTGTATCTTAGCTTTTCTGGGTTTCTGCATTATAGCATTGTTGTCTTTACTTTATGATTAATATCTACTTATGAGTGAGTACATATGCATATTTCTTTCTGGGTCTTGGTTCACTCTCTCAGGATGATCTCCTCCAGTTCCATCCATCTGCAAACAAATTTTCTGATCTCAAAATTTTTGACAGCTGAGTAATACTGCATTGTTGCTGGCTCTGCAGCTGGAATCCCACTGTCTCTAATCCCAGGGGCAGGGGGTGAATAGACACAGAACCAATGGCACAGGCTCTGGGAGGTTGTAAGCATTCTCATTTATTAAACAAAGGACAGAGGTATTTATGTGTGTAGTTTTGGTGTGCTCTGCTTCCAGCTGTCATGGTGTTTCCTGGTTGGCTCTGGGTTGCAGTGTCATCTTGTCATCTTGGGGGTCTGGTTTTAGCATCTTCTAGGTCAGGATACTACTGCACATGTCAGTATGTCAGTACAAGGCCCAGTGCTTCCGGCCTTACCCACCTCATATCACCCTTTTTATTTTATTTTGTGGCCACTAGTGGGAATTAGAGTTCTTTGTTCTAACCTTGTTGCTCCTACTTCAGGGACCCTCCAACATGGCAACTGTGCCTGCCTTAGGTTGGTCTGCCTAACAGGCTCTTACCCATCTCTGGCTACCAGCCCTGGGAGGGTGGTTCCCCTGGTAAGTGTCTAGGGTGCAAGAGAATTAGACAGAGGCATCACAAATTTCCATGAGCCAGGCTCTTAATACTTCCTTAGGGGGATGATGATCAGGATGTTCCAGAGCCATTAGCAGTTGCAGGGTCATTTTGTTGATGCAGCGCTGCCAGGAAACATGCTGTAGGAAACACTTAAGCAACAGAATTATTAAGAGTATCATTCCCCATGCTATAATTTTTGAAGGGTCTAGGATTGACTTTATGTGATTCCCAAATTTGAGCAAAAAATATTGTAGACACTTTCCATGGTTTCACACGTGTGGAGTTCAGACTTAAAATTTCATTAGAGAGTTGTACTGAAAGGCTTAAGAACTCTTTACAAAAAAAAGAACTCTTTGCTCCACAATCCCAATATGATTTCCCTTAATTTACTCCTGGCTTTGTTATATTTGAGACTGAGTAAGGAGTTAAACAAAAGGAGGAAAATCAGGGATCACAATTTCCTCTTTACCAGCCATCTTAATGTCTGGATTTCTTTATCCAGTAAATCTAGTTGTTGCTGTAAATTAAGTATACACTTAATATGGACATAGAAGAATCATCCCAAGTCTTAAGCATTCAGCAGTTGATTAATTCCCATTTCCAGTCAGCCACATAAAGGCCAGCCCCCAATGAGAGTTCTGGCATTTTTTACTCATCTTATGAGGTAATTATCAGTAGTTTTTGGTGTAGTACTGTTCATAGATAGTGGAGCCTCACCCTCCTTTGGTGTCTGGACCCAAAGCCCCATGTTAGCCTTTCCATATAGGGGATGGGATACAAAATCAGGAAGGCAATCAATTAATTAACTGATCCCAGTTTATAGGTACTTCAATCTTGATAGTATGTTCCCCCAGATTTAGACAAAAGGAATCAAATGGTTGTTGAATGCTTTCAGTGATGTTTTTTCCTTTTTTCTCAATAGTAGGGCCCGTTATATTGATATCCTGCATAACTCCAGTCATTTTTCCAATTAGCCCTCATAATCTTGTAAGAGGAGAAAGGGATGCACCCAGAAGGTCTTTGTTATAATGGGCTAGAATGTGCATTTTAATTGGGCATGTTAATTAGGTGAACCGAAGGGGGCTTCTGGCTGCTGAACTTTAGATAGCTGGACCTTGACAGTCAGACTCAGGAGGAGGAAGTGCCAAGTAAGGTAATAGTGGCTAGCTTTAGGAGTGTAATCTAATGGTTTTTAGCAATGCAGAGGGAACTGGGGAGAAGGGCAAGGCTCCCAGAGCCACATGCTTAAGTGGCCTAGTGTCCCTTCACTCCCCTTATACCCAGGCCCGCACTAGGGTCATGTTCAACTTCTAGACCCAGGGTGCCAGCCTTCTGTCTTGTCCAAGGACTTAGGCCAAGGAACGCACAGGGAACTGTGGAGAAGAACAAGTGCTTATTTAATCAGAGGTCCTTTCAAGGCACCTGGTTTATGTCAGTATAAAAAGGCAGTAAAATGACAAGGAGTGGAGACATGGAGAACAGTCACAGAAGAAAGGACAGAGAGAGAACATTGTCAAATCACATGATACAGCAGTCAGGCCTTAAGCCTCCATCCCATCTTGATTTTAGGCAGGCAGACAGATATCACTGGGAAGCCCTTTCATTGACTTCCCCTGAAACCCCTAGCCTAGGCATTGTGCCCCTCACTAAAAGCTTGCAGCTTGGAGACTAAATGGCTCCCATATTGTCATCTCTCATTATACTGAGGGACACTCCTGGGTCTCTTAATTAAATGTTACCTGATGTCATGATTCCCTTACTAGGTCTCTAAGACATGCAGTGGCTGGCAGGGTATTGGAGTATTCAAAGAGGGACATGAAGATGATGAAGCAGGAGTCATGCTTAAAGACCAAATACAGGTAATAGCACTCTCCTGTATTGTATAGCAATATTAGGCAAACAAGCACAATGTTGTCAGCCAGGAAACTTGGCAGTCAGCAGCTATCCTTACCAAGCTGTAAGGAACAAGAAATGGCCCAGCCCAGCTTGGTCCTCAGAGACCCTTGGAAATTGGAAACAACTTCTGGGCCTGGTTACCTTTGGGGATACTGATAGCCAGGGGTGCAATAGTGATGCCTTGTAAGATACTTATCTTTTTCTTTCTTTTTTGAGACAAATTTTCTTGTATCCCAGGCTGGCTTCAAACTCACTATGTTCAAGAATGACCTTGAACTTCTGATCTTCCTGTTTTTACCCCCAAGTGCTGGGATTATAGCTGTGTACTACCATACTTGCCATATGAGATGCCCTGGATCAAACTCAGGGTTTCAGGAGATATGCTAGGCAAGCAGTGGTAACAACTGAGCCACATGCCAACTCCCAAATATTGGAACAGAGCTTTTCTTCTGTGTAGATACATGTATATGTACATGTACTCACACCCCTGCCTGATAACACAAATCAGAACTGTACACATGGCCTGGAGAGGTTTCTGTTATCTAGAGTGAGTACTGCTCTTGCAGAACACCCATGTTCAGTTCCCAACATCCACACCAAGCAGCTCACAGCTACCTGTATCTCAAGCTCCGGGGTATCTGATGTCCTTTGGGACATTCAGGTTGGGGGATAATAATTCTCAGTTTAGGGAAGAAATCGTTTGGAAAAACAGATTGAGAAACTGCTGCAGAGGGGCCACTTGAGCTTACTCATTGAACAAAGGCACACCAAACATAGACGCCACGTGATAGGTTTGGGGCAATGGAGGCAGGTCTAAGGATAATTTATAGACATCGGTTCTCTCCTCTCACCATTTCAGTCTCAGGGATCAAATTGGAGTTGTCAGTCATGCTGGCAAGTGTCTTTATCAGATTAGGTCTCTCAGTGGCCCTCTGATGTATGCTTTGACTGAAAATATATTAGCATTAATATACACAAACATACACACACACTTGACAACACACCAATAAAAAAAACAAACACAAGGAAATGAAACCACACACAAACACTCCAGTGTCAGCAGATCACTCTGCTTGCAGGCATAATGACCTGGGTTCCATCCCAGGAAACACAATTTCCAGCAAACTGCCTTGACTACAACCCACATGTTGAAGCAAAACCCAGGGAATTATCATTCAACATCATCCCCATCATACTTCTAACAATGACACTCATATCCACAGGAAAGTGAAAAACAGCTTTTCTTCTGGTAGTGAGATCTCCACTTTAAAGAAGATCAAAAGTGCGATGGACCTGTCTTCTCATGATGAGGTAATAACTGATAGCTGCAAAGAAAAAGAAATATATTTACTGATAATTCCCACTAATTTGACATGTAACATATTTGCTTGTGAGAGGAACGATGCCTCTGTGTTCCTATGTCTGCAGTATTGCAAATAGTGTCAGAGAAGAGGAACCCAGCCTGGCCAAATCCTTCACCTCCTTCATACCCTCCCTTCTGGGAACACACAAGCTAATCACCTTCTAAGGCACTAGTTCTCAAACTTCCTAATGCTCTGACCATCTGATGCACTTCCTCATGTTGTGGTGACCCTCCACAGAAAATTCTTTTCCTTGCTACTTCATAACTGTCATTTTGTGAGTGTTATGAATTATAATGTCAACATCTATATTTTCTGAAGGTGACCTCTGTGAAAGAGTCCTAGGATTTCCAAATGGGTCAATACCCACAGGTTGAGAACCACTGTTTTCATGGGTATGTGATAGCAAATTAGACTCTGGAGACAAAAATCAGAAAGTGAGCTACCTGTATCAGAAAAACATGAGCACATATAAATAGAGAATAAATATTAGATAATCCTGTAGTAGCTAATGTCAACAGGAATGTAACCAACATGCTTGTATGATTTCACTTGATTTAATTTAGGTGTTTACAAGTTTGGCATGTATTCTTTCTGTGTACCTTTTGTGTGGGAGCTAGACATAGACATCCAAAAGGGCTATGGATCCCCTGGAATTGCAGTTCCAGATGGTTGTCAGCCAAGATGTGGGTATTGTGATTCAAACCCAGGTCCTCTATGAGAGGAAAAAGTCGTGTACACTACTGAGTTCTCTTTCTAGACCCCAGAATGAATATGTTTGTTATGCACATGACCATAAGCATAGACCAAGATGTCATTAGTAGAAATTAGTAGCCAGCCTCAGGGTGTTTGCTAACCTCCTGGATCCTAGGCCTCATCAGCCTGCCAGTTTGACACATTGAAATGCAGAGAACTTATAGGCAGGAAGAACATGACTAGGAGGCTGGGCATGCTGGTTCACTCCTCTAATCCCTGCACTCATGTAGCAGAGGCAGGCCAGTCTCTGTGAGTTCAAGGACACCCTGGTCTCAATTTATTTGGTGCATGGGGGAAGGCAAAAAACATGTGTGCCACAGCAGACGTGTGGAGGTCCAAGGATAATTTATAGGAGTCGGTTCTCTCCTCTCACCATTTCAGTCTCAGGGATCAAATTGGACTTGTCAGTCACGCTGGCAAGTGACTTCATCAGATTAGCCCTCTCAGTATGTAGGCCCTGCAATGTATGCTTTGACTGTAAATGTATCAGCATTAATACACACACACACACACACATGCCCACACACCAAAAGAAAAGAAAAAAGAATACAAACAAACGAAAATGAAACCACACACAAACAGTTCAGTTCCAGCTGATTACTCTGCTTCCAAGCATAATGATCTGGGATCTATCCCAGGAAACACAATTGCCAGCAAACTGCTTGACTACAACACACATGTTGAAGCAAAACCCAGGGAAAGATCATTCAACATCATCTCCATTGTACTTCCAGCAATGAGACTGAGTGAGATCCACCTATCACATGCCAAAGCTCAAGCAGTCTCAATGAAACTCTTCAGAGTAAAACACTTTTCTCTAAGTCTTTTTTAATATGCTATACACAATTTAAAGGGACACAGCACAGCCTCCTTTGTTTCAGAAGATGGCTTTATTTGAAAATCAAACAAATAAAGGTTTTGGACCCACTCACACTTCACACATGCACCACACATAAGAATTATTTTCCTAAACCAAGAAAGTTCATCCTCTACCTTTCCATTGCAGGAAAGTGAAAAACAGCCTTTCCCCTGGTAGTGAGATCTCTACTTTAAAAAAGATCAAATGTGCAAAGGTCCTATCTTCTCTTGACAAGATAATAACTGATAGCTGCAAAGAAAAAAAATATGTGGGAACCCACAACTGACTCCGTTTCCCAATTTGAATCTGAAGTCTATTCTGAGTCAATAGAGTTCAAACTTGTTTGCTCCAAGGCTGTAAGAAAGTTCTGATTAGCCCACAGAGTCTCCTTGAAGGGCTGTGAGAAAGTCCTGATTAGCCAACAGAGCCTCCTTGAAGGGCTGTGAGAAAGTCCTGATTAGCCCACAAGAAGGAACACACTATCTAGCTAGATGCAGCCTGCTGATGCCAGCCAGAGGTACATGGAGATAGAAAATGAAACTGCCTGCTCCTTGACACAAGGCAGGATAGATAGTAGTTGAATGCCTGTGCTGTGCGTTGTTCTACCTCTGTCCTTCAAAACTGTATATAATCTGGCTGTGAAATAAACTTGGGGCTGTCCAGCATTGACAAGCAGACCTCTCGACTCTTTTCTGTCTTCTTCATTGTCTCTTCAATCCGCAAGCCTCTACCCAGCTACCCAGCTGACTGTTGGCATGCCTGACAAGTGGTGCCCAGCGAGGGGCCAGGTACGGAGGAGTTTGTGGCGGATACCACAGAAGAGAAAGGAGTGCACTTGATAAAAGTGGAAGCTGTGGTGAGTTAATTGGAGAGTAAAAGTATTAAGTGTAAATAAAAAAGCAGACGCGCGGTAAAAAATTTGTGAACAAGTGTAAAAATAAGTATGGGCCAAGGAAATAGAAAACAGCTCTTTGTACGTTTACTTAAATATACCTTAAGGGCTAGAGGTACTAAAGTAGAACATAAGCAACTGTGTAAATTTTTAGAATTTGTAGACTGTATTGGAGTTAAATTACAGCAGTATTATGATAAGCATTGTCCAGAAAAACTTACAACAGATATTTTCCGTCTCTGGACATTCCTTCAGGACGAATTAGACCTCCATCCTGAAAGGCATAAAGTTTTTCCTGAATGCAGTAAAAACTGAAACTAAACATTCTGCTCTGTCAGAGAGATGGCTTTATGTGGATGCTTTTACAAAGTTATTTAATGACAATGATCAGTTAGATTTTGGCAATATGGCAGAATTAGAGGAAGAGGCTGCTAAGTCTTATAATAAAGATTATCTCACACCTCAAGATTCTCCCCCACCTCCATTCCTGACTATGACCAGTTCATCTGGAGAGAATACACAGGTCATGACCGCAAACCATTAGCCCAATGTCTCACTTTCAGATCTGTTCACTGCAGCTGGTAAATGTAAATGTGAGCACTCTTTGTCTTGGTCTGTGTTCTGACTGTTACTATGTTACTGTTCTGTTTCATGTGTTTAAGGGGACTGGGTCCCCCGACTGAACTGAGATAAGCAGGTAGCTTCTGCCAGGTGTGGCTTATGTACTGCAAGAGAAGTCATCTGTTAGACGGGACTCAGCAGCGAGTGAGGCCATTGTCTCAGTGCTGATGTACCAGTACTTATGTCTGTCAGTGCTACTTGTTTCTGTCTACTAATCTACTTTGTTTTCCTGGAAGAGAAGGAGAGAGAGGCATGGCAAGGGCTGCCTCCCTCCATAAGCTCCCTTACTATCAAGCCTGCAGTGCAGATGAAGTGGCAGGGAGTTCGTTCCTACTATTGGCAAGCTGAACATATGTCAAAAAGAGAATCTGATGTTAATTGTTAGTTACTATAGTCAGAAAAGTTAACAAAAATCTACACGCCTCTACCCAGCTACCCAAGTGACTGTCGGCAGGCCTGACAAATATATTTACTGGTAATCCCCACTAATATGATAGTTAACATATTTGCATGTGAGAGGAATGATGCCTCTGTGTTCCTAGGTCTGCAGTATTGCAAATAGTGTCAGAGGAGAGGAACCCAGCCTGGAACATTCCTTCACCTCCTTCATACCCTCACTTCTGGGAACACACAAGCTAATCACCTTCTAAGGCACTAGTTCTCAAACTTCCTAATGCTCTGACCATCTGATGCACTTCCTCATGTTATGAGGACCCTCCACATAAAATTCTTTTCCTTGCTACTTCATAACTGTCATTTTGTGAGTGTTATGAATTATAATTTCAATATCTACATTTTGAGAAGGTATTAAGTGACCTCTGTAAAAGAGTCCTAGGATTTCCAAATGGGTCACTACCCACAGGGTTGAAAACCACTGTTTTCATGGGTATGTGATAGTAAATTAGACTCTGGAGACAAAAATCAGAAAGTGAGCTACCTGCGTCAGAAAAACATGAACACATACAAATAGAGAATAAATATTAGATAATCCTGTAGTAGCTAATGTCAACAGGAACGTGCCCAACACGCTTGTATGTTTTCAAATGATTTATTTTAGGTGTTTAAATGTTTGCTTGCATTCTTTCTGTGTACCTTGTGTGTGGCCTGCTCACAGACAACCAGGAGGGCATTTGATCCCCTCGGTTGAAGTTCCAGATGGTTGCCAGCCAAGACGTGGGTGCTGTGAATCACACCCAGGTCTTCTGCCAGAGCAAAAAGTGGTATACACTGCTGAGTCATCTTTCCTGACCCCAGAATGAATATGTTTGTTATGCACATGATGATAAGAATAGGCCAAGATGTCCTTAGTAGAAATAATTAGTCAGCCTCAGGGTGTTTGCTAAGATTTTGGACCCTAGGCCTCATCAGCCTGCCAGTTTGACACATAGAAATGGAGAGAACTTATAGGCAGGAAGAACATGAATAGGAGGCAGGGCATATTCATATACTCCTCTAATTTCTCACAGGCAGGCTGGTCTCTGTGAGTTCAAGGCCATCCTGGTCTCGGGGAAGGCAAGAAACATATATGCCAAGCAGAGGAGTGGAAGTTCAAGGACAATTTAAAGGAATCAGTCTGTACTCTCACCATTTCAGTCTCAGGGATCAAACTGGACATGTCAGTCATGCTGGCAAGAGCCTTTATCAGATTAGCCTTCTCAGTAGTCCTCTGATGTATGGATAACTAAAAATATATTATCATTAATATTCACACAAATACACACACATGCCCACACAACAAAAAGAGAAAACAAACAAACAAACAAACAAACAAATAAAATGAAAATGAAACCACACACAAACACTCCAGTTGTAGCAGACCACTCTGCTTGTAGGCACAATGACCTGGGGTTCATCCCAGAAAACACAATTGCCAGCAAACTACTTGACTACAACATACATGTTGAAGCAAAACCCAGGAAAATATCATTCAACATAATCCCCATTGTACTTCCACGAATGACACTCAGATCCACCTATCACATGCCAAAACTCAAGCAGTCTCAAGGAAACTGTTCAGAGTAAAACACTTTTGTCCAAGTCTGTTGTTAATATTGGTATACACAGTTTAAAGGAACACAGAACAACCTATTTTGTTTCAGAAGAAGGCTTCTTTAGAAAATCAATGAAGTAAAGGTTTAGGGCCCACACACACTTCACATACACAACAAACAAAAGAATTATTTTCCAAATCAAGAAAGTTTATCCTCTACCTTTCCAGTGCTGAAAAGTGAAAAACATCTTTTCTCTAGTAGTGAGATCATGACTTTAAAGATCAAAAGTATGATGGACCTGTCTTCTCTTGATGAGAAATAACTGATAGCTGCAAAAAAAAGAAATATATTTACTGGTAATTCCCACTAATTTGACATGTTACATATTTGCTTGTGAGAGGAATGATGCCTCTGTGTTCCTATGTCTGCAGTATTGCAAATAGTGTCAGAGAAGAGGAAACTAGCCTGGAACATTCCTTCACCTCCTTCATACCCTCATTTCTGGGAATACACAAGCTAATCACCTTCTAGGGCACTAGTTCTCAACCTTCCTAAGGCTGTTACTATCTGATGCACTTCCTCATGTTGTGGTGACCCTGCACAGAAAATTATTTTCCTTGCTACTTAGTACCTGTAAGTTTGTGAGTGCTATGAATTATAATGTCAATATCTATATTTTCAGAAGGTGTAGGTGACCTCTGTGATAGAGTGTCCTAGGATTCCTAAATGTGTCACTAACCACAGGTTGAAACCACTGTTTTCATGGGTATGTGATAGTAAATTAGACTATGGAGGCAAATATCAGAAAGTAAGCTACTTGCATCAGAGAGACAAGAACACATACAAATGCAGAGAATAAATATTAGAGAATCATGCAGTAGCTAATATCAACAGGAATGTACCCAGCATATTTGTATATCTTCAATTGATTTATTTTAGGGGTCGAAATGTTTTGCATATATTCTTTGTGTGTACCTTGTGTGTGGGCTGGCCACAGACATCCCAGAGGGCTTTGGATCCCCTAGAATTGCAGTTCCAGATAGCTGTCAGCCAAGATGAGGGTCTGGTGAATCAAGCCTAGTTCCTTTGCCAGGGCAAAAAGTGGTATACACTGCTGAGTCATCTTTCCAAACCCCAGAATGACTATGTTTGTTATGCACCTGATCATAAGCATAGGCCAATATATTATTAGTAGAAATAATTAGCCAACCTCAGGGTGTTTGCTAACTTCCTGGACCATAGGCCTCATCAGCCTGCAAGTTTGACACATTGAAATGCAGAGAACTTATAGGCAAAAAGAACGTGAATAAGAGGCTGGTCATGTTGGTGCACTCCTCTAATCCCTGTACTCATTAAGCAGAGGCAGGCTGGTCTCTGTGAGTTCAAGGACACCCTGGTCTCAATTTATTTGGTGCATAGGGGAAGGCAAGAAACATATGTGCCACAGCAGACGTGTGGAGGTCCAAGGATAATTTATAGAAGTCGGTTCTCTCCTCTCACCATTTCAGTCTCAGGGATCAAATTGGAGTTGTCAGACATGCTGACAAGTTTCTTTATCAGATTAGCCCTCTCAGTATATAGGCCCTGCAATGTAGGCTTTGACTGTAAATGTATCAGCATTAACACACACACACACACACACACACACACACACACACACACACATGCCCACACACCAAAATAAGAAAACAAACAAACAGAAATGAGACCACACACAAACACTCCAGTGCCAGCAGATCACTCTGCTTGCAGGCATAATGACCTGGGATCCATCCCAGAAAACACAATTGCCAGCAAACTGCTTGACTACAACCCACATGTTGAAGCAAAACCCAGGGAAAGATTATTCAACATCATCCCCATTGTACTTCCACCAATAACACTCAGATCCATCGATCACAAATTAAAGCAGTCTCAAGGAAATTGTTCAGAGTAAAACACCTTTCATCTACTCTGTTTCTAATATTGATATACATAGTTTAAAGGAACACAGCACAGCCTATTTTGTTTCAGAAGACGGCTTCATTTGAAAATCAAACAAATAAAGGTTTGGGGGCTCACAACCACTTCATATACACACCAAACAAGAGAATTAATTTCCTTAACTGAGAAAGTTCCTCCTCTATCTTTCCTTTGCAGAAGAGCGAGAAAGAGATTGTCCCCGGAAGTGAGGTCTCCACTGTGAATACCATCCAAAGTGAGATTGACCTGTCTTCCCTTGATGAGATAATAACTGATAGCTGCAAAGAAAAAGAAATATATTTACTGGTAATTCCCACTAATTTGACATGTAACATATTTGCTTGTGAGAGGAAAGATGCCTCTGTGTTCCTATGTCTGCAGTATTGCAAATAGTGTCAGAGAAGAGGAACCCAGCCTGGCCAAATCCTTCACCTCCTTCATACCCTCACTTCTGGGAACACACAAGCTAATCACCTTCTAAGGCACTAGTTCTCAACCTTCCTCAGGCTGTGACCATCTGATGCACTTCCTCATGTTGTGGTGACCCTCCACAGAAAATTATTTTCTTTGCTACTTCATAACTGTCATTTTTGAGTATTATGAATTATAATGTTAGTATGTATGTATTCAAAAGTTCTTTCGTGACCTTTCTAAATGAGAGTCCTATGATTCCCAAATGGGTCACTACCCTCAGGTTGACAACCACTGTCTTAATGTGTATGTGATATTTATTAGGGCTTTAACAGCTTAGCACTCTCACTCATATTTTGACAAAAAATATTTTTACACTAATACACACAAGAAAAAAACTACTCACTCACTTCATCACCAGCTGCATACTCCCCTTGCTAGCCTAGTTACCTAGGTTCCAACCCTAAATCCATAACTAACAGCAAGCATCTCATGTACACAATCCCAGCACACCTTTGTCCATATCGGAGGCTGAGTGTACAATAGCTGTGAAACCTATAAGCCAGCCAGAGTGGAAGAAACAAATCAGCAGAAACAGTAAAAGACCCTGTCTCACCTAATAAAGGAGAGAACCCCTCCTGTAGGGTTATACTTTGGCCTTCACATAAGTACACACACACATGCACACACACACACACACACACACACAAACATACATTCACACACACACACACTAGTATTGCACAAACAAGCATAGAACTGCATGCACACAAGCCTGCACACATCCCATTGGTAAATAATTTTTAGAATCATGTGAAATTATCTACTCTGATAAATAAATGGTCTGTATACATTCACAAGTACTCTTGTTGTAAAACTAACAGTTCAGGAAAATATCTTTAGGGTCTTCTCACTCATTTTCAGTGTTTCTGTTTTTCTTGTGGCATGTGTCCTAGAAAACTATCCTTGTACCATGTGGCCTATGCATTCCCTTTTTATAACTGGCTAAGACATACTTAGTTAATGAGGAAGAGGCAATGAGTGAAACATGAGACATATGAAAATGTTTCTGGGGGGCTGGAGAGGTGGCTCAACAGTTAAGAGCACTGACTGCTCTTCCAGAGGACACTGGTTCAATTCCCAGCACCCACATGGCAGCTCAAAACTGTCTGTAACTCCAAGATCTGAAACTTCACATAGACATACATGCAGGCAAAAGCACCAATGCAAATAAAAATAAATAAAGTATAAAAAAAAGAAAAAAAAGAAGATGTGTCTAAGTCTGACAAGTATCACATGCTTTGATGGGTCCAAGTTGTCATTCTCAATGAAACCACTGAACCGAAAATATTCACATGATTCATTTGAACAGTTTAGACATATATGTGTGATGTATATTCCCTCATCTTTTTTTCTTTGACCAATAATGCTTCTGAAGCTATTTTGTTTAATCATCTCTGTGTTATGTTGATGATGCTGGGTAAGTTTTCAAATGTGTGAGTTTTTCACATAAATAACACATACCTCCTCAACCCTGATACCAAAAGGTAAAAGTAGACTACTAAATTAGGCATGTCACTGAAATGTCATGAATGACAAAGACCTGGAGTCATTATTTGTTGTGGAATAAAAGTCAGTGAGGTTTTCCATCTGCCAAGCAGCATCAAATACATTTTCAAAACCCATACTTCCTAAATATACCTGATTAAATCAACTGGTCTTCTTTGTATGCTATCTAAGCCAACATTATAGAATTGCTTCACCTGTTTTTGGCATAATCCATTGGGTAATACCCCTTCAGTGCCTCCAATGTATCCTTCAGGCTTTGTTCTTGTCACTCATACTGTAATTAGATGATGGTTATATTACTTTACTTTGTGTTGCCCAAGGCAACTTCTAGAAGGAAGAGTTTGTTTAGAGTGGGGCTTATGGTTCCAATGGGATGCATTCAGTTCCATCACCACCATAGTTCAGGCATGGTGCTGGAGCAGCAGCTGAGAGCTACACCTGACTCACACAAGAAACAGAGAGCTCACTGGAAATAGCACAAATCTTCTGAAAACTTCAAGGTGAACCAATAATGACACAACTACTCTGACAAGGCCACATCTCCTAATCCTCCCCCAGATAGTTCCACTAACTAGCAGCCAAGCATTCAAATATATGAGCCCATGGGGACTGTTCTCATTCAAGCCTCCAGAGAGGTGCTGGGGCAGGCCATTATAGCTATCCTTCATGTATAACAATAGTCATAGCTAAGGAGTAAGAATTTGGAAGGCATCTCCCAGAATCCTTACTTGCAGCTCCACAGCTCCCCTCTGCTGTGGGTAGTGACACATTTTGCTCATGCATTTCAAAATCAGCCTCACTGTTCTGCTGTCCTAGGAACCTAATGGACAATTGTGAAAGGTCATGGGGAAAGCATTAATGCAGTGCAGAAGAGAGAGGTTCCTTTTGTTCCCAAAACTCTGGTCCTTTTACTCAAACAGAAAGGAAGCAGAGGGTACTGAATATCAATGGCTGTTGTAATAAAATTAGACTAAGAAAAGAAACATTTGGGGGCTATATATCAAGACCCTTACATTAACAGATAAGTCTTAAAATGAATAAAATCAGTGAAATTGTTAATGAAAACTAACATCTCAAATTTTCCTTAAAGGTTGAAAAGAAGGTAGAAGTTTTACTTCTTATACCCTGTGATCCCCATATTACTGTTCTTCACCCTTGTGTCCATTTAACATCTACATGTGATGGAGACGGAGTTGACCCTGTTGATCACAAAAATAATGAGCATTCAGCCCAGGACACTGTTCTAGATCCCACAATTACTTTAGGTATTTGCACTGGGCATGCAAGGGGGAGACCATATACTGACCCTGAGCCTGCTCTTGGTCACCACACTAGTGACACCGTGGACCCTTTTCAAACATGGACCCAGTTCTTGAAGCTTGTCTTAGAGCAGAACACAAGTGTAGTAGATTCACTACTGATCAGGAATCTTCTCTTGTTCATGTCCCATGTGACACTCCAGAACCTATACAGGATAGCAACAAAATTTTTGATTCTGTAAATACAATGAACACCTTACCAAATCTATTCCTCCTCTGGCGGAAGACATGCTGCTGCTCCTGATATCATCAATAATGTGGTTCCTGGCACTATTAGTATCAGTTATGGCAAGGATAAGACACCTAATCAATCAAATATTCAGCAGAGGAAATCATTCAAGAGATCCCAGGAAACAAAACATTGGATAAGGTAAATGAGACCACAGAAATGGTTTAAAATAGATGAAGATTTTTGTACTAGAAATATAACTCGTTTTGTCACTAGTATGTATGATTAATAAATTTCATGCTTTATATAGAACTTTTAGGCATTTCCTAGCATCAGAAAAGAATTGATTCATTTTTTTCCAATAATATTGAAAATATATCACACAAAAATAACAGTTTAGTCCAACAAAAGTGCCCAAGTAAAGCTGGTAGGTTCACAGTTGTCTCCTATTCTGGAACAAGGGAATTACTTTCACTCCTAATGTGAACCTTGTGTTTTCTGAATGGCTAAGCAGAGATATATAACTGTTAAATATTAGTTTCTATTTTTCTGTGTACATACACTGTGACTTATAAGTATAGCATCTTCTTGGAAACAAATATTCCAGAAGAAGCAACATCTGAGAATAGAACCAACAAAATGAGGCTCCACAT
This sequence comes from Peromyscus eremicus, assembly GCF_949786415.1. Lineage (NCBI taxonomy): Eukaryota > Metazoa > Chordata > Mammalia > Rodentia > Cricetidae > Peromyscus > Peromyscus eremicus. The sequence continues at coordinate 9,208,031 of NW_026734286.1, read as the reverse complement.
TCTCACACCTTCTCAAACACAATGATACTAATGTCACTACATAAGATTCTACTGATGATGCCAATGCTACTGCTGATCCTGACGATGTCACCAGTGATGTTCTTGATGATGCAACTGATAGTCCTTCCTTTTCTTTTTAGTTGCTGATGAAGCTGATTATTAATTCTCTGAAAGAAGAACACAAGTGACAATCTGTCAGGAAGATTTTTATAAAAAGTAGACATTGTTAACTATTTTCTGAAAGAAGACACAGTATATATTGAATTCTGTATATGTTTGAAATATTTTCCCATTAAAATGCATTATGCAAATATTTTAAGCTGTTTCTTGGTATTGTACAAACTGATCATCTGACCTCTCAGTGGTATGTTTAAGGGGAAGGATTTTTATTATAGATATCAGAGATAGAACAGATAGAGTCATCTGGACAGTTTAAAGCAGAAGGAGATGTTGGCTGAACATAGTCAGCCAACTGGACCTGGCTAATGATAGAAGCAGAAACAGCTCAGAGAGGCAGAGAGAGAGAGAAAGAGACAGAGGAGGAGACAGAGAGAGGGAGAGGAACATGGAGACAGGAGGAGACAGAGACACAAAGACAGAGATTTATAAAGAGACTGAGAAGCTGTGAGAAGGGATGCTTCTGAACTAGAGGGAGTTTAGGGGAGGGGGGGAGGGGAGAGGACCTAGGACACTAGCATAGACTTTGAAATGCATAACAAGTACTTGTGACACTGAAGGAGCCTGGAGGCTACCATGTGCCTCATTATGGTAATACGCACCACAGGCAGCCATTTTCTCTACGGCCAGTCATAAGAGAAACCACACCTTTGGGTAGAGCTTCACAAGTTTTTGAGGAATGTTGACTTCTATCTACCTTCCAAAAATCCTCCTAAAGTCCAGGTTGAGCCCATTTCTGGATATCTGGGCCTGCCCTTGGAGTTTTGGGAACTGGAGTTTTCTTTGGACATAACAGGTTTCATTGAATTTTAGTGGATTTTCCAAGTCACAAATCAGCCTTGTTGAGGTTTACATATTCAAACTGCTCAAACACAAGTAAAAACACCCCCAAAGTGCCATATTGTCCTTAACATCCTTAGAGTTCAAGTGTGATTGCTAATCTGCATTTCCTTTTCCTTTAATTTGATGCTACAAGCTGTAAAAATATAGAAAGTAGGATTTCAGCTGATTATGACAAAGGTAATACCTGGAAGAAGTCAAAGCCTTCCAGATTTCAAGCTGAGGTTCAAGGATATTTGGTGATATTTGGCTTTTGATTATCAGCCTTTTCCTGCTATGAGTTTTTTGTGTGCTATTGTAGCTTTTCCATCATTTATTGGGCACCATTTCCCATCTACTAAAGGAATATTAGATAACCTCATGCACTGACAGCTATGCACAGCCAGAACCCCAGTTCAAGCCTCCCTGTAATTATCATCACTGACAGCTTCTGTCCAGGTCCATCCCTAGATGGAGGAAAGTACCTTATCAGAGATACCTCTGTACTCTCTAAGAACAGACTTAAGCATCCAGACTACCCATTTGAGAAGGCCTGGCAGATGTGCCAATTAAACTTAACTTCCTCCTTTCCTAAATCTTACCTCTCATTCCAGATCTCCCTTTAACTATCACCAGAGGAATCACAGGTTGCCTAGCAACCAAGCACACTTTCCCCCACGCTGCAGACAAAATGGCAGATAGCTTGGACAGATAGGAGCCATAGGAAAAAAGAAGACAGTTTTATTTTCTCCCTTTGACCTAGCAACTTATAGATTCTTAACATTTTCTACCAATCACGTTTAAGATTATGGTTGAGCACATTAAATCTCTCTTCTTAGATATTACCTGAATTTAGCCTTTAGTTAATTCATTTCCACATTAGTCACTTTACTTTTGGGTTGCAAATGATTATTAACAATTACTGCCCCTCTATGTGATTCTTATCACCTCTACATTTGACCCTGGAAGCCTGGCTTTGCACTGCCAAAAGATTACTGCTTGTAGGTGTATATATACTGGGACTCCCAGGGCACAGGAGGATGAAGGAGAAGATTTGGAAGAATAAATGACTGGACTAAGAGCTCTGAGTGCTGAGATTTTATTTTCAAAAATAATTCTTGCCATTCATAGTTCTCTCTCCTGAGCCCCTGGGATATATAATATTAAGGCTGGTCCCTCTAATATTATACAAGAAATTTTATGACATCCCATCCTCAGCACACATTAACTGCACAAAATCCCTCACTGAGGGTTGGGGCTTATGAGTTCCTCATTGTGTATGAAGGTGTCCTGGACACCCTTTGACAGAAATCATCTACAACCTCTGCCTCCCTCTTCCAAAGTAGTCCCTGAGCCTTGGAGGGTGTGATTCAGACATCCTGTTGAGGTCTGAACACTTCATAGTTATGCATTCTCTAAAGTTTGGCCAGGTGTGAGTCTGTGCATTCACCACAGCCCACTGCACAAATAAATGTCTCTGATGAGGGATGATAGTTGCCCTAATGGACAGGTACAAGCCTGAATATTTAGAAGGCAGCTTGATGCCATGTAGTTTTAACAAACCAACAATAGAGAGCCTATGGTGTGGAATCAACACATCAGCCATTAACTCAGAGTCACAATACTGCATCAGGGCTGCATCAAGGAAAGAAATAAAAGCACTTCTACTTGGAGTCCTTCAACCAAGAGCGAGTCCAGGTTTGGATTTTCTACTTCATGCTCCCTGTCTTCCCCCATCTGTCTGTGAGTCTGTGCCTGTGTGAAGAAGTCTGTCTGTCCCTGTCTGTTTTTTTTTTTATCTGAGTCTGTGCCTGCCCTATGTCTGTCTGTGTCTGTCCCTGTGGCTGTCCCTGTGTGTGAATGTGAGTGTTTGTCCCTTTTGTTGTGCTCTTTTTTATTGACTTTTATCGACCAGAAAGAATCACATTGGGAAGGAGTGGGATACTTTACAGAAATCATTCATGGAGTCTTATAAGGGATTAAGCCAATAACTTCAACTGACCCCAACTCACCCAGACAACAAACAGTCTTTTAAACTCCAATGTTTACCCAGCAATGCTACTGTGTTCAATAGTTTTGGTGGATATTCATTGAGGAAGAGTGTTTTCAATCTCTATGTTTGCTATATTCTGCAAATGATACACATGAATTGTTCTGGATCAGGGCATAGAAGAGAACATAATAAGATTGCAGTTAAGTATTAGTTTTGGTTGTAAAAGTTGATTATGTGGGAAGTCCAAGGAAAGTAATGGTGATTGTTACATTATTCTCTCTCTTTTTTTTTTTTTTTTTTTTTTTTTTTTTGGTTTTTCGAGACAGGGTTTCTCTGTGTAGTTTTGCGCCTCTCCTGGAACTCACTTGGTAGCCCAGGCTGGCCTCGAACTCACAGAGATCCGCCTGGCTCTGCCTCCCAAGTGCTGGGATTAAAGGCGTGCGCCACCACCGCCCGGCCTACATTGTTCTCTTAAAAGTGGGTTTAACAATCAGTTTGAGTACACAGTAGGGCTCACAGTCAGTGGAAGGTGTGGGTGAAGAAGCATCTGGTTTCCTGCCATCCTGGAGCCCTCAGGCATCTGTTCCTTGAGGGAGCAGAGAAGGCAAGTTGCTAGGAAAAAAATAGATTATTAACATCTGCCCTGTGACTGCCAGAAAAATCCTGGTTGTACTGACAAAGTTGAATGCACAAGGCAGAAGAACAGATAAGCTCTTCATTGGGACATCTTGGGAAACTGGAGGGTGGAGGGTCCCAGCTGCTGAACAGACCATGTATCCTGCATAGGTGGCCACTTGAGCCTGCAGAGATGGTACCAGTTTGGTGTCCTAGGAGCTTGGCAGTCAAAGGGGTGCTGAGGATCACAGTGTAGGATTTTGTCCACCTGGTCTCAAGAGACTTAAGTGCTAGGTGTTTGAGGAGTACTTGGTCCCCCAGGGAGAGTGGGGCAGGCTCAGAGGAAGTTAGGTCTATTGGTGTGGGGGCAAAGAGATAGCTACCAGCAAGTGAATGGAGAAGGGACCTTAGAAGGGAAATGTAGGGGAGGTACCCAGCCAGTGAAGGAGTTTGGGCTGGGAGGTAGGTGATTGAGGAGGAAGGACCTTCCATAAAAGGAGCTCAGAAGGGCTTAGGCCTGTAGGAGAGCATGGGGTAGCTCAGAGGCAGGTAAGGGCAATGAGGAGATGCCGTTGGCAAAGACAAGATAACCTGAGTTCAATGGAGAGCTTGGTGAGGGGTTATTTGATGAGTCCATTGGCCCCCTCAATCTTTCCCGAGGATTGTGGATAATAGGGAATGTGGAGCTTCCAGGAAATGTTGAGAGCTTACAAAATGAACTCCATGACCCTGGAAAAAAAGGCTGGCCTATTGTCCATTTGTATGGTCTTGGCAGGCCAAATCAAGGGATGATGTGGTCCAGGAATACTTGAGCCACCACATCTGCTGTTTCCCTGGATGTGGAGAAGGCTTCTATCCATCCTGTGAAGGTGTCAACAAGAGTTAGGAGATAATGGAGTTTGCCTGAAATCAATCTGCCAGTTGTCACTTCATTGGTGTCCTCAAAGTTGCTGTAGACAACTTGTATCTGGAAGACTCCTGCAGGTTGGTCTTGCCACAAGTCTGGCAGGAGGAATGAACCTGTGAAATACAAGCTTAAAGATGGGTGAAGTCAAAGAGGGGCTCTAAGAAATGGAACAAAGTTTTGGGGCCTACATGTAAAGTCTGGTGAAAGTCTGAAATGGTGGACAGTGCCTGGTCCTGAGCGGGGATGAGGCAGTTATTGAAGTAAAACCATCCATCCTTTGTCTGCATGGCCTCATTTTTCAGGAGTTTGTCAGTCTCCTCTGGTTGATAACAGGGCTGGTAGGAGGGTACCAAAAATAAAATATATTCTGTTGATCTACAGGTGCTGGATGCCTGTTGGTGGGCTACGGAGTTTGCCTTGGCATTGACTAAGGCCACTGGGTCCTTAGAGGACTGGTTTCCCCTGTAGTGAATTATGTCTACTTCTACAGTGAGCTGGAGGGCCTCCAATAGCTTGGCTATAAGGGGACCATTAACTATGGGAGTGCCCTTGGTAGTGAGAAAGTCCCTTTCCCTCCAAAGGACAGATGGATATGGGCTATTAAAAAGGCATACTTAGAGTCCGTATATATGTTAGTCCATTGATCCTTGGCTTTTGGCCTTTTGTGAAGGCCAAATTAATGGCAGGTGGGTCACTTCAAATGTTTTAGTGGAAGTGATCACTGCATATACTGACTGGTGGTTTCCTGATCTCTCTATAAGAGAGCTTCCATCAACAAAGATGATAAGTTGGGTGTTTGCAAGGTGTTGATGTAAGAGACCAGGCTGGGATAAGCATAAGGCCTCTACAGCCTCTGGGCAGGAGTGAGAGGAAGTACCAGAGGAAGAAGCAACAGAAAGGAGGATTGCAGGGTTTAGGGCAAGGATGAAGGTCAAGATAATTTGGGGGTTTTCTAGAAATAGTAAGTGAAAGACTTGGACCTGTGATTGCCCAAGGAGGATGAGAGAGGAGTGACTCATAATATCTGAGAGGCAGTGGGTGGAGTATACCATGATTGACTGAAACAGGGTACAGGGTGTGGAAAATGACAAACTTCAGAAAATGTGTCAAAACCTGGTCAATTTCAAGTTTTACAGAAAACATGTAGCCAGAAGTTTTCCTGTGTTCTGCCCATTCTTGCAGCCACTAGGTCCTAAGTAAACACACAGAGGCTTACATTAATTACAAACCAAATGGCCTATGGCTCAGGCTTCTTGCTAGCTAACTCTTACAACTTAACTCAACCCTTTCAAATTAAGCTGTTTGCCATGTGTCTTTGTGGCATTGCCTGTGTTCCATTACATCTTGCTACCCTGGCAGTGCTCATCATCCCTCTGATTCCACCTTTCTTCTTTTTGTTTCTTTGCTTGGATTCCCTACCTGGCTCAATTCTGCCTTGCCATAGGGCATAGTGGCTTCTTTATTAACCAGTGGTAGCAACACATATTCACAGCATACAGAAAGACCACCCCACAGCCCTTTCCCTTTTCTGTCTAATCAAAAGGAAACTTTTTTCATTTTATCATAGTAAAATTACATATAACAAAACAGTTATCAAGCAAGAATTACAGTTACAATATCTAGTCTATTTGTATTTGGCAAAATTAAAGAAAATATTCTATCATTTATCCTATATTTGTGAGTGTAAAGTTTCATATCTAATTTACCTTTTATCCTAAACAATGAAAACTGTTATTATAACTATCTAGTCTTCAACTCCATCAGAGACCTCAGAAGGATATAATATTATCTGAGTAAATGGGAGGTGCATTGTAAGCAACTTCCAAAATTCTAGAAATAACAGAGACATATGGCTGTCTGGACAGTCACCCAAAGTTCCTCTGTATCATTGGGGAATGTATCTTCAGCCCACAGGCCTAGAGTCACTGGCATACTTTTCAGTGAAGCAGAAAATTTCAAGGACTCTTCTGCATAACAGCAAAGTTCATCAGTCACTTTCCTGTGTTCTGCAGAATGTCTCACAGTATCTTCTGCAAAGCATGATCCTGGAGGATCATCCCTCCTTGTTTGGGCAAAATTCAGTGGTCATTTTCCTATGGGTCCTCCATGTGCGGTTTATACAACATACTTTCAAGTACTTCAGGCAAGAGCAGTTTCTTGCCCAAATCTTTTCCATATTATAAACAAACTCCATAATGAGTTTCTTAAAAATGCTCATCATCCTCTTTGAAGTAATTGGTGCTGCCAGGAACAGACATGTCTCACTGTCCAGAAAAGTGTAAGTTCTTAAAACATTTTAAATGCCATATTCTGTAAGTCTTTGAAGTGTTTGAAGATTACCTATGTGATTGAAATATGTTTGCATATCTAGCAAACCTAACTAATATGAATATAAGTTTGACTATTATAAATGACTATTAATTTATATTTCTTAACTATACATGATATTTTTAAATGAACTGTAAAAGCATAATACCTTAAATAAGAGTAAAAATATACATATAGTATAACAAAATTAACATTAAGTTTGCATCAATAAGCCAAAATTCATACTAATGTAAAATATCTAAGATTAGTTGTTGGTTTTTTGGATTAAAGGAGATTCAATAATCTACTCCTTTATCTTATCATTTCTATATTATATCCTCTCTTCTTCTTTTAGAAAGAGATCTCTCAATTTAACTCCTTTGTTTAGCCTTTTTTTTTAAACTATGACCAATAACAGTTTGTAACCAACTCCCCTTAAATAAAAACAAATATTTACAAATGATATTTTGGTAATTTGGACATAGTTTTCTATACTACTTCCTGATGATTGAGGGCACTGGTAACCTTATGTGGATCCTGAGAAAATTTAGAATTACGGTCAAGTCCTGAGTGGAATAGTCTGTGAGGCTTCATCATCTCAGCCAGTGCCTTGAAGCTGTTCTGGATATTGAATCATCTGAAGACCTTCAAGGGGTCTTCCCTGGTGGAACCATATTAACCTGGAAGGAATTCACAGCTCCTAATCTTCTGTGGAAACAAAAGCAGAGCCTCTTTTCCAAAGCAACATATCCTTAGACCCAAATTTTTAAGTCAAGATACCTTTAAAATATACATATTGGTTTAACTTTGTAACCTCTAAAATCAAATGACTCTTTGCAGTTAAAAAAAATCCCAAAGACAATGTAATATTATACAGTATCCAGACTCTCTGTGTAATTTCCATCTTTACATGGCTTTTTAAAAAATTTCTTTTTAAAGGATTTTTTTCTACCTTTTTTCTTTTCTCTCCCAAGCCTACCTATATTTTTAAACACACTGTTACCTACTTAGAGATTTTTTCCATCTGAATCTGTTTTATTTTATACCTGTAATCCTTTCCTGACTGGAAGAGTTTTTAAATTGCTTAGACTGCTGGTTCTGCCCCGTTCAGCTTTTCAACAAGGCACAACAATGAGTTAAGCTTACCTCCCCAATTCTGGGAAGCAGTATTAAGTAGTGTAGAGCTGTGTTCTTAAGTCTGCAGCTGTGCTCTCAAGCCCACAGGGAGAGGCTAGGAGAATCCTCTCTGTATCACAGCCTGTGGGAGAGACTGTGGAAATCCACCATGCTGCTTATCTTATGGCAGCTGGTGGACAGGTTTATCTCTGAGCTGCTGATGGCATGAGATTGTAAGACTAGGAAGCCCAGTGTGGCTTTGTTTCTGTGTGTTCAGAATCTATTTTAAGCTTTCTCAGGTCTGTGTGGATCCACGCCAGACAGTAGGTGCCATTTGTAAACAGATAAAACTTTCCTGCCCACCAATACCCAAATTACCAGTCAGAGGCTTAATATTAATTACCAGCTGTGTGGCTCATGGCTCAAGCTTTCTGCTAGCTAGCTAGCTCTTACAATTTAATTCAACCCATTCCAATTAAACTATGTTTTGCCATGTGTCTTTGTGGCATTACCTGTGTTCCATTACATCTTGCTCCTATGGCGACACTCAGCATCCCTCTGACTCCACCTTTCTTCTCCTTGTCTTTCTGCTTGGATTCTGCATCTGGCTCTATGCTTCCTTGCCATAAGGCATAGCAGCTTCTTTGTTAACCAATGGTAGCAACACATATTCACAGCATACAGAAAGACCATCCCACAGCACAGGAATGTGCTTAATTTGACCTTGCCACAAGATGGCTTTTAATCTTAAGATGGAGTCAGGTTGGCCCATCACTTAACCACAGAAGAAGAGTCTATAACCCCCTTTTTTTGTATCCTTCTTGAGTCTAAAGCCAAAACCTCATGGCCAAAGCTTCCAAATTCTTCTGCTTGTTCAGGCTGAAATATTGCCTTTTCCTTGAATTCAATTTACATAAGCTTTCTCTTGTTTAGCTCTAAGGAAGCCCTCAGTCCTTTTCCTTTCACAGGTTTCAGGATTAGCTGTATAAGGTCTTGCTCTGAGGTCACCACTCCCTTTATTCCATTTAACACTGTGCTTTACTTTTAACTTTTAATCTCCTTGAGCACAAGACTTGGCCCCAACATTACATTTTTTCGTACTTCTTTTCTCCTCAAATGGTACATTTTGTATTTCTCCTCATCCTGTTTGCCATTTTTAAATTGTGGATCTACATTAGAATGATAACTAATAACCATATGATTTGGAAAGTTCCCTTTCTCTCTCTCTCTCTCTCTCTCTCTCTCTCTCTCTCTCTCTCTCTCTCTCAACTCCACCCCCTCAGGGAGTCTCCAACAAAGAAAAGGTGCCCAAAAAGCCTAGTTCTGCTTTCTTGGTGACTACTGCAACTTCCTCCCTTGTTGCTGCCAGCTGCCCAAGTCCCTGCCGTACTTGGGCACAAATTCCATTTGTGGCAGACATGTCATCACCCCTCACCTACAACTTGTAAAGTTTCCCTGCTTTTGTATGTAGGTGTGGCTCCTCTGGCCTCAATCTCTGGGGACTGGAAAACTTGCCCAGAAGTTGCTTTGCTCAAGTAAACATGTTATACTTTTTCAATTTGGCTTGATCTGACTTTCTATGTTGGCAGAGAAACCTATTATGGGGAAGGGGCAGAAAATCTATTACTCAGGACAAGGACAAAAAGCAGCCACGTTCTTTGGTAAAGTATCCCAAGAATGGTCTCTAGGATAGCCTATAATATTTTCCTCTGGAAACTTTTGAGTTTGGGCATCACAGTCAAAATTGCACTCAGCACTTCTGTCTTCCATGCTCTTACTAGAATGGCCCATTAAGCCCCGTTTAGAGTTGAACTGCTTTTGTACTCTGAAATCCCAAAGTCTTTCATATTCTTCCAACAAGCAACATTGAAGATTTTTGCACCCACAGATCTCCAGGGTAACCTGGATTGTTAAGCCCACAGGAGTGCCCTCTCAAAAGAAAGGATTGATTCCAGTTCTTCCATGCAGAAATCTCGAATTGGAGGCGATTAACAGCCTAGTGATCTGCATTATCTATTGGGCCAATCTGTATCAAGTTTCTACAACCAGGACCTGAGATACCTAATAGCTCAAATGATAGCTCAAATGACTTCTACATTATCTTTATGACCAAGACCAGGCCAGATCCTTCCCTAGACCCTTAAGCTAATACAAGTAGCCTATCTCTGGAACCCATCTTCTTGGATGAAATCACATTTATTTTAAGTTGAGTTTCAATGTAATTATGCCTCATTGTACACCAGGGATAGTATTACATTGGGAAACTTTTTCCCCCAAATTGTGCTGTTTAAATATGCAGGCAATAAACCACCTGGCATTAGACTCCCAAAGTTTGATCAAACCTGATTAAGTCAACCTGAGCCAAGTTTTCATTCTTATCTCTTTGCAGTTCTTTTTCTGTCTGCCATGATGCTTGCAGGGTCCCCTCATAGCATGGTCAGACTTAACATAGCAATACCCTCTCCTGGTACCAACTTCTGCCTTAGTTACTATTCTATTGCAATAAAGAGACACTATAACCAAGGCAATTCTTATAAAAGAAATCATTTAATTAAGAGATTGCTTAGAGTCTTCGAGGGTTAGTCCATGATCATTATGGACGAAAGCAGACAGACATGGCACTGAAACTGTAGTGGATAGCTTTACATCCAGATCCACAGGCATTGGGGGTTGGGGAGGATGAGAGAGATAGAGATATGTGTGTGTGTGTGAGAGAGAGAGAGAGAGACAGAGACAGAGACAGAGAGACAGAGACAGAGAGAGACAGAGACAGAGAGAGATAAAGAGGAGAGAGAAAGAGAGAGACAGAGACAGAAAGACAGACAGACAGATAGACAGAGAGACTGGCCCTGGCATAGCATTTGAAGTCTCAAGGCCTACCAGCAATGACACACTTCTTCCAACAAGGTTATACCTATGTTAACAAGGCTATGCCTTCTAATCCTTCTTGAAGAGTTATACTTCCTGATGAGTAAGAATTTAAATACATGAGCCAATTGGGGCTATTCTCACTCAAACCATCACACCCTACAACTATGAGTGTAAGGGTAGTACAAATGTTGCCTTGTATGCTATTTAAGAAACAGAGGACACAGACTTGGGGGGAAGACAGGAGAGGTAGAAGCTGGATTTGGTAGGGGCTGGGAGTGGTTATGATGAAAATATATTAGATGGCATTCTCAAAGAATTAATATATTGTATTACAATTGAAACTCAGTGGAAATATAGAGAATAAAAAATTGACAGATTAGTACAATGTACAAAAAAATTAACATTATGAAGTCGAAGAGGAAGTTCATTTGGAGGAAAAATTTAAAGGTGAATCATGAGAGAACATAATCACAACTTAAATATTTTTTATTAATTACTTTTTCATATGAAATGTTTTGCACATCCTCTTACTTTTCTTTGACCATCTCCACCTCCCTATCCATTCAATGTCATGTTTTGCTCTTTCTTTTTAAGACTTTAAAATCCCTAAATCAAAAAACCAGTAATCAAAACAAACAAAAAACCAATAAGATGAAAAATGATACACACACACACACACACACACACACACACACACACACACACGCAAATGAATCCAACCAAGAAAATCCTCAGAATTTATTTTTTGTTGACCAGCTATTCTTGGGCATGAGTCCTACCTCTGAATGTGCTTGATATACTCAGCAAACTCACCAGACAAAACTGATTTTCTTTTGCCATCAGATATCAATTGCAAATAGCTTCTTAGGTAGGGGTGGGACACCATGTTTACTTCCTTCTCTAAGTGCTGTGACCTCAACTGGTTTAAAATGACACATGCCCTATGAGTGCTGCCACGGTCTCTGTGAGTTCATCTGTGGTAGTTTGAATGAAAATGGTCCCCATAGGCTCTTGGGGAATGTCACTATTATCACTGGGGCTACAGGTGTGCTTTGAGGTTTCCAAATGCTCAAGCTAGGTCCAGTGCCTCTCTCTTCCTGCTTCCTGCCTATCTGGATGTTGAGCTCCCAGCTACCTCTTCAGCACCATGTCTGCCTGCATGCCACCATACTTCCCCCCATGATCATAATCAGCTAAACCTCTGAATTGTATTCCAGCCCCAATTCAATGTTTTCCTTTGTAAGAGTTGCTGTTGTCATGGTTTCTCTTACCAGTGATAGAAACCCTAACTAAGACAGAAGTTGGTACCAGGGACTGAGATATTGTTGTGATAGGCCTGACCATGGTTTTGCCTGGAGGAATATGGAACACTTTGGGGCTTTGGACTAGAAAAATTGATTAGACACCTTCAGCAGGGTTTAGTGGGTCATACTTGTAGGACCATATAAGACAGTGGTGCTGATGGTGATTTGAACTCTGAGGGCCTGGTTTCAGAGGAGAAGAATATTTATATGTGAGCTTGAGATTGTTATTGTGATATTTTGATGAAGAATGTGGCTGCTTTCTGCCCTTGTCTAAAACAATCTGCCCGAGGCTAAATTGAGTAGTTTGGATAAACAGCTTTGGTAGAAGAGATTTTCAGACAGCCTTGTAGATGGATTTTGTTTGGGCCACCAACTCACAAAAAAACAACATGAAGACTTAGTATTAATGATGAAATCTTGGCCTATAGCTTAATTTAACCCATTTCTATTCATCTATGTGTTGCCACATGACTCGTGGCTTTTACCTCTCCTCCTGCATGTCTTGCTCTTTCTCTGCATCTGGCTGGTAACCCTGCCTTTCTTCTTCCCTGAGCTCTCTTGGTTCGTGCTGTACCTCCTCCCTAGCTCTTAACTGTTTAGCTTTTGATTAAACCAATTACATTGACACATCTTCACAGAGGGTAAAGAAATATTCCACAACACAGCCTAGTATTGGCTATGTTGTTGAATTATTAGTGGCCTGTGGGATGACTCATCCTTAAAGGCTTGAGGGCCAGCTGGCCCAAACAAGTAAAAAAGATACTTTCTGAGAGACAACTTGGGTCTGCCTAATGGCCTTAGCAACAGCAGCTGAGACATGATCTGGAGATGACCTGGACCAATGAGAGGCAGCCATGTCACACCAGCAGATGCATATTCACCAAGGTGGGATGGAGGGTGTATTAGGCTTGCCTCTTCCTGAATAAACTGAGCTTGTTGTTTCAACATTCTCCCTGAGTCTGTGGGTTTGACTCTGCACCTACTTGCCCCCCTCCCCCAAAGGGAACAACAGCACAGGACCCTGCCACAGTGGCCATGTTTATGTAGATCTGTATTGAAAAGGAGCAAACTGAGCAAAGGAAAATACAAAATGTTTGAGTAGAAAAGGAGAACCAGGAAGAGTAAACTGATTAAATAAAAGAATGATGCTAAGTGGAATAAAGGGAGTGGTGACTTCAAAGTAAGACCTTACCTAGCTAAACTACAACTTGTGAAAAGGAATTAAAGAAAAGTGAAAAGGAATTAAAGAAAAACTTAGGGCCAGGTATGGTTGTGCATACCTTTAATGCCAGTACTCAGAAGGCAAAGACAGATGGATCTCTGAGTTTGAAGCACCCTGGTCTATGCAGCAAGTTTCAAGACAGCCAAGCTTAGGCAATGAAGGAAACCATTGAAAACAGAAAGCTGGTGACAAGGTAATTGAACATGGGGGCCATGGTTCAGCAGTAGCAAGCAGCATAACTTGACAACTTGGACCACATGGTTCTGTCAAGGGTAGAAGGAAGGAGTTTGGAATTATTCTCCATGGCCAAAGAAAGCCACTGGCATATATCTGGGGTGCTCCTGCATGGAGGCCCAGAGAGGCCATTGTGTAAAGCTGTGGAGGTGAAGCCTGGATTGCCTTGGAGAACCCAAAAGGTTAGAAATGGCAGAGTCATGAGATACCTGCGAAGTAAAGCTGCTAACAGGGAGTGGCAACAGCCCAAGAGAAAGAAATGTGTTGCAGTCAACAAAGCTTCAAGTAGTTGGGGATCTGAAAAGCATTTTGACATCAGACTTGGAGATTCAGAGTTTGGAGTTGGCTAGCTGGTGTTTAGTATTGCATCTCCTCAGTATACTTTCTTTTACTCTCTTTTGGAATGGTAAAATATATCCTATGCTTTTGTATGTTCGAAGTATGTGATCTGCTTTTTCATTTTGATTTTATAGGTGGTTACAGTTAAGAGATTGACATGAATCTCGGAACAGACTTTGAACTTTGAACTTTTAAACAGATTTGAGATTCTAACAGACTATGGATGGGGACTTCTGAAGCTGGATTAAATGCAGTTTTGTGTTCTGATATGGCTACAAGTCTATGGGGGCCAGGGAGTGGAATGAGGTGGTTTGAATAAAAATGGCCCCCATAAAGTCATAGGGAGTGGCACTATTAGGATGTGTTGTCTTGGAGGAAGTATGTCACTGGAGATGGGCTTTGAGATTTCCAATGCTCAAGCCAGACCCAGTGTCTCTCTCTTCCTGCTTTCTGCCTATCTAAATGTAGAACTCTCAGCTCTTTCTCCAGCACTATGTGTACCTGAATGCTGCCATGCTTCCTGCCAAGTCAATTCTAGCTTTGATTGTCAATATTTCTGTGACTACTGTAGTGGGTAGCCATTTCAGCTTTGGTCTGGAAGTTCCAACCCCCATTGAGGCATAGGTAACTATCATGCCTACAAGGGGCGGGCCAAGGGAGGGCCCTGAAGACCCGAGATCAGGATGCGCTGCACTCTCTGGTTTCCTGGACCTCGACACTAGAGGTAGACCAAGGGGAGTTCTCCTGAGAACATGACCGGATGGCTCTGCATCTTTTCCAGAACCCACCACCTACCTATCCCTTCACTTGTAAGTTACCCACTAAATAAATCTTCCTTTTAACTATGTGGAGTGGCCTTAATATTTTCACCAATATCTGGTGCTTACGTGGGGCAAATTCCAAAGGCCTGGGTGGCTCTCACCCTCAGCTTCCTCCCCGGCTGGCGGGTGCTTGAAGCTGCAGGTTACCACATACAGAGTTCCGTAAAACCAGGAAAAACCTACATGATTCCATTCCTGAAAAGGAGCTAATCCCATCTCAGTTCCGAGGCAAGTTTAGCCCCAGACCAGCGAAATCGCTGTGAGTGGGGCGTTTCCAATCTGGCTCCCCGCCCTAGCCCAAGGCTTCCACAGTTTCACCTAGTTAAAATAGACAGAGCACTGTCTCCTGTCCCTGGCAGGGGTTTGGAGCCATGCCTGCTGGCAGACCTATTGTCTGTAGAGGCAGAGAGGGGCTTAGAGTGGCCTGGAAGTCTCCAGCCCCTGAAGCTCCAGGGGGTCACCGGAAAAACTGTAGGCTGCCTGTGCTCACTCTGCTGCCAGCCAAGGCATACACCAGGACCTGCTTTAGTGCTATACCAATGCCTCCTTCTGGCTGAGAAGTCCTACTACACCCCCAGAACCGCGAAAAGGTAAGATAGGCAATGCAGTGTCTTATTTCAAGTAAAAGTACTTGATAATTTTATACCTTAAAATTGACTAATAAATTTTGAGTAATTTCTTGTAATATGGCTGACAACATTACCTCACAAGAATTTAAAAACTTTTTTGTCTGTATGATGAATGACATTCTCCTGGAAATATATGACTTTCCTCAGGCATATTTGGCCTGTACCATTTTGGCATTCATCGTAACAATTCACACAGTGTTCAAACACTAGTTTAATAATAAGAACAAAGATGAGTCATTATTGGGACTGATACAGGATTTAAAAAATAGCAACGAAAGTTTACAGAAAAAGATTCTCTTTCTGGAATCTGCTTTAAAAGACAGTAATGAAGGCTTACAGAAAAAGATTCTTTCTCTGGAATCTGCTGATCAGGATTTACAAAACAGGCTTGTACCAAAAATTGACCTTATTGATAATAAATGTGAATATTTAATGGATAGAACACTAACTCTCCAGATGCTATATAAGGAAGAAAGATTATCATTAATTGATAAGATAAGGTCCATGGAATCATGTGTTTCTGAGGAACATAAAAACTTCTATCATTCCATGAGAAATCTGGAGTCCCTTGCAAGAGAGGAGGTTTACTCCCTAGAACAGACCCTAGGTGCTCATTTGCAAGCCCTAGAAGAAACTCTCAGTAAACATGACAAGGGACCTAATAAGCAGAAGGGCAAGACCATAGAGGTTGTAACATCTCTAAATGGCTCTCATACAATGGCTTATCCTGTTATCATCCATGAGAAGCCAGCAGATGACACACACCCTGAGCCATATAATACATACACATTACAACCAATTTCAACAAGGGACTTTAAAAATATAAAGGAAGCAGTAGTTACCTATGGGATACACTCCACATACATAAGACAGATGTTAAATTTGTGGTCTACCTCACATAGAATCATTCCAGATGACTGGCATCAGTTAATTTCAGCTGTTCTAGAATATAGCCAGCAGTTTCAGTTTCCATTTTGATAAAAAATAAGTTTTTCCAATAGTAATCTCTGAAGTCTCCAGAAGGAAGATGGGGCCGCAACAACAACAACTCTACCCAATCCAGAATGATGCCATGGTAATCATCATCATACTACACTTCTTGCCAGAATTTCAGACAATCTTACCCATTACTCTAAGACTTGCTGCGGAACCTACAGTTAGTCTAACTGAGATCTAACTATCTGAGGTTTCTCATAGTACCCAACAGAGACACCATCACCCCCTAAACAGCAGGAAGCAATTCTAAGAAAACGATGCCCATTCTCCCTAAGGTTTCATATTTCTCAGGGTTATGGATAATGGTTATAGGGTTGGGGGGTGGAAGAAAATATTAGACTCAGTATTCTCATAAAAAAAAGAAAAGAAAAAAAACGGAAAAGAAGAAATGGAGTGCATAGGTATAAGGTATTATGGTAGATTATTGTATATACTAGTAAACAAATTTAGTAAAATAGCAGCCTTAGATAATTTGCACTGTTATGGATTCTTATATGTTGATACAAATGTAAACTATTTTTATATTCCTGTTTAAGATAATTTGTATATTGATACAAATACAGAACTATATTTGTTATGTACATATATTTCTACTCTTATTTGAAATATTTGTATACTGATGCAAATGTAAATTTATATCTGTCATACTTTATGTATGTTCTACTTCTGTTTAGGATATTCGGTATATTGATATATATTTAAGATTATTGTCATATTGCATATTGCACTATATATTCCTACCTCTGTTATAAATATCTTGTGTATTGTCACAATTTTGAAGTCATCATTCTTTACCATACATTTGTTTATAGACTGTTTACCTTGTTTACACAAAACCTTAGTCCTTGGGTTATTTCGGTAGATAAGACTTATAGATTTATAGTCACCTATGCTTGTCATCTCTATAGTTATGTTAGTTAGGTTATCCAGATTTACAGATACATAGGTCAGATGGACAGGTAATCTTCAAACACTTCATAGACCTAGAGAATATGGCATTTAAATAACTTAGAATTCTGTTGATGTGAGACACAATTGCTCCTGGCTGCACCAATTTGATCCTGAGAGAATGTTGGGCTTCTAAGACATTTCCATGTGGAAGTTTATCATCTTGGCACAAAATGGCCTACTGGGCAAAGAACTGCCCTTGCCTCGACTGCTGACGGTATGAATGCAATGCTGTCCTTTCTGGACAAGCGGGACACAAGGAAAGCGACCACTGTACTCTGCCAAGACAGGGTAAGATGGTCTTTCAGAATTCCTTCTGAAAATGGTCTGTCAGATACTCTAGGCCTGTAGCCAATTTGAATGCACCAACAATGCTGAGAAACATTAGGTGACTAGGCTGCCAGCTGTCGTGGTCTACTCTTGCAAGATTCCCGAAAGTTGCTTTCATCTATCTACCATTTCTCAGGTACCATTATATTCCTTCTCAGGTCTTTGATGGGATTGAAGACTAGCAGTTATAGTTACAACTTAGTATATATATATATATATATATATATATATATATATATATATATATATATATAATCTCTTAGATAGAATATATTAAGTATTAGATTCAGGTTCTTTAGGATAGGACACCTTTTGGAATGATCTTTGTAACATACCATTTACCTACGCTCTAGACTTCTCTGGATTTTAGTATGTGTTTCTTGCTTGATATTGTTTGCATTGATTGTAGTTCCATCTTATCTAGGTCATTATCCCTCATTACTCCTGGACAATATTTGATAACCATTCCTTTGTATATAATCTTGTATTAAGTTAGAACCTTCTTATTTAGACAAAAAGGGGGAGATGTAGTGGGTAGCCATTCCAGCTTTGGTCTGGAAGTTCCAACCCCCATTGAGGCATAGGTAACTATCACACCTACAAGGCAGGTCCAAGGGAGGGCCCTGAAGACCCAAGATCAGGATGCCCTGCACTCTCTGGTTTCCTGGACCTGGATGCTAGAGGTAGACCAAGGGGAGTTCTCCAGAGAACACTGCTGCGTCTTTTCCAGAACCCGCCACCTATCTATCCCTTCATTTGTAAGTTACCCACTAAATAAATCTTCCTTTTAACTACGTGGAGTGGCCTTAATAATTTCATCAATGGATTACCTTGTTAGTGTTAGCATTACAGACATGTCCTTCTACTATTAAAGCTATACACTGTGTGTACAGTAGTAACAAGCAAGATAAGGGTTTTGATTAACTTTCATTTATAAAGAATTTTTAAAATGTATTAATTTTTTCATTGAATGCATTTTATTCATAGTCTTTCCCCTCCCCAAATTCCTCCCAGATACATCTATCCATCCAACTTCATGTTCTTTGTCTTACGTAATCAAAGGATGAAAAAAGGAAAGAAAGAAAGAAACACACCAAACCAAAAAAAAAAAACACACAAAACCATGGCAACCACTTTGTGTTTGCAAACTACCTCTGAGCATGAGGTCTGCATGGAGCATGTTTGCTATGTACAATGTCATGCCCTTAGAGAAAACAGAAATTTTCTCTCTCAGCAGATAACAACCACAAATACCATCTGCATTACAGATAGGATTGTTGAGTGTACTTCCCCTTCTCTGTGGTGAAATTTTGTCTGCTTTGAAGTTGTGCACTTCTTGTACCTGCTTTCACTGTTATTATGGGTTTATATCTGCATCAATCTTGTGCCTGGAGAACACTTTTTGCTTGGACTCATCCTCCACTTTTGGCTCTTATACTCTTCCCATATCCACTTTATCATACATCTCTGAGCCTCAATGTGAGATGCTTGGTACCATGAACAGTAGACATTAGGGGTAAAGTTTCTTGTTGGGCACCAGCTAGATTTCTCCATGTCCAAGGCTATTAAGTACCCATTTTCTTTACCAATAGCATCTTATTATCAGGTTGTGGAGAATAACCAATAGGATTGGAAATAGCTCATAACGTTTGAGGGCATCTTGGTAAACCCTTTGCTTCAGCCATCGGAGCCCCAGGGATGGGGCTGCTGCCTCTTCTCTCACCCCCTTGCCAAGCCACTATCTCCTGTGGCACCAGTGACCACTGGAGACATACACCCACACTGCACCAATTGGGAACAGGTAAGCCCCCATCTTCAGACTGATCAGACCAGTTCTATAGCCCCTAGGCCCTGGGGGTACATTCTGTGGCCTTCCCTACCCTCCAGCCCCCAGCCAGTGCAGCCCCAGAGATTATGTAGCATAGTCTTCCCCGAACCCTGCTGCCAAACCAACCAACCTCTGCAATACCATTGGCCACTGGAGCCACAAACTCACCCTGCACCAGTCGGAAGCAGGCAAGGCCCTATCTCTGGACTAGTCAGACCAGTTCTCTAGGCCCTAGGCCCTGAAGGCACATTCTGTGCCCCTCTCCCTAGCCATTGGAGTACCAGTGACTGGGCAGCTGCCTCCCCCCACCCCCCGCCAAGCCAACCATCCCCTGCCACACCAATGACCACCAAAGGTATATGCTTACCCTGAACCAATTGGGAACAGTGACCACCTAAGCCACAAGCCCAACCTGCACCAATTGAGAACAGTGACCACCAGAGCTACAAGCCCCCTCCTGGACCACTTGGGAAGAAGAACAACCACAGGAGCCAGAGGCCCCACCTGGACCAATTGGAAGAAGAGTGACCTGGAGTCCCACCTGTTCTTATTAAAGGAAGAAATGGGTAGAAGTCAGTGTAAGAACATATTAAACAACATAAAGAGCAACATAGTACCACCAGAACCTAGTGATGCTACAACAACAAGATCTGAACACGCCAAAGCAGATGACCCAGAAGAAAACAACCTTAAAAACAACTTTATGAAGATGATAGAAGACTTAAAAAAGGAAATGAAAAATTCACTTAAAGCAATGGAGGAAAAGACACAAAAAATGGAAGGAAATCAAGAAATCCCTTAAAGAAGGTCAAGAAACCCAAGAAAAAAATAATCGAATAGGTGAAGGAAACAGTTCAAGACATAAAAATTGAAATAGAAGTAATAAAGAAAACACAAACTACGAGAACTCAAGGAATGGAAAATATGAGTAAAGGAACAGAAACAACAGAGGCAAGTATAACCAACAGAATACAAGAAATGGAAAAGAGAATCTCAGATATTGAGGATACCATAGATGAGATAGATTCATTGGTCAAAGAAAATGTTAAATACAGCAAAATTTTAACACAAAACATGCAGGAAATCTGAGACACCATAAAAAGACCAAACCTAAGAATAATTTTAGTGCTAGAATCAGAGAAGAATTCCAGCTCAAATGCACAGAAAATATATTCAACAAAATTATAGAGGAAAACTTTCCCAACCTAAAGAAAGACATACCTATGAAGGTACAAGAAGCGTACAGAACATCAAATAGACTGGACCACACACACACACAAATCCACTCCTCACATAATAGTCAAAACACTAAACACAGAATAAAGAAAGAATATTAAGAGCAGTAAAGAAAAAGGGTCAAGTAACATATAAAGGCAGACCCATCAGAATATCACCTGATTTCTCAATGGAAACAATAAAAGCCAGGAGGTCCTGGACAGATGTTCTGCAGATACTAAGAAACCATGGATGCTAGCCCAGACTACTATACCCAGGAAAGCTTTCAATTCTCTTAGATGGAGAAAACAAGATATTTCATGATAAAACCAGATTTAAACATTACATATCCACAAATCCAGCCCTACTAGAAGGAAAACTCCAACCCAAGGAAACTAGCTGCAACCATCAAAACACAGGCAACAGATAACCTCACATCAACAAATGCCAAAGAAGGGAAATACACACACACACACTACCACCAAAAACTAACACAATTAACAAACACTAGTCACTAATATCCATTAATATCAATGGACTCTATTCGCCTATAAAAAGACACAGGCTCACAGAATGGATACAAAAACAGGATCCATCCTTCTGCTGCATACAAGAAACACACCTCAACCTGATAGACAGACATTACCTCATAGTAAAAGGTTGGGAAAAAACTTTCCAATCAAATGGACCTAAGAAACAAGCTGGTGTAGCTATCCTAATATCTATCAAAACAGACTTCAAACTAAAATCAATCAAAAGAGATGAAGAAGGGCATTTCATATTTATAACAGGAAAAATCCATCAAAAGGAAGTCTCAATTCTGAACATTTCTGCTCCAAATACAAGGGAACCTACATTTGTAAAAAGAAACATTACTAAAGCTCAAATCACACATCAAACCCCACACACTAATGGTGGGAGACTTCAATACCCCACTCTCACCACTAGACCAATCTGCCAGACAGAAATGTAGTGGGTAGCCATTCCAGCTTTGATCTGGAAGTTCCAACCCCCATTGAGACTTCCGCAACTGTCACGCCTACAAGGCAGGGCCAAGGGAGGTGCCTGGAGACCTGAGATCTGGATAGGCTGTACTCTCACTCGGTTCCAGGACCTTGGACGGTGAAGGTGGGCCAAGCAGAGCTCCAGAGAACACCATTGGACTGCGATATACCTTCCCCAGACCCCGCTACCTACCTATCCCTTAACTTGTAAGTTATGCCATTAAATAAATCTCCTTTTAACTATGTGGAGTGGCTTTAATAATTTCACCAATATCTGGCGCTCACGTGGGGCAAATTCCAAAGGCCTGGGTGGCTCCCACCCTCAGCCTCCTCCCTGGCTAGCGGGTACCTAAACCCGCCTGCAAAGTTCCATATAACCAGGGAACGCCTACACGGTTCCATTCCCGAAAAAGGGAGCAGCTAGTCCGGTCCCAGTTCCCTAGCTTAGCCCCAGCGAAAAAGGCACTCCCCCTGCTTCCTGAGTGCCGGCTCTGGCTCCTGCCATCTTGACTCCAGCGAACTGCAGTCAGCCAAGATCACCAGCAGGCCCTGCTTTGGAGCTGTACCAATGTCACCTGCTGGCTGAAAAGTGCTACTACACCCCCCCAAACCACGAAAGGTAAGCATATTGTTTCAAGTAAAAGTACTTGATAATTTTACACCTTAAAATTGACTAACAAATTTTGAGTAATTCTTGTAATATGGCTGACAATATTACGTCACAAGATGGACAGGTAATCTTCAAACACTTCATAGACCTAGAGAATATGGCATTTAAATAACTTAGAATTCTGTTGATGTGAGACACAATTGCTCCTGGCTGCACCAATTTGATCCTGAGAGAATGTTGGGCTTCTAAGACATTTCCATTTGGAAGTTTGTCTTCTTGGCACAAAATAGCCTACTGGGCAAAGAACTGCCCTTGCCTCGACTGCTGACGGTATGAATGCAATGCTGTCCTTTCTGGGCAAGCGGGACACAAGGAAAGCTACCACTGTACTCTGCCAAGACAGGGTAAGATGGTCTTTCAGAATTCCTTCTGAAAATGGTCTGTCAGATACTCTAGGCCTGTAGCCAATTTGAATGCACCAATAATGCTGAGAAACATTAGGTGACTAGGCTGCCAGCTGTCGTGGTCTACTCTTGCAAGATTCCCGAAAGTTGCTTTCATCTATCTACCATTTCTCAGGTACCATTATATTCCTTCTCAGGTCTTTGATGGGATTGAAGACTAGCAGTTATAGTTACAACTTAGTAGATAGAACATATTAAGTATTAGATTCAGGTTCTTTAGGATAGGACACCTTTTGGAATGATCTTTGTAACATGCCATTTACCTACGCTCTAGACTTCTCTGGATTTTAGTATGTGTTTCTTGCTTGATATTGTTTGCATTGGTTGTAGTTCCATCTTATCTAGGTCATTATCCCTCGTTATTCCTGGAAATTTGATAACCATTCCTTTGTATATAGTCTTGTATTAGGTTAGAACCTTCTTATTTAGACAAAAAGGGGGAGATGTAGTGGGTAGCCATTCCAGCTTTGATCTGGAAGTTCCAACCCTCATTGAGACTTTGGCAACTGTCATGCCTACAAGGCGGGGCCAAGGGAGGTGCCTGGAGACCTGAGATCTGGATGGGCTGTGCTCTCACTCAGTTCCAGGACCTTGGACGGTGAAGGTGGGCCAAGCAGAGCTCCAGAGAACATCGTTGGACTGCGATACACCTTCCCCAGACCCCGTGACCTACCTATCCCTTAACTTGTAAGTTACGCCATTAAATAAATCTCCTTTTAACTATGTGGAGTGGCCTTAATAATTTCACCAATACAGAAACTTAACAGAAATAAGGGAACTAACAGATGCTATGACTCAAATGGACATAACAGACATCTATAGAATATTTCACCCAAATACAAAAGAATATACACTTTTTTCAGCATCCCATGAAATCTTATACAAAAATTGACCACATATTCTGTAACAAAACAAATCTCAACAGATACAAAAAATTGGAACAATTACCATGGCTTAAATCTAGAATCATTCTGAGTGAGGTAACCCAGACTCAGAAAGACAAACATGGTATGTACTCACTCATAGGAGGATACTAGATGTGGAACAAGGATGACTGGAATGCTACTCACATCACCAGGGAGGCTACCTGGAAAACAGGACCCCAAGAAAGACACAGGGATCACCCAGTGATGGAGAAATGGATGAGGTCTACATGAACAGCCTGGATGTGAGTGGGGGTAATGAAGGGCGAGGGTCGAGGGAAAGAGAGCTTGGGGGAGTGGGAGATCCCAGCTGGATCAAGAACAGAGAGGGAGAACAAGGAATAGGAGTCCATGGTAAATGAAGACCACATGAGAATAGGAAGAAGCAAAGTGCTAGAAAGGCCCACAGAAATCCACAAAGATGCCCTACAATGGACTGCTGGCAATGGTCTAGAGACAGCCCGAACTGACCTACTCTGGTGATAGGATGGCCAAACACCCTAGTTGTCGTGCTAGAAACCCCATCCAATGACTGAGGGATCTGGATGCAGAGATCCACGGCCAGGCCCCGGGTGGAGCTCCAGGAGTCCAATTGGCGAGAAAGAGGAGGGTTTATATGAGTGAGAATTGTTGAGACCAAGGTTGGATAAAGCACAGGGACAAATAGCCAAATGAATAGAAACAGATGAACTATGAACCAATGGCTAAGGGGTCCCCGACTGGATCAGGCCCTCTGAATAGGTGAGACAGTTGATTGGCTTGATCTGTTTGGGAGGCATCCAGGCAGTGGGACTGAGTCCTGTGCTCAGTGCATGAGTTGGCTGTTTGAAACCTGGGGCTTATGCAGGGATGCTTGGCTCAGCCTGGTAGGAGGGGACTGGACCTGCCTGGACTGAGTCTACCAGGTTGATCTCAATCCTCGGGGGAGTCTTTGCCCTGGAGGAGGTGGGAATGGGGGGTGGGCTGGGGGGAAGGGGAGGGGGCGGGACAGGGGAGAACAAGGGAATCCGTGGCTGATATGTAGAATTAAATTATACTGTAAAATAAAATAAAATAAAAACAAAACAGAAGTAAAAAAAAGAAGCAAACACATGCAGGAGGAGTAGAAGATAGGGGATAATCAAATTGAGGGCTAAAATCAATAAAATAGAAGCAAAAAGAACAATACAAAGAATCAATGAAACAAAGAGTTGGTTCTTTGAAAAAATCAGCAAGATAGACAGACTCTTATCCAAACTAACAAAAGAGCAGAGAGAATATCCAATTAACAAACCATAAATGAAAAGGGGAACATAATAACAGACACTGAGGAAATCCAGAAAACCATTAGGTCATACTTTGAAAACATGAACTCCACAAAATTGGAAAATGTAAAAGAAATGGACAATTTTTAGGATAGGTACCACACACCAAAATTAAATCATGATTAGGTAAAAAATTTAAATAGACCTATAACCCCTAAGGAAATAGAAGCAGTCATCAAAAGTCTTCCAACAACAACAACAACAACAAAACCCACAACAACAACAACAAAACCCAGGACTAGATGGTTTCAGAGCAGAATTCTACCAGAATTGCAAAGAAGAGCTAATAACAATACTCCTGAAAATTGTTCCAAACAATAGAAACAGAAGCAACATTGCCAAACTCTTTTTATGAGGCTACAGTTACCATGATACTTAAACCACATAAAGATGTAACTAGAAAAGAGAATCACAGACCAATCTCCCTCATGAACATTGATGCAAAAATTCTCAATAAAATACTAGCAAACTAAATCCAAGAACACATCAAAACAATCATCCACCATGATCAAGTAGGCTTCATCCCAGAGACATAGGTATGGTTCAACATACAAAAATGTGTCAATGTAATCCACCATTTAAACAAACTGAAAGAAAAAAAAACATGTGATCACCTCATTAGATGCTGAAAATGCCTTTGACAAAATCCAACACACCTTCATGATAAAGGTCTTGGAGAGATCAGGGATACAAGGAACATATTTAAACATAATAAAGGCAATATACAGCAAGCCAACAGCCAACATCAAACTAAATGTTGAGAAACTGATAGTGATTCCACTAAAATTGAAAACAAAACAAAGATGTTCACTCTTTCCATACCTATTCAATATAGTACTCAAAGTTCTAGCTAAAGCAATAAGACAATAAAAGGAGATCAAGTGGATACAAATTGGAAAGGAAGAAGTCAAATTTTCACTATTTGCAGATGATATGATAGTATACATAAGTGATCCCAAAAATTTTACCAAGGAACTCCTACAGCTGATAAACACCTTCAGTAATATGGCAGGATACAAGATTAACTAAAAAAAAAAAAAAAATCAGTAGCCCTTCTATGTACAAATGATAAATGGGCTGAGAAAGAAATTAGAGAAACATCACCCTTTACAATAGCCAGAAATAATATAAAATATCTTGGAGTAACTCTAACTAAGCAAGGGAAAGACCTGTAGGACAAGAACTTTAAGTCTTCCAAGAGAGAAATTGAAGAGGATACCAGAAAATGGAAAAATCGCCCATATTCTTGGAGGAAGGATCAGCATGGTAAAAATGGCAGTTTTATCAAAAGCAATCTACAGATTCAATGCAATGCCCATCAAAATCACAACACAATTCTTCACTTGTGTTGGAAAGAATACTCAACTTCATGTGGAAAAAAAAACCCAGGATAGCTAAAAGAATCCTGTATAATACATCAACTTCTGGAGGCATCACAATTTCTGACTTCAAGCCCTACAATAGAGCTACAGTAATAAAAACAGCTTGGTAGTGGCATAAAAACTGACATGTGGACCAATGGAATCAAATTGAAGACCTTGACATTAATCTGCACATGTATGAACACCTGATTTTTGACAAAGAAGCCAAAACTGTACAATGGAAAAAAAAGCATCTTCAACAAATGGTGCTGGCATAACTGGATGTCAACACGTGGAAGATTATAAATAGATCCATATCTGTTACCATGCACAAAATTCAAGTCCAAGTAGATCAAAGACCTCAACATAAATCCATTTACTCTGAACCTGATAGAAGAGAAAGTAGGAAGTAACCTTGAACACATTGGCACTGGAGACAACTTCCTAAATATAATACCAGTAGCACAGACTGTAAGGATTATGTCTTTAATGACATCACCAGCCTGCAATGGTGTCCCAGCCTAAAAAGCAGGCATGTCCTCTGTGTGTTCTTTCCTTTTCCGCATTCTCTCCTTCTGTACTCCCCCCTCCTCATGGTCCCCCCCCCTCTCTCTCTCAATAAAGCTCTAGAAAGGTAACCATGGCTCCTGACTGTTCCATCACCAATACATCCAGCACTCTCCTCCATCGGCATGGCTCCTGCAACGAGCACCACAGCTCAATCAACATAGACACTGAAAGCAACAATTAATAAATGGGACCTCCTGAAACTGAGAAGCTTCTGTAAGGCAAAGGACATAGGCAATAAGACAAAAGGCAGCCTACAGAATGGGAAAAGATCTTTACCAACCCCACATCTGACAGAGAGCTGATCTCCAAAATATGTAAAGAACTCAAGAAACTACACAGCAAAATATCAAATAATCCAATTTAAAAATGGGCTACAGAGTTAAACAGAGATTTTAAACAGAAGTATCTCAAATGGCTGAAAGATATTGTGGTTGCTTGCACAATACCTGTACAACATCAATCCAGTCAAAATTCCAGCATATATGGAAGAGAGGCTCATGGCCTCATCCCTAGCTGAAAAGCCTAGCATCTGAAGGCTGCTGACATGGGAAGTCGACATTTTTCAGGAAATTGGCACCCGGTAGGTGCCTATGATCCAGTGGAACATCCTAAATTAATGCACCCAAGGATAGCATTGATTGGACAGAGTGGGCTATGAAAAGAGGACATGAAGTTTTGTAGGGGTAGTTCTGGGAAGGATTGGAAGGGGAGTAGAGAGTGGTTATGTTCAAAATATATTGAATAAATATACAAAATTCTTGAAGAATGAACTTTTATAAATCTTTAAAAAAATAGTAGCTGGAGAGATGGTTCAAAAGCTCAGAGCACTGTCTGCTCTTCCAGAGGACTCAGGTTCACATTCTGGTACCCACATGGCAGCTCAAAACCATCTGTAACTCTAGGCCCAGAGTACCTGGTACCCTTCTGGCTTCCACAGGCACTGCACACGTATGGTGCACAGGGAAAACACTCTCACACTTAAAAGAAAAATAAATCTTTTTATGAATTAAACTTAGCAATGTAAAGCATTAAAAAGAATACCTATACTTGGATTTTTTTCCCCTATTGGGGAAAAAAAAAACATGTTCAAGTTAGGTTTCATCTAACGTAGAAAAAAAAAGTTAATTTTGTCTTTCTTGGACAAAGAAGACACAGACTTTAACTGAAATCATGTTTTTCTATGAGTGGCTTGATAATGTCTCCCAAAATGTTCTTGTTGGAACCCTGACTTCTCGGTGAAGCTGTACTGGGGAATGGAGCCTGGTGAAAGCTGTTTCAGTGATGAAAGTAGAAACTCACAAATAGAATCATGCCTTCCTTGTGGGCTGGTTTTCATGTTTGAGGGCCTTGTGGGTGCACTCTCCCCCCTCCTGGCTTCTATCATGTTATGAACCAGCACAAAACTCTCATCTAATTAGATGGAACTGCCTGGCATGAGACTCCCACTTCCAGAACCAGTAGTTTATACAAACTCGCTTACTTTATATATTATCTAGTCCTAATTATTGTCATAGCAATAGGAAAAAAGCTATTTCACTGTTTGTTTGAGTTTTCCCTAAGCTTTTGAGGTTCACCTAGGTGCAGGAAAGTAATTCTTAATTCAATGTCCATCTTTGATTTGCAAAGAAATACAGAATCCACTGAGGGAACATGGAGTTATAAATGGGTCTTAGGAATCAATGGTTGGTGATCCTGTGATCCAGAAACCGATCCTGTGGGAAACTGCTTCATTGCCAACCTTGCTGTGCAGTAAAGAGGTTAATTTCAGTGACAAAGAGTGTTCAAAGCCTGTAAAACCCAAGTAAAGGACTGGTCTTTGCTTACCTCTTGAGCTATGACCTCTATTCTACTTGCCTCCAATGGTTAACTTGACACAGCCTAGACTCACCTAAGAGAGTCTCAATTGAGGGATTGCCCAGATGAGATTAGCCTGCTGGAATTTGGGAGAAGGGAGTTGTGGTAATTTGAATGAGAATAGTTCCCACTATCTCATTGGTTTGAATACTTGCTCACCAGGGAATGGCACTATTTGAAAGGATTAAGAAGTGTGGCCTTCTGGGAAGAAGTGTGTCACTGGGGGTTTCAAGGATGCAAGCCCCTCTCTCTCTCTTCCTGTTGTCTGCAGATCTAGATCTAGAGCTCTCAGCTCCTTCTCCAATCCCATGTCTGCCTGCATGCCACCATGCTCCCTGCTATGATGAAAATGGACCAAACCTCTGAGACAGTAAGCAAGCCCCAATTAAATGCTTTCTTTTATAAGAGTTGCCATGATTACGGTGTCTCTTCCAAGAAATAGAACACTGACAAAGACAGATGTCTTATTAATTGATGTAGGAGGGCCCAGCCCACTGTGATCAGTACCATCTCTAGACAACAGTTGACCCTGAACTATGTAAGAAACCAGTTGAGTACATGTCTGCCTGCCAGCCAGCTAGCAAACAGAATCTTCCATGGTTCCTGCTGTGTTCCTTTGGCTGCAAATTGAACTCCTTGGTTGGAGATAATGCTGAGTGGAATAGAAGCAGGCTTGCCTTCAAGTCCCTGCCATGACTTCACCCAGTGATGGAGTATGACCAGGAATTTTACATCAAATAAATGCTTTTCCTCTCTAAGCTGCTTTTTCCCCCCCTCTAAGTTGCTTTTTGCCAAAATGTTTTCACCACAGCTACAGAAATGAAAGTAGAACACATCTGATCTTTGGAATAATCTTCCTGATAAAAGTGTCAAGTGGAACAGGAGGCTCTGGCCATAGCCAAGGGTGTATGCTGAGCATGCAGTTAATGCCTTCTGGTATGTGCTTGGTGCCCTGGATCACAGTGCACTGGACTGTCTGTTTCAGAGACTGAAAAATGGTGAGTCAGTCAGTGTTCCATGCCTGTGTGACATGGGCTGGGGATTCAGGTGACCTTCTTAATGGTTTTTAGTCTTAATCATCGACTTGGTAGTTTAGAACCACCTAGAAGTAAATCTCAATGAGAAATTGTTGAGCTAGGGTTTTCCTGTGGACATGTGAGTCATTTTCATTGAGTTATTTGAGATAAGAAGATCAACCCCAAATGTGGATCATACAGTTCTATGGGCTGGACCTTAAACTTGATGAAATGCAAGGAGCAAGCTGAGCACTAGTGAGTGTATATTCATTCTCTCAGCTCTTGTCTGTGGATGTGACAGCTGCTTCAACTTCCTAACACCTTGACTTCCCTGCAATGATGGACTCTATCCAAGAGCTAAGAGCCAAATAAATCCTTTGCCCTCATGTTGCTTTTGTCTGGGTGTTCTGCCACAACAGAAAAGGGAACTAAGACATCAGTGCACCATGCATGTTGCCACATATTGCTGTGGGAAGAAGCCACTGGTTTACATGACTTCACTGGAAACACACATCTGGTCTAGCACAGCCCACTCCCAACGAGTTGTGCCTTTGTTCATTTCAATCAGTGCCCGTCACATAATGAACCATATCTGAGAGGAGAATGGCTTTCTGGAGTTTTGTGAGTCTTATTAAGAATCATTAAATCTGAAGGTGGTTTTTGGGACCTCAACACAAAAGCCACAGATCACTTAATCACAAGAAATAATAGGTATTTTTCTTTACCCTTGTCAGTTCCACCACTCCTGGAGAACACAAAGAATGTGAGTTGAGCCTGGTGGTGGTGGTGGTGGCTCACGCCTTTAATCCCAACACTCAGGAGGCAGAGCCAGGCAGATCTCTGTGAGTTCAAGGCCAGCCTGGTCTACAGAGCGAGATCCAGGACAGGCACCAGAACTACACAGAGAAACCCTGTCTTGAAAAATCAACAACAACAACAATAACAACAACAAAAAGAATGTGTGTTGATCTTTCTTATTGAATTTGAAGATTTCCTTTTCCCTAATTCCAAATCATCATACCATCCTTCAAGTTCTCACCATACTCAGAAATGGACAGAGAGAGAGACCTTTGTGATGACAGTCTTTGTCAACTTGACTGGACCGAAACAAGTGCCTAGAAAATTTATACAGCACACCTCTGTGTGTCTGTGAGGGCATTTCCAGAGAAAATTCCATCATGAGAGCCCTGACCTAATGAATGCATCAGTCCCTTGATGGTTCCTAGTATGACGGCTGTATTGGAAAGTGGTCAAAAGGAGGAGGCAGGGGATAGATGAAGGAAGGTAGTCACAGGTAGGGTGTGTCTTGGAGAGCTGTGTCCCGCCCTGGTAACTTCCCATTTCTCATGTCTCTGTTTACTGACCACCATGAAGTGAGCTGCTCTGCTCTACCATGCCTTCCCACTATAGAGAACTAAAGCCCTTTAGAACCATAGCCCAAATAAATCTTCCCTCCCTTAGGTTGTTCTTGTATTTGAAGCACACAAATGCAACAGTGATGAATACACCTTGGAGACCTTTCATTCCTTCTCTTTTATCTCAGCAGCCCCCAGAGAAGCCACACAAAACATGTATGTTCAGCCCACAGTCAATTAGGCAACAAATTGTCCCCAGGATTCCCCTCCCAGTTCCTTCCTGCCTCCCTGGGCAGAGCTGGAAGCTTTTCAGATGACACTCTCATTACCTCCCAGACCCTTACCTCCCAGGAGGCAGGGGATAGTTGAAGGAAGTAGTCACAGGTAGGATATGTCTTGGAGAGCCACTTTCCAATACAGCTGTCATAGTAGAAACCATCAAGGGACTGATGCATTCATTAAGTCAGGGCCCTTGATGCCCCCTTTTCTTGTGGCATGAGTGATTTGTAGGGCTTCCCCAGGCTGAGAAGGGTCAGCTCAGCTTCCTGCAGCTCCAGTTCCCTTGGGACAAATGTTCAGTGATGGCCACTCCAATTGAAGCTCCCAGTACATTGGTCATAGTATGCAGCAGGTCACTGGTGGAGGATAGACAGATTAATGGGAGGGGGTGAAAGACTTCTTCAAGAACCCAGGCTAGACTAGAAGGACTTCCAGGCTAATTCACAACCACATGACCTTGAACAGGACCTGCTTTTCCTCAGATTTCCTTCCTAACACCATCATCCCTTAAATCCTCAGATCTATTCTTTAATTTGTGACTCTTGTTTCTAAATATGACTAACCTAAAAATGATTAGATATGAGAGTCTGATGCAGATGGTTAGAGATTAGGATCTGATATAGACTGTTAGACATTCAGATCTAATCCAGACTGTTATACATGAGTATCTACTGCGGAGTATTAAACATGAGCATCTGATGTACAGTATTAAACATGAGCCTCTGATGCAGAGTATTAAACATGAGCATCTGATGCAGAGTATTAAACATGAGCATCTAATGTGGAGTATTAAACATGAGCATCTGATGTAGAGTATTAAACATGAGCATCTGATGCAGCATATTAAACATGAGCATCTGATGCAGAGTATTAAATATGAGCATCTGATGCAGAGTATTAAACATGAGCATCTGAGGCAGAGTATTAAACATGAGCATCTGAGGCAGAGTATTAAGCATGAACATCTGGCGTAGACTTGTTAGGTACAAGTATCTGGTGCAGACTATAAGATATGAATGTTTGATACAGACTGTTTGACATGAGTCTACGTAGGTGTGGGCAGGCTGAGGATTGTTCAAATGGAACTTTAGTCCTTCTGTACAAGTGGGACTTGATCTTGCTCACAGCACCCACTTTGGAATGAAAATCAGCATTTTATTTAAATTCCATGTTATAAGAAAAGAAATGAGAGAGGGAAGGGATGGTGAAAGAAGGTAGTGATGTAGGAAGTATAAAGAGAAAGAAAGAAAGAGGGGGAGAAAAAAAGAAGGAAAAAAGAAAGAGGGATTGAGAGGAAGAGAGGGAGGGAAGGGAGGGAGGGAAGGAGGGAAGGAAAGAAAGGAGAGAGGGAGGGAGGGAAGGAGGAAATGAGACAGGTGGAGAAAAAGGAGGGAGAATGGAGGAGAAGAAAACGACAGAGGGAGGAGAAGGAAGGAAAGAAAGGGAGAAGGGAAAGAGCAAGAGAGGAGGGTAGGAATGGCTCCTCCTTGCTGATAGATTAGGAGTCACTGTCTTCAGGTGTGTACCCTCCCACAAGCCTACTAAGCTCCATGGCACAGTCTCATAGCAAGACACACAAATGGCTCTGCTGTGCTCAGTGGATCACAAAAGGAAGACATGAATGCGGAGTTGTAGGGAGGAAAGCTGACAGGGTGGGAAGGAGTTAAGAGAGAGTGGGGGAAGTAACCAGAAAGCATTGCATACATGCATGACCTGTCAAAGAACAAATTTAATTAGTGAAAAAGAACAGAGGAAAGGGAAGGAGAGAAGAGAGAGAGAACAAGTATATATATAGCGTTCAGCTCATAAATCCACCAAAATTCTTTTGTCCATCATCAAGGTGATCTTATAAGTCAAAATTCTTCACTATTTAACACAGCAGGTAACTTGTGTTTTCTTCTCACTTCTAAAATTCTTTAGAATTAACATTTCACTAAGGAAAAAACTTTTAAATTTTTGAGTAAAAAAATATTTGAACACTTTTGTATGATTTCTGTATGAAATGGTCTGAAAAGGAGTGGGGGAGTGGCTGATAGACAGAGACCTCCTTTTCAGAATTCTCCTCATTCTATGTCCCAAAGATGATAAATGTATGGGCTTGGAGTCCACAGCCATCACTAACAGACCATCCCAACGCCTCCCTAAACCCCTCAAATCCTACAACCATGTCCTTTCAGAATCCTTCAGGAAAAGTTATAAGAAGCCAAGTCACACTCACAGGAACCAATCCACAGCTATGATCAGCGTGATGTCCTCTGTGGGCAGGCCGACGGACGTGAGCACAATCACCATGGTGACCAGTCCTGCCTGGGGAATGCCAGCTGCTCCTACACTGGCGGCTGTGGCTGTGATGCTACAAATGGTAAGAGTTGGAAATTCAGGAGGAAAGAGAGAACAGAAGATTGGAAGATCACGAAGGGAAGGGCACCTTAAGTTAAATTCCCAAGCCAACACAGAAAGAAAAATATTCCATGAACTCACTTTGGATGTGAAATGAAATTTAAAAAGTTGAAGTCACAGAAGCAAAAAGCAGAAACTGTGATGTGGGCAGATGGGCTGGGAGTTGTGGAAATGTCTCTCAAAGGGTACAAGATGTCTAGATACCAGATGACTGGCTTCCGGAAATCTAATGTATGGTGTGGAGGGTGTGGCTAGTGATACTGTGTTTGTATTTCAAAGAGAATAGACTTGAAGTGTATTCTCACCATCAGCAAAGAGAAAGAGAAGGGAGAGAAGGAGAGGAGAAGAGAAGGACAGACAGGGAGAGGAGGGGAGAGAGGAAAAGAGAAGGAAGGGAAGGAGGGAGAGAGGAAGGGAGGGGAAAATAAGGAGGAGATGAGAAAATGAGAGGAGACACAGGCACCAAAAGGGGTGTGGGGGAAGGAAAGAAACCATAGGAGACAAATATAATAATCAACCTGACTGTGCTGATCATCTGCAGAGTGCACAGGTAGCAAATCATCATGAAACACATCTTCAAATACATGCAACTTTTGTCAGCTGTCATTCAAGAAAGCTGCGGCTGGAAAAGGAGAGTTGTTTTTTAAGAAGGCAAATGCAGCTTACCACGTTGAAGGCCAGGACATTCCGGCTCGTCTTGGTTTTGAAGCCTATTTCTTTCTTGATTTAAGTTGTTTATTTTCTTAATTTCATGTGTATGAATGTTTGCCTGCATGTATGTTTTATATTGCATGTGCCTTGTGGCCATAGAGTCCATAAAAGAGCATTGGGTCTCCTGGAACCAGGGTGATAAACATCAGTTATGTAAGTAGTGGGAACGAAACCAGATCGTCTGTAAGAGCACCAAGTGCTCTTAACTGCTGAGCCATCTCTCCAGCCCACTGGAGACCATTTCTTGCTCAGATAATCTTTTTTAAAAATTAAAAAGCTAAGGATCTATCTCAGTGGTAGAGCACCTGTCTAGCATGTATAAATCCTTGTTTCCACTTCTAGTCCTGCAAATTAATATGAAATTGAAAGTAGGATCTACAGGGTCACAGGTGGCCTATGTTAAAACTTCAGAATTAACTCCAATTGCCCAGAAAAATGTAATATGTAGTGTAAAGGCCACTGAGTTTCTCAACAAAGGCAGTAGTGCCCTCCAGATGCCAGCTCTCTCCTCAGTAGTTGAGAACACCCCTTTCTAACTTCTATACCATACACACAGAACAAGGGGAGATGATTAGCACAGAGGACAACTCTATCAGAATGGTGGTTGAGCAAATACTCAGACTGGCATTGAAGAATGGGACTTCGAGGGAGAAGACTCCATTCATGAGCTTTATACCTTGCACATGAACTCAGAGCCTATCCTGCCTCATCAGGAGAATGGCAGACACATGCCTATCTTCTCATTGTGACAGAAAAGAGCCAAGGACAGTGCTTCTCATCTGTTACTGAGATTTAAAAACATGTGCCCAAAAGAAACTTTGGAAGAAAGGGTTTTATTTTAGCTCACAATTCCAGGTTATAGTCCATTGTTATAGAGAAGTCAAGGCAGGAACTTGAAGCAGTTAGCCACAACACATCCACAGTCAAGAGCAGAGAAAATGTGTGCATACCTATGGGTCTGGTCTCTCTCAACCTTTAAACAATTTGGGAACCAAACCAAGAGAAGTACTGCCCACTTTTAGGCTGAACCTTCACACATTGATCTCCAACAAACATACCCAAAGGCCAAGGAGCCCTCCTTGAGATTCTCTCCTCAGATGATTCCAGATTCTGCCAAATGTACAATTAAAACAAACCACCACATCACTAGCTGAGGAAAAGATTCCAATTGAAAATGAAATGTAGGGGCCTGAGAGATGGCTCAGTGGGTAAAGATGCTGTGCTGCCAAGTCTGACAGTCTGAGTTCAGTCCCCAGGACCCACATAGCTGAAGAGGAAAACTGAATCCTGTGAGTGGTCCTCAGATCGCCATATGTGCACTGTGACACACACACACACACACACACACACACACACACACACACACAGACGCACACACGCATGCACTCACGCAAACAAATGTAATTTTTAAATTCTTTTAAACCAAGTGGATGAAGAGATGGTTCAGCAGCTAGGAGCACTTACAGCTCTCGCAGAGGACCCAAGCTCTATTCCTAGAACCCGTATCAGGCAGCTGCCTATAACTCCAGTTCCAGGGAACTTGAAGCCCTCTTCTCACCTTAGAAAACACCTTCACACATGAGGTGAACACAGACTCAGACAGGCACATAGAAAATAGAAAAAAATGGGAAGTGTAGTTTCTACTGACCATGTATCACACTCACACCCTTATAAGCCAAAATATTATTCCATTATCAGGTATGGTGGCACATGCCTACAGTGCCAACCAGCCAGGTCAGAGAGAAGGGGGAGAGGGAGGGAGGGAGGGAGGAAAAGAAAGATCATAAGACAAACCATCTTAAGTCAGGATGTATCTATGGTAGAAATTTCCAATGAAGAAAATACTTTCCTTCACAGAGTTTACATTTTCATTCTTGTATGATAGGTAGACAATAAGCAACATGGGTGAGAAAAATCACCCATGGACACAAATGCTGTGGAGCATCCTACATCCTTCATCCAAAATACTGGAAACCAGAAATATTTCACAGGTTGCTTTTTTGTTTTTCAGATTTTTTGATATTTGCATATACATAATTTTATATCTTAGGTAGGAATGAGATGCAACTATAAACAGAAAATTTGTCAGTAGACCTTGTTCACCCAGCCTGTCCTATCCAGTTGATAACATCATTGTCTCACCTGATTGTGGTGATCTGGCCCAGGTTGAGCTCATAGTTGTTCACTTGAGCAATAAAGATGACTGCCAAGGCCTCGTAGAGTACAGTGCCATCCGTGTTGACAGTGGCCCCCATAGGCAGCAGGAACCTGGTGATGCAGTGGTCCACACCCAGGCCCTCCTCCAGGCATCGGAAAGTGATAGGCAGGGTTGCAGAGCTGGGGGAAGAGAGCTCTGGAAGCTGAGAATAGGGAGTTGAAGGATGGGGAGGGGGCAGTAGCAGCAATGGGCCAAAGGAGGGCTTCCCTCTAGCACATATAGAGCAGGTTGGAATTTGAGCAAGGAATAGAAAGTGGGAATGACAGTTGTCCGTGGGGAAGTGGGACTCCTAATGCAGAGAGAACTCAGTGGTAGACATTTCCAGAGGAATGTCTCTTGACCCATTCACACCAAGATTTTACGACACAGTCTAGTCCAGATGGCTGACCTCCCACACCAAAGTCTAAAGATGATGGCTAACTTCAATTGTCAACAACTGAACCAGGAACTACCTAAGAAGAGAGTCTCCATGGGTCATTATGGGTCCTATGGGAATCAACTTTGGGGGATTGTCTTAACTAATTCATATGAGAAGACCCAGCCCACTATAGGTTGTGCTATTCCCTAGTCAGGTGGTCCAGAACTATTTAACAGTGGAGAAACCAAGCTGAGCATAAGCAAGCAAGCAACAAGCATGCATTTATTCTCTGTGCCTGGGTTTGATGTGACTAGCTGCCTCAAGTTCCTGTTTAGATTTGCCCACAGTGATGGGCTATAACCTGCAATTGTAAGCCAAATAAATTTCTTCCCCACACACTAAACTGCCCTTCATCAGGGTATTTTATCACAGCAACAGAAATGAAAGTAGAACAGTAAAAGACAGAGTGTTTGTCTGCACAAGAAACAACCCCATCTACAGGAGCTAGGGCTCTCCCCAACCACTTCACAGAGTATACTTTCATTTGACTGGCAACTTAATAGAAAGAGTAGGCATTTCATTTGGGGTCAGTTTGTCTGCATGAACTGACCCCGTATGGTCAGCTTTATGCCATGAAACTTAAAGCTTGGACTCAAGTCTTTGGCCCTGGAACAAGACATTGCCTATTGCAAAGCACCCAACTCTACTTCAACCTTTCCCAAGCATCAGAAACAGCACTGGAGGTGGGAGCGGGGGCTGACTAGCTCCATAATGATCAGATTGGTTTAATTCTGGGTATAATAATATCAATCCTATTTAGCCCCAGATCAAAGATCAAAAGGCACATTCTCCAATCATCATGAGGACAATAAAAATATTTTCTCCTATCTGTTTGGATCTTGGGATACTTCGTCAAGCTGTTTTAAATTTGGATGGTGAGGGATAAGGATCACTTTAGTAACCCTCTAAAAGCACAAACAGGAGAGGAAAGCCTAAGAAGCCAAGACTCTCTGAGCTTGTGTTACATCCCCAGTACCATCTTAAACTCAGAACTGGCATCTGTCTCTCCTCCTTATAAACTAGAGAAACAAAAGAGACAAGGAGGTTATGAGAGTCATCACAAGACAAAGACTATATCTGTAAGTATAGGCCACCTGTAGAGAGCTTCAAGAGTTCCCCAATACTATTGTACAACCAGAAGAGGTGTTTGGAGAGGTGGAGAGGAGGGTACCTAAAGGAACCTATGAAAGATGAAGAATGGACTCAGGGAGAGTTCAGGGAAAGGCCATACCTGGAAGAGGTACCCATGGCTGTGATGAGGGCCTGTAGCATGCCCCCAACAAATGGGAAGGGGTTCTGATGGGTAACAAGTAGTTTGATGAGGGGTAAAACACCAGCATGGAGGAACAAGCCAATGATGACGGTCAGAGTATACATGCCCAGCTGACCTCCAAGAACAGCCACGTCTTCCATTTCCAGAATCTTCCCAGCAATCAGGAACAGGACACCCTGTTGCTGGAGAATTTCTCTCCAGCTCCCGCCACCAAGTCCCGCCAGTCCCAGAGCCCACTTATAAAATAAACACACAGACTCTTACATTATTTAAACTGCTTGGCCATTAGCTCAGGCCTGTTATTGTCTAGCTCTTACTCTTATATTTAGCCCATTTCTATTAATCTTTACTTTGCCACATGGCTCATGGCTTACTGGTACCTCACATCTTCCTTGTCCTGATGGCGGCTGGCAGTGTCCCTCTCAGCCTTCCACTTCCCAGAATTCTTTTCCTTGTCCCGCCTATACTTCCTGCCTAGCCAATGGCCAATCAGTGATTTATTTACTGACCAATCAGCAACACACTTGACATACAGACCATCCCACAGCACTTCCCCTTTTCTTTTCTTAAAAAGGAAGGTTTTAACTTTAACATAGTAAAATTACATATAACAAAACAATTATCAAGCAAGAATTACAGTTACAATATTAAAGAAGAGATCCTATCTATCTTATATTTGTAAGTTTAAGGTTTTATATCTAACTTATCTTTTATTATAACTAAGGAAAATTGTAAGTATCTAGTCTTTAACCACATCAAAGACCTCAGAAGGATATATTACTACCTGAGAAATGGAGAAGGATATAAGCAACTTTTAGGAGTCTTGTAGGGTAGACAGAGACAGCTGGCAGCCTGGACAGTCATTCAAAGTTCTCTTGTAAAGTTGGGGCATCTGTCTTCAGCCCACAGGCCTAGAGTCTCTTATTCACTTTTCTCTGTGTCCTGTAGAATGTCTGGCAGTTTTCTCTGCAAAGCAGGAACCTGAAGGACCATTTTGTCAAGCAAAGTTCAGTGGTCACCTTTGTATGGGTCCTGCATGTCCAGTTGATCAGACAGTCCAGGCAAGAACAGTTTCTTGCCCAAATGGCTATTTTTGTCAAGGTGAAGATAAACTCCGTATGGAGTGTCTTCGATGCCCATCCTCCTCTCTGAAGTAAATCGGTGCTGTCAGGAGCAGACATGTATCACTGTCCAAAAAGTCTAAATTTTTAAAACATTTTAAATGCCATATTCTGTAGGTCTTTGAAGTGTTTGAAGACTACCTATCTATCTGAAATATATCTATGTATACCTAGAAGACTTAACTAACATGGCTACAAATATTATCATAGATGACTAACTATTAATCTATTTTTTAATTATCCATTACAATTTTAAATGAGTTACATAAACATAATACCTCAAACAAGAATAGAAATATATATACAGTATAACAAAATTAAGTTTAAACTTGTATCAATAAACTAAAATCTGTAGCAATGTAAAACATTTTAAACAAGTTGTTACTCTTTAAAAGTAGGTTCATTAATCTACCCTTTCATCCTATCATATCTAAACTATCCCCTTTTTTTCTTTAGAAAGAGATTGTATTTATAATCAACCTGATTTAAATAAAAATATTGTTTTTTCTCTGTCCCACACCAGAGGGCTCTTCTGATTTGGGACACAAGAATCTCTTAACCATTTTTTTTTCTTTGAGCAATATGTCTGGGTTTAGAGGGGGAGTGAGCCAATTCCATCTCTAAAGCCAGCTTGGTATATTTGGGAATTTGGGCGTAGCTTCTCTTACTACTTCCTGCTGGAGGGGGGCGCTGTATCTTCTGGAGACAGAAAGAAAATTTTAGGATCATGGAGTAGTCCGTGAGGCTGTATATCTGAGCCAGTTGACTTGAAACCATTCTGGATGTTGAATCATCTGGGCCATGGTGTCATTGGAGACCTTTCAGGGGGTCTTGGCTGGTCAAACCTGATGTATCTTAATCTGGAACAAATCCATAGTCTCTGGCTTTCTGTGGAAACAAGAGCAGAGACTCTTTTCCAAAGCAACATATCCTTATATCCAAATTTTGAAGTCAAGGTACCTTTAAAATATACATTTTGGCATAACTCAACAGCTTTTACAATCAAATGTTTTTCTGCAGTTACGAATATCAAAGAGAACATAATCCAGATTCTTTGTGTGGTAGCCATCTTTACGTGGCTTATTTTTTTTATATTAGCGTGAGCCTATTGCTTTAAACTGCAGCCTTCTAAGCCTGAAATGGCGCAGTGGCTCCTGGCTCCGCCCACTTCAGCTTCCCAACATGGCAGCGGTCCGCTTTCCGCCAGCTCTGGGAGCCATAACTCTCAGAAATAGTGGGTCTACACTTTTACCAAAGTAGCGTGTAGCCCAGAAACCTCTTTTTTTGTTTTGTACTAGCAAAGGCTAAATTCACCACACAGTTTAATGTGCTACTTGCAGAGGCCTCATTCCCACCATACTGCAGGTCGAGAGCGCACGCTAGGAACCCGCCAGTAGCTCAAACCGGCAGCTGCCGCTCATTTGAGAGAGACAATTAGGAAGCTGTTTTTAGTTCCGTTTTAGAATCTTTTTTCTAAGTTTTTAGGTGGAAACTCTTGCCACCACGTTGGACGCCATTTGTTGCTGGAGAATTTCTCTCCAGCTCCCGCCACCAAGTCCCGCCAGTCCCAGAGCCCACTTATAAAATAAACACACAGACTCTTACATTATTTAAACTGCTTGGCCATTAGCTCAGGCCTGTTATTGTCTAGCTCTTACTCTTATATTTAGCCCATTTCTATTAATCTTTACTTTGCCACATGGCTCATGGCTTACTGGTACCTCACATCTTCCTTGTCCTGATGGCGGCTGGCAGTGTCCCTCTCAGCCTTCCACTTCCCAGAATTCTTTTCCTTGTCCCGCCTATACTTCCTGCCTAGCCAATGGCCAATCAGTGATTTATTTACTGACCAATCAGCAACACACTTGACATACAGACCATCCCACAGCAATACCCACAGGTGCATACCTGGGCAAGGCACATATGCATTAGGATGATCTTCCTCATAGGTCTGGAGCTGGCATTCCCCAAACTTTGCCTATATAGAATCAAGGAGCCAGACAGTTCTTACCATGAAACCCCAACTCCACCCTAACCTTTCCCGAGCATCAAAGCCAGCACTGGGACACAGGGGAAAATGGCCCTGTGGTTAGGAGTACTTGCTGTTCAATGATGAAAATCTAATTTTGGACACATCATCCACATTGAACAGCTCAAAAACAACTCTATCTCCAGCTCAAGGGATCTGGCACCACTTTCTAGTCTTTATGGGTACCCACAGAAACACCTGCACACCCACTTACACATCCACACACATAAATAAAATAAAATATTTTTTAATAGCATTGGTGTTAGGGTTTGCTCCCAAAACATTTTCCAAAGGCTCATATGTTGAAGGCCAGTGTTCTAAGGTGGGGCCTGTGGAAGCTAATTGTTCATGAGAGTTCCAACCTCCGCTGTGGGTTATCCATTGATGGAGTCATAGCTGAAAGAGCTATTGGGAGTAAACTATAGGAAAGACCTCGTTAAAGACAGTAGGTCATTAGGGGTTGTACCCTTGAAGGACATGTCTTCTCCCCAGTCTCTCCCTCTCTCCCTCTCTTTTTCCTAGATGCAGTGAAGTTAGCAGCTGCATTGGCTATATCCATTCACCATCATGGCCCAAAAGCAATGGAGCCAGCCAACCGGGCAGTTTCCCTCAAACCTGTGAGGCAAAAATAAACCTTACCTCCTTTAAATTGGTTTTCTTGGGTATTTTATCATAGCAACAGAAAAGCTAATTAATACAATTGGATTCTATGAATGTACCCACCTCACACTGGTCACCCACTGCTCATATGATAAGCAGAAAAGTTCCTACAACACCACAGCATTCAGCCTTCTGGGGTCTTTATCTCATTCTCTTATTCAAGCCCCTTCCAGCTCAACTCCGGATGACTATTCCCTTCAGAATTCTGTTCTTAGACATTAATTACTAAGTGTGGCAGTTTGAATGAAAATTGTACCCCTAGGCTCATAGGGAGTGGCACTTTTGGGAGGTGTGGCCTCATTGGACTAGGTGTGGTATTGTTGGAGGAAGTGTGTCATTGGGGGCAGGCTTTGATGTTTCAGATGCTCAAGCCAGGCCCAGTGTGTTTCTCTCTTCCTGCTGCCTGCAGGTCCAGACATAGAACTCTTAGCTCCTTTCCCAGCACCATGTCTGCTTGCATGCCACCACACTTCCTACCATGACAATAATAAAGTAAATCACTGAACTGTAAACCAGCCCTAATTAAATATTTTTCTTTATAAGAGTTGCCATGGTCGTGATGTCTCTTCACAGCAATAGAAACCCTAACCAAGACACTAAAACATCTCTGTCCTTCTAAATTTCCATAAATTGCTCTCTGTGCTAGTTAGTTTGAAGTATCAACTTGACACAATCTAAAATCACCTGAGAAGACAGTTTCAATGAGAAATTATCTAGATCATGTTGGCTTGTGGGCATGTGCTTGGGAGACTGTCTTAATTGCAAATTGTTGTAGAAAGAGTTAGCCACTGTGGGCGGCACCATTTAATGGGCTTGGCCCTGGAATATGCAAGAATAGAGGAAGCTGGCTGAAACTAAGCAAGCAAGCATGTAGGGATTCATGTGTTGATTCTCTCTACTCTGCACTGTGATGTAATGTTTTAAGTTCCTGTTTTGTCTTCTCTACAATAATGGACTGTAACCTAGAAATGTGAGGCTATAAATAACCCTTTGCTCTTTATGTCAGAATTTTATCACAGCAACCAAAATGAAACTAGAGTCCTCCTTGTCCAGTCACTCGGCATTTCTCAGGCTTTGCCTGTTCTCTCCCTTGTTGGTGATGTACCTCTCTCCTCTTCACATCCAGTTAGGTTCTTCCTCTCCTTTCAAGCCCAGCTGCATGGCTCACTCCTCATCTTCCCAGGCAGCATACACTGCATATGGGTCCATCCACTACTGCTGGAGCTTTACTATGGCACCTATGGCTTTGTGTTACACATAGTAGCCTACATCTGTCTCCCCCTGGATTTTACAAACTTCTTCAAGATAAAGTATGACTTCAGTGTATCACTGTGTCTCAAGCCTGGGAAACTGTCTGCTAGATGAATGAGCTAGTGAAGGAGTGAAAGAATTTTGAAAAAATTAATGTGAAAAGGGGACATGGGTCTGGGAAGATGGTTCAGTGGTTAAATCACTTATCATGTAAGCATGAGGACCAGAGTGTAGACCCTCCAAAACCTATGTAATGCTTGGTAGGCATTGCAGCAAGCCTGTATTTC
The DNA here is from genome assembly GCF_949786415.1 of Peromyscus eremicus. Classification (NCBI taxonomy): domain Eukaryota; kingdom Metazoa; phylum Chordata; class Mammalia; order Rodentia; family Cricetidae; genus Peromyscus; species Peromyscus eremicus. The sequence continues at coordinate 9,164,252 of NW_026734286.1, read as the reverse complement.
CAGCCTCAGAAGGGAAGTCAGGGCAATTTGGCTAGCAAGATGAGCCATTTCCTTGAGCTCCAGGTTTGACTGAGAGATCCTTCCTTAATGAATAAGAGCTATGGAAAACCAGCCCTAAGTAAATGTTTTCCTTTATAAGAGTTGCCATGGTATAAGAGCTATGGAAAATGATTCCCAACATCCCCTTGGGCCACCACACACATACTTGCCCCCACTCATGCAAAAATAACATACATTCACATGCACATCACACCATACCCAAATGTAGAAAGGAAACTAAAATAGGGCTTGAATAAGTATGAAAGTGAAGAGATAAATGGAATATCTGAGGGAGTAAATGAGAGAATGGCAAATGCATACATAAATCAACAGGTTTGGGAGTGAATCCAAGTGTACTGGTTTGAGTGAGTAAATAAACAAATGCAGTCAATGTCTTAACTAATGGGGTTAATACTATAGCTCAGTGTCACAGTAATTGCCTAGCTTACTCAAGGCCCTAGGTTCCATCCTGAGCACCATGGAAAAAAAGATTGTTATTTAGGAAACTGAAGGTACAGCTCAGTGGTAGAGTGATTGATTATCTAGTAGATGTAAGACCTTGGTTCAACCCTAGCACTTAAAAATAATTATGGGGGCCAGAAAGATGGCTCCCCAGATAAAGACATGTTCTGCCAAGCCTGAAGGCCTGAGTTGGATCCTGAAATCCACATGGTAGGAAGAGAGAACTAACTCCCACAACTTTATCCTCTATCTCCACATGCATGCTGTGGTATGCATATCCATACACATATACTCAGACAGGATAGGTAGATAGATAGATAAATGTAGTAAAGTGATCATTGTGAAGTAATTTAACTAATGAACATATTCATCAGTGAATAGATACATGAAGAAATGATTTAACTGATAAATAGAAAAAGACATTAAAAGAAGATAAGTAAGTGGGCCAAAGCCAGAAAAAGTGAGAATGAATGAGTAAATAAAAGAAATAGATGAGGAAATGAATGACTGAATAAGTCACTGAATTGAATCATTGCAGAAAAGAATGAGGAAGCGAATTAGTGAGTTGATGAGTGAATTAACAAATGCAGAAATGTGGTGGTGCATGCCTATAATCCCATTAATCAGGAGGCTGATACAAAAGGCTGGCAGGTTCCAGACAATCCTGGGCTACATAGGAAGATGTGTCTCAAAAACAGTGCAATGAGCTCACAGCAACTGTAGTTGTTTGCACAAATTGACACAGGATCAAGCCAGTCAACATTCCAACATGGAGTGAGGAGAGATTCACAAGCCCCAATCTTAGCTGAGAAACTATTTTGACAGTTAATGGCTTCTGGGGAATGAAGAGTCAAATTTCTTCCTGGATGTGGCGTCTTGTAGGTTGCCCAAATCAGTGGCTGTGCCCTCATCCATGTTCATACAGACAGTTCTAATTGGAATCAATGGGAGATATATACAAACACATGCATATGAGGATATAAAGTTGGAAGGGGAACATAAGAGTCTGAGAGAAGTCGAGGGAGAATGGGAATATGGGTATTATCAAGACACTTTGTATACATGTATGAAATTATCTAAGAATACATTTTTATTACATAAAAATGGGAGGACAGTGGGTGACCCAATGTGTGGGAGAATGAACATAGATGAGTGAGTGAATGAATCAGAGAGTGAATGCACGAGTGAGTGAGTAAATAGATTAATGGGGTTATGAACTGCTGAATAAATCACTACAGAAAGATATGAATGAACAGATGAGTTAATGATTAAATTAACTAACACACAGATGAATGACTAGCCAAATGTCTCCAACAATCCCATCATCCTGGTCACCGTCACGCCCAGGAACCACCACCACCCAGGCACATGCACCCACCCACTACTCACCAGATGATGATGCCCACCAGCCTCATAATAGCCTCATTGAGGATGTCAAAAAAGTCCCTCAGGACACAGCCTTTGTGCTCCATGCCACCAATGACCAGCCCGAAGGCCACAGAGAAGACCACAAGGCCCAAGGCATTGATGCCACTGGCTGAACCAGGCACAGGCACAGTCTCCTCGAAGCTTATCACTTCCTGCAGGGTGCCCAAGGCCTGGGTGACATTTTCCAGGATGCTGGTTTCATTCTCCACTGAGGATGGGGGAGACATGGAGGCCCCCAGTTCTGACCCATTCTCTGTCTTTACAATCATCCTCATGTGCTGTACTACGTCTTAAACTGAAATGTGGAGAAATTGAGACCAGATTCAGTATGGTGGTAAACTCCCTTGTAAATATCCCTAAAAAACAAAAATAAAAACCAGGAGCTAGGTGTGTGAGGCCCTGTGTTCCATACTTGGCATTTTCACAAGCGCACACAACACACACACATACACACACACACACACACACACACACACACACACACACACACACATTGGAATTGCTCTTAAAGCCTGGCAAGCCCAAGGTTGGATATGTAACCATGAATTATGAATTCATAAACATGAATTAAATAACTCAAAGAAATACAAGATGAGCTACCCAAAAATCCAAATCTGTGGCAGACAAGATGGCTCAGTGAGTGAAGGTGCTTTCAGCCAAGGCCGATAAACTAAGTCTGATCCCAGGCCCCACACGGTAGAAGTGGAGAGCTGACTCTGCAACTTGTCCTCTGCTCCACACATGTGCTCCATGGCATGTACCCATCTATCTACATAACCACACACACAAAGTAAGTAAAATGCAAAAAAACAACAATCCAATAACCAAAATGCACCAAATTTGGAAACTTTTTAAAGATTTATTTGTGTGTGTGTGTGTGTGTGTGTGTGTGTGTGTGTTTGTGTGCCTTTGTCTGCTTGTTTAATTGGAATGATTTGGCCATTTCACCATATATATGTATTTCATATATATTTATGTATTTCGCATTTATATATGAAATATATGCATTTTCTTATATAACGAATCATATATGAATATATATGCATGTTTCATATGTGTTTTATATATCATACTTATATGATATATATGTAAGTATATATTTCAGAGCCCCATAAAGACCTATAGCATATCACCCTGTTGTACAGCAGCTTCCTCTAAATTGAAAGATTCACTCCAGTAGGGAGCTGGAAGATTCATGAAATTCAGGAAGAAAACAAATTTCCCATTTGAGAAATCTGAAGCTTACAAGATTCGTGAAGTCCCTTCCCCGTGTTTATAAAAACATCAGATAAACGGCTAGTGGAGGAGACTCTGACCTGCCAAGCTGCGGAGAGGAGATTCCCGGACCTGGTGAGCTGCTTGCACATTGCACAGAGAGCTCCTCCAGGAATACAGCTTTCAACAGTTGCCACCCATGATAGGATGGACTTTTCTGGGGATGCAACTGCTTTTGAGTCACGACTGCTCCTGTAAGTAACCCCTCACCTACATGCCAATTAAAAAGCCTGCCAAGAACTCATTGGCTCACCAAATTGGTGCAATTGTGACTTTGGTCTGTCTTGGGGTGACAGACCTGTGTGTTTCATCTCCCCAGAAAAAGTTTCACACACAACTCCTTGACATGTATGAATTCCATGTCCATAGACAAGCAACCATGGATTGAAAATGCTGGAGAAAACTATTTGTGTAGTGAACACATGCAGACCTTTGTGTGTCATTAGTCTTCTAAACCAGTGGTTCTCAACCTGTGGGTCATGGTCGTTGGACAACATGAATTTTGTATCACCTCAGGAACTGAGACACCACTCAGGAGCAAAATTACAGTTATGAAGTAGCAATAAAAATAATGTTATGTTTGTGGGTAACCACAACATGAGGAACTGCATTACAGAGCCACAGTTTTAGGAAGGTTGAGAACTGTTGCTGTAAATGGTTCTAATGCAGAACTGCTGTCTGCATATCATTTACATGTGTTAGCTGTCCTGCATCACCTAGAGGTGATCTAGAGGTCATCTGAAAATTCTACCCATTGATAGAAGAGAATTGAGCAGCAAAGATTTTGTATACAATCTTTGTTAATGCCAAGGGATAGTACAATTTTTGTATCTCTTTTTTAAATTTCTTAATAAAACATATGACTAAAGAAATGAGTAACTGGCTGGGCGGTGGTGGCGCACGCCTTTAATCCCAGCACTCGGGAGGCAGAGCCAGGCGGATCTCTGTGAGTTCAAGGCCAGCCTGGGCTACCAAGTGAGTTCCAGGAAAAGGCACAAAGCTACACAGAGAAACCCTGTCTCGAAAAAAAAAAAAAAAAAAGAAATGAGTAACTGTGCCAGCAAGACAGCTCACAGCAGGTCAAAGTGGTCCCTGTGCATAGGCCTGATGATCTGAGTTAGATCTTCAGAACCCATGGTGGGAGGAGAGAATCAACCTCCAAAAGGTTGTCATGTGAGCTCCACACCCTCACCTGACATGCATTCACACACACAAACACACACACACACACACACACACACACACACACACACACTGAAAATAATGATGATAATGATAATAATAATAAAAGAAATTAGTAACTGACATTTGCCTAATATAAACAAGTCCTGGGTTTCATCCTCTTCACCAAAGAAAAGGAATTAGTAACCAAATAGTGAGGATGTTAAAAACCAAGCATGGAAAATGGATATATAGTCTGCATCTTTATGTCTGGCCTTCAATAAAGGGGTTGCTATACGCCCTCTGCTGGCCAAATCCAGTCCACTACTTGCTTCTGTAAATAAAGTTTTAGAGGAAAGTGTAAGTCCTCTTCACATGTTGCCTGTGGCTGCTTTTCTACTATCAGCCTCAAGCTGATGCTCAGACAGATTTTAGCACACCTGTGATCAGAAGTCTCAGAACCCCGACCCCAGCGTCCCAGCCTCCATGAGTTCCATAACCTGGCAACCCTTTGCCTCACCATCATAGCTATGGGCAGTACACACATTCTCCCAGAATCCTCCCCAAGGTCCTCCCACTCAGGCCCTTCTTCCACCCTTCTCCTTGGGAAGCAAGCTCCCTCCACCCGCCATCCCTCCTTGATTAAACCATGTGCTTCTCCAAACCTGTTTGAAGCAGGCCTCCACAAGGTTAGGTGGAAACATATTTCTGCACAAAAACATCAGAGAAGGGAAAGTGGTTAGAGTCTGGGAGTGAGCCAAAAGTCATTACTGCACTGATAGCCATGACAACAGCAGCAGCAGGCAATATAGAAATGCATGGTGTGGGCCGAGTGTTGAGCAAAGTACCTGCCCTACATCATCTGACATAAACCCTGCAATGACCCTAGAAGTAAACACTGTAAATATCTCTAGCTTCCACACGAGGTAACCAGAGGCCAGAGGAGATCACCCAGACCCATAGAGCTGCTCAGAGGTGCAGATATAACTTACCATGGATTGATTATAGTTAGGCCCCTCCCAAAGTCATGGAATCTGATTGCCATAAAGGTGATGGTGGAGCCTTGGACTAAAGAAGTTTACAGAGTAATAGGAAGTGGCCTTGTTTTTTATATGCTTGCTCTGGATAACCATCATGTGCTCTCTGCCATGTTAGGATGCAGCTAGAAGGTCCTCACTAGATGCTGGTGCAAAGTTGTTGGACATCCTAGATCCCTGAACATGAGCTAAATAAACCTTTGTCTTTTGGTTCTTTGGTTTTGTTTTCATTTTACAACTAACTCAGTTTCAAGTATATTTTTTATTTAATTTTTAATACACTTATTGGAAGGCACAGTGCCATGGTGTACATGTAAAAGGTAGACAACTTCTAGGAGTTGGTTCTCTTGTTCCACCACGTGGATCCCGTCAGGTTGTCAGGCCTGGTGACAAGTGCCTTTACCCACTAAATCATTTCACTGGCCCTAAATTTTATTACATTTATTTAGGTGTGTGTGTGTGTGTGTGTGTGTGTGTGTGTGTGTGTGTGTGTGTACACATGACACAGCATGTATATGGAGTTGGGAGGACAACTTGCAGGACTCTGTTCTCTCCTTCCACCACAAGGAAGGTCCAGAGGATTGAACTCAGGTGGTCAGGCTTGGCAGCAAATAACTTTACCCACTAAGACATCTCATTGGACCTCAGCTAGTGTATAATAGCAGCAGAAAACACCATAAGAGTTCCTAAACTCTTCCGGTGCCAAGTCAGTACCATGGGAACAGTATGGCTGGCTTTGACATTACTTCTGACAGGCAAAGTCTCATTGGGGATTTAGCTCAGTGGTAGAGCACTTGCCTAGCAAATGAAAGGCTCTGGGTTTGGTCCTCAGCTCCAGAAAAAAAAAAGAGAATCATTTGCTCACCAAAGAGGTTATGAACACCTAGTGAACAGCAGCCGCTCCTCTTACTCGGTCCTGGGATACTACAACACTGTCCTCTCCAGCCTCAGAGCTCAAAGATCAGACCTAGACTTAGCTTTCTTAAGGATATGCAAGGATCCAGGGCAGAAATGGCAACCAATAGTTGCTTCCTTTTCCAAACTAGATCCATCTTTCCCTGTAGTCTCTCACAGAAAAGAATTGTTGCATGCATATCTGGAAGTTCCAACAAAATGAGAATGTCACCTGACCAGGTCCATGAAAGCATCAGCTGTTGGGACAGTCTTAATTCGGCCCTCAAGGTGCAGCCCCTCCTTGGAGCCTTTCCCAGGGTGGATGATGGTGACCATTAGGATCCCAATGAAAACCACAATGACTGTGGTCACCATGTAGTACACAGCTGGCCACATTCCCATCCACCCTGTTGCCTTGTTGTCCAGGGATGCCATACCTAGAAAAGAGGTAATGCAGTCCCTGCAACAGCACCCACTCCTTTTTCCCTCCTTCTGTTCCACCCATTCCACACCATCAGCTCAAAATCATTGCACATCCCTTAACTGAAGATGTCCACAAAAAACATGGTTCACCTTCTAATGCTGAGAGTTATCACAACCACTTTTATGCTATCATGAATAAATATATTATCAGGCAAAATATAATTTGATTATAGTTTTTAAAGTGAATAAAGGGAGCTGGTAAGATTACTCAGTAGTTAAGAACACATACTGCTCATACAGGGAACCCAAATTCCAGTAGCAACAGAATATCACAACCACTTGAAACTTCAGCTCCAGGGTATCTGATGCCCCCTTCTGGCGTCCATGGGCACATGCATTCATGTGTACATACCCACATAGACACATGATTAAATAATAATAACAAAATAAGTATATAAAAGTAAATAAAAGTTTTGTTTCACTTTGAAATAAAGTTGTACAGTGTACAGAGTATACCCCCACCACCTAGAGATGATGTGAAGTACACGAGAGGAGAGGCATAGGTCATCTGCAAACACTACATCATTTTACAGAAAGGGCTTCAGCATCCTCAGGTATTGGTGTCTATAGGGATCTTGAAACCAATCCCCTGGTGGTTCAACCAAGGGATGATTCAGGTTTTGATTCTCAAACTAAAAACAAATTTTTTAATGAAAATATTGCTCAAGAAATGAGTAACTGGGCCAGCACCCTGGACCTGACTCAAAACCAGTTTGCTCACTACCATAGGCATGTGGTGGAGAAACACACACACATGAAAACATACCACTCCATTTTATTACTCCAAATAACTCCACCAATCACAGTACCTCCCTTTACTCCAAGTCAACCTTTCAACTTCCACCCAACCCTCCCCCTATCCTGCACCATAAATATCACAATCATTGAAGTCTTCATCCCAGGGTCCTCCACAACTCCCACCTCCCTCAAACCCACCCATTTCTACATTTTGCCTGGATACTGTTCATGCTGTACCTCTATGTCTCCTACCAGGCATTGCAACCATCCAGTTGCTATGAGTTTGAGATACTAACAATCTGCACTTTTCTCCTGAGAGTGATCCTCAGCAGAATGGGAGCTTCCTCCTCCAGAAAGGCCCCAGTGTCCAGCAGCAGTCAATAATTGCTGGTGCAGATGAAGACAGAGTTGGTGGTGAGGGACACCTCCATGATGTATGGCAGAAGGACAATCTGTATCTATTTGTCTTGCCTGATCCCTAGTAATATTGTGCATAAGCCAAAAAGTTGTGCACTGATATGGTATAATTGATGACTTTATCAAGCTTGGACAACTCCCTCAGAAGTTTTATCAGAACCGACCACAATCACTAGGTGATTAGAGGATCATGGGCGAGTGGCTGGTTCGGCTTTCTGATTTCCCTCAGCCAAAGGCCCTGGGAGTCCAGAATGAGCACATAAGTGCCCTATGAAGAAAGGGCAAGTTCTCCTTTGAATAAGTGTTTACAATTGCCTAAACAAATCCCAAGGGTTGGCAACATTTTTATTTTGACTGGTAGTTTCCAGCAAAGGCACAGAGTGTGCAATGTAAGCACTATCTGTATAGATATTAAGAGATTGATCAGAAAAATGCTGAAAAAACTGTGATGACAGCATGTAGCTCTGTTATTTGAGCAGAGGAGTCATTTGTAGTAAATTGCACTACTTCATCATTATAAGCGAAAGCAGCGGTGCCTGTTGAGGAGCCATCAGTGAATACCAATATGGCATCCCTCAAGGGAATAAATGATGTCACATAGAGAATACAAATTCATGTTTATTGGCAAAATCAATAAGTTTATCTGTAGGCTAATGATTATGTAAGATTCCTAAATATGAGGCCAAAGCAATAGGCCAGAATTCAGTAGTTTCCATAAGCCAATCAATTTGTTCTTTGGTATAAAGTTGTATAATAACATCTGGTTCTGTACCAAAATAGCACCTTCCTTGTTCTCTCCCTAAAATTATAAGATCAGAAACAGCCTGATAATAAGGTCCAATGTCCCTTTTGGGTGTGGCCGGGAGATGGATCCACATTAAAGGTGCAGTCTGCCAAAAAACAGCAGTTGGTGAAAGAACTGTTCTACATATAATAAATTTCAAAGGTTTATCATAATCCATAAATGTGACAGCTTGTGATCCGATGGCTTGTTCTACTATTTGAATAGCTTTTCTCCCTTCCAGAGTAAGCTCACAGGGAGACATGGCACTAGCATTTCCAGGTAATATATCATAAAGAGTTTTTACATCACTCTTACTGAGATTCAAATATGGGATAAGCCAGTTAATATCTCCAAGAAGTTTTTGAAAATCATTTAGGTTTTAAAGGTTACCTAATATTAACTCTAATTTCTGAGAGGAAATTTTAGACCCCATCATTTGGAACCCAAGATAAGTATATGGATCTGTTACCTGAACTTTATCAGGTGTTATCTCCAGTCCCTTACTTTGCAAGGCATTTTAAAGCTCATCATAACATTTTAAAACCTTGCCACCATCTTTTACAGCTATCAAAATATCATCCATATAGTGGATTATATACATTTCTGGCCAATGATTTCTTACTGATTGCATTGCAAGAGCAACATAAGATTTACATAAAGTGGGACTATTAGCCATGCCCTGTGGGAGGACATGCTGTTGACATCTCCTCATTGGTGCTTTAAAATTGATGGCAGGTAGGCTGAATGCAAAGAATTTTTGATCATCTGGATGAAAAGGGATGGTGAAAAAGCAATCTTTCAAGTCTATGATAACTTTGAAATGTCCCAAAGGTATGGCAAAGGGTAAAGGGAGGCCAGGTTGAAGGCTCCCATCAGTACCATCATTTTATTCACTGCCCTTAAATCTTGTAATAGCTGTCATTTACCTGGTTTTTTCTTAATAACAAAGTTAGGAGTATTCCAAGGAGCATTACTAGGGATGATATGGCCAGCTTCAAGCTGCTTCTGTACCAGCTGTTGTGCAGTCAATAATTTTTCATGGTTAACAGGCCATTGATCGACCCACACAGGCTTTTCAGATGACCAGGTGATTTTTTCCACATGAGTCACAGGAGTACCAATGGGCCCTATGGAAAATGGCCTAATCCTGCTCTGTGTGGATCTAGGGGTGGCCTCCAGAGGTTTTAGTATTCCTGTTCCATGTTTTCCTAAGCCTCTACCTGATAAGTACCCATTTTTCAACATTTGAGTGGTAACAACATTATTAGGACTGCACATGATTATTCCAAATTGAGGCAAGTCTCTAGCCAAGAAGTTGATTGATAATCTGGCTATAACATAAGGTTGTATGGTACCTTGATTACTTTCCTGATCTTTCCCATTTAAAATTTTTGAACTCCTTTCATGGTTTTGACTTTGTCCTATTCCCTTCAAAGGGGTCAAGGTAGCATCTAATGACCAAGTTATGGGCCATTCTTCCTTTTTAATAATGGTAACATCTACACCTGTATCAACCAGACCCAAGAATTCCTTGCCATCCAGCCATATGGTCATGAGAGTCTTCTGTGATGATACTACTTCTGCCCAGTAAATATCTAATGATCCAAAGCCCTTATTACCTCTTTGGATTGTAGCTACTTTATTAGAGGTGAAGAGTAAGGGGAGAAGCAGCAATTGTACAAACCTTTGTCCTGTCATAATGGTATCAATATTTTTTGGGGAAGATGCCTTAACCTTAATTTCTCCAGAGTAGTCATTATCTGTAACTCCAGGGAGTACCTGTAACCCATTGAGTATGGAACTGCTACATCCCACTATAAGGCCAAATGTTTCCTTAGGTAAAAGGCCAAAGACTCCAGTGGGTAGGGCTTGGATCCCCATCTCAGGTGTTAATACTGGGTGGGTGGTGGAACTGAAGTCCAGTCCCGCACTTCCTGTTGTGGCTCTGAGGAGGTTTGAAATGGATTGTTGTTTGCTGGAACAAAACTGACTGCCCCAAAGATTTGTTTGGGTCTGGGGGCCTGGGGCTGTCCCCTGTTCCCATTTCCCTGAACCTGAGACAGGGGTTGTCCTTGAGCATCTGTCTTGGATCTGCATTTACTAGCCCAATGTTTTCTTTTATATCTGTGGTGCAAGCCTTGGACTTGTATTTTTATGTCCTTTACACTCCTTAGCAAAATGTCCAGTTTCCCCATAAGTAAAACCCTTATTTTTATTTTGTTGGAATAGAAATTGTCTAACTGTGTACCCTTGCATAGCAACAACCATAGCAAGACCTTGCTGATAAGTGGTTCCGATATTGGAGCAGAGGAGTATATAACCTGACAAATCAGTCTTTTTCTTGTACGGGTGGATGGCTGCTTGGTAGGCAGCAATGGCATTTTCAAAAGCCAGTTGTTTGACGAAGTCCATACCCGCATCAGTGTTGCCAAAGATCCTGCCAGCTGCAGTTATTAAACGATGGATAAAGTTTGCAAAAGGCTCATCTGGCCCTTGTTTGATGTTAGTTAGAGAAGAGCTCATGTCCCCTTTTACTGGCAGTTTTCTCCAGGCTTTAGTTGGGGCCACTTGGACTTGTGCAAATATACCTGCAACATATTGCATTTGAACTTCACTGCTTGCATGATTCCCTTCTCCTATCAGCATGTCTAAATTCCATCCATTGCCAGTTTGCACATTGCGCCTGGCAGTATCTTTACATGTGTGGACCAACTCAGACTTCCACAGAAGATAATCCCCTCCAGCTAGAGTTGCTTGAGCAAGTGTCTGCCAGTCTCCAGGTGTGAGCCAATTCTTGGCCACTGACTCCTCAATTGCTGTAGTATAGAAAGCTGTGGCCCCATGCTGTGCTACCACTGTCTGTAATTCTTTAATTAATTTGAAAACGAAACCTGAATAATGTCACCAGGCAGGCCTGCCCTTGTGCATCCAGTGTTTCAGTTGTTGGGATTGTTTCCATTTCATCTAATTCTGGTGTAAATTCTGGTTTTGGGGAAAATTTCGGAGCTGTCTTCCTTATAGGTGGTTTTTGGTTACAGGATTTTCCTTGTTTGGCCTCACTCTTGGATTTTCCTGTTTTTAAACCCTCTAGTTGAACTATAAGGTCCGGATACTCTTTTTCTAGTTTTATTTGTTCTTTGATAAACCCTATCTTGTCTTGAAGCTCTTTTCTAGGGTTGAGAACTGAACATGCCAAGGACGGGACTCTGGGGATGAGGCTATAAGGTGGAGGATGCTGAGTGATAAGCGGCCAGTCTGGATTATGTTATCTACTTGCTTCTTCCCCCAAGTCATCCCAGCCTCATCACTTAAATCATCCTTGGCATCTAAAAATTCTGTCAAAGTTGGATATATTTTTTCATCTTAGGTTTAGCTCCCTCCAAATGGTATGATCTAGATTTTAACTTCAAGGGTGTCTTTTTATCAGCCATTTTTTGGCTTTTTTAAATTATTTTTTAATCTCCCTCCCTCAGGGTGTGATATTTTGTCTTTCCATGAGTCCTTTAATTTCAATTTCAACCTTTTTATTTTCTATTTCTGAGAGTTTACTGACTGCCTTCTTATCTTCTTCAACATCACTCTCAAAAGTCATGAGATCCTCACATTCTTTCTCCTTTTTTCTGTCCTTTTGTTCTAAATCTTTTTTCTTTGATTCCTTCTTATATTTCTGTACCTGAAGGATTTTTCTTCCTTTTTATAATCACATTTGCAATGACAGAATCCTGATGTCTCTGTGATAAAATTTCATCTATTAATTTCCAATAAGAAACAGCAGTTACTGGAACCTTTTCAGGTCCAAATGTTTGATAATAATCTTTAAGGGCATCCCCAGCTTGTTACCCTGATAGCTTGCTCTGGGTTTTTATTATTAAGACCAGTTAGGATTTGTGCTACATCGGATGCCCCAACTTTAGGGCATGAATTCACAAAAAAATCTGATTGCCTGTGGCAATTGGGAATTCTTAAAGGACAAAATTAGTTAAAAGAGAGAGTTTTTCCCACATTAAAAAATGGAAAACACTATTATGATGGAGAGAGTTAAGTCCTTATATGATTACACAATGCATAGTTTGAAAATGGAACAATTAGATGAGAGGATAATTAATTTAGATGAGATTTATGTAATGTCAATTATAAATATTATTTGTTTCATCATTTTTATTTTATCATTAAAGAAGTTTGTTATATGAGTGCCAAGATAAAAGTTTTAGAAAAGCTTGTTTAAAAAGATCATAGATGGGGGTTGGGGATTTAGCTCATTGGTAGCGTGCTTGCCTAGCAAGCACAAGGACCTGAGTTCTGTGCTCAGCTCCTAAAATAAATAAATAAATAGATAAATAATCATAGATATATTCAGACCCAGACAGAGGAATTTAAAGAACAAATATCAGCATCACATTAAATGTTACAGAGAAACAGTCCAAGGATTTCAAACTGCCAACCTTAAATTATCCAGTAACCTTACAGGAATTACCAAATGATACATATCCCCCAGACTGTGTAAGAGCTGAATGGACTCTTGTGCAAATGTTAGGTCTGAGACTATTCAAAGAATTGATAGTCTCATATGTCATGCATTCACCGTTTGTGAAGCAGATGTTAAACTTGTGGTCAAATTCAGCCTCCCCAGTATTCCAAAGGACATATGTTCTGAGTATTTGCAAGACTTAATAGTATGAGTAAGAGTTCTAAACCCACAAATTTTACTATGACTGTGTGAAAATGAAAAAGTTCCATACACTAAGGCAGAGATGACATTTCTGTTATTTGTAATGACAATTGTGAATTTGTGACCCAGGTTTTCTGTGTGTCTATATTTTTCATTTTTCAAAATTTGAAATTTCAAAGCTTAAAGAGAATTAGTGTCACCATATATGATAACTTTTGCTGATAATATCATAACTAGATAATGATACATACATGCCAGTTTCTTGTATAACTGTATAAAGGTGATTCTTGGAATCACATTCACAAAGGCTAAAGAGGCTCTGCTTTGTTAATTTGCATCTTTTCTTATCTCTGATAAAAATTTAATACTTTTTTCATCATCTGTTGTGACCAGATCTGCTGTGGGATGGTCTGTATGTCAAGTGTGTTGCTGATTGGTCAATAAATAAATCACTGATTGGCCAGTGGTCAGGCAGGAAGTATAGGTGGGACAAGGAGGAGAATAAAGCTGGGAAGTGGAAGGCTGAGTCAGAGACACTGCCAGCCCCCATGATAAGAAACAGCATGTGAAGATGCCAGTAAGCCACGAGCAACGTGGCAAGGTATAGATTTATAGAAATGGATTAATTTAAGCTGTAAGAACAGTTAGCATGAAGCCTGCCATGGCCATACAGTTTGTAACCAATATAAGTCTCTGTGTTTACTTGGTTGGGTCTGAGCAGCTGTGGGACTGGCAGGTGAGAGAGATTTGTCCTGACTGTGGGCCAGGCAGAAAAACTCTAGCTACACAGATCCAGCTGAAATAATCCATCAAAATGATCATGGCAAGAGTAAGATATTTGTCTTGGGGGAGAGTTGATGGAGATTTGGAAATGGGTCATGATCTCTCAGGATAGAGTGAAATGGCCCATCAGGAAGCTGAAGGGTACAGAACACAACCTATCATATGAGGAAAATGACAAGCATTAAGGTGGTTCTAAGATCTAAGTTTTGTGAAGTGCTAGTCTGAAAACCATTAAGGTAAAATATCTTACCTGTTTTATAATATAACATATCACAATCAATGAACTCTAAGAAAATATAGAAAAACTGCAATCTATAAATCAATCTGATATTTTTTCTTCCCTCCTATTTCAAAAAGTGAATGTTGATGTCTCATAAAATCCCTGAGTGTTCACTTTGGACTCATATGACACAAACATGCATAAACCCAGTATTCTCTTTTCACTAACTCTGAACATCTGAGACTGCCTTACTTCCTCTTTCTGCTCAGTTCTATCACTTCCTGTCTGTTTGTACAGACCTCCAGACCTGTATGGTTAACTAATGCTGCAATTAAAGGCATTTGTACCATGCCTGGCTCTGTTCCCAGTGTGGCCATGAACTCACAGAGATTCAGATGAATCTCTGCCTCCTGAATGCTAAGATTAAAGGCATGTGCTACCACTGCCTGACCTCTATGTTTAATATAGTGGCTGGCTTTGTCCCCAGATCCCCAGGCAAACTTTATTTGTTAGAGCACACAAAAAAATCATGACATTTCCCCCTTTTTTGTCTAAAAATAGTTATAACTAATATAAAAAATTATATAACATAATTACAATAACTGTATAAAATATATACAGGCAATAAATACATCAACAATGTCTAGTCCATTTGCATTTGACAAATTCAGCAAAAATATTCCATTATCTTTCCTATTTTGGTGAGTCCAAAATGTACCTAAATTACTCTCTATCCTAACTCGTATTATAAACCAAAAACAATCATTTGATGTCTTCTAAATTTATATATTTTACAACTCTTTAGTGCATTTCTTTTCTGAATTTGTTAACAAGGAAAACTATAACTATAGCTATCTAATCTTCAACTCCCTCAGAGACCCGAGAAAGAAATAATATTACATAGTTAAACAGAAAGCACAAACAAGTGACTTCCAAAATATGTGAGGAATGACAGAAACAGCTGGCTTCCTGGACAGTCACCTGAGTTTCCTCTGCAAAGTTGGGGCATCCATCTTTGTCCTACAAGTCTAGCATATCTGACAGACTCATCTGTGAAGCAAGATTTTCTGTAGAGCTTTCCTACCTTGTCTTGGCAAGGATCAGCAATCTTTTCTTTTGTGTCTTGCTCGTCCATTTTGGGCAGCATACTGTCAGCAGTTGAGTCAAGGGCATTTTCTTGCCCAGTGGCTAACTATTGCCACAATGAAAGTTAACTCCATAAGGAGTTTCTTCGATGCCCATCATCTTTTCTGAAGTAGATTGGTGCTGCCAGGAGCAGACATGTCTCACTGTCATAAAAAGAAAGAAAAAAAAACATGTTATTAAAACATCTTAAATGTTAAGTTCTGTAGGTCTCTGAAGTGTTTGAAGTTGATCTGTCTATCTAAAATATGTTTCCATTTGACTTGAAAACATACTTAATATGACTACAAGTTCAATTGTAATGACTAACTACTATCTTTCATTTCTTTATATCCAAATTAGTTGGTAATAATAACTTTCAAGAACTGGCAATTTGCATTACATTGTTAAATGAACTGTATAGGTACAATACCTTGAACGAGATTAGAAATATATGTATAATATGTTTTAACAAAATCAATCTCAAATTTATATCAATATACATAATTTGTATATAATATACAAAAATCAAATCCAATGTAAAATATTTAAAATTAGTAGTTGCCTTTTAAAAGTAGATTCAATAATTTACCTTTTTATCTTATAATATCCATATTCTCTCTTTTTTATTTTCAGAATAGGTTCAATAATCTACCCTTTATCCATCATTTCTATATTTTTTTTCAGAGTAGATTCAATAATCTACCTATTATCTATTTCTTCTTTTTTCTTTTTCTTTTTTCAAACAAAAATCCTAAGTCTAATCTCCTTGTTTAACTTTATTCCTGATTATTATCAATTACCAACTTGTAACCAACCATCCTAAGCAAAGACAATTATCCATAACCCATTGAATGACCAAAAACCAACAGCCCCACCTCTTGGGAATGTGAGCATCATGTTCTTAAAATTAATTCCTGCTGTCTGGGGGTGAAGGCATCTTTAGGGGATCCTGAAAAGAAGAGCTTTTGGTTAGTTGTCAAGTCCTGGGAGAGGTTGCTGTATCTTTTTTTGCCCAGTCTCTGCATAATGCGAAAATGCAGGCTTGTTTCAAGTCCTTGCTCAAGTAGTCTGTGAGCCTGGATCATCTCAGCTAGCCATCTCAAAATTGTCCTTAGCAGTTTGTACTCCAAAACCTATCTTTAGGTGGTATTTGTCAGCTTAGTGGTATTGTCATCGTCCTGATGGAATTGTCATTGTGGGGCCCCACCATCTTTTTGGAGACTTCAAAGTCACTGTTAGATGCAGTCATGGTTACCTGGAAAAAACATAGAAACTCAAACCCAAAATCATGTACAGGAAGGTAGATGAAGCCTCTTTTTAGGATTAGTTAGTACTCTATATGACCATCAATATCTTGACAAAGGTTTGAAATATACATATATATATAGTAATCTTATAAATTTTGATATAAAATTCATACCTTAAGAAAAGATTTAAAGAGTCAAAATAGAGTCAAAGAATTATGAGATTAGTGGCAATAGAATAGTCCCTTAATTTTGGTTTTATTCTGTCCTATATCAGATGGCTCTTCTGACATAATACAGAGATTTTGGTTTTTCCTTTTAACAAGCATACATTTTTACTGAAAGAGAGAGCTGTGCTCCAACTCCAAAGCCAGCTTTAATTTTTAATTGAACTGGGACTACATAAAGACCATTTGCATTATGTGTCTGTAGAAAACAGCAGAAGCAAACATTTAAGAAGACTTATAAAATTTTATCCTGTTAGACATGTGATATAACAATATGACAATTTACTTTTTTTCTTAGGACACTTTTTCTGGATGATTTGTTCTTTTTCTTCATATGTCTCATTTGTCCAGTGTTCTTTGGATTCCTTAGCCTTCGTTTCCTGAAATACAAAACAAAACAAACAAAGACAAAACAAAAAAAAAACAAAAAAAAACCTTCCCCAACCCTAACTTTGGGGAGTTTCTTTTTTGGCAACTTATATCTGATTAAATGAAAAGCATTTCTTAGTGGTATAAGTTAGTATAAATTGAATGGTCATGCTTGTTGATAAACTATCACCTCTTCTAGTTGAGGTCTCTCTTGTTCAAATTGAACCTTTATAAATTTTGTTGGTATCCATAGCTTTTCTTCTCCTGTAGAAACAAAAGCAAAACCTCATCCCCAGTGTAATACATATTCTGGTTTCCATTCAGTACATTTTTAAAGTATACAGGCTGATTTAACTCAGTAGTTTTTTTTCTATTATCCAATGTCTCTCCACAGCTGTTATTCCTTTCTCATTAGCAATGAGAAAATTAAAAAATAATAGAACATTATGTAATCTATTTCTGGGGATATTTGTTACCCTTTTCTGTTTATTTGGCATATCCTTTAGAGTTCTGTTTGATCTTTCAATGACTGCTTGGCCTGTAGTATTGTGTGGTATACCTGGAATATGCTTTATATTATAATAAGCAAAAAACTGTTTCATTTTACTAGAGACATTTGCTAGAGCATTGTCAGTTTTAATGTGTGCAGTTATACCCATGATGGCCATAATTTCTTGTGGTGGTACTGTGTTCCCCAAAATATTGTGTACCTTAATAAACTTATCTGGGGTCAGAGAACAGAAAAGCCACAAGATACTTAGGCTAGAAAATGTTAGCACATGCCTTTAATCCTAGCATTCCAGAGACAGAAATCCCTCTGGATCTCTGTGAGTTCAAGGCCAGAATTGGAAACAGCCAGGCATGGTGACTCACGCCTTTAATCCCAGAAAGCAGCCTTTAATCCCAGGGAGTGGTGGTAGAAAGCAGAAAGGTTTATAAGGCATGAGGACCAGAAACTAAGAGCATTTGGCCTGGTTAAGCATTTGGCTGGTTAAACTTTCAGGTTTCGAGCACAGTTTAGCTGAGAGCCATTGAAATGAGGACACAGAAGCTTCCAGTCTGAGGAAACAGGATCACCTGAGAAGTTGGCCAGGTGAGGTTAGCTGTGGCTTGTTCTATCTCTCTGACCTTCCAGCATTCACCACAATAACTGGCCTCGGATTTGATTTTATTAATAAGACTCTTTAACATTCATGCTACAATTTCTAGCAAATGTGTGATTACAGAATCACCCTTTCAGAACTCAAAGCAGTTGCCCACTGAAATCCTGAATAGGTCAATGGTATGGTTTACATATTTCAATATTCCAAATTCTACAAAGTGAAACACATTAATCTGCCAGATTTCATTATTCTGAGTGCCCTTTGGGTTACATTCTGCTGGTAGTGGAGTTTGATTGTAAAATGAACAAGTAGGACATTTCCTTATAATATCCTTGGCTTGTTGCCAGGTTAAGGAAAAAATCTTTTTTTAAACCCTTACTATTGACATGATGTGTTTTATGAAACTCTGAGGCTTCCAGCACATTTCCTATCAATAGTTGATCAATCTCATCATTTACTTGTGCTAGAGGGCGTGGTAGACCCATATATGATCGGATGTGAGTTATATATAGGAGATGATTCCTATTTCTGATTATATCTTTTAACTGAATAAATAACAAAGTTAATTCTGACTCATCAGGGATAAATTCTGCACTTTCAATATGTAATACCACTCATCCAGCATACTAAGAGTCAGTAACTATGTTGAGGTGTCCCCAGAAATCCTTTGTAACATCAGAATATCATGTAGTTCCGATTTTTGGACAGATTATAAGGACTATGAACCACTTTACTTAAATTTTCTCATTTGTAACCTGCCTTTCCTTGTTCGTTTGCATCTGTATAAAATGTAGGGGCTCCAGATATTGGTGTTTCCCATATAATATGAGGGAAGATCCAATTAACTCTCTTTATAAGTTTTATGCTATTGATTTTAGGATACTTGTTGTTAATCTCTTCCAAAAAATTACTGCAAGCTCTTTGCCAAGGTTCACTTTCTGACCATAATTTGTCAATTTCATCATTAGTTAAAGGCACTGCAATTTCTGCTGGATCTATTCCTGCTAATTGACAAAGTCTCAATTTTCCTTTTAAAATCAACTCAGAGATCTTTTCCATATAAGTTTTTAATTTTTTACTCTGTTTATTTGTTAGAAATATCCATTCCAATATAATATCTTCCCTCTGCATTAAAATTTCTACAGGAGAATGCTTAGAGGGTAAAACAATCAGAATGCAATCAAGCTTTGGATCCACATGATCCACATGTGCATACTGTATTTTCTTTTCCACCAAACCCAGTTCTCTCTCAGCTTCAGCTCATTGTTCTCTTGATCTGTTTAAGTTCCTGTCATCCTCTAAAGTTTTGAACAAATTACTCAGTTCATCATTTTTTACCCCAACAGCAGTCTGTAGCTAGGAAATATCTCTGAATAATGTTTGAAAGTCATTAAGAGGTCATAATACATCTCTCCTAATTTGTACCTTTTGGGGTCTAATTTTTATAGACCTATTTTATATCCTAAATAATTAATAGAATCTCCTCTTTGTATCTTTTCAGAAGCAATTTGTAATCCCCAACAAGGCAAAATTTTCTTTTCTTCTTTAAACATTCTTTCTAAGGTATCTGCAGTTGAATCAGCTAGTAAAATATCATCCATGTAATGATAAATTACAGATTTAGGAAATTGTTTACATATTACTTTCAATGGTTTTCATACAAAATATTGGCACAGTGTTTGGCTATTTAACATTACCCTTGGGAGAATCTTCCATTGATATCTCTTGACTGTCTAGAAGTTATTATAAGTAGATACTGTGAAGGCAAATCTTTTTCTGTCTTTTTCTTGTAAGGGTATTGAGAAGAAACAATCTTTTAAATCAATAACTATAAGAGGCCAACTTTAGGTAACAGAGTAGGCAAAGGAATTCCAGATTGTAGAGAGCCCGTTGGCTGAATTGCCTTGTTAATTGCTCTTAGGTCTTTTAACATTCTCCACTTACCAGATTTCTTTTTAATAACAAATACAGGAGAATTCCAAAGCTGCTTGATTCTTCAATATGTTGACTATTTAACTGCTCTTGTACCAGCTGTTCTAAGGCCTGTAGTTTCTCTGTTGTTAAAGGCCATTGCTGAACCCATACAGGTTTGTCTTTTAACCATTTTAAAGGTAGAGCTGTTGGTATCTTTGAAAGATCAGCAGTTCTTGTGCCCTGTTCTCGTACAATCTGGATGTCTGGTGACTGTACTTTATAATAACACCTCCTAATATATCTCTCAGAAACATGTGTTAGTTTATGGTTTGTTTCTGAGGTTGGAGGATGGGTAATCTGTGTATTCCATTGTTGTAATAAATCATGACCCCACAAATTCATAGCTATATTAGCCACATATGGCTTTCATTTTGCTCTCTGTCCTTCTGACCCTATACATTCAAACAATCTTGTGCTCTGTTTCACTTGGGATAATATTCCAGTCCCTAACAGCTGAACATTTACCTCATGAAGAGACCAATTTGGATGCCAAGATTCTGGTGCAATTATTGCTAAGTCTGCATCTGTGTCTACAAGACCTTCAATGAGAATGTCATTTACTCATGTTTTTCATTTTGGTCTTTGTTTATTTGTAGAAGTGTAGCATGAATCTTAAAAGTTCTTATTAATAAAATCAAACCTGAGCCAGGTATTGGGGTGAACTGGAAGATCAGAGAACCAGAACAAGCCACAGCTACCTCACCTCGCCGGATCCTCAGCTGGTCTTGTTTCCTCAGACTTGAAGCCTCTGAGTCCTCATCCAGAATGGGTCTCAGCTGAACTGCTGCTCAAAAGCTTGAATGCTTAACCAGGCCAAATGCTTCTAGTTCCTGGTCCTCACGCCTTACATATCTTTCTGCCTTCTACCATCACTCCCTGGGATTAAAGGCTCACTCCCTGAGATTAAAGGTGTGTGTCACCATGCCTGGCCATTTCCAATGTGGCCTTGAACTCACAGAGATCCAGAGGGATTTCTACCTCTGGAGTGCTAGGATTAAAGATGTGAGTGCCACCATTTTCTAGCCTTAGTATCTAGTGGCTGTTCTGTCTCTGACCCCAGATAAGTTTATTAGTGTGTACAATATTTTTGGGAACACAATACCACCACATTTCCTCTTTTTTGTCTAAAATTAAAAAAAGCTTATAACTAATACAAGAAAAACTATCCAATAAGTATATACAATATATACAGTCAAAAATTACATTAGCAATTTCTAGTCCATTAACATTTGACAGATTCAGACAAAAAACTCCTTTGTATATGTATATATATATGTATATATATATATATATATATATATATATATATATATATATATATATATATATCAATGTCCAGTCCAGTAACATTTGATAAACTCAGACAAAAATTTCATTACATATCCTATTTAAAACAAGTAGCTCCTTTTTAAAAGTATTTTTCTTTTCATAATAGATTCAGTAATCTACTTTTTGTCATTTTTTTATATCTTCCTCTTTTTCTTTTTAGTATATATTCAGTGATCTACCCATTTATCCTATTATTTCTTTATCTTTTTTTAAATAAAAACTCTGAATCTATCTCCCTGTTCAGCTTTTTTCCTGACCATTAACAATTAACAACTTGTAACCAACCCCCCCAAAAAATGAAAATTATCCCAGACCCAAAACCCATTAAAAGACCAAAAAACCTCCCACCTCTTGGGAATGTGGGCATCATTTTCTTAAAATTACTTTCCGCTTTCTAGGGGTGAAGACATCTTTAAGGAATCCTGAAAAGGAAAATTTTGGGTTAATTGTCAAGTCCTGTATCATTTGTCCAGTCTCTGCATGAGAAAGTGCAGGGCTTGTTTCAAGTCCTTGTTCAAGTAGTCCGTCAGGCTGGATCATCTCAGCTAGCCATCTCAAAATTGTCCTGACCAGTTTATAGTCCAGAGTCGATCTTTCCTTGGTGTTAATCAGCTTAATGGTTTTATCATAGTCCATGTGGAATCATCATTGTGGAATTCTGTCATCTTTTTGAACATTTCAAAGTTGCTGTTAGGCATGGTCATGGTTCCCTGCAGATTTTTTTTTCAATATGGTGATATTTTATTTGTACTGAAGTGTGATTTTATTTGTATGTTAATAAATAAAGTTGCCTGGGGGTCAGAGCTAATAGCAAGCCATAGCAGAAACTGGGCGGTGGTGGTGCACGCCTTTAATATCAATCTCAGCTCTTGGGAGGCAGAGCTAGGCAGATCTCTGTGTGTTCAAGGATACAGCCAGCATGGAGACACACACCTTTAATCTCAATACCAATCATAGAAGACCTGGAGGTCTGTACAGACAGGTAGTGACGAGGAGGTCATGTGGTTGGGTTTACAACCAATGAGAAGGCAGAATAGAAAGTCAATAAAAAGCACAAACACACAGGAAGTAGGTCTCTTGTGAAAAGGTAGGACAGCAGCGGCAGTGAAGGGTAAAGTTTTTAATCTCGCCGGGCGGTGGTGGCGCACGCCTTTAATCCCAGCACTCGGGAGGCAGAGCCAGGTGGATCTCTGTGAGTTCGAGGCCAGCCTGGACTACCAAGTGAGTTCCAGGAAAGGCGCAAAGCTACACAGAGAAACCCTGTCTCGAAAAAACAAACAAACAAAAAAAAAAAACAAAAACAAAACAAAAAAAAAAGTTTTTAATCTCAGCTCTTAGCTATTGTTCGGACCTCTTGGCTTTCATCTCTGAATCGGTTCTGTGTTTCTTATTTAAAAAGATGGTTACATCTACATAGAAGTTTGCCAAAAAATTTGCATTATGGTTTCTCCTGAATTTTTTGTTCTCTCTACTATAGCTATCATCCCAGGCAGTATGGTTTTTTTTTTTAAATAGGCATGTCTTCTGGGTACTTTATAGGGGTGACTTTCTGAATAAATTTTGTGAAACCCAAAATCTCTCCATGATGGGGTGAAAAAAATGTACTCCCATGGAATGAATCTCACATGGTATACTCATAAAACCCATCACCATGCCATTTTTGAGCTCATGACCCAAACATTCCTAGATATGAGCTTTCCCATTTATTTGCTATTACAATTAATAAAGAAGTACTATCACCATATATTACAGTTATGCTTGCTGATTGTAGGAGACTTGCCACTTTTAAAGCCATTTTATGATTGATTTAGCTGCATTAGATATTAACCTCAAGGTAGGACTGTTATTTCCTCATGTCTTGATGGTTTCCTGTATTCAGTAAATTCTGCTTCTGTAGTTAGGAGGCTTTCTGCTGTGGGATGGTTGCTTAGATACCCATTTTTACAAGAGTTGGAGCTTCCTCACCCCCATTTGCTCTATATCTACCCTGAGATGCTCTTGAATAAATGAGACTTGATCAGAATCCTATCTTGTCTCCATCTCTCGTGTCTCTTGTCTCCCACATTCTCACTCCCCCTCTAGGGTCTCTGTTGACTTACCCATGGGTCGGGACAACTGATGATTCCAGAATGGGTACCAAGTAAGCACAGGAATTGAGGATAATGATTCCCCTAAAACTGACAGCTTCCACAAAAGCTATGTAGACTCCATTCCTGTTCAGCTCCCTTCTCAAGTCTGAAAGAATCTGAGCACCTCTGTGTTCACTTGTGATGAGATAAAATGAAGCACCAAAGAAGCAATGCCATGTGACAGAGATATATCCTTGGGAGCTACCTAATACACAAAAACTGGCTTCCTTCAGTCAGAACAGGATCAAAAGGCCCAAAAGTAAGCTGAAAGGAGTACAATATTTGGGTAGTAGAATTAGCATCACTGTGGTGAACAATTTTAGTCTTGAACAGCAGACTGAAGTGACAGGGATGAAAATATCATTCTGAGTGAGGTAACCCAGACTCAGAAGGACAAATATGGTATGTACTCACACTTAAGTAGATACTAGATGTAAAGCAAAAGATAACCAGACAACAACCCACAACTCCAGAGAGGCTAGCTAACAAGGAGGACCCAAAGAGGGATGCATGGATAGCCCTGGGAAAGGGAAATAGATGAGATTTCCATGAGTAAACTGGGTTTGTGGGGTGTTCAATGGAGGGAAGGGAATAGGGGATGTGAACATAAGGAAATGGGATGGTCGAGCTGGGCCTGGGATGGAGGGGGAAAGCAATGAAAGAGATAACGTGAGAGAGAGAGACATCATGGGGATAGAGAGAAACCAGGTGCTAGGGAAGTTGGCAAAAATCCCCAAGGATGACCCTAGCTTGGACTACTAGAAATAGTAGAGAGTATTCCTGAACTGAACTGGCTTGCCCCAGTGATCAGATAGGTAAATACCCTCACTGTCATCCTAGAAAGTTTCTCCAGTGACTGATGGAGGCAGATGCAGAGATCCACAGCCAAACACCAGCCAGAGGTCCAGGAGTCCGATTGAAGAGACAGAAGAGACTTTCTATGAGCAAGTGCATCAGGATCATAATGGAAAAACCTGCAGAGATGACTAAACCAAACTGATGGGAACTCATGAAAGTTGGATCAATGGCTGTGGAGCCTACATGGGACTGGACTAGGCCCTCTACCTGGTGAGACAATTGTATAGCTTGATCTGCTTGGGTGCCCTCTGGTGGTGAAATCAGAATCCATCCCTGGTGGATGCAGGGGCTTTTTGGAGCCCACTACGTATGATGGAACACCTCCTTACAGCCTTGAGGCAGGGGGAAGGGCTAGGACTTGCCTCTACTGGATGTGCCTCCCCATGGGAGGTTTTGCCTTCTTGTAGGGGTAGTGGGGGTGGGTTGGGAGGGGGAGGCTGGGAGAGTGGGAAGAGGGAAGAGGGGGATGTTTGCTTGGTGTGTAAAATGAATGAAAAATTTTTCTTAATAAAAAAATAAAGAGTGAGGCAGTGGTGGTGCATGCCTTTAATCCCAGCACTCAGGAAGTACAGCCAGGCAGATCTCTGTGAATTCAAGGCCAGCCTGGTCTACAGTGCAAGATCCAGGACAGGCACCAAAGCTACACAGAGAAATTCTGTCTCAAAAAACAAATAAATAAAATAAAGTAAATCTGCACAAAAATTTTTAAAGTCATATATCATTCCCTGAAAGTTTCCCCAAAATTACAGAAAAGTCTCAAGGTTTCAATCACCCTCTCCATGGTTCATCCTCTTTCTTGCATTTCAAATTAAAAAAATATGAATGTGTCTTTATCTGTCTCTGTAGTTGTTCTTTTATAGTGAATAATTAAAATCTCTCACTTTCATTTTTGCACACAGTTATAATGTGTGAAAAGAGACCTGCCTGTCCATCACTCACGGCACTATTACTCACCTGAGGAAATTTGTAGAGAAGCAGCAATGTCCCAGTGAGTTCAGATGTTTTCCATGATATTCCTCTAAGTAAAGCAGTTGATTTGCTCTCTTTTCTACAGAAATATTTAGGGATGGGAATGCTCAAATCTGTGAGCCAATAAAACACACTCTCTAGAACCTTTATTTCAGCATATGGGAGGTTGTAAATGTCAATTCCCAGAGAGCTGTTTAGTAAAAGATGGAGTTCCTGTTGATTTCCTCAATGACAAATAATATGTCAAAAATAAGCTGGTAGTTTTCATCCATCAGCCTGCATGGAAGTGTTATTGCATTCAGGTGGGAACTCAAAACAATCAGATGTACAAATTTAAATGGAATGGCTTCTACAGTTTGAAAGCTTGTGTTTGTTAGAAGACATAATTTCAAATCTACTAATGAATGCTTTTCATTACAAGTGTGTGATATGACATTCTCCAACACTATGAAAAGCAATTGTTTCCCTATTAAAATACCAGGTTCCTTAGATGGTTTAGTATTTATGAACTCCCTCATTGAATTCAATCTGTCTGTGGCAATAGTCGGCTTTTTTATAGTTATATATTTACATAAATTGCACGTGTATGTGCTGTGTATTAGTGTTTCTGTCTCTGATGTGTTTGTATACACATCTCTTGTGGGGAAAACTTTCAATGCTTGCACATGAAATGCAGGTAATACTTTCTCTGTCTGTATTTGTTGTTCAGCCTACTGTGAGACCAAAATGAGCCATCTTAAAAATAAGACCAAAATGCTTTCACCCTAAAATTAAGGCCTAAGATTTCTCCTTTTAGGAATAGGCCATTAGTTACTGAAACCAGTCAGTTCAGATTCCAGAAACCAGGAAGTGTAAAAGTACAGAGTCACAAGGTAGTCACGAGGTAATGCCTGCTGGAATATGGAATGTCCTCTCCCTGGTTTCCAGGGTAACTGACCACAGAAATGCCCCCACCTGAGGGCTGCCAATGAGAAATGGTGGTGGGCAACCACTCCTTTAGAAGTAAGATTAAGCCATGATTTCTAGAAAGCCCCTAGAAGTGAGCCAATCAGAATTGTACCCATACTAGCACCCCTAAATGATGCAACCTTGTGATTTTTTCTCTTTAAAAACTGAGCTTGCAGACAGGCGGGCACTTCCTCCAGCCTCCACTGTGTTGGATGTATTGGACGAAGTCCCTGCCTAGGCTTGTATTGTATGTCCAGAATTAAACCTTGCTTTTGCATTCCGGCATGCTCGTCTTTGGTGGTCTCTCTGGGGGTCACAATCTGAGCACAATACCTACTTTAGATTATGTGTCTTAGTTGTCACCACTACACATGCTGGAGAAACTTCTGAGAATTTTCTTGTTTCATCTTCCCATCTCCCTGGAAGGCACTTCCAATGTAACTGTGCACTACCATGCCCACTATGATGTGGATTCTCTGGATCTCAACTCATGTTGTTCACTTGTTTCTTAACCACTTTATACACTCTGTCATGTCTTATTTTTACAATAATGACTTGTATTAAAGAAGATAACATACTTTGGAAGGTTAATATACATGGAGGAAAACAAACTTTCAACATGTAATGTTCATAAACCAAAGTTTCATTATTGTTAATTCTTCAAATTTTCTGTAGTTGGGGAACCAAAATGCTTATTTCTTCTATCAAGACAGTTTTAGTTGCTTCATAAAATAAAATATTTGCTGTGAGTCACAGGAAAATGGAATGGAATCCAGCTACTATGACAAAAGCTACTACCTGGAAGGTCAAGGAGTTTTCCAGAGGTCAATCCATGGCATAAAGAGTCTTGGTGATACTTTAGCTTTTGTGTATATATTAGCCAGTTTCTGCAATGGTTGTCTTGTATGCTATGTATACTTTCAAGAACTCCTAACAGTGTATTTATCTGAAATAATTCTCAAGTATCCTAGGCCATAAGAGCAAATGGTCTCCTGAATTAAGGTAAATACCCTTCTGGAGACACTGACTGATGCTACCTGCACAGCTTTATTTCTTGTGAAATGAAGCTCAGACTCTTCTTCCTCATACAGGCCTAGTGGCATTTCAGAGCAATTGACTCAGAACAAAAGGGTTTTTTGTATACCAGGTGCAGTAAAGTATTGAGGCTATACTCCTATCTCTGAGCAGGGTTGTTCCACCCAACCAGGAAGCAGCAAGGCAGAGTTTTTGCAGATTGTAGGTGAATTGAGTCAGATCAGGAGAGTAAGAGAAGAAGGAACATAATGGACAGAGGATCAGAGGACAAAGATGAGGTGGAGAGCAAAAGAGCTTAGCTAGAACTAGGACAAGGAGAGGCCAGGAAGAAAAGGGACAAAGAGGAGCTGAATCTGAGAACAGAACAGAAGCCATGTAGAGAGAACTGACTCAGAAAAATAAAGTGAATTACTAAGAGTTTTGTGTACATATTCATTTAATATCATCAAAGATTAGATTATCAGCTGGTTGTAGACTCCTTCCAGACTCTGAGAGAGGGCTATTGAGGGGCAAGAGCCCCCCATAGACCTTGGTAAATATTATTCTTTTTTTATTGCAAATGTCCAACTGGCAAAGACATTAATTAATTTAAGTTTATGTAAAAAAGAAAACAAACATCACATTTCTCAGTACAGAATGGCTCATCAGGATCCTTCTATTTATTTCCTAAGCCTTTTAAAAGTAGGGTGGAGCTTTTTAAGCCTGAACCATTTCTAACTTCATCCTAAATATTTTTCCTTATACCCACATATAAGTGTGGCTCTCACCACTAACAAAAGAAAATAGCCAGTGCAACAGAAGATAACTAAAGAATAACAGAAGTTGTCAAAGTAGAATGAACAATCTTCAGGGGTGCCCAGGAGAACTTATAAATCTACCATAAATTTCTTGCAAATATGCTTAGGGAACATTGTGGAATATGGGCAGAAAGTTTCTGAGGGTCAGATGACCTGGAAATATTTGACATTATTTATCTTAGAAAAAACAGAGAAGGTACACACACAATACCCTAACAATATGACTGCTTATAAAAGAACTTAACTATGACAACTGTAGACATGCTTCCTCAGGGGATGTATTCTCATGAAGAGCCACCTGTAGACATAGGACCATAGGCAACTAATTACTGTTGAAAACAGGATGAAATAATAACTTTTATGGATGAAAACCTAATCAATTATCCAACCACAAGTACTCAGCTCCCAAACCATATACATACAAGCAACATTAAATGGACTCAACAGGTAGTAATTACATAGTTGTACATATGTATGTAACAGTAATAACTATAGAAAAGGATCCCACATATTTGACTGGGATTAATGAGGGTGTGTGAGAAGGTATAAAAGGGTACAACAATAGAGACTTTTGCTGAGGAATACAAGGAGTCAAGTGATAAAGTTCCATGATGACTATAATAAAATATTACAAAGAAAGACACAAATTATAACAAAATTTTAGATTATGTAGGAAATATTCCAAAGTCATATTATGTCTTAAATAACATAATTATCCTATCCCTGATCATAGAGAAACACATGCACACTGAAGGATAAGCTTAGCAGATATGATAATAACATGCTGTTGGTCTATATCCAGATATCACTCTCTCCTCAATGCATGCATATTTTTCAATGACAAGTAAATTGAATTAGGAGAAACAACTCATCTTCATATTAAAAATTCATACAAACATAGACTTACAACTATGTTACTCCCTTGAAAAGATGTAACTCACTTGTTTTGAGTCCGTCCTAACAATGAACTGTTTTATCCTGCCACATCCTTCCCTCTTCTCACTGTTTCTGACAGTGTATGTATGCTGTAGTATATAGATGTCTAAAGAATCTGGCTCAGCAGTGGTCACATAAGAACAATGTTGAGTATAACAATTTATTCTAACACCATGATTGTTATATTCCTTGGCTTCCAATTCTTTTGCGTACATAGTTATTTCCAAGAAAAGGAAAGATGAATATGAAAACAGAGCACAAATTTTGTAGCTCAAAAATTGTTCTCATTAAAAATAGAAAGGAAAGTCCTGGGAGTTACAAGAGAAAGCAAAGTGCCCAAGAAGCAAACAAGGTAAATAAATTCCTAATGTCAACCTCTTTTTGCCCCTTAGGGCAATGATTCATTTAAATTATAATATTGTCAAAATCACCATCTGGATGAAGAGGACTTGAAGGGATCATATCCATTTTTTATAACACATGGGTTATGATTATAGTCATGTGACACAGAACCCATTGTACACAGTGCTAGGGGATACAACTTATGCCTTGAGCATGCTTGGAAAGTATTATGCTGTCAAAGATACAACCTTATCCATTCATTTTCATTACAGTACAATGCAACACTATCAGGTAAATGGAGAAAGTTTCTGTAGAAAAGTTATTAGCCTAACAATAACTATAGTAGCTATGTAGATAGATCACAAATTCTCATAAATATAAAAATAAATTTATAACAGAATCATTATATCTTTACTAATATTAAGTACAAGACAAATACAATTCAAAAGAAGCTTTAAAAACCTTAACCCATCCATACTGTCCAATACAATGTACAAATTCTCTGGAATCCCAATGAAACAGTTTGTTCAGGGTAGTTTAAATGGTATTTATGACAGTTTAAAGACACAGAAAACCATTAAGTTTTGCATCATGATGAAATGCCAGCTTTCTATGTATGAAAGTAAGTGCTATCCCTTTCACATATAGAGTGTTCAACACAAGCAGAAATTTGAAAAATGTAAGAAAGAAGTCAATAAATATGCCAAGTGCATTGCTCACAGAAATAGAAAACCAACAACTTGTGAAAAAACTGAGTGAGGTCAGCCATGGTGATATGCATCTATGATGATAACACTAAGAATGCAGATACACGCATACTTGTGAATTCCGAATCAACATTTTTTGTTTTGTTTTGTTTTGTTTGTTTGTTTTTTATGTCATGGGTTTCAGGCTATCTCTGGATGTACAATGACCTATATAAAAAATATGAAAAATAGGAAATACTCTGTAGACACAATATTCATAAAAATAGCTGAGTTAGAGGCACTCTATTAAATGATTGTAAGATGGAGTAGAAATAAAAGGCAGTCAAAATAACAGGTCTTGACTATTAAAACAGACACTCAGATTTCTGGTTCAGAATCGAGTATGAACACCTAACCCCATGCATTAGAATCAAGGGATTCCTTGTGTAGGAATTTGTGAAGAACAAATTGGAAAGAGCACAGTTTCAGTGAAAATATGGGAAATACAGAAAGCCACAGGTGTAAGACTGTTACATTTGATGTTATTCTTACCCTGTATAATATCATTTCAAATTATATAAAATATCTAAAGGGAAAACATCAAGCTATGCAACACATACAAGCACTTTGTGAAGGCACAGTTTGTTAGATTCATAATTAACAGAAGAAGCAAGATTGGATATATAGAAGGACAGAAAAATAAAACAATTATGTAGAGTCACAAAAAGATGTCACAGAGAAAACAGATACTGGATGGGGCCTTTGCAATGATTCACATAACAGATAATTAATACACAAAATAAACCATACAGTTATAGGATCCAGTTATCGGAATCCCCAAGTAATGCAATTAAAGCAGAGTGTCATCTTGAAGGATAATGCCACAGTTTCTTTGTGCAGCTGTGAGAAACACCATGATCAAATATAATATAGTCAAGAAATGGTTAATTTCATCTCACAGGGAAGCCAAATCAAGAACTCAAGGCAGGAACTGAAGTAGAGAGCATGGGATAATGATGATTTCTCCATTGATTTATCAGCTTGCTTTTTTATACAATCCAGGAGCTCCTGACAACTCTTGGCAATGTCCATAGTGGGCAATTCTTCAGTTGTGGTTTCTTCTCTTCAGTTCACTTTAGTTTGTGTGACGTTGTCAGAAACCAAAAGCACAGTCATGGACTACAACAATACCTCCAATGGTCAAAATATTTTCAGAAAATTGCCTGATTTCATTATTTTTCATGGTAAGACATTCTATAACGAGTGTGAGCAACCATCTCTCATGAGTTACAATGTTACTGTTAAAGGGATTAGGTCACACATACTGGTGATGACGTAGAGGAGGAGGAATCTCTTATACAGCTGCTAGTGCTACAGATATTAAAATCATCACCAAGAACCATGCATGTTCATGAGAAGGAGACCCAAGGAAGATCCAGCTAGTCCACTTCTTTGGATATCAAAAAAATGATATTCATATAACAGACTTTGTCTCCTGATCAGCAGAATACATACAACTGCCATTTAAACACAGCACTCTGGATGGACTAGCAATTTCTACATAGAAGGGACTGTGAAGACTGGAAACTTATCTGGAGAGTTGTGATGCAAGCACGATTTGAGTGAATAACCATATCTAAAGACCCGCATTGTGCATCATATACTTTATTACATATAATGAATAACAAATATAGGTGAGGACCTCAAATCTCCAAATACAAAGCAATGATATGGGTGTTGACACATCAACCAGACTTGAGCATTATATTTAAATCCTCCTTAGAAAATATCATATGTCATAAATGTATACAACTATGAAATAAATGAAGATTTTATTTAAAAAGAAGATATTTATTAAGTGCCATTATTTGACCATTGAATATTCTATAATCTGCTGGATTATCATCCAATATAACAAAAATAAAAATATCAAACTCCTGGGTTTATTTAAAACTTGCTAAATATTTTTTGAACATGCACAATTTTTTGAGGATTTTATCTCTTTAAAAATTTTAAAATTTAGTGCAAATAGATTAGAAAGTCTAAAATAAGACTCCAGAAGAAGCACTCTAATATCTGATTATTTATTTAACTTTACCTACAAATGAAATGTAGACCCATATATAGGCACCAAATCTAGAGATCAACCAAAAGGAAAAGTCAGTAAACTGAAAATATCCTCTGTGTTTCTAAATGTTTCCTCCATGACAACATTTCATTGACAATCTGAGAAGGTATAGTATAGTAACAGCTCAATAATCTCATAAACATGAAGTAAGATAATGTGCTCTTATGAATTAATTTACATTAATCAGAAAGTAAATATTTCTACTTTATATTTCATGTCTGTTGAATTGTAATTTGTCATCTCTGAAGAATAACAACAGGAAAACAAAATTCAATTACAAGCTGGTAAATACAAACATCATTATTATGAGCTGTAATGTACCAGCCCCACATCTTATGATCTTTTGTTCCTTCATTGTAATTATGATTATACTTGTGTACATAGAACCAGAATGTGGGGGGAATGGACTGACAACTGTCAGAACAGCCATATTTCCAAATGACTATGCACTCCCTAACATTAATATGAAAGATTTAATCAGAAGCATGAATGAAATTTTGTATACTTTGATATATAGCCTATCTTGTACAAACACAGAAATTTTGAGACTATGTTACATAAGGCAAATATATTTATCATACACAGAAAATCAAAAATTTCTATCTCAGAACTCTATTCCCTTATATCATGACATGTTAAATCATGACAAGGCATTGCCCTTTGTTCATATCTGACATGCTGGACACTTCAGTCTATTTTACTGCCAGTGTGTTCTTTGTAGGAAGACTGCTACTGCTATACCGTCTGGAGGGACACAGGGCATAGTGCACAGCGGTACCTGAGCTGGTGAAACTGGACAGCAGAGGAAAAGAGGAATTATGGGGAGACTTATCTCTTGTAGAGGTCCACATGAAATATTTCAACTAGTGTGAACTTTTGGATTCCTCTGATCATGTTTTCTATTTCAATATCAGACAAAATATGAAAAAATACACCCACTGTCTAATGAGGTTTTACATCTGAACTACTTCCCTTCTCCACTGTCTTGACCTGATGATTCACCACCATACCAAGGTGCTAGCAAAGTGTTGCACTGTCACATACACCAGAATCCACCCCACACTTTCAGCAATTTTCCATCAATCAATCACAAGCTGGACCTTGATTACGTATTTTTATTTCCTCCTGCTGAGTTCAGAGTTGAGTACATGCTTTATTTCTCCATTTTAAATCTTTATTACATGGATTCCCTACACTAATAGACCTATCTGCATGATACCAAATATGCCTCATTTCCTTTAAAAAGAAATGCACATTGTTATTTCTCTGTAAATTCACCAAATAAACTGAAACATACTAAACAGACTGTCTAGATCTATGCCTACAGAATTGAGAGTGTCTAAGGAATAGCCCTCAGTGGGCATCATCTCATAGGATATGTCTGTATGAATGCATACATAAAGTCAAGCAAAAGTATAATGGAAAAATATGGGTCGAATAGGTAAAAAATGGTAACAAAAATGTCTGAGAATGAAAAGATGTGGGGGAAATCGATTTTCAACACTTTGAGAAATGTTAAAGATAGAAAATAGTAGGTAAGAGGTTTTATCTTTTCATTTGGACAATCCTGCACCCAAATCAAAAGCAGCTGACACAGGCAAATCCTATCCTTACAGAACCTGTGGAGGGATTCCAAATTCACTGCTTTCAAAGGCACTATGTCCTCTAATTTGATATTCCACAATTCCCTGAAGTGCTGTGCCAAGCTTCTGCCAGCCACCCTACTACTGCAGAGCTAGAACTGAATGTGCTCAGAGTCAGAGGAATTAACAGAAGCACAAGATACATTCACAAATTGCAGTTGTCAAATATGGGACATAAACCACTGAAACCAAATCTCTCTCTTCGCACTTGAGAGGACAAAAGGAGTAAATGAGAAAACAAAATTAAAGAGAGGATTTCGGAACTACAGATAGGGAGCCTAATGATGGGAAATACATGCAATAATGATGTTCAAGCCACACATATCCTAGGACACATGGATCTTAAAAAATAATGAGTCAATACAATGCGCTTACAATACCAGATATTCTTCACCCAAAGATACCTTTTCCAATCTAATTTTGCTCTTTCTGGTAAATAAAAACAAATAGGAAAAATGCACCAATGACTATTGACTCATTATTGTGTAATCGATATTTTTTTTCTGGTAGGCAGGAAGAGGTTGCGGTTGTACAGATGAGAGTTGGCATCTGCAGAAACCAAGAGATAACAATCCAAGATACTAGCACATTAATATATGTATCTGCCAAGACGTAAGTCTTGGGATTGTGGGACACACAGTGTGTAGCCTGTATATACACAGTTCATGTGCTTGTGTGCATGTATGCTTGTAATGTTGATGACTGAATTTGTCACTCTAATCAGCCTCAGATATTTTCAAGGATCCTATCCACTACCACTTGAGAGTTCTGTGGTTCTTTCTCCTTCAGGCTATGCATCTGAGACACCATACTCAGTGATAAACAAGTTATTGTATTAAGTGACATTTTCTTCTCTAGCCACAATCATAAGTATGTTGCTAAAGTTTTCCTGCCTGGCCCACAGTCAGGGCAAATCTTTGTCACCCACCAGTCCCACAGCCGCCCAGACCTGACCAAGTAAACACAGAGACTTATATAGGTTTCAAACTGTATGGCCGTGGCAGGCTTCTTGCTAACTGTTCTTACAGCTTAAATTAATCCATTTCCATTAATCTGTACCTTGCCACATGGCTCGTGGCTTACCGGTATCTTCACATGCTGTTTGTCATCGTGGCAGCTGGCAGTGTCTCTCTGACTCAGCCTTCCACTTCCCAGCTTTATTCTCCTCCTTGTCCCGCCTACACTTCCTGCCTAGCCAATGGCCAATCAGTGTTTTATTTATTGACTAATTAGCAACACATTCGCCATACAGAACATCCCACAGCACAAGTATTTCCTCCAAGACTTTAAGCTCTCTGAGTTGGGCTTTCCTTCTGTATATTTGGCCACAAGGGTTTACCAAGGAGGAGTTCATGTGAGAGCCTTCAGGATGATATAAACATGTTACATTAGAGCAAGCTATGTTTGGTGGGAAACAAACAGACAAGGAAAGTCCCATGGTTTATATTGTAATAAGCAAAAAACTGATTCATTTTAATAGAGACATATGATGAAGCATTGTCAGTTTTAATTTGTGCAGGTATACCCATGATGGCCATAACTTCTAGCAAATGAGTGATTACAGAATCAGCTTTTTCAGAACTCAAAGCAGTTGCCCATTGAAATCCTGAATAAGTATCGATGGTGTGGTGTATATATTTCAATTTTCCGAATTCTGCAAAATGAACATCCATCTGCCAGATTTCATTCATCTGAGTACCCTTTGGGTTACATCCTGCTGGTAATGGCATTTGGTTGTAGAAGGAACAAGTAGGACATTTCTTTGGCTTGTTGCCAGGTTATGGAAAAATCCTTTTTTAAACCTTTACTATTGACATGATGTTTTTTGATGAAATTCTGAGGCCTCCAGCACATTTCCTATCAATAATTTATCAGTCTCATTATTGCCTTGTGCTATAGGGCCTGGCAGACCAGTATGGGATCGGATGTCAGTTATATATAAAGGATGACTCCTTTTCCTTATTGTATCTTGTAATTGAATGAATAGTGAAGTTAATTCTGAAGCATCATGGATAAATTCTGCAGTCTCAATATGTAATACTACTCTTTCAGCATACTGAGAGTCAATTACTACATTGAGAGGTTCTGAAAAATCCATTAATACCAACAGAATAGCATACAATTCTGATTTTTGAACTGAATTATAAGGACTTTGAACCACTTTACTTAAATTTTCTGATTTGTAACCTGCCTTTCCTTGTTTGTGGGCATCTGTATAAAATGTATGAACTCCAGATATGGGTTTTCCGAGTACAATTCAAGGCAAGATCCAATCAGCTCTCTTTATAAGATCAATTCTATCGCTTTTTGGATATTTGCTGTTAATTTCTCCCAAAAAATTACTGCAAGCTTTTTACCAAGGTTCACTTTCTATCCATAATTTTTCAATGTTCTCCTTAGTTAAAGGTACAACAAATTCTGCTGTGTCTATTCCTGCTAATTGACGAAGTCTCAATTTTCCTTTCCAAATCAAGTCAGAGACTTTTTCCACATAAGTTTTTAATTTTTTATTTGGTAAAAATATCCATTCCAATATAATATCTTCCCTCTGCATTAATATTCCTGTTGGAGAATGCCTAGAAGGTAAAATAACCAAAATACAATCTAGCTTTGGCAAAATTTTCTTTATTTCTTCAAACATTCTTTCTAAAGTATCTGCATTTGAGTCAGCTAATAAAATGTCATCCATATAATGATAAATTATAGATTTAGGAAATTTTTTACATACCACTTCCAATGGCCATTGTACAAAATATTGGCACAGAGTTGGACTATTCAACATTCCCTGTGGGAGAACCCATTTCCACAGGGAGAACCCTGTGGGAGAAATCTTTTAACCAGTTGAGAATTATTACAAGTAGGCACTGTGAAAGCAAATCTTTCTCTGTCTTTTTCTTGTAAGGGTATTGAAAAGAAACAGTCTTTTAAATCAATAACTATGAGAGGCCATCCTTTTGGTAACAGAGTAGGCAAAGGAATTCCAGATTGTAGAGAGCCCATTGGCTGAATTACTTTGCTAATTGCTCTAAGGTCTGTTACCATTCTCCATTTACCAGATTTCTTTTTAATAACAAATACAGGAGAATTCCAAAGGCTGGTTGATTCTTCAATATGCTGAGCATTTAACTGTTCTTCTACCAGCTCTTGTAAAGCCTGGAGTTTCTCTGTTGTTAAAGGCCATTAAACGGTCTGTTGACCATTTTAAAGGTAGAGCTGTTGGTGTTTTTGGAAGATTATCAGTTGTTGTGCCCTGTTCTTGTATGACATGAATGACATGGTGACCACTCATTAGAATAATATCTTCTAATATTTCTCTCAGAAACATGTACTAGTTTATGATTTGTTTCTGAAATTGGAGGGATGTTAACCTGAGTATTCCATTGTTGCAACAAGTCTCAACCCCACAGGTTCATAGCTATGTTAGCCATATATGGTTTTAATTTTCCTTTCTGTCCTTCTGGACCTATACATTCAAGCCATCTTGCACTCTTTTTCACTTGAGATAATGTCCCATTTCCTAACATGAGAACGTTTACCTCCTGAAGAGGCCAAGTTGGATGCCAAAATTCTGGTGCAATTATGGTAATGTCTACCAGACCAGACAAAAAAACACCATTTATTTTTATTGTTAATTTTGGTCTTTGTTCATTAATAGAAGTTTGCCAAAAATTTTTCTTTATGTTTTTTCCTGAATTTCTTATTTTCTCTGTTTCATCATCCCGACCAACATGATTTATTCCAATTGGCATTTGGTTATTTAGTTGCTTTGAGTAGGGGTTTCCTCTACAACTGCAGGAAAGGTTTGAACTGAATTTACTGTGGGGGCCTGCCTGAGGCCCCTCTGGGAGTTTCCTGAAGCCCGAGGCGAAGGATTATCCTCTCTGTCCCTTGTTGATCTACATTCGTTGGTCCAGTGTTTTCCCTTACCACACCTTCTGCATACTTCAGAAGGAAGGGGCATTCTGTTGCCAGTGTTCCTTGAAGAAACATTATTTCTAGGAATGACCTGTTTACAATCCCTTTTCAAATGTCCTTGCTTTCCACATCCAAAACATCTAAAATTTCTCAACCCTTTTGAAATTGCTTCTCCTACCCATATATCATCATGGTCATAAGCTTCAACATTAACCGTGTCTCTAATCCAATCTTCCAAAGGTGTAGATCTTGCCTTTAATGGCCTGATTATTCTTTTGCATACTGCATTTGTGTTCTCAAAGACCAAAGATTCAACTATTATCTGACTAGCCTTTGAATTTGGGACCATTCTCTATACTGCTAAAGTCAATCTTTGTAAGAAATCTGTGAAAGATTCTTTTGGGCCCTGTATAAGCTTTGTAAATGACTCAGTTTTTTTCCTGGTTCTTTGTCTCTATCCCATGCATTCAAGGCTGCTGTTTGACATAGAATTAGGGTTTGGACATCATATAAACATTGTGTTTGTACTGAAGCATATTGGCCTCTCCAATAAGCTGATCCTGGCAGACTTGTATTCCTTTATCCCTCCATTGTTTTTCTATATTTTTAGCCTCATGATTGAACCACATTTTCCACTGGAGATTTTGTCCGGGTTCAAGAACAACCTGTGCCAAATCCCGCCAGTCCTTTGGTAGAATCCTATTACAAGTTGACCAGGTGTTTAACATTTGCTTTACATATGGGTAGTGCATGCCATAAGATGCTATTGCCTCCTTAAATCTTTGTAAGTCTAACATTTCAATTGGAATCCAAATATTTTGTTCATTCTCTTCACCAGGTAGCTGCTGTATGGCTACCAGATAAATTAAGGGTGATTGTGTGAAAACTGGCTTTCTTTCTGTAACCTTGTGATCCAATTTTGAAAAAACTTCACTGTTAATTTCTTCTGTCTGAATTTGAATTTCTCTATAATTTATTTTTACAGATTTAACAGGTTTTTCTAAGACTGTTATCCTGGCACTTAAATTGACTATCTTTTTAAATAGTAAAATGAGGATAAGAAAAGTAATAAACTGAATAATTCAATCAATATTAATCTTCTCATATAGTTGTTCCATTGTCAGAGTGCCTAAAATTTCAAACAAAGCCCAATTTTCTTCCAATGTACACATAAAGCCCATTTTTTAATGTAGAAAAAAAATTCTCTTTTAAATAGATATGTTGATTGACTTACCAAGTCTGCGTAGAACAGTAGAAATCCGAGGGAATTTCAAAACAGCCACCTG
Source organism: Peromyscus eremicus (assembly GCF_949786415.1). Taxonomy (NCBI): domain Eukaryota; kingdom Metazoa; phylum Chordata; class Mammalia; order Rodentia; family Cricetidae; genus Peromyscus; species Peromyscus eremicus. Next base: position 9,124,819 of record NW_026734286.1, on the reverse strand, counting down.
GTTTTGAGGTGTGAATCCAGAGAGAGAGAGAGAGAGAGAGAGAGAGAGAGAGAGAGCAAGAAAGCGTAGCTGCTTGAGCCGAGTCAAGCCTTGGCTTTACATGCAGGGGCCCTGTTTGGCAGGGCAGGCCTGAGTTGTTTGTAGCACCAGCTTTAAGCAAGTAGCAACAGCTGCAGGTCAGTCAGACCTAGGCCCGAGCTAGGGAGCTGGGCCACCCAGGCCGGAAACCGGACCTGCTGCCAAGCCAAGCCAAGCGGTTTTTAATGGATTCTTGTTACATTGGGTGCCAAATGTAGAAGTAACCAACCGTCTTATTAAATAAGAAACACAAAACCAATGCAAAGAAGAAAGCCAAGAGGTCAGAGCTAAGAGCTAAAACCTTACTCTTCCTCCTGCGGTGGTCCTATCTCTCTGAACCAGAGCTACTTCCTGTGTTAAAGTCTTTATATAGAGTTTCTGTTCTGCCTTCTCATTGGTTGTAAACCCAGCCACATGACCACCTCGTCATGGCCTATCTGTATAGACCTCCAGGTTTTCTATGGTTGGTATTGAGATTAGAGGCATGTGTATCCAATACTGGCTGTATCCCTGAACACACAGAGACTTACCTAGCTCTGCCTACCAAGTGCTGGGATTACAAGTGTATGCCACGACTGCCCTGCTTTTCTATGGCTTGCTAATAGCTCTGACCCCCGGACAACCTTATTTATTAACATACAAATAACATTTTAGTACAAATAAAATATCACCATATGGGCCTTATGATAGAATCTTATATTTCTGTTTCCCAGAGAACCATAATTTCTTAGTACATACTACATCTCATTACACATACAGAGAAGTGTAGCTATTACCCACTCATTGGAGAAAACAGAGACTACACAAAAAACTACAACTGAACACCCTGCAGATATCAGAAAAGCATGGGAAAACCAGCCCCCTAAAATACATCTACATTAGAGATCCTGCACATCTACATCTCAGGGAAAAACACAGAATAGGATCACAGATAATGTAAAAGCTATAATATGAGGAAGTCTGTCAAGAAACAGTGCTTTCTAGAAAATGAATGCCTAAACAGATGCATGAATGTGGAAGAAGGAAAGCTGTGTAGTCATACCACCAACATAAATAACTATTAACAAAATTGCTGTGGGATGTTCTGTATGGCAAATGTGTTGCTGATTAGTCAATAAATAAAACACTGATTGGCCATTGGCTAGGCAGGAAGTGTAGGCAGGACAAGGAGGAAAATAAAGCTGGGAAGTGGAAGGCTGAGTCAGAGAGACACTGCCAGCCACCATGATGAGAAACAGCATGTGAAAATGCCGGTAAGCCACGAGCCATGTGGCAAGGTATAGATTAATGGAAATGGATTAATTTAAGCTGTAAGAACAGTTAGCAAGAAGCCTGCCACGGCCATACAGTTTGAAACCAATATAAGTCTCTGTGTTTACTTGGTCGGGTTTGAGAGGCTGTGGGGCTGGCGGGTGAGAGAGATTTATCCTGACTGTGAACCAGGCAGGAAAACTCTAGCTACAAATGGCATCCAACATGGTGGCAAGAGTTTCCACCTAAAAACTGAGAAAAAAGATTCTAAAACGGAGCTAAAAACAGCTTCCTAATTGTCTCTCTCAAATGAGCGGCAGCTGCCAGTTTGAGCTACTTGTGGGTTCCTAGCATGCATGCTCGACCTGCCATATGGTGGGAATGAGGCCTCTGCAAGTGGTACATTAAGCTGCATGGTGGATTTAGAATTTGCTAGTACAAAACAAAAAAAGTTTCTGGGCTACAGGCTGCTTGGATAAAAGCATAGACCCATGATAGCTCCCAGAGCTGGTGGTAAACTACCACCACCATGTTGGGAAGCTGAGGTGGGCGGAGCCAGCAGCCACAGCTGCTGCAGTTTAAAGCAATAGATTCACAATTAGACAGATTCAGATGCAATAATTTGCAACGTGTGTAAAAGATACGTAGGCTTGAAAGAGACAAAAAAGGTGATATATACAGTTATAAAAACATAGTTTTAAAAAATGAAGTCTTTAAAGAGACAGTAAAATTAATATAAAAATATAAGCCATGTAAAGATGAATATTACACAGAGAATCTGGATTGTGTTGTCTTTGGGATTCTTAACCTCAGAGAGATATTTAATTGTAAAGGAAGCTGAGTTAAACCAATATACATATTTTAAAGATATCTTGACTTCAAAATTTGGATGTAAGGATGTGTTGCCTTGGAAAGGAGGCTCTGCTTTTGTTCCCACAGAAAGCCAGAGCTTATGGATTTGTTCCAGATTAAGATACATCAGGTTTGACCAGCCAAGACCACCTGAAAGGTCTCCAATGACACCATGGCCCAGATGATCCAACATCCAGAACGATTTGAAGGCATCTGGCTCAGACAATACAGCTACATGGACTATTCCATAATCCTAAAATTTTCTTTGTGTCCCCATAAGATACAGCGCCCCCCTCCAGCAGGAAGTAGTAAGAGAAGCTACGCCCAAATTCCCAAATTATGTGTAATTTTACTTTGTTAAGGTTAAAACCTTCCTTTTTTTAAAAAAAAAAAAAAGGGGGCAAGTGCTGTGGGATGTTCTGTATGGCAAATGTGTTGCTGATTAGTCAATAAATAAAACACTGATTGGCCATTGGCTAGGCAGGAATTGTAGGCAGGACAAGGAGGAGAATAAAGCTGGGAAGTGGAAGGCTGAGTCAGAGAGACACTGCCAGCTGCCACGATGACAAACAGCATGTGAAGATGCCGGTAAGCCATGAGCCATGTGGCAAGGTATAGATTAATGGAAATGGATTAATTTAAGCTGTAAGAACAGTTAGCAAGAAGCCTGCCACGGCCATACAGTTTGTAACCAATATAAGTCTCTGTGTTTACTTGGTCGGGTCTGAGGCTGTGGGACTGGCAGATGAGAGAGATTTGTCCTGATTGTGGGCCAGGCAGGAAAACTCTAGCTACACAAAATAACTATTAACTATTGTCAGGCAGAAGAATTAACATCTCACCGGGATGAGCCCTCTTAATGGTTTTACAATGCAGCACAATAGGCAGACTTGAAACCGTATATACACAGACAACAAAATCAGATTCTGCTCATGTATACATATGAGTATGGAACAATAAACACAGAAAGGGTGGTTACCAACTTGAGTATAGAGGTAACATGGGATGGGTTCATTATGTGTCCTGGCCAAAGAAGTGTTTAAGTCAACACACATATGTGATCTAGGCCACTGTGTTTCTGCTCTGTGCCTTGTAATTATTCTCTCATGTGCTTAAGTCTTCACTTTTAGGATTTCTGGCAGTAAGGACTTAACTTTTTAAATAAAGGCAATAGTGGAGTCCTAGAGTAGAGATATTCCTGAGTTACCAATTTCAGCAAGGGCACACTTAAGATTGTTAGGTCACTAATCATTTCCAAGTCAATTGCCATACCCTGACATATCAAAAAGGCTGTCTGATGCAGTGTGCAAAAAAGTCATTCAATGAGAATCCATATCACAATAACCACATTCCACACTGTAAAGCTTCCAAGAACTCACTATTCTTGATAGAAATGGGTAGAATGCGTAGATATGGGTGGTATGAGTGGGTATTAGTCCAGTGGGTAGAAACACTTGTAACCAAGCCTACACACATTAGTTCCATCTCAGAAGCCATATTGTAGAAAGAGTGAAGCAACTCCTATAGGGTGTAGCTAGAGTTTTCCTGCCTGGCCCACAGTCAGGACAAATCTCTATCACCTGCCAGTCCCACAGCCTCAGACCCGACCAAGTAAACACAGAGACTTATATTGGTTACAAACTGTATGGCCGTGGCAGGCTTCTTGCTAACTGTTCTTACAGCTTAAATTAATCCATTTCCATTGAGATTTTATATTTCGCTCCCACAGCTTCTGATTATCGGAAAAGCCATGCTTCCCTTTATTAAAGGAGTTTGGTCCAGCTGATGTTGGTGTGTCCCTTCCAATATTCTTCATCCTCATCTTTGCTTCTGGAGGCATTTCTTCTGGTTCACTATCTTCATCTTCATTGAAAGCTGCTGCTACTGAAAGGGTTTTTGGAGCAAGAGTTGGAACCGTTTCCTTAGGCTTATTTGATCCAAGTTTGATGGATATGGCTGATGCTTTCTTTGTCGTCTGACTACCTATGGCAAATCCAAACTTGGAGATCTTTGTAGGCTTTGTTGGGAGGTCTGCAGCTTCTTCATCAGCTGATCGCTTTTCAGCGCTGCAACTGGAACTTTCCCCTCCATTACTGGAAGAAACAGTCTTAGTTTTCACAGGTTTTTCTGCTTCTTCTTCAGGTCCTCCAGCGGCTCCGGCTCGCTGCGGCTTCTCTGGCTTCTCGTCTCCCGCCTACAAATGGCGTCCAACGTGGTGGCAAGAGTTTGCACCTAAAAATTGAGAAAAAAGATTCTAAAACGGAGCTAAAAACAGTTCCTAATTGTCTCTCTCAAATGAGTGGCAGCTGCTGGTTTGAGCTACTTGTGGGTTCCTGGCGTACATGCTCAATCTGCAGTATGGCAGGAATGAGGCCTCTGCAAGTGGCACATTAAGCTGCATGGTGGATTTAGACTTTGCAGGTACAAAACAAAAAAAAGAGGTTTCTAGACTACACGCTGCTTGGATAAAAGCATAGACCCACGACAGCTCCCAGAGCTGGTGAAATACCATGGCCATGTTGGGAAGCTGAGGTGGGCGGAGCCAGCAGCCACAGCTGCTGCAGTTTAAAGCAATAGATTCACAATAAGACAGATTCAGATGTAATAGTTTACAATGTGTGTAAAATATACATAGGCTTGAAAGAGCCAAAAAAGTTGATATATGGTGATATATACAGTTATATAAACAAATACATAGTTTTAAAAAATAAAGTCTTTAAAGAGACAGTAAAATTAATATAAAAATAAGCCACATGAAGATGAATATTACACAGAGAATCTGGATTGTGTTGTCTTTGGGATTTTTAACTGCAGAAAAACATTTGATTGTAAAAGCTGTTGAGTTATGCCAAAATGTATATTTTAAAGATACCTTGACTTCAAAATTTGGATATAAGGACAAGTTGCTTTGGAAAAGAGTCTCTTTTGTTCCCACAGAAAGCCAAAGGCTATGGATTTGTTCAAGATTAAGATACATCAGGTTTGACCAGCCAAGACTCCCTGAAAGGTCTCTGATGACACCATGGTCCAGATGATCCAACATCCAGAACCATTTCAAGGCGACTGGCTCAGACCATACAGCCTCACGGACTACTCCATGATCCTAAAATTTTCTTTGTGTCCCCATAAGATACAGTGCTCCCCTCCAGCAGGAAGTAGTAAGAGAAGCTACGCCCAAATTCCCAAATTATATGTAATTTTACTTTGTTAAGGTTAAAATCTTCCTTTTTGAAAAAAAAAAAAGGGAAGTGCTGTGGGATGGTCTGTATGTCAAATGTGTTGCTAATTAGTCAATAAATAAAACACTGATTGGCCATTGGCTAGGCAGGAAGTGTAGGCGGGACAAGGAGGAGAATAAAGCTGGGAAGTGGAAGGCTGAGTCAGAGAGACACTGCCAGCTGCCACGATGACAAACAGCATGTGAAGATACCGGTAAGCCACGAGCCATGTGGCAAGGTATAGATTAATAGAAATGGGTTAATTCATGATAGAAGTAGATAGCAAGAAGCCTGCCACGGCCATACAGTTTGTAACCAATATAAGTCTCTGTGTTTACTTGGTCGAGTTTGAGTGGCTGTGGGACTGGCAGGTGAGAGAGATTTGTCCTGACTGTGGGCCAGGCAGGAAAACTCGAGCTACAATAGGGTGTCCTCTGATTAGTGCATGTGCCTTGACAATCCTCACCTGAACACACACACACATACACACACACACACACACACACACACACACACACAGAGAGAGAGAGAGAGAGAGAGAGAGAGAGATAGATAGATAGATAGATAGATAGAGAGAGAGAGAGAGGATATAATTGGAAGGGAGAAAACAGTGTTTCAATTGTACATTAAATTAGAACATAGTAGAAAGATTACTTTGCATGATGGTGGGTATATGTTTTGGGGATCTGAGTCTCATGTACTCAGATCTCATGTACCCAAGGAACGCTCAATCATACCAGGTGGACACATGCTCACCTATGTTCATAGCAGCATTGTTTGTAATAGCCAGAATCTGGAAACAACCTAAATGCCCTTCAACTGAATAATGGATAAAGAAAATGTGGCACATATATACAATATAATACTACTTAACAGTAAAAAACAATGACATCATGAAATTTGCAGGCAAATGGATGAAACTAGAAAATACTATCCTGAGTGAGGTAACCCAGACTCAGAAGGAGAAACATGGTATGTACCCACTTATAAGTGGATACTAGATGAAAGGCAAAGGATAAACAGACTACAACCCACAGCTCCAGAGAGGCTAGCTAACAAGGAGAACCCCAAGTGGGACAAATGGATAGCCCTGGGAAGAGGAAATGATTGAGATCTCCATGAGTAAACTGGGGAATGAGGGGGGGGGCAATGGAGGGTAGGGAATGGTGGAAGAGAACATATGGGAATGGAATGATTGAGCTGGAACAGGGATGGAATGGAAGAGCAATGAAAGAGATACCATGATAGAGGGAGACACCATGGGGATAGGGAGAAACTGGGTGCTAGGGAAGTTCCCAGAAATCCACAAAGATGACCCCACCTTAGACTACTAGCTATAGTGGACAGGGTGTCTGAAGTAGCCTACCCCAGCAATCAGATTAGTGAATACCCTAACTGTCATCATAGAGCCTTTCTCCAGTAACCGATGAAGCAGATGCAGAGATCCACAGCCAAGCACTAGGCCAAGCTCCAGGAGTCCATTCCAAGAGAGAGAGGAGGGATTCTATGAGCAAAGGGCATTAAGATCATGACGGGAAACGTACACAGACAACCAAACCAAACTAATGGGAACTCACGAACTGTGGACCAATAGCTGTGGAGCCTCTATGGGACTGGACTAGGCCCTCTGCATAAGCAAGACAGTTGTGTAGCTTGATCTGCTTATGGGGGTCCCCTGGCAATGGGATCAGGATCCATCCCTAGGGCATGAGCAGGCTTTTTAGAGCCCATTGCCTATGGTGGGACACCTTACACAGCCTTGGTCCAGGGGAGGGGCTTGGACCTGCCTCAACTAAGTGTATCAGGCTCTGCTTACTCCCCAAGGGAGGTCTTGCTTTGGAGCAGGTGGGAATGGGGGTTGGGATGGGAGGAAAGACTAGAGGGTGGAAGGAAGGAGCGGAGGAGATCTGTGGTTGGTATGCAAAATGAACAGGAAATTTCTTAATAAAAAAGAAAAAAAATATAAGAGGAAAGGACATGGCTGCTGCTAGGTATGGTGGAAGAGATCGTTTATTGTAGATAAAAGGCAGAATGTAGGGAAATGCAGGGACATCTGGGAGAGTCCAGAGTGGACATGAGCCTGATCCATGTGAGAAGAGGAGCTAGTGGAGAGGAGAGATAGACCAAGAGGCCAGGAAGGTAAAGGGTAGAGGGGGAAAAAAAGTCAAGTTACTGAAATGTTTGGATTATAGGGAAGGGCAGCCCAGACCCTGGGCTGGGGAAGTTCAGGAGAGGGGGTAGGGTATGCCAGGCATACCCCATAACAGATAGGGACTGAGGGATGCTGGGAGAATCTGGCAGCCAGTGTCTGCTTTGTTAAATAGTCACCTCAGCTGTTGGTCCCAGGTTTGAGACCTGACATCCTGTGCACAGCAGGAAGAAGGGGAAGAGCTTACTGAGTGCAGGGAAAGTGGAGGACAATTTTGCTGTTCACGCTCAAGTCCTGCTGCAATGCCAATCTCTGCAGGTCTGTGACAGTTCTCAGCCTGGGGTGGAAGCCAGGGCTGGGGACCGTTAAGCTGTGTGCCTTCACAGTAATGTGTCTTTAAGGGATCTGCTCCTGTCACTCAGGCCACACTAGCAAATCAGGGCTCCGAAGCTTACTACCATTCAGGCTAGGGGAGGGCACTTCCGGTCCGCCATGCTGCACGCTCCGCGGCTCCAGGGCTGAGGAAGACGCCGTTACAGTTGCGCTGACCGGCTGCCAGGAACTGTGAGGAGAGCGGGGAGAGCTCGGAATCCGCCATGGTGAGCGAAGGGTCACTGTCCCCACCCCGGGAGGAGCCGCGGGAGCCGGGGTGGGGTCCCGGGGCTGTGGGAACCGGCGGTCGACGCGGAGCCCCATGAGGTCCGTGGGTTCCCTGAGGCCCCTCCTGTTCTCTGTCCGGCCCTGTGGCCTCTGAATGACTTATATCTGTGGGCTGCGGCTGCGGCTGTGCAGAACACGGGGATGCCGGGGAGTGTGTGTGTGTGTGGGGGGGACCAAGACACTGTGTGGATTTGTCTTATTGCTGACTACACTGTTCAGGCCCCACATGTGAGAGTTTCATTGTCTCTTGGGAGGTAGACTAGTTAACTCGCAGAGCCCTGGTCTCTCTAGTGTCCTCTAGAAGTTCTGCACTTGGCACTGAACATTCAGGTGTAGGATTCGCCTGCATGGCGTAAAATCTGTGTCATAAACCCATTTGCATGTAGATGCCAGGGTGGTCCAGTCACGTGTGTCAGCAAGGCCAGACTTACTGGGTTTCCTGGCCTCATGTGTTAAAATTTTTGACTACATTGTGTTTTTATTTCTGAGTTTGCTCTCATGATCTGTTGATCTCTTAGTTCTTTCCCAGATAGTACAATCCTTATTGCAGTTGTATGGGAAGTTTTAAAGTCAGATGGTATAAAGAGTGTGTGCTGTTTACCTAATCTTGTGTTGATCATTTTTTTTTTCATTCATGATGACCTTTTGTCATCGATTTTCTGTAATGGATAGACTTTTTATTGGAGTGTTGCTGAATCTATAGCTTAAATTCCGTACTGGAATAATACTGAGTCTTCCTGTCTTACAATCATGGAATTTCTCTCCTTTGATCGAGTATCTTGATTCTTTTAATTACAAAATTATAGTTTTTGCTACAGATATTTGTCTCATTTGTGTGTATTTCTGGCTTATTTAACTATGGTGACATAAGAGATATGAGGGTATGTGTTTTTAATTTTTCAATATTTTATTTCATGTGTATGAGTGTGTTGTACAAATCCTAAATGGTTTAATAAAAACCCGGAGCCAGGTATTAGGGTAAATGCTGAAAGATCAGAGGAAACAAGCCACAGCCACTTCTCACCTCGCCAGTTGCTCAGCCGATCCTCTCTCCATGAATCCTCAGACTGAATGCCCCTGAGTCCTCAGCTGAAAGGGTCGCAGCCAAAGGGCCTTAGTTCTTGTGTCCTCTCCCCTTACACGCCTTTCTCCGCCCAGCCATTTCACTTCCTTCCTAGTGCTGGGATTAATGATGTGTGTGCTTCCCAAATACTTGTAGCAAAGGCATGAGATCTCAAGTGCTGGGATTAAGGTATGTGACTACCACGTGCTAGGATTAAAGGTGTGTGCCACCACTGCCTGGCTCTGTTTCTTTCCTAGACTGAGTCAATCTCATGTAGTCCAGGGTGGCTTTGAACTCACAGAGATCCAGATGGATCTCTGCCTCCTGAGTGCTAGGATTAAGGGTGTGTGCTATCACTGCCTGGCCTGTATGTTTAATCTAGTGGCTGGTTCTGTCCTCTGATCCTCAGGCAAACTTAATTTGATACACAATATGTCACCACATGAGTGATTTGCTTGCACATGTGTATGTTTACCACGTGTGTTTTGTGCCCACAGAAGACAGAAGGAGGCATCAGATCCCCTACAACAGCATTTAGGGATAATTGTGTGCAACCATGTTAGAGTTGGGAACCAAACCCAGGACTTCTACAAGAGCAACAAGTGGTGGTAACTGCTGAGCCATCTCTCTAGTCCTAAACTTGATTTTCAAAACTTTATATGTGTGTGTGCGTGCACAAGTATATGCTGAAAAACAAGTGTTAAGAGAGTTGAGGTGTGCTTAACAATCTGTCTTTGGGGTTTGGGAGATGACTCAGTAGGTATGCTGGTTAGATTTGGTCAGCTTGACAGAAGCTAGAGTCACACTGACGTAATAGGGCCCATCCCACTGTGGTTGGTGCTGCCCTGGGCAGGTGATGCTGAATTGTATAAGGAAGCCAACTGAGCAAGCCATGATAGAAGGGATGGTAACCAGCATTTCTTGAAGTTGACAGCATATGTGGAATGCATAAGCCTATTGTGTATACAAGTTAGCAGATCTGTTCCCAGCCAGCTCCTCTTTGTGTGTTAAGTAGAGCTGGAGACCTGTAATTACTGAAGAGATTTTTCTCAGTCTCTAAGTGTGTGGCATGACTTCTCATTGTGATGGCATATTATTTCCAGAACAGTTGCACCTTCAAGGTTTCAGGAAATATTTTGAGACAAGGTTTGTTATGTTGACTTTCTTTGCCTTGATCCTGAGATGTTTAGGTCCACAGGGCATTGACCCTGTTGTCCTCCTGACTGAACCTCCTCAATTCTTGATTAAACGTTTGTAGTTCCATACTTCTAAAACTACCTGTTTGAGTCACAGATTGTACTAACAGGAAAATGGTTTGTGTATGAAACATAGCTTCTCTATTGAGACCAGAATAGAAGGAATAGTTTATTGTGTATAGCGTAGAGGAAAATAGGCTAGGCGATAGCTAGATTAGAGATTAAGTCATCAACCTGCAGGTGTCTCAGTTATAAAGATCAGTTTGATTGGGCAGAGTGAGTGCCTTTCTGTGTACTTCCCAAATATGTGTTAAATCATGCCATATGAATGAAGGAAAACCAAATTGGTGTGTATACAATTTGGGGAGGTTAGCTTGAGCCACTGAAATTTCTGATTAGGCAACTCTCTCATGTTGGTAAGTGCAAACCTGGTTGACCCACTTCAGTCTGGTGAGAGAATTGAGACACAGGGCATTTGACTATGGCTTGTGTGTAAGCATACAACACTTAGCAGCTAACATTTAACACAGGGTAGGGTCATACTGTCTCTTAAAAATGTGGACTTGAGTTCTGTGCAGGATGAGTAGTATAGATCTGTTTTTCATTCTTCTACATACAGACATCCAGTTTGACCAGCATTATTTGTTGAAGATGTTAGTCTTCAGAACAGTATGTATTTCTATTTCTTAAAAAACAAACAAACAAACAAACAAAAAACCTCAGGTGCTTATAGGAGTGTGGGTTTATTCTTGGCCTTCATTTCAATTTCATTGATCATTGTGTCTGTTTTTATGTCAATATCATGTGGTTTTTACTACTATACCTCTGTGGTAAAAGATACAATTTGGAATAAGTGAGACCTCCAGCAGTTCCTTTATTGATCAGAATTGCTTTAGCTATCCTGGACGTTTATCCATTTGACGTTGAGAATTGCTCTTTCATGATCTGTAAACATTGTGTTGGGATTTTGATGGGGATTGCATTGAATGTGTAGATTGCTTTGGGTTGGATTGCCATTTTTACTATGTCAGCCCTACCAGTCTATGAGCTTGGGAGATCTTTTCAACTTCTCATGTCTTCTTCAATTTCTGTCCCCAAAGACTTGAAGTTTTATCATAAAAGCCTTTCACTAGCTTGGTTAGAGTTACCCCAAGGTATTTTATATAATTCGAGGCAGTTTTGAAAGGTGTCACTCCTGTTTTCTTTCTTAGCTCTTTTGTCATTTGTACATAGGAGAGCTATTTATTTTTGTGAGATAATTGTATATCCAGCCACTTTGCTGAAAGGGTTTATCAGCCATAGGAGTTCCTCTATGGAATTTTTTGGGCCACTTACAAGTCCTATCACATCATCTGCAAGTAAAAATACTTTTAGTTCTTCCTTTCCAATTTTATCCCCTTGATCTCATTTAGTTGTCTTATTGCTCTAGTTAAAGTTCTATATTGAACAGATAAGGTGCAAGTGGACAGTCTTGTCTTGTTCCTGAGTTTAGGTGAATAACTGAGTTTCTCTCCATTTAATTTTATGTTGACTGTATGCTTGCTGGAAATTGCCCTTATTTTGTTTAGGTATGTTCCCTGTATCCCTTATCTCTGCAGGACTTTTGTCACGAAGGGGTGTTCGATTTTTGTCAAAGGACTTTTCTGAATCTTATGAGATGATCTTGTATTTCTTTTCTTTCGGTTTGTTTACATGGTGGTTACTTTCCTTAATTTTTGTAAGTTGATCATTTCTGCATTGGGATGAAGCCTACTTGATCATGGGTGGATAATCTTTTTGATGTGTTCTTGGATTTGGTTTGTGAGTATTTTATTGACAAGTTTTGCATCTATGTTCATAAGGGAAGTTGGTTTATAACTTTCTTTGTTGGGTCTTTATGTGCTTTGGGTTTCAAGCTGTGTCCTCCTAAAATGAATTTGGCAATATTCCTTTTTTTGTTTCCATATATATATATATATATATATATATATATATATATATAATTTATAATATAATTTAATAACATGATTTTTTATATTATAAATAAAAAGAAAAATAATATATATTGGTTTTTAGAGATGGGTTTCTCTGTGCATCAGCTCTGGCTGTCATGGAATTTACTAGCTTTTGTAGACTAGGCTGGCTTTGAACTCAGAAAAATCCACCCGCCTCTTCCTCCCAAATGCTGGGATTAAAGGTCACCACTTGAATTAATTAAAGTGGGTCACCACTGCCAGGCTGTTTCTTCTGTTTCTATTTTGTGGAATAATTTAAGTAGTATTAGTATTAACTCTTATTAGAACATCTGGTAGAATTCTGCACTAAAACCATCTGGCCCTGGGCTTTTTTTCTTTGGCGGTGGCGGGGAGGGAGGGATGATAGTTTAATGACTGCTTCTATTTCCTTAGGTGTTGTATGTCTATTTAAGTTATTTATCCAATTTTTATTTAATTTTAGCAAGTGGTGCCTATTGAGAAAATTATCTATTTGGTTTAGATTTCCTATTTGGCTGAGTACAGTTTTTAAAGTATGTCCTTATGAGTCTGGATTTCTTCCGTTGTTGTTATGCCCTCCAGTGCTGATAATAAAAGTGCATGTCATTATGCCTAACCTCAGTGTTTACTATTGAAATGTCGCTACCTGGAGGATGTAGCTTGGTAGGGAAAAAAATGCAAGGCTAACATTGGTTGGTTATTGACCTTGAGGCCAGCATGGGCTAGTTGAGACCTGTTTCTCCAACACAGAAACAGCTCTGAATGGTGGTGCACAAGTGTAATACTAGTTCTCAGGAGGCAGAGGCAGAAGGATCCAAGTAAGTTCAACCTAGTGTTTGCATGTGGTTCCAGATCAGTCAGGTCTACATAGTGAAACCTTGTGCCCAACAAAAAAATCAGGCATGATGTCATAACCTGTGGAAAAAAATACCTCCAAGTAAGACTTGCAATGGAAACCAGAGTGTTGGGGATGTAGGGAAGGGGTACTGCACTTGACCTAGCATGTACAAAGCTCTGGGTCGCATTGTAGCACCTCACAGAATGAGATAGAATCCTTTAATGTGGCCCCTGATCTCCTGCACCTCCCTGTGTAGCCCATGCTAGTCTGATGCTTAAATTAAAGCATGTATCATTTCACCTTGATATATTGTTTAAAAGTCTCCTGAAGAGTTTGGGTAAAGACTTCCTAATCAAACAGAAGTAGTAACAGCAGAATGTATTTACATTCCTCTAGCCCCAGGAGTTAAATCCAGCAGGACATAGGCTCTGGCAGCTCCCCTCTGTTCTCCACTTCCATTTAATCCAGTTTAATTGAACCATCGGTGACTGGCTAGTTTTATGCCCTCCTACTTCTAAAGGGGCTTCCCAGTGGATTTCTGCTTCATGTCTCTGGACCAAGATGTTGCTTCTTCTGCTTCACTATGCTAAAGGGGAACCCCTACAGAAATGTTGAAATCTCCTCTGGCTCAGGAGGAAAGTTGTTACTTATTTCTGCTCAGCCCCTCCAAGGGAATGTCTCAGCAAGGTTCTTCTGTTCTGCACAGGTGAATGAAGATCTTCACTCAAGACTCCCTTAAGAAAGAGATTTATTTATTTGTGAAGAAAGAATACAGGAGAGTAGCTGCCTCTGCCAGGGTGGGAAAGGAAATACCACAAGTGAATAGGCAGGGGGCCATATATAGGGCTTTTAGGGGCAGAGTTTCTCCTGGGAGAAGATTTTCTGTTCAGGGAATGGTTAGTTTTCCTGCTCAGGGATTGGTTGGTTTAGTTGGTCAGGGGCAGAGTTGGCTCTGGTTTCAGGACCAAACTGTGTTTCTTTCACTGGCCCTTTTCAGCTTTGGCTCTAATTTCGGGGCCAGGGTGTGACTCATAGGTTCTGGGTTCTGGGCTAAAGTGTTTCTTTCACTGGCTCAGGTTTCAGGGTCAGAGTGTGTTCTTTCACTGGCCTTACAATAATGGTGAGGCTGCACCCTGGAACTTGAGACACATTTAGCCTTCCAAGAGTGACAGTGATTAGTGCTTTAGACCACATAGCACAACCAAGACAGACTGGCCAAGCTGACAGACCTCAACCAGGACCAATTAATTAGGCATGCCTGTGTGCCACACTAGTGTTTTCTCTACTGAAATCTGCAGCTCACACCAGTAGCCCAGGACTCCCAGCACTTTGCCAACTCAGTTGCATGCCCAGACCTATTAATTAATAACATCTCTGTAGAAGAGGGATGGACTTAATGTCTGGATTCTTCTTCCTAATAGGTTTTCTGCCCTGAGATAACAGGTTTCTCCGCTGATGTAGTAAGCCAGATCAAGCTGAACTGAAAAAGTATAAAAGCAGGGTCATTGAGAATAACTTCTGTGTGGTTTCATTGGTCTCAGAGAATGAGGTCAGAGAAGTTGTGGCCCAAGTGCTAAGGCAGGAAGGTTTTATAGCTTCTAGGCAAGAGGTGATGACGTGTCTATCACAAGCTCTGTTTGTGCCCAAGTACTCTCAAAACCTGACTTAGGCGGGGACCTTGGCAGCTGGCAGTTTCAGGGGAGGAACCTACAGTAGTCATCAAGAATGTGGAACTGGACTTTTGGTACATTAGGAGATTCTGAGTGGGTGGGTTTTGGAGACAGAGAGACATAGAGGTATGGGGCTTCCTGGACCATGTAGGGGTGAGCTGAAAGCTCCAACCAACCTTTCCAGGGGCTGGAATTAAAGCCTTGAGAACCACACCTGGGCTCAATGTCCATCCCTATTATTCACCTTTCCTGGTCTCTCATTTGTATATGGTGGACCCTTAGTAGAGCCTACTTTCCTGGGCCTCCCTAGGTTAGACTTTTCTTTTGAAAATCTTGGTAACAACAGCTGAACATTTCTCTCTAGCTGGGTTCCTTCCTAGCAGACAGGCTGTTTGCCCCTGTGTGCTGGAGGTGTCTTGTTTGCGCCTGTGGCTGACATCGCCACATTCACAATTCCAAAACTAAATCAAGGGTCTGCTTCAGCTCACAGTGCTCAAGACTGTACTTGTTCATCCCCCACTAGCTCCTCTCTCACCTTCTCATTTCCCCCACTGCTCCTCTCCTAACCTGCCCCCCCCCCACCTGTTCCTTCACCATTTGCTCCTCCTCAAATGGTTTCCATTTCAGTCAGTGAAGCAGCATTGGCTTCTTTGCTCTAGTACCACGCATTAGCTGGTAGGCATCTCTCCTTTACCTCACTCCTTTGCTTGAATGTCCAGTGGGCCCCTCCGCACTGTGTCCTTCTACAAGGACACCTGGGATACCCTGCTTGTGTTGTCCATTGTCAGAATCACTACTGCTGGGAGACTAACTCCTAACTTCCAAAGGGTTCCATGATCTGGGACAGAAGATGTATAAAGTCGGCGCAACCAAGAAACTATGACCACCTGTTTCAAACAAGTGGCCCTGGTAGCCTGAGCCTTTTTTTTTTTTAATTTTTTATACAGTTTTCTATTTATACAGTTTCAAAGTTTGCCTGAACAGTTTTACAATCAGATTTGTGTCGTTTCTAATAATGGTTACAGTAACTGACAGTTTGTTCCCCTTCGATCCCCCAACTTTCCCACTGGTAATCATTACCTACTTGATTCATAGCTTTAATGTCAGGAGCATCTGCAGTGTTGCAAGTGGCAGAGGAAGTTTTTCTAACTAAGCACACCTACAAGTAGAACAGTGTGCCCAGTTGGCAGCATTTGCAGTTACAGCATCGTGCAAAGTGAAAGAAAATTTTGCCTCTAGTGGTTAATGTTTAGCTCTAGTCAAATCTAAGTTCTCACAATTAACTCATCAGCCAAAGCTGAACCAATTCATCCTGCATTCTGTACTACTCTATCTCCTATGGAGAATATAACAGTTTTTTTCCCTATCATCCTGTAAACTACAAAACTTAAAATATTACTCTTAATAGTTGACATTGCTTGTTTCTTGTTCTCATGTTCTCTTCCTCTCAACTTTCTACAGTATTGGCACAGCTATCAGAAAGGAAGATATTGTGGATTCCTATAATTCTGCTTCATTCCCTATTCCTAGGCTGTTCCCATTAACTCTTGATATCATCTCTTTATTTGAATTTCCCCTAGACTTTTGTGGTTAAAATCATTCTCTGCAGAACAGTTATGCAAATTTGTAATGTCATGAACTACTGTGACTAGTCACAACATGTGTTGGAAAGGCAACATCCTGTTCTTAAGAATCTTAAATTCATGGTCACACTTGACACAAAGGCTTTAGGAGCTGAATCAGAGCCACTTTATATTTTTAACAACATCCCCTCTGGCTCACCCAGAGGAGCATCATGGGGGACGTTTTCCTAACGCAATAGCCATTTCACCTATAGCTGTAAGAAACTAGAGGCAGCCGGCAATATGATTTGTATAAGGAAAGCAAGAAAAGCAGGTAGCACATATCCTCCTGTGGTCATGCCCAGAATTGTGCCGTTAACTATCCATTGGCCTTTGCTAAAATGGGTTAAATTTTCCCGTTCAGGAACCATGTGACTGTAGAAAGTATGTCTGTCTTCATTCAGGTTCCACTGAGGCACAGCAGGACACTGAGATCACTGGCCCAGGACAGACCTTGTGAAGGAAGGGGACCTTAAGAGGTGGGTCTGGGAAGAGCTGTCTCCTAAAGAGGCCAAATGGCAGGACAGCATTGACTTTCTGCAGAAATCCTGAAAATTTCCAAGGAATTGATAGATTTGTGCCATTTTCATGGTGTAGCAGAGAGTTTTCTGTGTTGAGTGACTATTATCAAGTGTCTGGAGGATAATAAGTTATTTTGAGCCAGAAGTTTCCCATTGCATGCATCTAGTACCAGTAGTTAGGGAGACTGAGGCACGAGGGCTACTAGAGCCTCTAGTGTTGAGCATTCTCCCTAGTTTCCCTCATGTGGTAATTTGTATGTAATTAACCCCTGTAATGCTGAAGTCCAGCCTCCACTCTGGTTCAGGTCCTGAGATGGGGAAGGGGCATCAGTACGAGGAAAACTTCTGACCACCAAACAGATTGCACTCAAGTGGCTCAGTCTGTCTTTATTTATACTTAAACAGAGTTTTTCTTACCAGGGTTACATGAACAGCTCTAATATTGGCTTCTATTTTTAACTTTAAGAAATACATCGTGATCATTATGGAAGCCCCCATTGTTCCTTTTATGCTTCCCAAAATACACCTTCCTACCTCCTGCATAACCTTAGTCTAGACATAGAGTTAGCATTTTTGCAGGCTTAACTAAATATCGAGCCAGACACATCCTGCTCTCACAGCACTTATGTCAGCTGGTGGCTACTTGCGGATACAAAGTTAAGAAGTAATAGACATGGATACAATGCTATAAGGACAACAATATTCAAACCCAGACAATTCTTTCATGTCTGCAAAAATATATTTTTATACAGTTCCCTTTTCTACAAGAGGGTCCCATGTCTCAATCTCTCTGTAAAAGGCAGACATTGATAAAGCACTCTTGCCCCATCTCACTATACCATACTTCTTCCACCAATATAAACTCCTATGTATTGTAAAAATGGATCAGGGCAACCCACATTTTGCATTGTATTTTTTCTTCTTGGAGCATACCAGATCCTACCAATGGTTCTATGCTTGGTGTCCAGAGAACTTACTCTCAACAGTTAGCACTATGCTTTATTCCTAGTCTGTTTATGCATGCCCTGCTCTTCTTTCCCAAACTGTGAAACATGGTTAATGTTCCAGTGTTGTTTTCTCATATATACCTAAATATCTCCATTGAGTCAAAAAAGTTCCCAGGGTTGAGAGCTGCAGTTAGTAATTCCAGATTTAAGAAGCATTAACACCCTGCTGAATTGTAGGGGAAAATATTTGAAAAGGAACAGAATTTCCATGGAAAATTACAGCTGTTGCATGTGTGACTGACAAAATAAAACATCCGCCCAAAGAATCACCAGTATGATGAGAGAGAAAAGAGCCTGCAAGCTGAATGAATTTTGCAAATTCCTATGCTGTTCTGTGGACTACTGGTCCTTGCCAAGTGAGAGTCCATTTCTACAAGTGTATTGCTCTGAGGAAACCCATTGGACAGGTAATCATATGCTGATTCGAGACTAGGCTACATGACTCCTTCTTACACTGTAAACTTATAGGGAGTTGTGCTATTAGGAGGTGTGGCTTCATTATAATAGGTGTGGCCTTGTTGAAGGAAGTGTGTCACTGTGGAGGCGGGCTTTGAGGTCTCTTGCTCAAGTGTTGTTCAGTGTGACCCTCAGACCATTTCCTGTTGCCTGCAAAATGTAGGATTTTCTCTGCACCATGTCTGCCTGCACATCTCCATGCTCCCTGCCAGGATGATAATGGACTTAACCTCTGAACTGTAAGTGAGCCACTCAAATGAAGTGTTTTTCTTTATAAGAGTTGCTTATAAAGAGTTGCATGGTCATGGTGTCTCTTCACAGCAATAGAAACCCTTAGATACCTGGTATTACACACACTCTGCCACTGTCACAGGCACCAGGGCACATGAATGGGGGGAGGGGTCAGAAGACAAATTTTCTGAAGTTGTTCTCCCCTTCCACTTTCATATACTACCTGGGTTCAAACTCATGTCCTCTGGCTTGTACTGGCATGCCAAGCATGTGTACCTCCTAAGCCAAATCACTGGTCCACTATTATCTTTTTAAAAGACCCCATATGTTTCAGAGATATACTCTGAAATTTCTTTGTAGCCCAAACTGGCCAGGAACTACTTTATACACTTAGCCCAGCCTGATCGGAACTTAATCTTCTTGCCTAACCCTCCAAGTACTGGAATTGCAGGTCATTTCTGAGACATAATTCTACAAATGCACATTTTTTTTTTCTTTGTGTTATATCTACCCCCTTTTCTTTTAAAACTTTTTTTTGCTATGTATCCTAAGCTAACCTAGTAATCAACAGGTTGCCTCAGCCTACAGAGGTCTGGGATTGCAGGGATGAGTTACCATGGCTAGCCTGACATTGGATTTAGCAGTAGAACTCCAAGACTCAACAGTGAGAGCTGAACTATGTGTTGTGATGATATGATGGATGATGGGACTATGTTTTGAGAAAATTTGTCTGTCTGTCTCTCCTTCTCTTTCTCTCTTTCTCTCTTTCTCTCTCTCTCTCTCTCTCTCTCTCTCTCTCTCTCTGTGTGTGTGTGTGTGTGTGTGTGTGTGTGTGTCTATCTGTCTGTCTCTCTCTTGGATATGTATGGGTAGGTGGGTCTAAAATCTTCCAGGCTGACCTAGAATTGTTATTTGTTCCATGATGACATTGTACTTCCAATGCTCCTACTTCCATCTGTCAGTTGGTAAGATTATAGGCCTGCACCATTACACCTATTTTATGTAGTTTTAGGAATTAAACCCAGTGTTTCTTGCATGCTAGACAACCACTCTACCAAATGAGCTACATCCCTAGTTCCTGAAACATAGTTTATCTACATATACTTCAGACACTGCATACGATCTCCCTCACACCATCAGATTTCTTGAAATGGGCTGGCTGTCTAGAATTTAATCCACTTCTGACCTTACCTGGAAAAAGTTAGATCCCACAAAGTAAAGAGTTTAGAGCCAGAAGAGCCCACACTCAGGATGTCCGTTGTATTTCCACACCTTCCACAGTGATCAACCAGTTATAAATCAGCTTTGGGTTTTGGTGACCTTCTCCTATTGTATAACTTTACAATAGGTCAAGTGGTTATGTTAGCAATGGTGTGGCCTGCCTCAGCTAGGGAATCACTTTACTTACACTTACAGGTCTTTGTGGCTGTACTTTCTTCATAAACACATCTTTCCTTTTCTTAATACAAAAATCTACACTTTACACACACACACACACACACACACACACACATCAAAGCTATGCTTGAAGCTCAGTAGGTTGAATGTTGGCTTATCATTGCAACAAGCTCTTGATTTGTTGTAGCATACACTGAGTGAACAGCTGTAATGCCAGCACTTGGGAGGCTGAGACACGGAATGGCAAATTACAGACCAGCATATACTACACTAAGAGAACTTGTCTCCAAGCAAAACAAAATACAACAAAACAAACCACCAACCAACCAAAACATTTAAATGTTTGTGGTCATCATTGACTACATAGGGAGTTTGAGGCTAATTTGAGATGCATGGCACCTTGTCTCATAAGTGAATATTAAGTAAGTAAGTAAGAAAGTAAGTAAGTAAATAGGTTGAAATATTAGCTGGTGCTGAAATACTGGGCTCAGTGTGCTTTTGTGTTCTCACATATTGTTCAGCAGCCTCAAAACTAATAAAGAAATGCTTCATCATTCAATATTCTGTCATACTCCATTGGTTTTACTTACCAAAATATTAAATATCAAAAGTATTTCACAAGAAAAAAGAAATATGTTTCTACTGTGTATGATGATGTAAACTTATATATAGCTAGACAGTGGTCTCTAATAGGAGTGTTCCATCCAACACTGTTATGGGGTCCACTTGGACCTAATACAACTCACACACCAAATCAATGCAGAAAACAAAAATTTGTTGTAATCTAGCTGCTACTGATAATCAGGGATGCAGAACATTTTTGGGAGCTGAATGGGACCCCAAAATAGAAACTTACAGAGCTTTTAAGCATGAAAACTACAAACATCTGTGCCAAGTTACAGTTACACTTTTCACCAATCAGGATTCAGGGAGTAGGGCCTCTCGTAAGAACATTTCTCTGTGGTACACTTACTTGTTCTCATTGGTTGGTTTACTCAAGTGTGGTAGGCCAGCTTGCCCACCATTCTTCTCTCACCTTGCCAACCGGGATGTCAGTTACCCCGGGAAGTTTGGGGAGGTCTTGGAAACTTAAACTTTATTTGATCCTTATTCAAAATGGAATTTCTATCCAGCATGGCTTCAGTTTGGTTCCTTCTTACCACACTACCACCACAATAGCTACATGTTACTGATGAACTGAAGTTCTGTTTTCATAAGTATCTATTTGAGGAATTGGGTGGCTTAAATGAGACAGATGATCAGCAACCTGAATTGTAAGGTAGAGGTGGAGGGTGTGGAGCACAGAAGATGAATTGTAAGGTAGAGGTGGAGGGTGTGGAGCACACAAACTGAATTGTAAGGTAGGGGTGGAGGGTGTGGAGCACACAAACTGAATTGTAAGGTAGGGGTGGAGGGTGTAGAGCACACAAACTGAATTGTAAGGTAGGGGTGGAGGGTGTAGAGCACACAAACTGAATTGTAAGGTAGAGGTGGAGGGTGTGGAGCACACAAACTGAATTTTAAGGTAGAGGTGGAGGGTATGGAGCACACAAACTGAATTGTAAGGTAGGGGTGGAGGGGGTGGAGCACAGAAGATGAATTGTAAGGTAAGTGTTGGGGGAGTGTAGAGCACACAAGCTTAATTATAAGGTAGGGGTTGGGGGGACTGTGGAGCACACAAGCTGAAGTGTAATGTAGGGGTGGGGTTATGTAGAGCATGCCTTTGATCTCAGCAGTGGGAAAGGAAACTGAGGCAGGATCCTTGCCAAGTTTGAGGGGATCAGGTTCTTTCCTTATGAGAATGTATATACATTTTAATTTTTAAGTGACATTTATTTGTTTACTAGCTTTCATGAAGAGGGGCATGCCCATGTCATGTGGATCCCAAAGAAGAACTTATGTGAGTTGCTTCTGTCTTTCCACTCTGTGGGTCCTGGGGATCAAACAAAGTCAGAATTCCCAGCCATCAGGAACCTGGGTAGGAAGGTCTTCTCTAAGGACACCAAGCCCATCTTCCTTTAACCACCTTTACACACATTTTCAATGTGCTGACTTACTGGGCCCTCACACCCCCTTAATGCCCTTAATGCTCCTAGTCTGTCACCTCTACAAATTCAGGTTAAGTTCAGTCCCAGTGGAGTCTTTTTCCCATGTCAGTAGTATACTAAGATGTATCTTAATTATTTTACCCAGAGTCTGGTTTTACTTTTGACACACCTCAACTTGCAGTCAATTCTATATGGTTATAGTTTTCCAAACACAAATCTAATCCTGGCATCTTCTAGATTTCAACCTTGAAATAGCTTTTCATGACTCCACCATAACAAGATAGCCGGTACTCGAATCTTGACACCACCCTCTCAGTTCAGGTGTTACTTGTGGCCACTTTTGGTTAAGAATACCAGAGTGTCAAGTTCAAGTTCACACTTGAAATTCTTTTCTTGGGGTTGGGGATTTAGCTCAGTGGTAGAGCGCTTGCCTAGCAAGCGCAAGGCCCTGGGTTCGGTCCTCAGCTCTGGGGAAAAAAAAAAAAAAAGAAATTCTTTTCTTTACAGCCCAGCAGTTTCTTTTTCAGAATTGATATGTTTATATGTGTCACAGCACCTACACCCAGTTTGCCCCTCCTTTATAATTATCAGTGATAAGGCCATGTGCAGTTGAGTGGGTGGAAATGTTGAGTCTTAGAGGACGCTCCATCCCTAATGCCACTACCACAGACCTCACTTCACCAGTCTTGGAAGTACAGTCAAACTCAAGACAATAATTCATAATTTAGGACTTGGGCTACCAAGATGAGATGTGTGGAGCTGCCCAAGGCCTGTTTCCATGGTTTTGCAGGTCCCTGGTGAGGTTACAGAGGCTGCACCTGAGGCCCATGGCCTAAAATCATATCTGCACCCATCCCGATCAGCCATGTGGCCAAGAGGTAGGCCTTGTTCCTGGTTTCTGAACCTGGAAGATGAAAAGGGGTGGATAGTTGCTTAGATTTTCCTGGCCTCTCAATGTTTTCTAGAAAAGCCAGTTTCCATACTCCTCCACCTCCAAAGGTCCATCTTGCTAAAATGCTAACCATGCAACCCTTTAGTGATCCCCTGAGGTCTGACTTTGAGATCTGGCCAACATCATCAAAGTCAGTCCCCAGGGCCACCTCAACATGGCTTTGCAAAATGTCATGCTAGGAAACATTCTTAGTGCCCACTGGCTTCTAAACACTGAGCTTACAAATAGCCACTTGCTCTTTGCCCCCATGTCACAGGCACAGCTGAGCAACTGTGCTGTGCCTGTGGTGCTGACAGCTGTAGGACAGCATCTTCAAGGAGGGCAGCCCAGCATTTTGAGCAGCATCCCTTTAATCCCAGCAGTCTGGAGGCAGACACTGGCAGAGTCCTCAGAGTTCTGGGCCACCCTGTTCCAATGGTGAGTTTCAGGCCAGCAAGAAAACATAGTGTGGTACTGTCTCAACAACAAAACCTAACAACAAACAAAACAGGGTGCATTACATTGGACAGACTGAGCGAAGGAGATCGCTCAGTGAACACAGTTGTTTGCAAGCATATGAAGCATATGACCAACTGAATTCAGTCCTAAAAGCCCACCTAAAACCTGCAAGGAGAGACTCCACAAAGTTGTCTTTTGAACGCCACAAGAGCCGTGATATTCACATGCTCCCCCACCACTCACAGAAATACAATAACAAAGTATTTTAAAAGTGAGACAAGAATTTCTTCTGTTGCTCAGGCAGGACTTGATATGAATTGGGGTGTGTGTCCCTGCACCATGGATCCAGAAATTATCCTGTGTTTCTGTTCTTAAGATCTTAAATTTTACTTAGGTGGATGGGTATTTTTCCTATATGTATTTTTGCACCATGTGCATGGAATGCTCTGAAGAAGCTGGAAGTGGGTTTCAGGTCCTCTGGAACTGCAATTACAGATGGGTTTGAGATGCCATGTAGATGGGAAGAATTAAAATTTGGTCCTCTGTAAGAACGGCCAGTGCTGTGAACATGATAGACATCTCTCCAGACCTTTATTCAGATACATAATAATGTATTTTAATTCCCAGGAGCAACTTGGGTGTTAGGCCAAAATATTTCATTGCAGGCTGGTTTGAAAACATACTTCTGTGTGCACTGGAGAGATGGCTCTGAAGTTAAATGCATTGGTTATTCTTCCAGAAGATTGGGGTTCAATTCCCAGCACCCACATGGACTTTCTGTAATTCCAGTCCCAGGGGATCCAACAAGCTTCTGGTGACTTCCAAGGATATTTCACAGACATGGAGGACAGACATACATGCAGGCAAAGCACATATACATGTATAATAAAGTTGTAAAAAACAGGTACTTCTACCACTCACTACTTTCTGTTCCCAGATGTCAAAGGAAAAGTCTAGGAGCACAGAAAGACTGGAGAAAGGATCATGTATCACTTCATCTGCCAGGCAAGCGATGGCCCTCAGTGGCTTACCTGCAGAGCTGTCAAGAAATGGTGGCCTATCCTCAGTTTTAACAGTCCAGAATACGGGAAATTCTAGACAGTGCAGAATGATGATAATGCTTAGTGGTGAATCTCAGGACTGCAGAGTAGGGTCTCTCAGATGAAAGGCATGCAAGCAAGCCTTCTGGTGCCTGCTCCACATCTATGCAACAGCACAGGAGGAGGTTGGCCATGGATGGTTGTCATCTACCCAGCAGCTGTACGTACATCCAGGTAGTATATGTAAGTGTCACAGGACAGCAGTTCCAGGACCTTAGCCCCTGGGGGAGTCACTGCCCAGATGTGTGGTGAACTCTTGAGGTCCCAGATCCTCAGAGGTGAGAAGGGTCCACAATAAA
The DNA here is from genome assembly GCF_949786415.1 of Peromyscus eremicus. Classification (NCBI taxonomy): domain Eukaryota; kingdom Metazoa; phylum Chordata; class Mammalia; order Rodentia; family Cricetidae; genus Peromyscus; species Peromyscus eremicus. Next base: position 9,099,799 of record NW_026734286.1, on the reverse strand, counting down.
CTATTCCCATCACAAAGGAGCTCGATAATGAGCTGATGGCCATAAAACAGACTCAGTCTTCAGTCTGGATACTGTGTAAGCACTGTCTGAGCAGGCCTATGACAATGTCCATACCACAGAGACAGACTTTGGTGCATCATGCTTAAGGGATTGATTTGACAGATCCTGTATTTATGATTCTTACCCATTTTATTACAAAGTTTTCTGTCTCTCTTTCTTTTTCTTTTCTTTGCCAACATGGAATAGAGTTAGTTGTTTAACACAAAAGAAAGTGGGCAGGACATAAGGGAGCTGTGAAGAGATAACTTGGTAGGAAGTTAACTGTGAATGCTTTGCTTCCTACTGCCATCCTGGTAGTGTAGTGAAGGAGCTCTATTTTGTTCAAAGGTTGAACTACCACATAGCTAAGCTGTTTTGCTGCTTTTTTTCTCATTGTTTTCAGGGTTTTGTTTGTTTGTTTGTTTGTTTAGTTCTGACTTTGGGCAATGAGACATGTATGAACACATATGCCACAGCACACGCGTGAAGGACAGAGGACAAGTTGGAGGAATGGGTTCTCTCCTAGGATGACCACAAGTCCTCAGCCTTGGTTGCAGGTGTCTTTAGTCACTTAAACAACTGGCTGGTTCCTGTCATAGCACTCACTTCTAATCCACCTATTTCAATATATTCATTGTAGGTGCTCTATTTTTATTTTTGGGGTAGAGAATACTGGGTACTCAGTCTAAAGCCCTTCCCATGTTTGGCAAGGATCTGTCCACTTAGCCTTAAACAGAACACTATTTTGAGGGAGGGTCTGGTTAAGTTGCCCAAGTTTTTTGTTAATTCAGTCTGTAGCCATACCAGGCCTTAAACTTATGATGCACCTGCCTCAACCTTCCATGTGCTGGGATTCCAGGACTGCACTACCACATTCAGCTGGAAATTCATTTTGGAGATTAGCAATTTGACTGCCTTCTTTTTAAAAGTAACAGAGCTAAATTCATATCAGTTATGGCATGTGCCTTTAATCCTAGCACTTGGGAGGCAGAGGCAGGCAGGTCTCTGTGAGTTGAAAGTCAGCCTGGTCTACAGAGCAAGTTCCAGGACAGCCAGGACTGTTACACAGAGAAAAACCAATAAATAAATAAATATATAAATAAATAAAATAAACCTTTGGTGTTGTTAATATTTTCTTATTCCCTATTGTGTCTATTTCATCTCCAATCTCTACTATTCTTTCTTTCTATGCCCTACCTTTCCATGCATTAATTTTATTTTTATTTATTTATTTATTTTTTACATTTTCACATGTGGTTTTTTTGGTTTAGGTTGTAGGTGGGCCTTTTGGGAGCCAGGTTTGTGGAAACTTTCTCAGAGGCCCTGACGAAAGTGCTAAGAACATTACTTTTGTGTCCTGCCCAAGAGCTGACTTGACAAGGTCTGGTCAGGTGCTTGAGCCAGCCTCTTGGACTCAGGGGAACCAGCCTCTTCAGGCCGAGATGCTGTGGTTTTCAGTCTCATGGCCACTGTGAGCTCAGTTTGAGGTATCCTGTGTTCTTGCCGTCATTGCTAAGTTATCTTTCTGTTGACTGTCCCATTCTCTACCTGCAAATACTGTATCAGCCCTGTACGTCTTAATGAACTTGCTTACAAGAGCCATCACAGCTTATGCAAGACATACTGATTGCTTCTATCTTTAACATCTTATCCCAGGGGGTCACCCTGGTCACCTCCCACTCCTTTGGGGATCCTAAGTGTTGGTGTTTGGTGTCACAGACCAAGCTGATTTAATTTTATTTGTTTGTTTGTTTGTTTATTTATTTATTTATTTATTGGTTCTTTGAGACAGGGTTTCTTTGTGTAGCCCTGGCTGCCCTGGAACTAGCTCTCTAGACCAGGTTTAAACTTTTGATGTCCTCCCTCCACCTCTCAAATGCTGGCATGATAGGCCAGTGCCACCACAGAAGGCTGGAAAGTGTTACAGTCTTGATTACCAGTGTGCAGTTGAGAGAAGTGTGTGCCTTATTGATAATGCTTGCTCCTGCCTGGTGAATATCAGTCAGATGGTTTATATTTGACCTGGGTGGACTGGTCTCCCTTTCAGCTGTGAGGCAGGGCGATCACACTACTGTACATTGTTTAATGATCTCCGTATGCTAGATACCCTGTTCCCAGGAGGAGGTGCCTACTAAGTGCCGATATAGCGCAGGGACGACTTTGCAGTCCAGGTACGAGTTCTGCTGCAATGCCAGTCCCTACTGGTCTGGGACAGTTCTGTGCCTGGAGTGGAAGCCTGGGCTGGGAACCACAGCACTCATCTCTAAGGGAGCTGCCCATGTCACTCAGGCATCACTAGCCAATCAGCGACTCCAGATAGACTGCCAGTCAGAATGGGGGTGGAACTTCTGGTCTGTCATGCTGCAGGTTCTTGGGCTCTGTGCCTTAGGGATACTCGTGTATTTCCATGTGCTGCGCTGTGACCCACTACAGGGAGCTGTGAGGAGAGTGGGGCCAGGTCGGAGTCTGCGTCATGGTGAGTGAGGAGCCAGAGTTCCCACGGGGAGGGGTTAGGGGAGCAGGGAGGAGTCCTGGGAGCAGGACAGTAGGAACCGGCTGGACCCTCAATGTCGCCAGAGATCTTAGGTTCCCTGAGATAGCTGCAACTCCAAGGGGAAACAGGACTTCTGAATGGCATTTCTCTGCTGACTACGCCCGTGCAGAGCATGGGGAGTGGAGCCCTTGTGTGGAAACATCCTTGTTGCTGATGGCATCATGCAAGGCTAGTATGTGCCCTTTTCATCTTTACTGTGGAAGGTGTTACTGTAACAGTGTTGTTACTGTCACTCCCGCGGCTTTGAAGGAACCAGCAGACTTGAATGACATTACTCCACGGGCAGAGCCGGGGGAGTTGGAGCCCAGTTGTGGAAATATCCTTGTTGTTGACATCATGTTTCAAAGCACGTGCTTGCAGTCTATTTATGTCATTGTGGAAGGCAGATTTGCCACCTTGCAGAGCCCCAGTTTCTCAAGTGTTTCTAGAAATTCTGTACTTGGCAATGAACTTTCAGGTGTAGGATCTCTCTGCATTTAATTCTGTGCACGTGTAAAGTCTGTGTCATTAACACATTTGCGTGCAGCCGCCACAGTGGTCCAGGCACCTATGTCAGTAAGGCTAGACTTACTGGTTTTTCTGGTCTTGTATCTTATTAATAGTGTTTTTGTTTCTAAGTTTGCTTGCATGTTCTGTTGATCTCTGTTCCTTCCCAGACAGCACCGTCTTTTTGTTGTTATTGTTATTTGTTTATTGAGACAGTGTTTCTCCGTGTAGCTCTTGCTAAAAACCTGGAACTTGCTTTTGTAGACCAGGCTGACCTTGAACTCACAGAGATCCACCTGCCCCTGCCTCCTGAGTACTGGGATTAAAGGCATGTGCTTTATATTCAAGGTTACCCCAGCTTTCTGCTAAAGCAAGCCCATCCTCCATTAGGCACAAGTCCCAGTGGGATCCCCACTTTTCAAAGGTTAATTGTGCATGATTGCACCTTTTCCTTTAAAAAGTATCTTTAAAAAGATACTTTGATTATTTATTTATTTTCTACTTTACATAGCATTGGTGTTTTGCCTGCATGCATATCTGTGTGAGGGTATCGAGTCCCCTAGAACTGGAGTTACAGACATGTAGGTGCTGGGAATTGAACCCAGGTCCTCTGGAAGAGCAGCCAGTGCTCTTAATTGCTGAGTCATTAAAAAGATACTTTAATTAGGCTAGCATGAGATGGTACTGCTGTTCTAGGGAGGTAGGTCCCACATAGCTAAGGAACAGATGAAAGATTTCATGGCCTCAAGCAGAGACAGTTGAGTCCTTCCATGTGTCTTACCACACAGATTGTACTGTGGAAGCCACTTGTCATGTAGGTCTTTCACCTTCTCAGTCCCCAGACACAAGATGTTGCTTGGCCCCTTTTTATCCCAGTTGAGTCTGATCTGGGCTATGATCAGACAGATTTCTAATTCTCTGTGTTGGCTGTAATGGATGACCTTAAGATTTCAACTTGTTAAAATAGTAAGATCAAATTTCAAACCTTCGAAGCCTTGTATGGCACTTCTGCCCATTTAGAAATGCACCTTTGGATGGCATCATCTACAGCAGTCACACTTCAGCACACCAAACCTGATCCAAGGTTTCCCAGGTTCTCTGAGGGAACTGGGTAGAGAGAGAAACAAGGGATAATGCCATGCACTCAGAGAAAAGATATGGACTTAAACCTAAGTTTGGAGGCCTTGAATTCTTTAATGTATTTTGTACTGCATAGAAATCTCTTAAGACATACTCCTGGAACAGCATGTTTTGGGGCAAACTGCACATTATTTAAATCATCATAATTACAGATCATAATGCACTTTAGGTGTTGTTTTTCAATAGCTATAACATTTTTATTTACAAAGACAATTGAACAATTAATTAAACAAAGTTCCTAGTACTTTTATAACATATGGTATTGAGTAAAAACATTTTCTTCTATGAAGAGGGACCAAACAAAATTTACATAAGTATCTAGATTCACTCATTTTCCCATAGGCAGTACAAATTCTGCAGGGTCTCATAGGAATTTTTTTTCTTTCCACTCGCTGAGTACATGAAGTTCTTTCCACATGCTGCTTCCTATCACCTGACAGCCTTTTCAGTGGATTGTTCTGAAGTGCTCTCCTTCCAACCCCAGGGGAAGGGCTGGACAGGTTGGCCTTTGGTTCCAGAGAGCCTTCATTATTGTTATCTATTATCCAGTCTCTCACCACCGAGAGCAGAGACTGTTTGTACTTCAGTTTTGCTTGTGGATTGAGGACGTTGTACACGCTAAGGGAATAAACCACAGTTTATAAGATACAGCACTACTTTTTTTGTCCATTTCATGGTTTTTCTTAGAGTGGAACAACACGAAAGGAATTGAGCTGCAGTGTCAGTGCCTTCCATGTGGACACTGGATTCCTTGATGCAGATGGGTTTACAATATTCTCTCCCGTTTTCTATTTTTTTTCCTGTTGTTGAGACAGAAGTGTCATGGATTGTTGATATCATTCAGACAACCCCCTTGTCTTTCCATGCTAGGAGAAGAATGTCAGTTTTCTTCCTTTTTGATGCTTTCATTTTTAAATTTCTTGGTACACCTCTACTTTCCCTAACAGTCCCACAGACTCTAGCTTTGTTCTGTAGCAGCAGTTCATCAGCAGATGTAGCGTTGCAATAATTATCTTGGTAAATATGATGCCATCTGCCAAGACTGGGTCCAAGGACTGAAAGAACAGTTTCTTGCAGTTTCTTTCCTTCAACAGTGTATATTGCAGATATAGCCGGTGTCACTCTCATACACCATCTGAACAAGTAAACTGTATTCTGTTATTTTCACTGGGTTGTACATGTGAAATTTTAAATGTCCTCTCCATGGTATCATTCCCTCGTCCAAAGAAAACTGCTGCTTTGGTTTGTATATTATGTGAAATTTAGGCAGGAAATAATCCACCAGAGGTTGGATCTTGAAAATATCTCCGAGTGACTGTCCATTTTGGCATGATCGTTGAAATGTCAGGATGTCCATATTTACTCAAATCTATGGCAATTCTTGGTCTGTGGAAATATAGAGGTACATATCAAAGGATCTGTTCACCAGTAGTTTTCAAGCTGTCTTTTCCTGTTTGACTCTTAAGAATAATTAGGCCAAGAAATTTCTTGATGTCCTTCTGTGTAACTGGAGACCACTTTAGTGTTTTAGATGGTGTTTTGCATTTCATTACAATTTGATCATGATAGTTGGGCAACTTTTTGCACATCTCAAAAGATTCATCACCAAAAAAAGATTAGTAATGGAAGGTACAGAGTCACATTGAGTCAGAAATGTAGTGACCTAAGCATAACCTACAAACATCTGTAAGCGTGGTGGTGTGTCAATTTCAAACCAACAGTTAGCAGTAGCTTCGTCAGAGTTGGAATCACTTGAAAACACCACCACCTTGTTCTTCCTTACAGGGCTAATAATTTCACTGTTTGTAGAATCATCTCCGGAATCATCAAAACAGTCATCCACATCTTTGATCTCACTAGGAATATCGGATAAATTATCATTAAATATTTCCAGAAGTGTATCAGTTTCGTTGGTTTCCCTCCTTACTCTGAGCAAGGGCATTTCCAAAAGTGCCAGGAACTTGAAGACGAAGACTGTTTGAATGACCAAAATACAGTGTAACTACAATGCTCAATGGGTTCCTGCAATTATATAATTTTTCATACATTAACCTGCAGTTTCCACCCATGAGATCGCTCCTTTCCATGTGGACAAACAGTGTGTTTACATCTAAGATCCATAACAGATAGCACTTGAAACATGAGAAAATTCATGGGGGTCCTTAACAGATGACACGCAAAACAGGAGAGGAAATTTGTGAGGTCCCCTAACAGATAGCATGTGTGGTACGAAATGTGTTAATCTCTTCTTAGATGGGGTAGGGAAGGTTATATTAAGGAAGCCTGTAACCCAGCCAGAGACGTTGGCTCCTCCTAATATTTGGAAATATTTTTTCCTTCCCTCTGTCTTTGTCTCCTCTCTCCCTCTCTTCCTGTCTCTTTCTCTCACCTCTCTTCCTGTCTCTGTTTACTTTAATAACTTTCACTCTTTTCCTTTAGAGCTCTTTCTTCTTAGATTGTATCCTGTCATTGTGTATATTTGCTCAACACCCTCAGGTTTCTATCATTGAATGCTTAGTCCCCAATTAATGGAAGTAATTGTGTAAAATTAAGTTGTATGCCCTTATGGGGGTAGGAGTGTCTTGTTTGTTAAGATGTGTATGTGGGCTTTGAGGTTTCAAAAGACCAGGGAAAGAGAAGTGTTTCTTTCTCCTGCCTTCCTGTGTATCCGGATATAACACTCAGCCCCGTGCCTACCCACTGAAGCTTCCTTTCAAGATGATAATGGATGAATGCTCTGTCACTATAATCAATCCCCAAATTAAAATCCTTCCATTATAAGAGTTGCCTTAGTCATAGTACTTATTCACAGCAATAGAACAGTCAGTAAGACAGGTTGTTTGTGTAATATTTTGGCATATTACCTCTCTGTATTCTGTTCATGTCCTGTGAAATCAAGTAAGGCTAAATGAAAGAGTAAAGAACTGATTTCTTGAGAAACATTCCATCTGTGGTATGTTATTTATAGAATGTCTTTATTTCTTTATTTTATTTTTACCCTTTATTCATTCATTATAGGGATGTTCAGGTTTCAAGAGTTTGTAAGCTTTCTGATGCTTCTGCTGTGGTTGATATCTAGCTCTAATCTGTGGTGATCTGATAAGATGCAAGGAATTATTTTAGTGTTCTTACATCTGTTCAGACTTGCTTTGTGTCTATGTATATGGTCAATTTTGGAGAAAGTTCCATCAGGTGCTTGTGGGGCATTCACTAGAGAAGACTGCTAGGACATGGATTTATGCCAATAGAAAAGTCTTTATTTGCCATCCTGCTACACTGAGTGTTCTGGATCCCAATGTAGGCCTGAGCCTTTTTCAGTTTGTGCTTTTAGGCAGAAAAACCATGTTCTGGGTTGACATATTTCAGTTAACAAGAATGTTTAGCCAGATACAGAACTACAGACTAAAAAGTAAGTTTAGTACATTTATAGACTTCCCATAAATATGAATCTTAATGGATTAGGCCTTTGTTTTTATTTTTGGCAGATGGTGTTGTCTACCTCCTGAGTTTTACAGCCTGAATGCCACTTCCATTATGGAGTCAGTTGTGATGAGGTCTGAGGGTCTGGGGCCTGTTACATTCCCCACTGGACCTAGTGAATGAATCAAATCATGAAGTCATCCTGTTTTATTTTAAGATTCAAGGACTCTGCCATTAGTCCAATCAGAACAATAATGGAGTAGTTATCTAGGGGAACCAAGAGAACAGACTGGTATCAATTATTTTTCCAACCACAGCAATATTTTTTTTAATTACTCTTGATCAATTAGTATAGACACAACAGATTTTTTGCAAAGCCATAGTTTCCTTTATATCATGAGAAGTAAGTCTAAGACTTTTCAATTTTGTAGGATCTTTTTTGTAAGGGACTCTAACTGTTGTTTTAATTCAGAAATGCAAACTTTTAATACTATCAGGTCCTGGTCAACCTGTCTACTTAATTTGGAAAGCGTCAGAAGAGGGACATTTAGTGAAACCATTGGTACATGCCCACCAAATAGTCTCAGTGGCTCAGTAATATTGTTGTTATCCTGATGAATTAACCCATAAAGGAGAACATTAATTTGGGTTACTGTCAGTCACCGTAAGTATTGTCAGTCAAAGGCTGACAGTCTGGTTAGTTCCTATCCCTATGTAGTATGATGGGGGCCAGGTGTCTTAAGAACAACCAGCAATCCTGGCCAATTTCTGGCTGGGAATGATTAACTCCACCCCCATGGTCCCTTCCTGTGGCATAGAATCTGATTTTTCAGTTTCCTAAAGGCCAGAATCTTTTTAAAGAACTTTGCCAGGAATCTTCAGTTCACAAACCCATTTTTTTTTTTTAATGGAAACTCTCTTGTTTCTGGCAACCATGGAGCCTAGCCACGTGGGCATGCCTAGAATTGTAAACTCTGTATTTCTATTTCAAAAGATAAACCCCCATCTTCCTTTTCTCTAATATAGCCAGACATTTAAAATGGGCTTCAGTGAGCAAAGGTCAAAATGAATATGGGTTGCAGGTTTGTACTTACTTTTGTGTATCTGTCTTCTTAGTTCCCAAGTTCAGGCCTTCAGGCTGTGGTGGTTGGACCCTGACGCTGCACTCATACCAAATGAAATGTAAGAATCAGGAGGAGGTAGAGGGACAGGGATTTGAAAGTCTTGGGTACCCAATGAAACCTAACTTTAATGGGTCTGTAGTCCAGAGACAGTCCATTTGGCAGCATCTTTGGCTTCTACTTTCTGGACCTCAGTGTGGTAGGTAAATGGTGTAATGTGAGCTATCTTCACAGCCATGGGAATGAAGATAATTACCTTTTTGGGTCCTTTCTAGGTTAGTTCCACTTTTCCTTTGGCTACTCACTTGACCCCAACAGTATCATTGAACTGGAACAAGGGCAAACTTGCGGTGGACTCAGAGGTCAGCTGGGTCTCTAAGATAATCCAATGAACAGCCATTATGGAGGACTGGATGCCTGTAGTGACTTGAGAAACTAATGGTTAGAGTTCTGCAGACTGTTTTCTAGGCCTTGGAAACAGTTGGGGAGGTTTTACAAACATCATCTCTGAGGGGGGCTAAATCCCTCCCTGTATGGATTGCTGCTGGCAGAAACAAAGAACAGGAAGAAGGCCGTCCATTCTTTGGTAGAGTCTAATGAGAGTTTTGTTAAAGTGTTTTTTTGTTTTTGTTTTTTTAAATGTCTTTTTTATTCTTTTTACCTGGCCAGAACTCTGAGGTCTGTATTCACAATGGAGTTTTCATTCTATATCTAAAGCTTTAGCTCTTAGTTGAGAAATTTGATGATGAAAGCCAGGCCATTGTTAGACCTCCTTGCTAGGGGTAGGCCAAATCAGGGGACCCCTTCCTGAAGGAGCTCTTTTAGGTATTGTCTGAGTAGTTTTAGTCTGGGTTGGGAACACTTTTACTGATTCAGAGATGGTATCTATAAAAACTAGCAAGTACTTTTAACTTCCCCAAGCAGAGTGGATCTTGGTGAAGTCAGTTTTCCCAGAGATCTTGGGGTCTTGTTCTGTCATTTGGATGCTTTCCTGGGTAGGGGCTCTCTGTTTTAGATTCACTTGAGCATAAACCTGTCATCTGCCTGAGACATCCCTTGCTAGGCTGTAGCATGAATCTTAAATAGTCTTATTAATAAGATCAAACCTGAGGCCAGTTATTGGGGTGGATGCTGGAAGATCAGAGAAGCCTAACAAACCATAGCCATCTCACCTTGCCAATTCCTCAGCTGATCCTGTTTCCTCAGACTGGAAGCCTCTCAGCTGAGCTGTGCTGCTCAAAGCCTAAAAGCTTAAACAGCCAAATGATTCTAGTTTCTGGACTTCACGCCTTATATACCTTTCTGCTTTCTGTCATCACTTCCTGGGATTAAAGGCTCGCTTTCTGGGATTAAAGGCGTGAGTCACCATGCTTGGCTATTTCCAGTGTAGCCTTGAACTCACAGAGATCCATGCCTCCAGAAGGCTAGGATTAAAGGTGTGAGTGCCACCATTTTCTAGCCTCTGTATCTAGTGGCTGTTCCGTTCTCTGACCCCAGATAAGTTTATTAGGGTGCACAATATTTTGGGTAACATAATACCACCACACTAGGCTATCCAAATATACCCTGGTCTGAGTACCTCAGGAAGTTTTGTAGGCCCCAGATAAGTATCCTGGTGAAGAGTAATTACCAACAGCTCAATCAGTTGTTTTGGGGAGAATGGTCCTTCCCTCTGGTGTCCATCATTCTGTGGTTTTGAGCTGCCCATTTTTTTTTTTTTAACCATGGAGTCTCAGGCAGTAAAGGGTCATGGTATGTCATCAGAATATCAACAGGCCTCACTGGTTTGGTGGGCAGCCAGGTCAGAAGCCTAGCAGTGGGTGATAGCAATTTGTAGGAGAAGCCAAGTAGTCTATAGGAAGGCCAAGATTTTTTAATATACTTTTTCCCAGCAGTGAAAAGCCCTCTTTCTCTGTAGATCCTACTGTTGACATGCCCGGCAGTAAAAGCATAGTGACTGTGTATATGGTAGAGGACTTTCCTTTTTTCTACCTGAGAGCCTGGGTCAGATCAATCAGTTCTGCTCTCTGGTCTAAGGTACCTGTTGTGAGTCCTTATCGTTTCAGTTACTGGAGCTGTTGCAGCTCCCACATACCTGGTTTCATTTTTCATCACCTGAGGAGGAGCCCCTGTGTCAACACGCAAGAGTATAGACAAATTGATGATGGTGGGTGACTCAAATTAGAGTTTTGGGTGGGCCAGGAGTAGGGCCTGGTACTGGATCACACAGGTATTACACAGCCAGTGTATTGGTGCTCCTCATAGGAGGCATCATCCATGTTGTGTGCTGTGTGTATAAGATCTTGACTGAGAGTCAACTTGTTTTTGTTTCCATTCATTACACTAGCATTAGCTACCATTGCTCTTAGAAAGGTGGGCCAACCTGTGGATACAAGGTTCAGTCCTTTGTGCATGTATGTCACAGGGCATTTCCATGGCCCCAAAGTTTGGGTTAAAACCCCTTTTGTCTTGTTTTATGGAGAAGCAGATGAAAAGGTTTGGAGACATCTGGAAATTCTATGGCTGGAGTAAGGCAAAACTTTTTAAAGCCTTAAATTCCTTTTGTTTACTCTCAGTCCAGATTAGACTCAGTGCCTCCCTTGGTGCTGGTATATAGAGGCTTTGCAATTTCTACCAACTGGTATCCAGAGGTAGCAATATCCAGCTACTCCTAGGAACTCTTGAACCTGTTTCTTAGTCTTTGGAATTGGTGTCTGAAGGATGGAAGCAATCCTCTGATGCAGGCTCCTTTTGCCTTCCTTTAGCTGTTAGTGAATTAGGTAGGTTTCTACAAAGTTGGGCTTTCTTAGCCAACATTTTGTAGTCCGAGGTCTGTAACTCTTGCAGCAGTCCCTCGGTGGCCCTTTTATAATCTGCTTTCCCAGGAAAGCTCTAAAGGAAGGTCAGGAACTCTGCATTTAGTGTCTTTAACTCCTAGGGCAACCTTGTCCAGGGATATTGCCCACTGTAACCTCTCCCTGAGTCTGTCCATTTAAAAGCGAAGAAGGGGTGACTCATCTCTGTACCAGTGTGAGACCGAAGAATTCATCTTTGATGTCCAAGACAGTGTATACCTGTTTCTCTGGAAGAACCAGACTCCTGGGAATTAGAGGTCCCAGGTTTCTTTATATGCAGGAGAAGCATATTCCAGTATGACTGGCAGAGCACCAGGATGTTGTCTCTTCAATCTAGGCAATATGGATTTCAATTTTCCCTTTTGTTTCCACGGTCATGGGTAATGTTTATCTTTTGATTGTAGACGGAACTTTCAGCTAGGAGATATTCTTCTGATAGAGGGGAAGATACCAAACTTTTGCTTTGTGTCTGTAAGTCCAACTGTGTCTCATTATCAAAGAATGTGATGGTGGCTTTCAGTTCATGCAAAAGTTCCTGTCCTGATAGCTTTTTTGTTGTTAAACCAGGTTTTGCACTACCTACAGCAACTTGGACCTGCTTATACCTCTAGATTTCTTTATGCTTTTATAACATTTTTCAAATACCCTGACTGGCTGAGTGACAAAGGAAATCTTTTTAGCAGCTGTCTTTAATCTTTCTAAAAAGTACACTGTGAAATTGCTTAAAGTCTCCTTGGTCAGTGTTGGGCAGAAGGGAATATCTGTTCTTTCCAGGCTGCATTGCCTGGCAGCAATTCCCTTGCCCAGCCCAGGAGCAGCATTTTTACTTTTTTCGGAGAGATTGATTGGTTTTACAGATCATTGGTGAAAAGGAGATATAAATTATGAAAGAGGCAGTAGTGGAACTTTCTCTTTTCATTTTGGTTCAGCCCAGGAGTTTTCTCTTTCCCCTGGAACTACTTAGAGCAGCACAAAGTGGAGGGAATGCTCACCTAGGGAAACTATTTCCCCCCCACCCTGTGTGCATTTCAATTACATGTAGGGGGCTTGGGGCTTGCAGTAGAGGCCCAACCCCTCCCCATCTGGACCTAGGGACCAACATTGAATGTGAGCAGGAGTCAAACAACAAAACGAGCAAGTGCTTCTAGAGTGGGACAGGTGGAGAGGTTCATTTTCTTTTATGGGTGCCTTGGCAGAGCCAAAAGGATTTGAGTCCCCAGCAGGAAAGAGTGTACTTCTTCAACCTGCTGGAAGAGAGTTTCACACCAGAGAAAGCTCCTGGTCAATACAGTGAAACAAAACTTATGGAAACACATAGAAAGACATGTAGAGACACACACACAGAGACAGACATTCATTGAAAACAACCAGGGTGGCCCTCACCTATTCATACACCTGAACAGACAAAGGGATCCAGTGATATGTCCCATTGTTTCTGGGGTGGATCAGCATGCATATCTGGCCTCTTCTTTGTGTCTAAACAGAAGGCACCTCAGTAAGACTTAACTTTCAAAGGTGACAGAACAGGGGAGTTTCTAATTTGTTTCCTTTTGTGGTAGATGTGGCAGACCCCTCTGAAGCATTAGGCAGTACTTGATCAAAGGGAGCCCTGGTGTGGTTTAAATAGAAATGTCCCCCATAGACTCATGCTTGACTCATAAGGAGTGGCACTATTAGGAGGCTGGCCTTGTTGGAGTAGATGTGGCCTTGTTGGAGGAAGTGAATGACTGTGGAGGTGGGCTTTGAGATCTGTGTGTCTCTGTCTTCTGCACCTGCTTCTCCAGCCCTCTGTCTGCCTGCATGTCACCATGCTTCTTACCATGACAATAATGGACTAAACCTCTGAATTGTAAGCCAGCCTCATTCAAATGTTTACCTTTATAAGAATTGCTGTGGTCATGATGTCTCTTCACAACAGTACAATCCCAGCTTGTGCACCTGAGTACCTAGATTATCTCAGGTTGCACACTCCTAGTAGTCCCCTGACCATTGCACTCCCCCCCTCTGCAAGAGGCTCAGAGACCTCTCAGTCTTCTGAGGGTCTTGTTTCTGGGAACTCAGTGGGATCTCCAAATGTTGTGAGTATTCACCAGGGAAGACTGCTTGGCCATGGGTTTAAGCCAATAGAATGTCTTTATTAGCTGGCCTGTACTACACTGAGTGTTTAGGATATCAGTGTAGCCCCATGCCTCTTTCAGGATGAACTTTTAAGCACAAAAAATATCATGTTTGGGGTTTACATGCTTAAATTAACATGAACAGTTAGCCAGAAGTAGAACTACAGGAGCTCCCTGGGCTAAGACTAGCCTTGTAGTCTCGATTGTCTTGCTTCTACCTCCCATTTGGTGAGATCAGGGCTGTCAGGTCTCCATGCCCAGCTGTAAAGGGCTTTTTCAATAAAGGCTTGATTTTAGTGAGACCTATTCTGCAGACTATACTCTTTAGCCTAATTCTCAGTATTTTATTTTTAGAATCATACATAATTATATAGGGATGTGATGGATGTAACTTGAGAATCAAGGACTGTTTTGAACCTATGAACTCTTGCTTGTGGACAGTAAATTCTGGTTTTCTTTAGATACAAGCCATTGCTGGGGTATTCTAAATGTCTTCTTATTCCAAGATAACCATGCGTATGTCTTCTGCTGGTAATAACATTCAGAAACCAAAGCCACGCTGTACTTAGTTTCTAGGGGCTGGAAAGATGGCTCAGTGGTAAGTGTGCATATGGGCCTTGCAGAAGACAGAGTGCAATTCCAACACCCAATTTGCCATTTCTTTTGACTATGAATGAAATATTCCAGGTTTGTGTCATTTCATAACTCTAGTAACTTGTATCCCAAACGCTTTACTCTTCTTTGTCCTGGAATATTCTTGTGCCATTATTTTTGTGTTCTTCCTTCCTATGTCCCCAATAATGCCCTTAAACTTCTGATCCTTCTACCTCCACCACTCAAGTGTTGTGATTACAGCCATCCCAATCCTTGCCCCCTTTATGTAACAGAAATTGAACTCAGGGCTTCATGCATGCTAGACAGGTATGCTATCAATTAAGCTAAATCCTCACCCTTTTTATTCTTTTTCATTTTAATTGGATTTTTAATTATAATTTTGTTACATATGAATAGTTTGCCCACTTACATGCCTGTGTACAATGTATATGCCTGGTGCCAGTGGAGATCAGAAGAAAGTCAGATCCCCTAGAACTGGAATTACAGGTGGTTGTGAGTAACCACATGGGTGATGGGAACCAAAACTAGGTACTTTGAGTATCAAGTGCTGATAACCACTGCTCATCTCTTTGGCCCCATGTGGTTTGATTCTAATCCTGCACAGGGGGTTGTGAGTGACTATCAGTTCTCTGCCTAGCATTTACTGAAGTCAGCATTGGATTCTTGTGAACTGATGATAGGAATAGTTGTGTGCCTCCAGTGAGTGCTGGGAATTGATCTAGAACCTCTTTAAAAGCAAAAGATGATCTTATCTGTTGGTTCATCTTTATATATTCCATCATTTTTGTTATTGTAGTTTGTTGTTTTATTGCTTTAGTAGTATTTTTGAGAATGCTTTCATCAGTCAGTTATTTACTTACTTATTTATTTATTCATTCATTCATTCATTCATTCATTCATTTATTTGGTTTTTTTAGAGACAGAGTTTCTCAGTGTAGTTTTGGTGCCTGTCCTGAATCTTGCTCTGTAGACCAGACTGGCCTTGAACTCACAGATATCCACCTGGCTTTGCCTCCTGAGTGCTAGGATTAAAGGCATGTACCACCACTACCCAGCAGTCAGTAATTTATTAAAAATTCCTTCCTTCCTAGGAATTACTAGCCTTATAATTTACAAGGGGTCAATCCAGTTTGTAATACACGAGTACAGAATTGGAGTGACTGTTTAATACAATGGAGAAATTTTGAGGGAGCCCTTAAGTGCTTTCTTTTTTGTTGTTGTTGTTTCAGACAGAGTCTCACATTAGTCTAACTTTAGCTGTCCTGGTAATCTCTACATAGACCAGGCTAGCCTGGAATAATAGTTTCAACTGTCTCTGCCTCCTGGCATTTGGGGTTAAAGGTGTGCACCACC
Organism: Peromyscus eremicus; assembly: GCF_949786415.1. NCBI lineage: Eukaryota > Metazoa > Chordata > Mammalia > Rodentia > Cricetidae > Peromyscus > Peromyscus eremicus. The sequence continues at coordinate 9,084,099 of NW_026734286.1, read as the reverse complement.
ACACCCATATTGTCTACCCTTTTTTGAAGTTAACAATTTGGATAAAATTTTGCTGATATATTCTAAATAGTGTTAAACTGTTTGCATGTTTCTCTGTATATATTACTAGGCATTTCTTCTGCAATGCCATATTCTATTCAGTGGGCATAGAAATGGAAGGCATCATTCTCCTTTTCTGTTTCCTTATACAATGAGTTGGTGACTGCATTTGAAATTCTATGACCCATGTTGTAGAATATATGGAGCACAAAGCATTATGTAAATATATTCTCAATGAAGTGTACATTTGCAGTGCAGACAGTCTCAACATTTCTATTATGTACATATATGGGATACTTTAGGAAGTGGTGACCTATGAGGATGTACATGTGAACTTCACTCATGAAGAGTGGGCTTTGCTGGATCCTTCCCAGAAGAGTCTCTACAAAAATGTGATGCTGGAAACCTACTGGAACCTCTCTGCTATAGGTAAGAATGTGAGCTTTCTGTCACTTTTTAACTTAAGGAGATAAGACTTTCTTGGAAAGTTGTGGTTGTGATTTTTGCATGTGAAAGAGGTAGAATTTGGTGAATAAATCAGGCATTGTTCAAAGGATCAAGAAAGATAGTAATTTCACTTGTGCCTAATTTCCAGTAATATATCGCATACATTTTCTGGTACTGTATTTTAGGGTACAAATGAGAAGACCACAACATTGAAGAACATTGTCAAAATTTTAGAAGACATGGAAGGTAATTTTCGTGTGCAAGCTGATACATATGTACCTCTGAAGAAATGTTAATGTATCCTGAAGTTTTAATGAAAATCAACAATGCAGATAAGCTCAGCTTTGTGATGATTATTAAATTCTCACAACACTTGTGCTCCAGTGTCAGGTAGCTGATCATTGTTTGCAAAGCATTCCTTTAAGGACAAGACAAGGAAACAATGCCACAACAGATGTCACAATTTTAATCATAGCCATATCAGGGGCATGTTGTAGAACAGTCTATCTACTTACTTTCATACCATTCAATTATCATAAAAGGTATTCACATTGATAAGTGGATTAGTGAATGTCCAAGACCTTTTATAAACAAATCTTCCATATCAAAACTAGTATTCCTCATATACTTTTAATGAGTAACTTACCATAGTTTAGTGAGAAGAGCAGTTTCTGAGAGACAAGAAATTTATCATTGTGTAGAAACCTGAATCTCTATACCACATCTGTATGAGACATAAAACATTAGACTATGTGAATGCAATGTGAAAACCTTTTCTTGATTATTTACCCTTTAATTAGGTATATCATCTGTCCCTATATATTCAAGCCATGTGAGCATAAGGGACATGGAAATAAACATTGTTCTTCTGTCTCTCTAAGAACAATTAAAAGATATGTAGTAGTCCCCACTATGAGCAGAAATGATGACTATGATACAAGTTTACAAGTAATTGGCATGCCAGCTTCAGTGGAAATGCATCAACAAACTTACATTGCAGAAAAACCTTATGAATACAAAAAATATGGAAATTTATCTGTCTATACTAAATCCCTTTGCACTTGTAGTATGACTCACATGATAGGAAATTGTTACGAATGCAGTCAGTGTGGTAAAACTGTGAGTTCTTCCAGTTCTCTTCAAAGACATGAAAAAATACATATGGGAAGAGGAAGTAGTAAATGTGAACCATCTACTAAAGACTTCAGCTGTTACGGATATCTTCAAACACACAAAACAGCCAATAATGAAGAGGATCTCTATGAATGTCATCAATGTGATAAAGCCTTTATATCTGATTCCTCTTTAGAAGTACAGCAAATAACTCATTTGGAAGTAAAACCCTGGGAATATGATCAAAGTGATAACACCTTTGTATGTCATAGTCTTCATCAAGTACATAGAACTCATAGTAGAGAGAAAAGGTATGGATATCATCAATGTGGTAGAGCCTTTGTATGTCTGCCTTATCTTCAAATACATACAACAAGTCATACTGGAGAGAAACCCTATGGATGTAGTCAATGTGGTAATGCCTTTGCACAGAAGAATCTTCTCAGTCACGAAAGAAGTCATTGGGGAGAGAAAACCTATGAATGTAATCAATGTTATAAAGCCTTTGCTAATAAAAGTCATCTCAGTCATGAAAGAACACATACTGGAGAGAAACCATATGAATGTAATCTGTGTGGTAAAGCCTTTGCATGGAAGACTAATCTTCTCAGTCACAAAAGAAGTCATAGTAAAGAGAAATTCTATGAATGTAATCAGTGTGATAATGCCTTTGCAGAGAATAATCTTCACAGTAATGAGAGAAGTCATAGAGGAGAGAAATCCTATGAATGTAATCAATGTAGAAAAGCCATTGCATGTGAAAGCCATTTTCTCAGTTATGAAAAAAGTCATACTGGAGTGAAACCCTATAAATGTAATCAATGTGGTAAAGCCTTTGCATGTAATAGTCATCTTCACAGTCATGAAAGAAGTCATAGAGGAAAGAAACACTATGAATGTAATCAATATGGAAAAGCCTTTGCATATAAAAGTAGTCTACTCTGTCATGAAGGAATTCATACTGGAGTGAAACCCTGTAATGTAATCAATGTAGTAAAGCTTTTGCATGTAGTAGTCCTCTTTACATGCATGAAAGAAGTCATATGGAGTGAAACCCTATGAGTGTAATGGATGTGATAAAGCCTTTGCAGATAAGTATCATATTCACAGGCGTGAAAGAAGTCATACTAGAGAGAAATCCTACGAATGTGGTCAGTGTGGTAAAATGTTTGCACATTACAGTAACATTTAAAATCATGGAAAATTTCACAGTGGTAGAATTCCCCATGAACCTAATAAATGAGGTATAGCCTTACAGTCCACATACATTTTTCCCACTGAGCTATCTCACCAGTGCTTGAGTAAGATTCATAGAGACAAGCCATTGTTAAAATATTGTCTCTTTTTCAAGTTGTAAACATTGTGTTTCAAGAAGGCAGGAACACAGGATAATTTGAATAATAAAGCCTATTTGCAAATGAAAATGATATTTATTCTGTTGTCTTAGTTTGGGTTTTCATTGCTCTGAAGAGACACCATGACCATGGCAACTCTTATAAAGAAAACATTCAGTTGGCATGACTTGCTTATAGTTTCAGAGCTTCAGTCCATTATCATTATGACAGGGAGAATGGTGGTATGTAGTCAGATGAGGTGCTGGAGTTGAGAGTGCTACACCTTGCAGGCATCAGGAAGTCAACAGACACTCAGCAGTATCCTGAGCATAGGAAACCTATGCTCAAAGGCCACCCCCACACAGAAACACTTCCTCCAACAAAGCCACACCTAATAGTGGCACTCCCTATGAGATTATGGGGGCCAGTTATATTCAAACTACCAAAGTTGTTATCTCTTATTTTTTTGGATCATGTTACTTTATTAAGGACTAAATACTTGTTCTTAACATAGTCTCAGAAACAAATGAATGGCAGAGAATTTTATCAGTGGGTAAATGTGTTTCCTGCTAAGCCTGATGACCTGGTATTTTGTTTCAGAATGGCTGTAGGTATATAGAGTGGTCCTTTCTCAAAAAATCAAAAAAAGAAAAACTGGAAAGATGGATGCATTGCCACAAGACCCAGGTTCAATTCTTATCATCCACATAGAAGCTCACAACTGTCTGTAATTCCTTTTTCAGAAGATCTGACAGCCTCATTAGCTATATGTGCATGCAAAACAACTTTTCATATAAAATAAAAATTAATAACTGTTAAAAAGTATATATCCTTTGCAGAGAACAATCTTTACAGTAATGAAAGAAGTCATACAGGAGAGAAGCCCTATGAATATAATCAATGTGGCAAAGTATTTACACAGAAAAGTAATCTTCACAGTCATGAAAGAAGTCATAGAGGAAAGAAACACTATGAATGTAATCAATATGGAAAAGCCTTTGCATATAAAAGTAGTCTACTCTGTCATGAAGGAATTCATACTGGAGTGAAACCCTATAATGTAATCAATGTAGTAAAGCTTCAATGTAGTAAAGCTTTTGCATGTAGTAGTCCTCTTCACATGCATGAAAGAAGTCATACTGGTGAGAAACTATGGCTATGATCAGTATGGTAAAGCCTTTGCACAGAAGAGTCATCTTCACAAGCATGAAAAAAGTCATCCTGGAGAGAAACCCTGTGAATGTAATCAATGTGATAAAGCCTTTGCAGATAAGCTATCCACTTCTGCTCTGTTCTCCTAAGTGAATGTACTAAGAGAGGTGTCCATTTCTTCTCAGCTCCAGCCCAAGATGTTACTTCTTCTGGGACATTCTGCTAAAGGGGAATCCCTTGCAGAAATGTAGCAATTTCCTCCGGTTCTGGTGAAAAGTTGTTACTTTTTCTGCTCAGCCCTCCTAAGGGAAAGTCTTGGCAAAGGTCTCTGCCCACAACTCCTTAAAGTCTCAACAAAACAGCAGGATAGCTAGAGGAAGAAATCTAAAATGTGTCATTTATAAGTATATCAGATCTATACGTTTTGATATCATTGATGAACAGTTCATCAAAAGGATCTGGAATTGTATCAATTCATTTATAAAGTAGAAGCCCAATTATTAGGAATCTAGAGGTAAATAACAGCCTGTAATCAGACTGTCAGCTAGGCGTGCCTTTGTCCTGCAGCAGCCTGGTTATATGGTGTGATCAAGCGATCCATGATCCATAAGGCAAGTCAGCATCCTGTGGAAATATACAAGCATATCTTATGGCCGTGGGAGATGGCAAGCCAGGCTATAAAGTTCCTATAGACTCCAAAAATTTCATTTAATTTTTTAAGGTCTTGTAACAGCCTATAGCCTGATATTTTCTGAACAACAAATATTTGGGTGACTCAAGGACTGGTGGGAGGCTTTACATATCCTATTTTTGGGTTTTTCCTCCACCAGACAGGTAGCAACTACAATTCTCTCAACATTTAAAAGCAATTGGTTAATGGGGTCAGCAGTGGACAGTGGCCCCTAGGATAAATTTTGATACCCTAGGGCAATTGTCATTTTTAATTTCTGGAATAATGGGCTCAATTTTGCTTTGGGCTTGTTTACCCGAGTTCTTTTAAGTTTAAAATCCATCTAGTTGATTGGGTATGTGTAAGTAGGTAGATCTAATGTCTTTCTGGGTGACCTAGAACTTGTTATATGTTCCAGGATGACATTTTACTTCCAATCCTCTTGCTCCTCTGTGTCAATTGCCAATATTGTAGGCATGCATAATAATGTCTATTTTATGTAGTGCTAGGAATTAAACCCAATGTTTCTTGCGTGCTACACAAGCAGTCTACCAAATGAGCTACATATTCAGCCCCTGAAACATACTTTATCTACATATACTTCAGACACTACATATGATCTTCCTCATATCATCAGTTCTCTTGGCACAAGCTGTCTATAATGTAATCCACTTCTGACACTACCTGTAAAATATTAGATTTCACAAAGTAAAGTGTTCAGAACCAGAAGAGCCCAAACTTGGGATGTCCATTGTCCTTCTATGCTGACCAACCAGGTATAAACCAACTGTGAGTTTTGGTGACCTTCTCCTACTGCGTAACTTTTAGGACAGCTCTTGGTGTTTATGTTGGCAGTGGTGAAGCCTGCCTTCACTAGGGAATCACTTTATTTACACTTACAGGTTTTGGAGGCCCTACATTCTTCATAAAGATGTCTTTCCTTTTCTCAACACAAAAATCTACACTTTACAAAAAAAGTCAAATCTGGACTTGAAGCTCTTTATGTGGAGTTTTGGCTTGGCATTGTACTAAGTTTGTGATTTGTGCTCTGTGTAGCATACACTAGGTGAACAGCTGTAATGACAACACTTGGGAGCCTGAGACAAGTGGAGAGCAAATTACAGGCCAGCATGGACTACAGTAATACAACTTGTCTTCAAGTAAAACAAAATACAACACAACACACCACCAAACAATGAAATAAAAACATTCAAATGTTTGTGGTTGTCATTGACTACATAGGGCTTTTGAGGCAAGCTTGAGATACATGATACCTTGTCCCATAAATGAATAAATAAATGAATGAGTAAACAAATAAATTAATAAGTAGGTTGAAACACTAGCTAGCACAAATGATACTGAAAGACTGGGCTCAGTGTTCTCTTATGTTCACAGTATTACTCAGCACTTTGAACTAATAATGAAATGCTTCATCATACAATATTCTTTCATACTCCACTTCCAAAGTTCTGAATATATCTAAGGAGTATTTCACAAGAAAAAAGAAATATATTTATTCTATGTTTGGTGATATAAACAGACACAAGTAGAAAGTGGTCTCTACTCGGGGGGTTCCACCCAACAACATTATGGAGTCTACTTGGAGCCAACACAACTCAGACACCAAGTCATTGCAGAAAAAACCTGTTGTAATCAAGCTACTACTGATTGATTAGAGCCATAGAAGAGACTCAGGAGCTGAACTTTGACCCCTAGGCAGAATATTACAGAGCTTTAACCCTGAAAACTGCAAATATCTGTGCCAAGTTACACTCTTCATAAATCAGGATTCAGGGATTAGAGACTTTTCTAGGAACGTTTCTTTGTAATACACTTATCCTTTTCTCATTGGTTGTGTAGAGACCCACAGAGGTTTCCTAGTGAGAACTTACTCAGGGTCCAAGAATCTGAGCTTGCTTCACGCAGCAGGGCTCCATAAGGGGATGATTTGACCACGGCGGCGTGGTTACCAGGTGTTTGGAAGGGGCTACACGTGGCTGTGTGGTGTGCTTTGATCTAGCAAGGGGGAGGTGTTTTGTCCTGCCTCCATGCATTGTTATAAAAAGCCCTTTTGAAGAGGCAGAAGGTGCTGTTGGGTCTTGATCCAGATCCTCCTCAAGCTATTCTTTCTATCTAAAAGTTTCATATGTCTCTCTCTCCTCCTGATAGGAACCCTTTAAAAGGTGGGAGCTGGCCTCCCACATGTTTGGTTTACTCATGTGACAGGATGGCTTGCCCACCATTCATGTCTCACTTTGCCAACCAGGGAGGTCTAGGGAGGTCTTGGGAACTTAAACTTTATTTAATCTTTATTCAAAATGGCAGTTCTATCCAAAATGGCTTCAGTTTGGTTCCTTCTGATATAAGCTATATGTTGCTGATGAACTGGATTTCTTTCTTGAGGATCTGTTTCAGGAATAGGGTGCTTTGAATGAGACAGATGATCAACAAGTTGAAGTGTAAAGTAGGGGTGGAGTAATGTGGAGCACACCATTGATCTTTGCCATGGGGAAGGAAACAGGCAGGATCCTTGCCAAGTGTGAGGAGATCAGTGGCTTTCCTTATGAGAATATAGATACATTTCCATTTTTAAATCATATGTATCTGTTTGCTAGCTTGTATGGGGAGGAGCATGCCAATGTCGTTGTCCTATGTGGATCCCAGATAAGAAATTATGAGATCAACCTGGTGGACTCAGTCCAGGTAGGTCCAGTCCCCTCCTCCCATGCCGAGCCAAGGGACCCTGCATAGGCCCCAGGTTTCAAACAGCCAACTCATGCAATGAGCACAGGACCCGGTCCCACTGCCTGGATGCCTCCCAAACAGATCAGGCCAATCAACTGTCTCACCCACTCAGAGGGCCTGATCCAGTTGGTGACCCCTCAGCCATTGGTTCATATTTCATGTGTTTCCGTTTGTTTGGCTATTTATCTCAGTCTGTGGGGAAGGCTTTGCCCTGGAGGAGATTGGAATGGGGGGCGGGCTGGGGGGAAGGTGAGGGGGGCGGGAGGGGGGAGAACAAGGGAATCTGTGGCTGATATGTAGAACTGAATTGTATTGCAAAATAAAAATTAAAAAAAAAAAAGAAATTATGAGAGTTGTGAGAGTTGGTTCTCTCTTTCTACCATGTGGGTCCTGGGAAACAAACAAAGTAAGATTTCCCAGCCATTAAAAGGCTGGGTAGGCAGATCAAATCTGAGGATGCCAATCTCATCATCATTTATCCACTTTTGCACACATTTTCACTTTCCTGTCTTTACTCAGCCCTTACACCCCTTTAATGGCCCCAATTCTCCTAGTTAAATACCTCTATAATTTCAGGCTAGGTTCAGTCCCAGTGAATTCTTATTCCCATGTCAATAGTATACTAAGATCTATTTTAATCATTTTACCCAGAATTTGGCTTTAGTTTTGACACTTTCCAACTCCCAGTAAATTCTTAGGGTTCTAGTTTTTCAAACACAAATCTAATCATCACATCTTCTAGATTTTAACCTTTAAATAGCTTCTCATGACTCTAAGATAACAAGACAGTGGGTACCAAGATCTTGACACCATCCTTTCAGTTCAGATTCTACTGTGGCCACTTTTGGTTAAGAATATCAGAGTATTGGGTTCATTGTGTAAATTCTTTTATTTAAAGTCCAGCAGTATTTTTACTTTTGTAGAATTAACCTATTTATTTGTACCTACATCCAGTTTACTCCTCCTACATAATTATCAGTTCTAAGGAAATGTGCAGTTAGGTTGATGGAAATTGTAAGTGTTAGAGTGTCCTCCACCCCTAGTGCCACCACTTCACCAGTCTTGGAAGTACAGTCAAACTCAAGCCAAGTAAAATGTGGATGTTAATTTAGGGCATGGGCTACCAGGATGAGATATGTAGGAGCTGCCTAAAGCCTGCAATTCCCTGGTGATGTTACAGAGGCCATGCCTAAGGCCCATGACCTAAAATCATATCTGCACCCATTCTGACCAGTCATATTGGCAAGAGCTAGGCCTTCTTCCTGGCTTCCAGATCTGGAAGATGAAAAAAGATGGATAGTTCCTCTTATTTTCTTGTCCCCTCTGAATGTCTCTTAGAAAACACAGGTTCCACACCCTCTAACTCCAAATCTTGCTAAAATTCTGACTATGCAACCCTATGGTGAGCCCCTGAGGGTGGACTTTGGGGTCTGGCCAACACCTTCAAAGCCAAACCCCAGTGCTACCTCATCATGGCTCTGCAACTTGTCAGGCTATAATCCATTCTTAGAGCTCACTGGCTTCTGAACACTGGGCTAGAAATAGCTATGTGCTCATTTCCCTGATGTCACAGGCACAGCTAAGCAACTGTGCTGTGCCAGTGGTGCTGACAGATCTAGAATAGGATGTCCAAGGCAACCAGCTCAGTGTTTCTTAACAGCATCCCTTTAATCTCAGGACTCTGTAGGCAGAGACAAGCAAATTTCTCTGAGTTCTGAGCAACCCTGGTCTAATGGTGAGTTTCGGTTCGGCAAGAATGCATATTTTGGTCCTGTCTCAACGACATAACCAATCTACAAACGAAACAAGGTGCATAAAACTGGATAGGTTAGGCCAAGGAGATGGCACAGTGAGTAAAGATGTATTTGCAGGCATACAAAGAATGTGACCACCTAAAATCAATCCCCAAAGCCCACCTAAAAGTTGTAAGGAGATCTTCCACAAAGTCATCTTTGGATCCACACAAGCGCCACGGTATGCACATGCCCCACATCTCACATGCACCCACCCCCCACATCTCACACAAACATGAAAACAAAGTATTTTAAAAGTGGGGCAGGCTGACCTAGAATTCCTTCTGTTGCTTGGGCAGGCCTTGTGATGACTTGGGATGTATTTCTCTGCACTACATTAAAAAAAAAAAATGATCCCGTGTTTCTCATAGTAAAATCTTAGATTTTATTTAGGAGGATGAGTGTTTTTCCTACATGTATGTGTGTGCACCATGTGGATGCAGTTCCTTGAAAAAGCTAGAGGACAGTGTCAGGTCCTCTGAGATTGCAATTACAGATGGCTTTAAGCTGCCATGTAGATGAAAGGAATTGAAATTTGGTCCTCTGCAGACCAGGATGAACCATTTCACCTGTCCTTTATTCAGATACTTAATACTATATTTTTATTCCCAGGAACTCGGGGGTCAAAGTTAAGCCAAAACACTTCATTGCAGGCTGGTTAGAAAACTTACTTCCACTGGGGCTGGAGAGATAGCTTCCCAGTTAAAAGCATTGGTTTTTCTTCCAGAGGATAGGGGTTCAGTTCCCAGCACCCAAATAATGGCCATCAACTATCTGTAATTTCAATCCCAGCAGATCCAAAAGCTTCTTCTGACCTCCAAGGGCACTTTATAGACAAGGAAGATAGACATCCATGCAGGCAAAGCACCCATACATGTAAAATAAGATTTAAAAAACAGGCCCTACTGTCTGTTCCCAGATGTCAAAGGAACATTCTAGGAGTACTGCAGGGCTGGGGAAAGGATCAAGGTATCACTTCACCTTCCAGCCAAGAGTCCCTGAGTGGATTGCATGCACAGCCTGAGACTATGGTGGCCTGTATTTCAAGAATATGAAGGCTGTTAGATGGCACAGCATCATAATGATGCTTTTTAGTGAATCTATGGATGGTAGAATGGAGTCTGTCAGATGGAAAGCATGAAGACAAACCCTTTGGCACCTGTCCCACATCTGTACAGCACTAAAGTAGAAGGTTGGTCATGGGCTTTTCATCCACCTGGCAGCTGTGTGGATATCCCAGTAGTATATGTCATAGGCACAGGACAGCAGTATGGAGAACTCACACGTGACAGATAGCACCTTAGCCATTGGGGGAGTCACTGCCCAGGTGTCTGGTGAATGGCCCACTCTTGAGGTCTCAGATCCTCAGATTTGAGAAGAGCCCACAATAAATGTTCCTGTCACAAAGGAGCTTTGTAATGAGCTGATAGCAGTAGAGGAGACTCAGTCTTCAGTCTGGATGCTGTGTAAGCACTGCCTGAGCAGGCCTGAGGCAAAGTCCATACACAGAGACAGACCATGGTGCATTCTGCTAAGGATTGGATTTGTATTTGTGATTCTTACTCATTTTATTACAAATTTCTTTGCATTCTGTCTTTCTTTCTTTGTTTTTCTTTTATTTGCCAACTCGGAGTAGAGTTATTTGTTTAATAGAAAGAAAGTGACCAGGAGATAAAAATTTCCATGAAAAACTCTTCATTTGTTCCCATTGTACCTTAAGGAAGCTGCGCAGAGATAACTTGGTAACTTGGTAGGAAGTTAACTGTGACTGCCTGACTTCCTGTTGCCGTCCTGGCAGTGTGGTTCCATTCTGGTACATGGTCATACTAACACGTTGCTAGCTATTTTCCTGCTTTTTTGTTTTTCATATTGTTTTCAGTTTTCTTTTTAAGAATTCTGAATTTGGGCCTTTGAGACATATGTGGACACATATGCCAAAGCATATGTGTGAGGGTCAGAGGACAAACTGAAGAAGTGGTTTCTCTCCAGGGTGTTCACCTCAGGTCCTGAGACTTGGTTGCAAATGACTTACTCAGCCAACTAGCTGGTTCTAGTTACAGCACTACCTTCTAACCACCTATTTAAGAATATTGACTTTAGTAGCTATATTTTCCTTGGGGGTTGAAAATACTTCGTACTCAGTCTAAAACCCCACCCATGGCGTGACCAGCATCTGTACACTGAGCCCTAAACAAAAAAGTTGTTTTGAGTCAGGGGCTGGTTAAGTTGCCCAAGTATTGTCAATTCAGTCTGTAGCCGTGGCAGGCCTTAAACTTGTGATGGGCCTACTTCAGTCTTTCATGTGGTGAGATTCCAGGGCTGCAGCACCATTCTAAGCTTAAATTCATGTGGGAGAAGAGCAATTTGAGTCTGTCTTCTTTTTAAAAGTAACAGAGCTAAATGTGTGTCAATTATGATTTTTAAAAATGAACTTTTGGTGTCATTAAGAATTTCTTATTCCCTATTATGTTGATTTAATCTCCAGTCTCTACCAGCCCTTCTTTCTAAGCCTTATCTTTCCATACATTGATACTTAATGTTTCCGTTTTCATGTGTGCTTTTGCTTGTTTGGGTTGGAATTGGTCCTTTAGGGAGCGAGACCCATGGAAGGTTTTCTCAGAGGCCCTGATGAAAGTACCAAGGGTACACTAGTTCTGTGTCCTTGACCAGGAGTTGACTTGGAAAGTTCTTGTCTGGTGCTTGATCAAAAAGAGTCAAGGGAACCAGGCTCTTCAGCCTGAGAGGCTGCAGTTATCATTCTCATGGCCGCTGTGAGCTCAGTCTGAGGTTATTTGTGTTCTTGCCAACAATGCTAAATTATGTTTCTGCTGACTGCCGCATTCTCCACTTGCAAAGAGTGTATCAGAGCTGTATTTCTTTTTTGTTTGTTTGTTTATTTTTTTCCAGACAGGATTTCTCTGAAGTTTTGGTGCCTATCCTGGAACTCACTCTGTAGACCAGGCTGGCCTCGAACTCACAGAGAGCCCCCTGACTCTGCCTCCTAAGTGCTGGATTAGAGGTGTGTGCCACCACCATCCAGCTTTTTTTTTAATAGTATTTTTATTTTATAATTAACTTAATTTCACCTATCAGCCACGGATTCCCCTGTCCTCCCTCCTCCCACCCACCAGCCCTTTCCCCCCATCTCACCCCCCATTCCCACCTCCTCCAAGGCAAGGTCTCCCCTGGGGAGTCAGCCCAGCCTGGTAGACTCAGCCAAGGCAGGTCCAGTCCCCTCCTCCCACACCAAGGCTGAGCAAAGTGTCCCAGCATAGGCCCCAGGTTCCAAAAAGCCAGCCCATGCACCAAGGACAGGTCCTGGCTCTACTGCCTGGGGGCCTCCCAAACAGTTCAAGCTAATCAACTGTCTCACTTATCCAGAGGGCCTGGTCCAGTTCCATGGGGGTTCCTTCACCATTGGTTCACAGTTCATACGTTTCCACTAGTTTGCCTATTTGTCCCTGTGCTTCCTCCAACCATGGTCTCAATATCTCTCGCTCATACAATTCCTCCTCTCTCTTGCTAATTGGACTCCCAGAGCTCCACCTGAGGCTCAGACATGGATCTCTGTATCCACTTCCATCAGACACTGGATGAGAGTTCTATCATGACAGGCCATCTGATCACCAGAGCAGGTCAGCTCAGGCACTCTCTCGACCATTGACAGTAGTCTAGAGTGGAGGTATCTTTGTGGATTTCTGGGGACCTCTATAGCACTCTGCTTCTTCCTATTCCCCTTGGGTCTTCATTCATCATGGTTCCTCCCTCTCCGTTCTCCCACTCTGCTCCTGATCCAGCTGGGACCTCCCTCTCCCTTAAGCTCTCTTTCCCTCGACCCTTGCCCTCCATTACCGCCCCACCCCCAGTTTGCTCATGTAAATCTCATTTATTTCTCTGTCATTTGGCGATCCCTGTGTCTTTCTTAGGGTCCTCTTTACTAGCTATCCTCCCTGGAGTTGTGAGTTGCAGTCTGGTTATCCTTTGCTTTACATCTAGTATCCACTTATGAGTGAGTACATACCATGTTTGTCTTTCTGAGTCTGGGTTACCTTACTCAGGATGATTTTTTTCTAGTTCCATCCACTTGTCCGCAAACCTCATGATGTCATTGTTTTTTTCTGCTGAGAGTACTCCATTGTGTATATGTACCACATTTTGTTTATCCATTCTTCAGTTGAAGGGCATCTAGGTTGTTTCCAGGTTCTGGCTATTACAAATAATGTTGCTATGAACATAGTTGAGTATGTGTACTTGTGGTATGATTGAGCATTCCTTGGGTTATGCCCAAGAGTGGTATAGCTGGGTCTTGAGGGAGGTTGATTCCCAATTTTCTAAGAAAGCGCCATATTAATTTCCAAAGTGGCTGTACAAGTTTGCATTCCCACTAACAGTGTAGGAGTGTTCCCCTTGCTCCACATCCTCTCCAACATAAGCTGTCTTCAGTGTTTTTCATCTTAGCCATTCTGACGGGTGTAAGATGGTATCTCAGAGTCATTTTGATTTGCATTTCCCTGATGACTAAGGATGTTGAGCAATTCCTTAAATGTCTTTCAGCCATTTGAGCTTCTTCTGTTGAGAATTCTCTGTTTAGCTCTATAGCCCATTTTTTAATTGGACTGTTGGTTATTTTGATGTCTAATTTCTTGAGTTCTTTATATGTTCTCGATATCAGCCCTCTGTCATATGTGGGGTTGGTAAAGATCTTTTCCCATTCTGTAGGTGGTCGCTTTGCCTTGTTGACAGTATCATTTGCCCTACAATAGCTTCTCAGTTTCAAAAGGTCCCATTTATTAATTTTTCTCTCAGTGTCTGTGCTACTGGTGTTATATTTAGGAAGTGATCTCCGGTGCGAGTGCATTCAAGACTACTTCCTACTTTCTCTTCTATCAGGTTCAGAGTAACTGGATTTATGTTGAGGTCTTTGATCCAGTTGCACTTAAGTTTTGTACATGGTGACAGGTAAGGATCTATTTGCAGTCTTCTACATGTTGACATCCAGTTATGCCAGCACCATTTGTTGAAGATGCTTTCTTTTTTCCATTGTACAGTTTTGGCTTCTTTGTCAAAAATTAGGTGTTCATACATGTTCAGATTAATGTCAGGGTCTTCAGTTCCATTCCATTGGTCCACATGTCGGTTTTTATGCCAGTACCAAGCTGTTTTTATTACTGTAGCTCTATAGTAGAGCTTGAAGTCAGGAATCGTGATGCCTCCAGAGGTTGTTTTATTGTACAGGATTCTTTTGGCTATCCTGGGTTTTTTGTTTTTCCATATGAAATTGAGTATTGTTCTTTCCAGGTCTGTGAAGAATTGTGTTGGTATTTTGATGGTGATTGCATTGAATCTGTAGATTGCTTTTGGTAAGATTGCTCTTTTTACTATGTTAATCCTGCCTATCCATGAGCATGGGAGATCTTTCCATTTTTTGACATCTTCAATTTCTTTCTTCAGGGACTTAAAGTTCTTGCCATACAGGTCCTTTGCTTGCTTAGTTAGAGTTATCCCAAGGTATTTTATATCATTTGTGGCTATTGTAAAGGGTGATGTATCTCTGATTTCTTTCTCAGCCCATTTGTCATTTGTGTATAGGAGGGCTACTGATTTTTTTTTTAGTTAATCTTGTATCCTGCTACATTGTTGAAGGTGTTTATAAGCTGTAAGAGTTCCTTGGTTGAATTTTTGGGGTCACTTATGTATACTATCATGTCATCTGCAAATAGTGAAAGCTTCATTACTTCCTTTCCAATTTGAATCCCCTTCATCTCCTTATGTTGTCTTATTGCTCTGGCTAGAACTTCAAGTACTATATTGAATAATTATGGGGAGAGTTGACATCCTTATCTTGTTCCTGATTTTAGTGAATCACTTTGAGTTTCTCTCCATTTACTTTGATGCTGGCTGTTGGCTTGCTGTAAATTGTCTTTATTATGTTCAGGGATGTTCCCTGTATTCCTGATCTCTCCAAGACCTTTATTATGAAGGGGTGTTGGATTTTGTCAAATGCCTTTTCAGCATCTAGTGAGATGATCATGTGTTTTTTTTCTTTCAGTTTGTTTATATGGTGTATTACATTGATAGACTTTTGTATGTTGAACCACCCTTGCATCCCTGGGATGAAGCCTACTTGATCATGGTGGATAATTGTTTTGATGTGTTCTTGGAGTCTGTTTGCCAGTATTTTATTGAGTATTTTTGCATCAATGTTCATGAGGGAGATCAGTCTGTAGTTCTCTTTCTTCGTTGTGTCCTTGTTTGGTTTAGGAATCAAGGTAATTGTAGCCTCATAGAAGGAGTTTGGTAATGTTCCGTCTCTTTCTATTATGTGGAACAATTTAGAGAGTATTGGTATTAACTCTTCTTTGAAGATCTGGTAGAATTCTGCGCTGAAACCATCTGGTCCTGGGCTTTTTTTGGTTAGGAGACTTTTAATGACTGTTTCTATTTCCTTAGGGGTTATTGGTCTATTTAAATAGTTTTCTAGTCTTGATTTAACTTAGGTATGTGGTACCTATCCAGAAAATTATCCATTTCTTTTAGATTTTCCAGTTTTGTGGAGTAGAGGCTTTTGAAGTATGACCTGATGATTCTCTGGATTTCCTCAATGTTATTTGTTATGTCTCCCTTATCATTTCTGATTTTGCTAATTTGAATGCTCTCTCTCTCTGCCTTTTGGTTAGTTTGGATAAGGGCTTGTCTATTTTGTTGATTTTCTCAAAGAACCAGCTCTTTGTTTCATTGATTCGTTGTTTTGTTCTCTGTTTCTATTTTTTTTTTTTTTGCTTTTTTTTTGTTTCTTTTTTTTGTTTTGTTTTGTTTTTTGTTTTTTGTTTTTTGAGACAAGGTTTCTCTGTGCAGCTTTGTGCCTTCCCTGGAACTTACTCTGTAGCCCAGGCTGGCCTTGAACTCACAGAGATCCACCTGCCTCTGCCTCCCAAGTGCTGGGATTAAAGGTGTGTGCCACCACTGCCCGGCCTTTTTAAAACTGTTCTTATTTAAGATTTATTTATTTATTATGTACACAGAAGAGGGTGTCAGATCTCATTACAGATGGTTGTGTGCCACCATGTGGGTGCTGGGAATTGATCTCAGGACCTCTGGAAGAGCAGTTGGTGCTCTTAACCTTTGAGCCATCTCTCCAGCCTTTTGATTTCAGCCCTTAATTTGATTATTTCATGGAGTCTATTCCTCCTGGGTGACTTTGCTTCTTCTTGTTCTAGAGCTTTCAGGTGTGCTGTTAAGTCACTAGTGTGAGATTTCTCCAACTTCTTTATGTGGGCATTTAGTGCTATGAATTTTCCTCTTAGTACTGCTTTCATAGTGTCCCATAAGTTTGGGTTTGTGGTATATTCATTTTCATTGATCTCTAGGAAGTCTTTAATTTCTTTCTTTATTTCTTCCTTGACCCATTAGTGATTCATTTGAGCATTATTAAGTTTCCATGAGATTGTAGGCTTTCTGTAATTTTTGTTGTTGAAATCTAACTTTAAACCATGGTGGTCTGATAGAACACAGGAGGTTATTCCAATTGTTTTGTATCTGTTGAGATTTGCTTTGTGGCCAAGTATGTGGTTGATTTTAGAGAAGGTTCTATGGGATGCTGAGAAGAAGGTATATTCTTTTCGGTTAGGATGGAATGTTCTGTAGATATCGATTAAGTCCATTTGAGTAATAACATCAGTTAAGTCCTTTATTTCTCTGTTAAGTTTCGATTTGGCAGATCTGTCCAGTGGTGAGAGTGGGGTGTTGAAGTCTCCCACTATTTATGTGTGGGGTTTTATGTGTGATTTAAGCTTTAGTAATGTTTCTTTTACATATGTGGGTGCCCTTCTGTTTGGGGCATAAATGTTCAGAATTGAAACTTTATCTTGGTGGATCTTTCCTGTGATGAGTATGTAATGTCCTTGATCACTTTTGATTGATTTTAGTTTGAAGTCTATTTTGCTGGATATTAGGATGGCTACACCTGCTTGTTTCTTAAGACCATTTGATTGGAAAGACTTTTTCCAGCCTTTTATTCTGAGATGGTGTCTATCTTTGAAATTAAGGTGTGTTTCTTGTATGCAGCAGAAAGATGGGTCCTGCTTTTATATCCGTTTTGTTAGCTTTTTATAGGTGAATTAAGTCCATTGATATTAAGGGATATTAATGACCAGTGATTGTTCATTCCTGTTATCTTTTGGTGATAGTGTGTGTGTACATCTTTTCATTGGGGTTTACTGCTGTGGGGTTATCTATTGCCTGTGTTTTCGTGGGTGTATATGACTTCCTTAGGTTGGAATTTTTCTTTTAGTGCTTTCTGTAGGGCTGGATTTGTGGATAAGTATTGTTTAAATCTGGCTTTGTCTTTGAATGTCTTGTTTACTCCGTCTATGATGATTGGAGATTTTGCTGGGTTTATTAGTCTAGGCTGGTATCCATGGTCTCTTAGTGTCTGCATTAAATCTGCTCAGGTCCTTCTGGCTTTCAAAGTCTCCATTGAGAAATCGGGTGTTATTCCCATGGGTTTGCCTTTATAAGTCACTTGGCCTTTTTCCTTTGCTGCTCTTAATATTCTTTCTTTAGTCTGTACGTTTAGTTGTTTAATTATTATGTGGCAAGGGGACTTTTTTTGGGTGGTCAAGTCTGTTTGGTGTTCTATAGGCTTCTTGTATCTTCATAGGCATTTCCTTCTTTTAGTTGGGAAAGTTTTCTTCTGTGATCTTGTTGAATATATTTTCTGTGTTTTTGAGTTGGTATTCTCCTTCCTCTATCCCTATTATTCTTAGGTTTGGTCTTTTCATGGTGTCCCAGAGTTCTTGGACATTTTGTGTACGACTTTTTTGGCTTTGGTGTTTTCTTTTACTGACGA
Organism: Peromyscus eremicus; assembly: GCF_949786415.1. Lineage (NCBI taxonomy): Eukaryota > Metazoa > Chordata > Mammalia > Rodentia > Cricetidae > Peromyscus > Peromyscus eremicus. The sequence continues at coordinate 9,065,958 of NW_026734286.1, read as the reverse complement.
ATCCATTTCCTCTATTGTATCCTCTACACCAGAGATTCTCTCTTCCATCTCTTGTATTTTGTTGGTTATGCTTGCATCTATGTTTCCTGGCTTTCAGAGTCTCCATTGAGAAGTCAGGTGTTATTCTGATGGGTCTGCTTTTATAAGTCACTTGGCCTTTTTACTCTGCTGCTCATAATATTCTTTCTTTATTCTGTATGTTTAGTGGTTTAATTATTATGTGGTGAGGGATCTAGTCTATTTGATGTTCCATAAGCTTCTTGTATTTTCATAGGTATTTACTTCTTTAAGTTGGGAAAGTTGTCTTCCATGATTTTGTTGAATACATTTTCTGTTCCTTTGAGTTGGTATTCTTCTTCTTCTATCACTATTATTAGGGATATTATTATGTTTGACCTTTTCATGGAGTACCAGATTTCTTGGATGTTTTGTGGTACGACTTTTTTGGCTTTGGTGTTTTCTTTGACTGACAAATCTATTTCCTGTATTATATCCTCTATGCCAGAGATTCTCTCTCCCATCTCTTCTATTCTGTTGGTTATGCTTGCATCTATAGTTCCTGTTTGGTTACTCAGATTTTCTATTTCCAGCATTCCCTCTGTTTGTGTCTTCATTGTTCCTATATCGCTTTTCAGATCTTGAACTGTTTCCCTCACCTGTTTCATTGCTTTTTCATGGTTTTCTTTAAAGGATTTTTTGCTTTCTTCCAATTTATTTGTCTTTTCCTCTATTTCTTTCAATTTTTTTGTTTGTCTTTCTCAATTTCTTCCACTTTTTTGTTTATTTTTCCTCAATTTCATTTTTCATTTTTTCTTGAAAGACCTCTAGCATCTTCATGATACTATTCTTAAGGTCGCTTTCTTCTGCTTCTTCTGTCTTGTGATGTTCAGGTCTTGCTGTTGGAGGAGAGCTAGGTTCTGGTGATGCTGTGTTGCTCTTTATGTTGTTATATGTACTTCTGCCTTGACGTCTGCCCATCTCCTCCTCTAATGGTTATACGAGATGCCTGTGTCTGAGTGAGTTGCTGTTGGTCCACTCTGTGCTTGTTGTTTCTGTGTCTCAGGGGGCCCTTCTGGATCTAATCTTAGCTCTTGGTCTAATTGGAGCAGGCAGATTCTGTGTCTCAGGGAGCTGCTCTTGGGTCAACCCAAGCTAGTTGATTCTGTGAGTCACAGATGCTTTCTTGGTCTTCTCAGGACTCTTAGTCCAGTCAAAGCTGACTGATTCTATGTTTCAGGAAGCCTCTCTTATTCCAATGAGAGGTGGGAGATATTACTTCTCAGAAAGCCATTCTTGGTCTAATGAGGGCTGGCAGATTCCCTGTCTGCTGAGGTTACTCTTGGTCCAATGACAGCCCTTTGTCCAATAAGAGCACTCTCTCTAAGCCCGAATAGAGCTGGGGGTTGGTTTCCAAGTCTCAGGAAGTGGCTGGGGTCTCGGCAGATGGGAATGGGGGCAGGGAATGTAGATTGCAGGGTCTGCTGCTGAGGAGTGTTGGTAAACAGGGAACCTTCCAGCAGGAGCCCTGCCTGCTTGCCAGCAACTGGAGCTGAGTTGCCCGGGTGTTCCGGAGGAATGGCTGAGACCCAGCGATGGGTCCTAGGGGCGGGCCTCACTGGGTATGAACGCAGTCACTCACTTCTAGGTCTGAATAGGGCTGAGGGTTGGTTTCCAAGTCTCAGGAAGTGGCTGGGGTCTAGGCCGATGGGAATGGGGGCAGGGCATGTAGATTGCAGGGTCTGCTGCTGAGGGATGTTGGTGGTGAATGGGGAGCCTTCCAGCAGGAGCCCTGCCTGCTCTGCTGGCCAGCAACTGGGACCGAGTTGGCCAGGTGTTCCCGGGTAACAGCTGGGACCCCCCCCCCCCTTTATTTTTATTTTTATTTTTTAAGGGAAGTTTCCATCTATGTAACAGCCCTGGATGCCATGGAACTCTCTTTGTACACCAGGCTGGCCCTGAAATTAAAAAGATTTGCCTGCCTCTGCCCCCAAGTTCTGGGAATAAAGGTGTGCACCACAATGTCTGGCTAGGCTGCACTTTTTATGAACTAACTTGCTTAGCATGAGCTATCAGCTTATGCAAGACATGCTGATCCCAAACCTTCTATCTTGAACATCTCATTCCAGTCACCCTGATCACAACCCTTTTATGAACCCTCGCTGTTGGAGTTCAGTGTCACAGGCCCAGCTTGTTTAAATTTTTTCCCTCAAGATGGCATTTCTTTGTGTAGCCCTGCCTGTATTGGAATTCTCACTATATGTCAGGCTTAAATTTTTGAAGTCCTGTCTTCACCCTGTCTTGAAAAACGAAAACAAACAAACAAAAAAGACTGTGTGCTAGGTCAGTGTCACCACAGAAGGTTGGAAATTGTTAGTGTTGTGGATAGCAATGTGCAGCTGAGAGGAGTGAGAAATCCTCGATGTGTCTTTTTAAAATTGCCGATGCCTGGGGAATATCAATCCGGTGGTTTAAATTTGACTTGGGTAGACTGAGTGTACTTTAAGCTGTGAGACAGTGGATTTGCTCCACTGAAAGTTGTTTTAAGACCTTCGTATGCTAGAGGCCCTGTGTACAGACAAAGAGGAGGTGCCTACTGAGTTCAGGAAATTTTCAGGGACAATTTTGCTGTCCAGACTCAAGTTCTGCTGCAATGCCATTCTCTGCAAGTCTGGGACAGTTCTGTATCTAGGTTGGAAGGCAGAGCTAGGAAACATTGTGCTGTGACACTTCACAACTCTGTCCCTAAGGGACATGTCACTCAGACCTTACTAGCCAATCACGGCCTCCAGCAGGACACATCAGTCAGAATGGGGTAGCTACTTTCAGTCTGCCATGCTCCAGGCTTCCTTTCCAGACTGAGGGAGACCTTCTTGATCTGTCCTGTTCTGTGACCCGCTGCTGGGAGTTGTGAGGAGAGCGGGTCAAGCTAGGAATCCAGACATGGTGAGTAAGGAGTCTCCATGCCGTGGAGTTGCGGTAGCCCGTCTGGGGTTTGTCCTGGGGCTGTGGGAACCAGTGGCCGGAATCTCAATATTTAGAGCAATTCAATCTGGTCCCTTGAGGTCTCTGCAACTACCAGGCAGAAATGGGACCTCTGAATGACTTAGCTTTTCCTGCTGTGCCTACACAAAGCATGGGGTACAGGAGCCCTTGTTGCCAGGGAAGTCAGATTCCTTAAGTCACATAGCTCTGGTTTCTTCTAGAAGTTCTGCACATGGTACTGAACATTCAGGTGTAGGATCCTTCTGCAGTTAATTCTATGCAGGGTGTAAAGTCTGTGTCATTAACACAGGGTGTAGATGCCAGGGTGGTCCAGTCACGTGTGTTATGCCACACTTACTGGGTTTTCTGGCCTCATGGGTCAAAATTTACTCTATAGTAATTTTGCTTTTATTTCTTAGTTTGCTCTCATGTTCTGTTGACCTCTTTATTCTTTCACAGACAGTACAGTCCCTGTTTGTTTGTTTTGTTTTGTTTTTCAAGACAGGGTTTTTCTATGTAGCCCAGGCTATCATGGAACTCACTCTATGGACCAGGCTGGTTTCAAACTCAGAGATCTTACTGCCTCTTCCTACCTAATGCTGGGATTAAAGGTGTGTGCCATCACTGCCCAGTGATAGTACAGTCTTTATTGCAGTTGCATTTGGAAGTTTGAAGTCAGATGATGTCACTCTGTGTATTGTTTATTCATGTGTTGATCATTTTTCATTCATGATGACCTTTTCTTATCCAATTTCTGTTGTTGGTAGCATAAATTGTTAGACTTTTGACACCTGCCCCCACAACACACACACAGACTTTTTTTGTTTAACAACCCTGGCTGTCCTGGAACTTGCTTTGTAGACCAGCCTGGCCTTTAACTCACTGAGATCCACTGCCTTTGAGTGCTGGGATTAAAGGCACATGTCACAACATCTGGCTTTTAATTGTCAAACTTTTTATTGGAATTTTACTGAATCAATAGCTCTCACTCTCTATTGTCTAATATTAACATATTAGCCAAGATGGCAGCAAGCCACAAGGTAGATTTCTACTCAAGCCCAACTCACTGCTAAGGTGAGCCCATCCTCCATCAGGTACAAGACGTGGTGGATTCTACATTTCCCAAAGGTTAAATATGCACAGTTAAACCTTTTCCTTTAAAAAGACACTTTAATTAGGTTAGCATGAATATAGGAAATGGTACCTATGGCCTTGGTAGGTAGGCCCCACACAGCTAAGCAACAGAGGAAAGAATTCTGTGGCATCAAGTAGAGACAGTTGAATCCATCCATGTTTCTTACCACACAGATTATAACTGTGGAAGCCAAGCATTTTTCATCCAGATGTTTCACCATCTTCTCAGTCCTCAGACATAAGATGTTGCTAGCCCCATTTTATCTCAGTTGAGTATGGTCTGAGCTGTGATCAGACAAATCTGACTCTCCATGTTGACGAGGATTTAAGACCTTTGGATTACAACCTGTTAAAGTAGTTAAATCAACCAGGCAGTGGTGATGCACACCTTTAATTCCAGCACTCTGGAAGCAGAGGCAGGCAGATCTCTGAGTTCCAGGCCAACCTTGTCTATAGAGTGAGTTCCAGGACAGCCAGGGCTACACAGAGAAACCTCAGAAAAAAAAATAGTTAAATCAAATTTAAATTCCTAATAGTCTTGTGAGGCACTTCTACCCAGTTAGAAGTGCAGCTTCCAGATGGCATCGTCTTCAACAGTCACATTTTCCCACACCAAGTGACTGCCTTCTGAGAGACTGCCTTTATTGCTTCTACCAGACCTAGTCTAAGGTTTTGCAGGTTCTCTGAGAGAACTCAGTAGGGCAGGAAACAGGGGAGAATGCATGCACTCAAAGAAAATGTAGGTACTTAAACCTAAATTTGGAGGCCTTGAATTATTTAATCTTTCCTTAGATGAGATAGAGAAGGTTATATTAAGGAAGCCTATTGCCCAGCCAGAGGAGTTGGCTCACTCCTATTTGAAGGAAACACTGTTCCCTTCTCCTCTCTCTCTCTCTCTCTCTCTCTCTCTCTCTCTCTCTCTCTCTGTCTCTGTCTCTGTCTCTCTCTCATTACATGTAGCTCATTATGCACCATGAGGAAGGAGAGAGACAACACTTTTGTGTTCCAAAGATTTTATTAAATCACCTCATAAGTGGGTCACTGATCAATCAGGACTGCAGGACGAGGACTTGGGAGCCTTGTTTCTCTTGACAACCGTAAGGGGGGGGGGGGAGAACTGGAGTTTTTAAGCACAAAAATCACAAACACTTGTTGCCAAGTTACCAATCAGGATTTAGAGATTAGGAGATTCCTTGAGAGTTCCATCTTTGTCAACTGACATCCAATGTCAGCCTTTCAGTCTAACCAGTCAGATTCATTTGTTCCTTTTGTTGTTAGGAACAGCTAATGTTTTGAGAGAACTAAAGGTGCATAATTACTATTTCTATGGTTTAGGGATGAGGTCAGTCACTCTGAGAAGGTTCCCAGCTCTCCTAGGGATTGGGAACCTGAACTTCATTTTACCTACAGGTAAAATGGAGTCTGAAGTCAAAATGACTGTACTTAGGCCAAGGTGCTTGTGCCTGTTGTCTTTATTCTCTACCTGTCTTTCTGTCTCTTTCCCTCTTCCTCTCTCTCTGTTTGCTTTAATATTTTTTACTCTTTTCCTTTAGAGCTCTTTCTTCTTAGGCTCTGTTCCTCTCATGGTTTATATTTAGTCAACAGCCTGAGGCTCCTATATTTGAGTGCTTGGTCCCCAATTAGTGGAAGTAATTGTGTAAAATTGAGTGGTATGCCCTTGTGGAGTGGGTGTGTCTTGTTTGTTATGGTGTGCCACTGTAGGTGGGCTTTAAGGTTTCAAAAGACCAAGGCAAGGGAAGTGCTTCTTTCTTCCTGCCTGCCTGTGTATCAGGATGCAGCACTCAACTTCATGCCTGCCTACTGAAGCTTCCTTTCAAGATGATAATGGACTAACCCTCTGTCACTATACTCAATTATTGTGATTTCTTTTACTGTTTAATATAATATAAAACTCGGGGGCAAATATAAGATAAGAACCTGACAATCACTGTGGCCATGACACACCCACACAACCTTCCGACTCTGCCTCCCCTTCTCTTGAGGCCACTTTTTCTTGAGCCTGGGGAAACTATGGTCCATCCTGATAAGCTGAATGTAAACCCCACCACTTAAACCAACACCTGACTCTAAGTGGACATCAGGCCACAGTGTAGATAAGATTCCTGTAACTTCTTCCCTTTTTTGTCCAATTAAAAGGGAAACTTTCTAACTGTAACATAGTAAAACTATACCATAAGAATGATTATCAGGTAATGTCCAAACAGAAAGGAAAGGTAATAACCTTAACCAAAATGAAACTACATAGAATGAAAACAATTATCAAGTAAGAAATACATTCTCAATGCCGAATCCATTTGTAATTGGAAAATTTAGAGAGATTACTCCATTAGCTGTCCTCTCCTTAAGAGTCCAAAGTGTTGTACCTAATTGACTTTCTACCATGATTAGGAAGAACTGTAACTAACTATCTAGTCTTTAACCCCATCAAAGACCTAAGAATAATATACTGTTACCTGAATAAACAGGAAGTACAGAGCAAATGTCTTGCAAAATGAAGAAATGACAGAAACAGCTGGCTGCCTGAACAGTCACCCAATGTTCCTCTGTAACACTGGGACATCCATCTTTGGCCTACAGGCCTAGAATATCTGACCGACTTTTCTATGTAGCAGGAAAATTTGAAGGACTGTTCTCCCCTGTCTTGGCAAAATTCACCAGTCACTGTTCTGTGTATCCTGCTTGTTCAGTTTGAACAGCATACTGTCAGCAGTTGAGGCAAGAGCAGTTTCTTGCCCAAATGGCTAGTTTTTCCACAAAGAAAGCAAACTCCATATGGAGTTTCTTCAGTGCTCATCATTTTTTTTTTTAAGTAGATTGGTGCTACCAGGAGCAGATATGTCTCATTGTCAAGAAAAGCCTATGTTATTAAAATATTTTAAATGCTATATTCTATCTGTAGGTCTTTGACATGTTTGAAGGTCACCTATCTATCTAAAATATGTCTCTATATAACCTTGTAAACAACAAACATGACTATAAGTTTGATAGTTATGGGTGACTATTGACCTGTATTTCTTTATTATCCTAAATATCTTTCTTCTTTTTATTTATTTATTATGCATACAGTGTTCTGCCTGTATATATGCCTGCAGGCCAGAAGAGGGCACCAGATCTCATTACAGATGGTTCTGAGCTACCATGTGGGTGCTAGGAATTGAACTCAGAACCTTTAGAAGAGCAGCCAGTGCTCTTAACCACTGAGCCATCTCTCCGGCCCATAAATATCTTTCAAGTACTAAAACATTACCTTGCATAATTAAATGAAATGTATAGCACAAGCTGCATAGGTACAATGCCTTAAACAAAAGTATAAACATATGTACAATATAACAAAAATAACCTTAAATTTCTGTCAATTTCCTTTCTTTAAGAAAATTTTTTCATTCATTTTACACACCAATCAAAGACCCTCCTCTTCCCTCTTCCCGCCCCCCTCCAGCATCCCACTCCCCCCCACAAGAAGGCGAGGCCTCCCATGGGGAGGCACTTTCAGTAGAGGCAAGTCCAAGCCCTTCCCCCTGCCTCAAGGCTGCACGAGGTATCCCATCATAGGTAGTGGGCTCCACAAAGCCCAGTCATGCAACAGAGATGAATTCTTATCCTACCGCCAGGGGGCCTCCCAAGCAGATCAAGCTACACAACTGGCTCACCATGCAAAGTGCCTAGTTCAGTCCCATGTAGGCTCTACAGCCATTGATCCAACTTTCATGAGTCCCTCTAGTTTGGTTTGGTCATCCCTGAATCTTTCCCCATCATGATCCTGATGCACTTGCTCATAGAATCCCTCTTGTCTCTCTTTGATTGGACTCCTGGAGCTCTATCTAGTGATTGGTTGTGGATCTCTGCATCTGCTTCCATCAGTCATTGGAGAAAAGTTCTGTGATGATAGTTAGGGTATTCACCAGTCTGATCTCTGGGGCAAGCCAGTTCAGTTCAGGCACCCTCTCCGCTATTGCTAGTAGCCCTAGCTAGAGTCACCCTTATGGATTCCTGGCAACTTCCCTAGCACCAGGTTTCTCTCTATCCCCATGATGTCTCTCTCTATCATGGCTAGATCTAGAAAATATCATCCTAAGTGAGGTAACCCAGACTCAAAGGACAAACATGGTATGTACCCACTCATAAATGGATACTAGATATAAAGCAAGGGTAATCAGGCAACAACCCACAACTCCAGAGAAGCTAACTAACAGGGAAGACCCAAAGAGGGACTCATGGACTGCCCTGAGAAAGGGAAATAGATGAGATCTCCATGAGTATACTGGGGATGAGGGTTGGCAATGGAGGGTAGGGGATAGGGGATGAGAGCATAAGGGAATAGGATGGTTGAGCTGGAACAGGGTGGGAGGGAGAATGCAATGAGAAATACCATGATAATTTGTGTCAATTTACAAAAATAAATCTTCTGAGTGGAAACATACAAAATAACAAAAATAACTTTAAATTTGTATCCATACCAATGTAAAATATTGAAGATTAATAGTTGCTTTTTGGATTAAAGTAGATTCAATAATCTACCCTTTTATCTCATCACTCCTATATCATTTTCCCCCTTTTCCTTTAGAAAGAGATCTTTGAATTTAACTCTTTAGTTTTTTGTTGACTATGACCAATAACATCTTGTAATCAATGCCCCTAAGCAATGACAAACATTTATAATCCATTGAATAACCAAAACCCACACATACCTCATCTCTTGGAAATGTGGGTATCATTCTCTAGACTACTTCCTGTTGTCTGTGGGCACTAATATCTTTGGGGGAACCTTGAGAAAAATAAGCATAAAGATTATGTCTTGGCTGGAGTAGTTTGTGAGGTAGACTATCTCAGCCAGCAAACTTGAAGCTGTTCCGGAGGCAGAATTCTGAGGAGACTGTAACAGAAGCATTTTGAGATGTGGAGTCACTTGGGCCATCTGTTTTCATTGATATCTGGTCCCCTTGTTCTGAAAATTCATAAACTTTTAAAGGTAACATACATGTCTATATTAATACATATAGACTCTGTGTTATACACAAGGTAGCCAAAGATAATTTCTTGTTTTATGTTTGTACAGGTAAAATATATGTTACATGTTTTATAGCTTTTCTAAGTTTATTTCTTTATGTCTGTAGCCAGAATTTTTAAGGGGTCTTTTCCCATCAAACCTGACCCATATCAACTTGGAGTGAATCCATAGTCTCTGATTTCCTGTGGCAAGAAAAGCATAACCTCTCCCCCAAAACAACATACCTTTTGCTTACATTTTGAAATCAATGTATTTTTAAAATAAATTGATTGGTTTAATCTAGCAGCTTTCATAATCAAATGTCTATTATCAGCTATCATTCCTTTATCAGTAGTCAAAACATTTAAAGAAAAGACAACATTTAAAGAAAAGACAATAACATATAGGATCCAGACTCCCCATGTATTTTCCATCTTTATGTGGCTTTTTTCTTTATATTTATTTTTTATATAAACACTTTATTTTTTATATTTAAACTATTTTTTCTCTGACTGTGTATAATTTCTTTTTTCTCCCAAGCCTGTGTACATTTTTAAACATACTTTAACCCATTTAGAGTTTTTTCCATCTGGATCTGTCTTTACTATGTAACTTTAATCTTTTCTCTCAGCATGAGGAAAACTTAAACCTACCATGTGGCTTAGTTCATGGCATGCTGGCAGAGCTTGCTCTGGAGGGGCCTGCACTGGGGCCTCAAACCCACAGGGACCAGCTCGGAGACACATCTCAGTACTGAGGAAAGCATAAGAGACATGAGACTAGGAAGCCACATTTTGCACCATTTTTAAGTGGTTAGAACCTTTGTGAAGATTTCTCAGGTCTTACGTGGATGTAGGTGCCCCACAATGGGCAGACTTTTCTTTCCAACCACTCAGTTCTCAAATAACCACACTGAGACTCAATATTAATAAATGCTCAGTCAATAGCTTACGCTTGTCTTTTGCTGCCTCTTGTAACTTAAATTAACCCATTGTTCATCTATGTGTTGCCCTGTGGCTTGTTTACCTCATGTATGTATTTTCCATCCTGCTCCCTCTGTATCTTATGGAGTTTCTTCCTCACTCCTGAGACTCCACTCTCTTCTTAGCATTTTTTCTGTCCCAAAAATCATGTCTAGCCATTGGCCAATCAGCTCTTTATTAGCCAATGAGAGTAATACATATTTACTGTGTACAAAAATATCATTCCACAACACTCAATCCCCAAATCAAAGGCTTTCTATTATAAAATTTGCTTTTGTCATGGTGCTTCTTCATAGCAATAGAACTAAGGTTCTTCATGTAATATTTTTACATATTATCTCTCTGCATTCTGTACATGTCCTGTGAAATCAAGTAAAGCTAAATTAAAGAGTAATAGACATATTTCTTGATAAAACATTCAGTCTGTTGTATAGTTATTTCTAAAAAGTCTTTAATTTTTTTATTTCTATTTTGACCCATTTTACATTCATTAGAGAGGTGTTCTGGTTCTAGGAGTTTGTAAGCTTTTTGATGCTTCTGCCATTGTTGATATTTAACTTTAATCTGTGGTGGTCTAACAGGATGCAAGAAGTTATTTAAATTTCGTTGTATATGTTGAGACTTGCTTTGTGTCTGATTATGGGATCAGTTTTGGAGAAAGTTCCTTCCATGAGGTACTTGTGGTGGGGTATTCACCAGAGAATACTGCTGGGACATGGATGTAAGCCAATAGAAGGTCTTTATTATCTGGCCTGCTAGTACAATGGGTTTTCTGGATCCCAGTGTAGCTGCTTGCCTCTTTCAGAATGAGCTTTTAATCACAAAGTCCCTGATCTGGGTTGACATACATCAGTTAACAAGAATGGTTAGCCAGAAGCAGAACTACAATCTAAAAAGTAAGGTTACTGTGTTTATAGACTTCCCATAATATGGACTTTGATGGATTAGGCCTTGTTTTTTGCATGGTGGTGATGTCTATGTGCTGAGTTTTGCAGCCTGAATGGCACTTACATCATGGAGTCAGTTATGCTAAGGTGTAGGGGCTTACTAAAATCAGGGGCATGTTACATTCCCAAACGAACTTAATGAGTCAAATCATGGACTCATTCTATTTTAGTTTAACATGTAGGGCCCCAACATTATTCCAATTAGAATGTAAGTAAAAGGCTCAGTCAGTGCTGATATCAAAGTAATTAGTCAGGGGGACCAAGAGAACAGAGACTGCTATCAGTCATGTCCCCAGCCATGGCAATATTTTTAAAAACCACTCCTGATCAATCAGCATAGAAACGACACATTTTTCCAAAGCCATACGTAGTTTTCTTTATGTCATAATAAGTAAGTCTAAGCCTTTTAAGTTTTGTAGGGTCATTTTCATAAGGGAATCTAACTTGTTTTAATTCAGAAATGACAACTTTTAATACCTTCATGGCCTGATCAACTTGTCTACTTAGTTTCAAAAGCATCTGAAGAGGCACATTTAATGAAACATGCCCACCAAGCAGTCTCAGGTGCTCAGTAATATTGTTATCCAGATGATTACAGGCATCCTGATCCTTATCCCCTTTGTGGAATAGGAATTGAACTGAGGGATTCATGCATGCTAGATGAGTATGTTACCAACTAAGCTACAGCTTCAGATCCTTTATTCTTTTTCTTTTTAATAGGACTTAAATTATAATTTTGTTATGTATGAATGTTTTCTTGCTTATATGCCTGTGTACAGTGTGTACACCTGGTGCCCATGGAGACCAGAAAAGAGTCAGATCTCTTAGAACTGGAGTTACAGGTGGTTGTGAGTGACCACGTGGGTGCTGGGAACCAAACCCAGGTCATTTTGGAGGAGCATCAGGTGCTGGTAACCACTTTGGCCCCGGGTGGTATGATTGTAATCACCCCCAAATTCTCTAATTTTTCAAACATTTATCTTTTAACTCAGTTTCAGATCTTTCTTTTTTGTAAATTATTGTTTTATGGTTTGGTATGGATATTTTACCTTCATATATGACAGTGTAGTATGTACATGTCTGCAGTCTGAGAATGCCAGAAGAGGGCATTGAAGCCTCTGGAACTGGAGTTACTGATCATTGATTTTTCATGGGGTTACAAGGAATCAAACCTGGATCCTCTAGAAGAGTCAACAGTGATCTTTACCATTGAGCCATCTGTAAAGTATCAGATCTAAACAACAAATTAGATCATGTTACTATACACATTATTAATTCTCACAACTGAAGGCCTGACAGTGAAGGTCCTTGGGGAATCAGCTCCTTACAAATCCACTGTTTTTCCTAGCTCTCTGTTGATTCTGCTGTAACCATTCTTCAATCCTGTGGGTTGTCAAGCACATTATAACCTCAGGGGCTTTGCACCTGTTTTTTCCTTTGCAAGGAATGGTCAACTCTCATGTATCCCTTATTTCCTTTGTGTCAATGAATGAGGAAGCCCTGCTCCAACCACTTTAACCAGAGTAGTGAATGTTGCCCATAATCCTAGCACTTGAAAATTAAGGCAAGATCAAGTTCAATGTTATCTAGATTACAAATTGCAGTCAAGGTTAGCTGTGGCTATATGACACCCTGTCTCAATCATAATAATAACCTGCACTCTTAGTGTTTGGTCTAGAGCTCCTGGGCCCTAGTGAGGAGACTGTGAAACTTCCTTCATGAAGCCATGAAGATAAAGCCTGGCTTGCAGTTTTAGGTAACAGTATGTTGAGATTCCCAAGCTTTGAGACACCTGTCATGGGTGCATGTAGGAAGTGGAAGTAGTCAAAGAGAGAGATTGCAGAGAAGTTGTAGAGATAAAGAGCCATCTAAGCCCTTTGAACCTGAAGCCCGTAGTGTCTGATACAGAGCTGCAGGATTTGGTATTAGCCCTACAGGGTTTCAGACTTGTCTTCTTTCAATAATTTTTTGAAAGGGAAATGTATATTCTGTACCATTGTGTGTTGGGTAGATATAACTTGTGTCTGACACTACATGATGTCACACTCAAGAGTTTGCATTGAGTGTTAGAAGAAACTTTAGACATTCCAGCAGTGTATGGGCTATTACATAATATAGGATTTTTGAATTAGATTAAATGCAATTTGCATGATGGTGGATTTCTGTGAGCCTATTGTGTCCTGTGTCAAAATGTGGGTGAAATAAAAACATACTGTATTTGAGCCCTTGTCTTTGGTGTATGACCTACGTTGGTGGCTTATGAAGCCCGTAGAAGGAGGAGCCCTTCCAGAGTAATGTAGTGTCTGTGGAAGGGCTCTGAGTGGTTACACCCATCACCACACTTCCTTGTGTGGTTGAAACTGAGCAGCCCCCTTTCCTTCTCATGTAGCCATTCCATCACTACCATTAGAGACTCCATTCCTAAATAATGTAAGGTAAAATAAAAGTCATTGCCTTTCCTTGCTTATCTACTTTTCTTGTGTGATATTTTTATGTTTATAATTTTGGCTGATTGAATTAGGTTTTTGTACATGTCAAGTATTTGCTCTTGTGCTGAGTTTTACCTGTATCATGACTTACGAACTTTGGCAGAGCGTATCACTTTTCAGAACAAGAGTGTATGCATTCATGAAATTAATTGTGATCTCCCGAATCAGGGAATTGCAGGTGTGTAACATTGTCCCTAACTTTGTGTATGTTTTTACATTTTTTAACTTTTCCAATGTCTGAACCTTTTGTCCATATATATGGATGTGTATCACTTGTGTGTCTGATATTTACTGACATCAGAAGAGATCACTGGGTTCCCTTGACCTGATGTTGGGAATAGTTTCTAACCTACGCCGAGTGATGGGCATTGATCTAAGACCTCTTCAAAAGCCAGAGGTGATATTACCTCTTAACTAAACTTTATATACGCCATCATTTTTTATTGCTTTATTATTTTAGGATCAGCATTTATTTTACTAATGTTGTTGAGAACTCTTTGATCCGTCAGTCAAAAACTTATTAAAATACTTTTCTTCCTAGAAATTATTAGCTTTATAGTTTAATAGATGTCACTCCAGTTTATGATAAATAAGTACAGAATTGGAGTGAATGTTTAATGGAGTGGAGGAATTTCAAGTAAGCCCCTGAGTGCTTTCTATTTTTTGTTTGTTTTTTCCGTTTGAGACAGGGTCTCACTATGTACCTTTGGCTGTCCTAGAATTCTCTGCATACACTAGGCTGGCTTGGTAATCACATAGCCTTTGCCTTCTGAGATTTGGGATTAATGATGTGCACCACACCTATATTGTCTATCCTTTTTTGAACTTAATAATTTTGATAAAATCTTTAGTTTCCATGCCCCTCTCTGTATATTATTAGGCATTTCTCTTGCATTGCCTATTCTATTCACTGGGCAAAGAAATGGAAGATATCTTTCTCCTTTTTTATTTCTTTTTAATTTGAAATTCTATGACCCATGTTATAGACTGTATCAAGCACACAGAATTATGTAAGTATATTCTCAATGAAGTGTACGTTTGCAATGCGGACAGTCTCAACATTTCTATTATGTACATATATGAGATACTTTAGGATGCAGTGACGTATGAGGATGTGCATGTGAACTTCACTCATGAAGAGTGGGCTTTGCTGGATCCTTCCCAGAAGAGACTCTACAAAGATGTGATGCAAGAAACCTACTGGAACCTCACTATTATAGGTAAGAATGTGAGCTTTCTGTCACTTTTTAACTTAAGAGGATAAATCTTCCTTGTACATTGGTACTCTCCTATAATTTTGAATGTTAAAGAGTAAGAATCTGGTAAATAAATCATGCATTTTTTTTTCAAAGGTTCATAAAAGATAATAATTTCCTTTGTTCCTAATTTCTAGTAATATGTATTTTCTGATACTGTATTTTAGGGTACAAATGGGAAGACACCAATATTAAAGAACATGGTCAGAGTTCTAGAAGACATGGAAGGTAATTTTTATATGTAAGCTAATACATATTGACCTCTGAAGAAATGTTAATGTACCCTGATCATTTTTTTTCTGTGACAGAGTTTCTCTGTGCAGCTTTAGAGCTTGTCCTAGAGCTCACTCTGTAGACCAGGCTGGCCTCAAACTCAAAGAGATTCACCTGCCTCTGTCTCCTCAGTGCTAGGATTAAAGGCATGTGCCACTACCACCCAGCTACCTTTAACTTTTAATGAAAAATAACAGTGTAAATAAGCACAGCTCTGTGATGATTATTAAATTCTCAGAACATTATATACTCCAGAGTTAGGTAGCTGATCATGGTTTGCAAAGCATTTCTTTAAGGACAAAACCAGGAAACAACACCATAACATGTCACAACTAAATCATGGCCTTATGAGAGTCATGTTGTAGGCTATCAGTCTACTTATTTTCATATGTTTCAACTATCATAAAAGGTATTCACATTGATAAGGGGATTAGTGTATGTCTAAGAACTTTTATATGTAAATCTTTCATATTAAAGCTAGTGTTCCTCAAGTACTTGAAGTGAGTGACAGAATATTTTAGTGAGTGAAGCTCTATGAGAGACAAGGAGACTGTCATGGTGAAGAAACCTGAATCACTGTACTACACCTGTATGAGACACAAAACATTAGACTATGTGACTGCAATGTGTAAACCTTTTATTTGTTATTCTTCCTTTAATAGGTATATCATCTGTCACTCTGGATACAAGCCATGTGAGCATATGGGATGTGGAAAAATGTATTGTTCTTCTGTCTCTCTCAGAACAGTTAGAAAATATGTAGTAGTCCCCACTATGAGAAGATATGACTTTGGTACAAGTTTACAGTTAATTGGTTTTCCAACTTCAGTAGGAATATATCAACAAACACACATTGAAGAAAAACTTTATGACTACAGGAAATATGGAAATTTATCTGTCTATACTGGTTTGCTTTGCACATGTGGTGTGACTCCCAGTATAAGAAAATGTTATGCATGCAATCAGTGTGGTAAAACTCTGAGTTCTCTTCAAAGATATAAAAACAATCATGTGGGAAGAGGAAATAAGTGTGAGCCATCTACTAAAGGCTTTAACCATTACGGGTATCTTCAAACATACAAAACAACCAATAATGAAGAGGATCTCTATGAATATCATCATGATAAATCTTTTAGATCTGATTCCTCTATAAAAGTACACCAAAGAACACATTTGGAATTAAAACCCTATGTATATAGTGAAAGTGGCCAAGCTTTAACATGTCACAGTCTTCATCTAGTTAGTCAAACTCATACTAGTGAGAAAAGGTATGAATATGATCAGTGTGATAAATCCTTTGAATGTTCCAGTTATCTCCAAAGACATAAAAGAAGTCATTCTGGAGAGAAACCCTATGAATGTAATCAGTGTGGTAAAGCCTTTACACAGAAGAGTAATCTTCACAGGCATGAAATAATTCATACTGGACAGAAACCCTATAAATGTAATCAATGTGGAAAAGTCTTTGCACAGAACAGTTACCTTCAAATACATGAAAGAAGTCATACTGGAGAGAAACCTTATGAATGTAGTCAATGCAGTAAAGCCTTTGTATGTAAAAGTGATCTTCACAGGCATGAAAGAAATCATACTGGAGATAAACCCTATGGATGTAATCAATGTGGTAAAGCCTTTACATATAAAAGTCATCTTCACAGGCATGAAAGAAGTCATACAGGAGAGAAACCCTATGAATGTAGTCAATGTTGTAAAGCCTTTGCACAAAAGAGTAGTCTTCACAGGCATGAAAGAAGTCATAATGGAGAGAAACCCTATGAATGTAATCAATGTGGTAAAGCCTTTGTACAGAACAGTCATCTTCAAATACATGAAAGAAGTCATACTGGAGAGAAACCCTATGAATGTAATCAATGTGGTAAAGCCTTTGCATGTAAAAGTGATCTTCATAGGCATGAAAGAAGTCATACTGGAGAGAAACCCTATGGATGCAGTCAATGTAGTAAAGCTTTTGCATATAAAAGTCATTTTAACAGACATGGAAGGAGTCACACTGGAGAGAAACCCTATGGATATAATCAATGTGGTAGAGACTTTGCATGTAACAATCATCTTCAAATAAATGAAAGAACTCAGACTGAAGAAAAATCCTATGAATGGAGTCAATGTGGTAAATCCTTTGCATATAAAAGTCATCTTCACAGTCATGGAAGAAATCAGACTCAACAACAACCTTATGAGTGCAATCAGTGTGATAAAGTCTTTACATGTTGCCAAAAACTTCAAAATCATGAAAAAATTCACACTGGTGAAAATCCCCATGAACTTAATAAATGAGGTAAAGACTTGCACTCAACCTACATTTATCCCACTGAGCTATATCCAACTAGTGCTTGAGTACGATTAATAGAGCCATTCCACCATTAACATATTGTGTCCTTTTCAAGTTGTAAACATATTGCATTTGATGAATACAGGAACACACGATAGTTTGAATAATAAAACCTACTTGCAAATGAAAATCATATTTATGTTGTCATCCATAATTTTTGAATCATGTTACTAATTCCAAGGACTAAATACTTGTTCTTAACATTTTCTCAGAAACACAAATGAATGGAAGAGAATTTTATCAGTGGGTAAATGTTGCTGCTAAGCCTGGTGACCTGAGTTCATTCTCTGGGATAATGAACATATTAATCATAGAAGCTTTTCTCTGATTACTATAGTTGGGTTGTATGCACACTCACACACCAACACACCATGTATATTTTTGAAGGTAAAATAAGGTCCAATGAGTTCATTCAACAATTTAGGGCACTTACTGCCAAACTTGACTGCCTCAATTTTATCTCTAATACTCAAATAGTGAAAGGAGAGAACAGACACCAGTAAGTTGTCCTCTGATGGGCACATGCACACCATTAATGCGAGAAATCTGCAGATGTCTGGGAAGAAGACTTATTTATTAAGGAATAAAATGGGGATCACACTTATGAATATGTAACAAGTAAATGCCACTGCTGATCCAGCTGCCATTCTGTCCGAGGGTGATGAGGACCAAACCCAAGCTGCTCTCCACAGCTTGATCTGGCTTCGACCCCCAGGAGAATGCATAACCCCTCCTCCTCAGCTCCTGAGCAGTCACATACCCAGACAAGACCACGCCCTAGGGCTTTTTAACCCAAAGCCATTGGTTGAACAGATGAAATTCCCACAACACACCATGGCACTATATTTACACACAGTTTTTTTTTTTTTTTTTGAGACAGTTTCTGAGTAGCCCTAGCTATCCTGGAATTCATTCTGTAAACCAGGCTGACCTTAAACTCAAAGAACCCTGCCTGCCTCTGCCTCCCAGGTGCTGGGATAAAAGGTGTGTGTCACCAACATCTAGCCAGTTAAAAAGTTTTTAAAGGAAGGACATTTACAATGCAAAGAATTAACCAAAATATTGACAACATAGGATACAATTTACCAGATTAATACATTGAAAAATCCCAAGAAGTATTATTGCTCATTAAAAAAGATTCTTCCTGTTTATGTTATATTATGTTTTTAACATATTATTCTTTCAGTATCTGATTCAAAGATAGATCATTTAAAGAACATATCTCTCCTGTATCTAGAGATGCACTGTTGTACTCTCAGCACTTGGAAGAGATAGGCAAGTGGATATCTCTGAATTTGAGGACAGTTTGTTTCAGGATATCCAACACCCTAATACAGCCATAAATGCAGGCAAAGCATATTTTCCCATAAAATAAAAGTAAACATTTTTTGAAAAGTATATATCACATTATGGAACTTTTCCTAGCATAATGTGGACTCTTCTCTACTCAACTAAATTTCTCATTGAGTTCATTCACATTAAGAATCATGTTAACAATTAAAATAAGCAATGTGAGGAGTCCTTTCACAAAGGGATTGAAAACCGTTTAGTCCTTCATTGACCAAGTAGCTGGGACTTTGATCACCTGCAAGTAATAGAAGATAGAAGAGGTAAAGGGAATCTGCATTTTCTGTGTTATAATGGCGTCTTTGGGAGCTGGAGACTGAACCCAGTAGTACTGCTGCTGTTGGGTATCCAAATTTGGTTCCTAGCACCCACATCAGGTAGCTCAGAAGTACCTGTAAATACTGGTCCAGGAGGACTGGAACTTTTCTGCCTTCTTTGGGTACCAGGTATGGTGATGGTGTATAGGTGTGTGTGTGTGTGTGTAAGAGAGAGAGAAACTCCATGTTTTAAGCTGCATGATCAAACTTTAAAATTGGTAAAAGGGGCAAAAAAGATGAATTTCTTTATTCAAGTAAAATCAAAAGTAAAGCATGGATGCAGGTGACAGCTCCCTCAGCTCCCTTACTGGAGCCTCCTTTCGATACATATCATCCATTTTCTGAAAAAGATCCTAAATTATGGGGTGAGTAATTTACTAATAAATCTAATCTTGAATCTTCTCCATTTTGATGAGGACTTAAGAGAGTCCATGGGAAAGTTAACTTCTTTTATCAATTCCTTCCTGGCCTCATGAACTGTGATTGTTATTTCCAGTGCAATTGCAGCCAAATCAAAATGTTTAATGTCTAATTATGCACCAATCTTTTTAAAACTGTAGAAGAATAGATGTCACTGGACTGTCTTGCTTCACAGTTTTATATCAATAATATTTTACCTCCCCCTCCTGTGTCATAACTTAGAAGGGATCTTGATTGCCTGACTCTTCCACAAAACACATTGGTGAAACTACTTTTATGGCATTATGTTGATTGGACCATGTGTTCAAGAGGAAGCAACCACTTTGAATTCATTGGTAAGACGTGCTCATCAGTGGATGAGACAAGTCCAACCAAAATTCAAAGACCTTCTACCTCATTGAAATTCTTAGGAATTCACTAGTGTGTGGCATGCAGACATATTCCTTCTAAGGTAACAGACAAGTTAGTGTACCTGTCTCCTCCCACCACCAAGAAAGAAGCACAACATTTAGTGGAGCTCTTTGGAATCTGGAGACAGCATATTCCTCTCTTGGGAGTATTATTCCAGCACATATACCAAGTGACTTGATAAGCTACTAGCTTTTTGTGGCCCTGGAACAGGAGTCTTCAACAGGTTCAGGCTGCTGTGCAGGCTTCTCTACCACTTGTACCACCCAAGTGGATGCTACTCAAAATGTCAGTGGCAGATAGGGCTGCCCTTAGGAGCCTTTGCTGGTCCCCTGTGGTTGTGTCAAAGAAAAGAACTTCTGGATCTTGGAGTGAGACTAACACCATCTGCCAACAACTATTCTCCCTTTTAGAAACAGCTATTGACATGCTATTGGGCCTTATTGGAAACTGGACATTGGATAGCACATTACCATGCAGCCTGAGCTACCTGCCCATCATGAGCTAGGTGTTATCTGGCCCATCAAATCATAAATTAGGATGTTCACAGAAGCAATCTATTATCAAGTGGAAGTGATATATTTGTGATTTGGCTAAGCATGTCCTGAAGACACAAGCAAGTTATATGAAGAAATTGCACAAATGCCTAAGGTTTCTACTCCCATTACCATTCCCTCTGCTTCCAAGTATATATATAGACTATAGACTCATGGAGGTGGGTGAGGGAAAAAGTAGGGACAGGAATGTTTGTTGAGGTGGGTGCAAAAACAGGCTGGGCAGGGTATGGTCAGAGGCTTGGTGTAGAAAAAGAGGCTAGAAGTGATTGGAGATTTGTAAGGGGGTTGAAATTTGGCTAAAGTTGGAGGATTTGGACAGGGCTGATGGGGGGCATTCATCAAAGTGGGTGGAGCCAATGCTGGCAGAGGTGGGTTGGGTGGGGCTACATCCAAGGAGGGTTCAGGAGTGGGCAGGGCAAAGGCTAGGCCAGAGAGATGAATGGGAGCTACAAGTGTATGGGTGGGTGGAACTAGGTGGGCTGGGCTTGATAAGTTTGGCCAAGTCTGTCAGTGCCAAGCCAAGCCTTACATGCCAGAGCTTCACACAGGCAGCCTTGTGCATTTACATCTCCCACACAAGACTCCCACAAACCCAAATACCATTAAAGACTACTACACACACACACACACACAAATATGTCAACCATGCTGACACACACATGCCCTATACATATAAATATACCAGTCACACTCAGATACATACTATAAACATATACTTTCATATTTCCCAAAATGTATACTCAGAGTCAGCAAGATAAAGCAGCCAATAATGTGTCTTGTTGCCAACCCTACTTACCTAAGTTTGCTCTCCACATAATGGGAGCAGAGAACCAATTCTCAAGTTTTCCTTTCTGCCAAATGCACTGTGGCATGTGTGTACCTTCCTGCAGATATACACAAAAGAAATAAAATGTGATAAAATATCTTTACCAATACATAATTACACATGCGCAAAGATTCTTGTCTGTTTGGGAGGTTGTGGGAACCTTAAGGATATCTGTTCTACCTGGGGTGCAGACAGTGAGAGATAGAGCACATTGTCTGGGCTCCCTGCCAGACCACATAACCTGGCTACAGAGGCAGCTGTTAGGGCAGGTGTCCAAGCATGAGAGGACATGAGTGAGGTCTTCCACACAAATGTCTTCTGCCACCTGCTATCTTTAAGGTATAATTCATCCTGAGCATGGATATCTGTCTGCATGTCTGTCCACACACAGGCCACTGCCCATTCAGCAAGAAGAGGTGATTGGATCCCTTGAAACTTTGAAGTTACACATGTGAACCCCCCGTAGGTGCTGAAAACAGAACCAGGTTTTCTCCAAGAGGTACTTGCCAGAATCCAGCTCCAATGGGTTCAGGTTCCAAAAAGGAGATGTGTTGTCAGTGAAGGAAGGAGGCTGACAGGATCTGAGTGTGAATCAGGATACCTGCCACTTTATTGAAAAAAAAGTTTCACCTTTTATAGTCTAAAATTGCATAATACTTTAGCCACAAGCAAGATTAAAAGCAGAAATAATGATTCCAGGATGAAAGCAGCCATCAACTTTATCACAACATTTTTCTTGCAGCAAAAAGTGACAAGTTCAGCAAGTATCTAAATGCCTATCTGGACACGAGCCCATTGTTTCTCTTTAATAGTGTGCTTCCATCCTTGGGACCAGGTGTGTCCAGTTAGTAAATCTTCAACTTCTCCATTCTTGATGTAATCAGGGCAGGACAATGGGTATTCTTGTGTGGGTGTAGGCAGGGTTATCACAATTTATGGTTCTTTGCTGATGGGGATTTTTTTCCAAGGAATTATTTTTTTTAAGGAAACTTACAGTGTATGCATCCTCATCTTTCACCAAAGCCCTCACAAAATTTCCCATAGGAAAAGGCATAAGGAAACTCCCTTAAGACATAGTGTGAATTATTAAAAATGGAAGTAAAAAGATGCTGGAGAAATGTGATCTGCAAAGTCAAAATGCCGGAATATTGTCAAGCAGCAATGGTCATCATGTGGCCCACACCAGGTATTAAACTGCTGAATCAGCTCTTACCCTTTTTATTTCATTAAGATTTAATTTATCATTCTTGTCTTTGTATGTGTACATGAATACTATATTTCTAATGTCAGAAGATAGCCTGTATGACCTAGTCCTCTCCTATCATGTGGGTCCTAAAGATCAAACCATGTCTCTCAGTCTTGGTTGCAAGCAATTTTACCTGGTGAGCCATGCTACAATATCCACTGAGCCCTGATATTTTTGGTTAATCATTGTTTGGGGGAGTTGTTTTTAAAACAGGGTCATGAAGTTCAGGATGACCATGAAATCATGACCTTTCTGCTTCCTCCTCCAACTCTGGGATGACAGGTTTCACCAACATGCTTTGTTTATGCAGAGGCCTGGTGCATGCTGGGATAGTGCTCTACCCAATGAGTACCATCTGAGCTGAAAACATTGATGTATCCGACTTGGTGATACATAGGTCCACAATGAGACCCTGTCCAAAAAACAAACAAACTGCAAACAAACAAAAAATTGGTTAAACAAAATTGTGTGTATGTGTGTGTTTTCAGAGAGCATCTCTATCAGTGCCTAGGCTAACCTTAAAATAACAAGGTAGTCCTTGAACTCTTGACCCTTGGCCTCAGTCTCCTATGTACCTGGAGAACAGGTCTGTACTATTGAGTGAGGAAACCAAGGAACAGAGAGGCTTAACTATGTGTCCAGTAATACACAGCTAGTTGCCAGAGGTGCATGACAAGATCAGAATGTTCTTAGGGTCAGGTCAGAATCCAGTACCTTCTTTGTGGTGGAATGTCATCAGTTCAGAATGGGAGGATAGGAACAGGCTGAGGTCCTATCCTTTTTCAGGTCTACATGTTCTGAGAGTTTCATGTGGGCTAGAGCCACAAACACAGTGTGAGGCATTGTTTATGAAGTGAAAGATGCACACAACTGAGGCCCACCTGGCCATAGCCAAGCAGCTCCAGTTGTTCTATATAGAGGTAAAGTGTGAATATCAGTGCCAGAGCTGTGCCCAGGAGTCCCTGGACAAGGACAAGGAGAATGAAAAAAAGAGGGTTCCCTTCTGCTCAATGTCAGGGCTCACTGAGCTATTGCACAAAACTGAAGAGCCTCTCAGATGGCACGGTATTATGAAATCCTTCCACTTCTCATTTAGGGAACTGAGACACAGAGGAAGAAGAGTCTCGGTTAGAGCAATTCTGGGTACAATAGCCATACAATACCATATAGCTATTGTAACTGTGGTAACAAGTGTGGAAAGCTTTACTTCTGTCTGTTGATACCAGACACAGGGAGGTTAAGCTACTTACACAGAAATCACACAGCCAGCATATGGATAATAAACTAGGATTTGAACCCATTTCCCAACTACCCTTATAAAGTCTTTAATATTGCATGTATTTATTAATGTAGTGGTGAGGGCTTGCATGTATGGAGGTCAAGCACAAGTTATATGAATCTGTTTTTCTCTTTGAACCATTTGGGTCCATATAATGAGTCTCTGTCCTAGCAGCCTGCTCTCAAATAATGACATGGAGACTTCTTATTAATTGTGAAATCTTGGCCTTAGCTTATGCTTGTTTCCAACTAGCTCTTATAACTTAAATTAACTCATTTCAATTAATTTAAGTTCTGCCATGTGGCTTCTCCCTCCTATTCTGTATGTCTGACTTGTTTCACATCTGGCTGGTGGTTCAACCTCTCTTTTTTCTTCCATAGTTCTCTCTCTGCCTGGAAGTCCTACCTATACTCTCCTGCCTAGCTATTTGCCATTTAGCTTTTTAAATACCAATCATCATAACACATCTTTACACAGGGTGAAAAGACTATCCCAAAATAGGTCCCAAGGATAGAACTCAGGTAGAAAGACAGGATAGGCAGCAAGTGTCTTTACCCCTAGAATCATCTCAGTGGTGCCCAGTTGTATCATTTGTGTGTGCTGTTTGTGTACATATGCAAGTATGGAGGTCACAGGTAAATATTGAGCATCCCCTAAATTGATAATAAAATCCAAGTTGACTTAAGGGTTACTGGGCAGGACTAGGCATCTCCAGACTCTATGTTACCAAAGATGTGCTAGCAGAGACCCTAAGACAGGGGAGGTATGGTGGTTTTCTATGAAGGGCCAAATAGACAAAGTATTTGATGACATGTAGGTGATGTGGTGTCTGGTTTCTTTGTGCTGTAGGTAGGCAGAGCAGTGAGTGTAAGCATTACAGCTTGGATGGAAAGCAATCCTGGCAGCTGGGAGCCAAAGACTACCACAAAGTCACACCACACAACAAACCTCACACAAGAGATTTATTGGGAGCAAAAAATCAGAAGATTGGGTGCCTCTGCTCAGGGAATAATCAGCAGCAAACTGAACAGGATACAGGACTTATATAGAGTTTCTTTGGAAAGAGGTAGAACTTACCGAGTTGGAGCTTTCCAGGGTGGAGATTGGTGGGATTCCATGTCCAGGTATTTGGCTTTTTATTCTGTAAGGTTAGGTCAGTTAGAGTATTCTGAGAGTGGAACCTGGACATTAGAAGTCCTCAAGGGAAAGGCCTGACAACTCGTGTGGCTCTAGGAGCTTACATTCCCCTCTTTTTTGTTTATTATTGATAAACAATCAGGCCACAGGAAAGGGAGTGATGTTATCATTAGACTACTTCCTGGTGAATCAGGGCATCAAAGTCTTTTGGGTGAACTTGATCTTCACAATCAGGGTATAATTGGGAGTTTCTGGGCTTTGCTCTGTAGCTAGGGGCTGGTAACCCTGTAATAGCAACTGATTAAAAGTCTAGTTAGGGATTTTTTAAATCTGTTTTTTAAGAATTCTAGACAAGAAGATTATAAGGCAGGCTGTAACTAGTAGGATTAAGAAAAGCAAGAGAAGGGGTTAAGAAGGGTAGTATACAATTCCTTATTGGATTATCAATGAGCCACTAGCCAGAGGCATTGAGCTGTTTCTTACATTTTTGGAGATTCATTTGGAGTTGTCAGGTCTTATCTTTTACTATACCTGACTCATTGACATAGAAGCAACATTCCTCCCTAAGGAAGACACAAAGACTACTTCTTTCTCCTGTTAGTGAATTTAATCCTTGCCAATTTTGTAGCACTTATGGTGGCTCAGTGATCTATTTGGCCCTGGAGAGTAAGGATGGCAGAGCCACCTGTTGGGGATCCTGGATGAACCAAGAGGAAAACTGATGGTAAATACCTAAGGAAATAGTCCCTGAACTCAGCACCAAAAATGTGTTACAGCTCTGAAGAGAAAGGTATTTTGGCCCACCTGGGTAGCATTTGTAGTAAAATTAAACAAAGCAGGGAGCTCCGTGGTGACACATAGTAGAAGGGGAGAGAAATGGTTAGAGCAGGTAGAGGAGAAAATTGCTAGAGAAGTGCAAGTATCTTAGTAAGTGAAAATGCACATGTTGTGTGGCCCTGAAGGGCATTTCGGAGAGTATGCCCATTTGGGGGAAAGCCCAAAAGGCATAGAAGAGTCTTTTTTAAAAGATCAGAGATAAGAGGCTTAAGTCCCCTGAGGCTATGGACAGAGACTGAGTATTGAGCCTGGGTGATACATTGGGTGGGGTTTGATGAAGCTGGTAAAGCTGTTACCCTATCCTGACGAGGGGAAAAAGAAAATGTGCATCCCTAAAACTCCATCAGGACTAAATAGGTGGCCCCAGTATCCAGAAGGAGAGAGAGCACCCTAAACTGTGATGTTTACCAGAGGCTCCTAGAGAAAGATGGCAGTAGTCAAGCCAAGGGAGTCAGGATCCGCTCACTAATCCATAACCAGATCTAAGAGGTCAGCTGATGGGCCATCTGGGCTTTATGTCCCCATGCCATGAAGGACATGGGGACAATCAACACCACAAGGCTTTTCCTGATAGGACCTTGGATATGGTCTGGGTGGTTTATGAGGGATCAGACAGGCCTGGACCCAGTGACCCTCCTGACTGCATTTGAAACAGGACACAGAGGTTCTCAGTCTTTGGGAGGCCAGGGAGCCTGAGCAGTTGCTGTGGTCAGCCAAAAGGCCTTTACATAGCATCAGATATTTTTGTTCTGTGGTGTTTTCATGTCTCTTATTGCATACCTTAAAGGCCATTGCTAAGACTTTTGCCTGTAGAGTCAGGGATCCTTTCTCTAGATGTTTCAATTTGGCCCTAATATCAGGGAAATCCTGGGAGAAGAAATGGTCATAATGAGTTGTTTTCCATCTGTGGTCTTGGGATCTAGATTGATATATTGTAAGATGGCCTTTGTAAGGTGTTCTAGAAATTGAAATGAGTTATCATGTTTGTCCTGAATGACCTCTTGGATTTTTTTTCATAATTTATCTCTTTAAGGGTGGCTAGCCAGGAGGCAAGTTAAAACTGATCCCAAGCAAGAATACTCTCTGGGGTGTTTTAATTTCATTTAGGGTACTGGTCAGGGAGGGCCTCAACCTTGACTGGGTGGGTAGCCTGTCACTGAGAAGGGACAAAGGGAAACCAGAGAGGCTGGAGAGGAAGAAAAAGGACTGTGGGTAGAGGCTTGTTACTATGATTGAAAATAGTGTAAGAATCATATGCTTTGGGTCTCACAGCTAGGAGGTGTTTTTTCTTGGATGGCTTATGTCATGTGGTCATTTTATCAAGGTGAGAGTGAGATCACATGGCAAAGTCCATCCTTTCCAACTCTAGCAACAATAGCTGTCAGTCACATGGCTACTTTCATCCCATTGGGATAATAGCAGCTAAGGTGCCAGGAAGCCAAATGTTTTCTTTAAGACTACCTTTATATAGATTTTTAACTGTCAACCATGCTGTTATAAGATTTAAATCAACCACTTCGTTACAGGTTTTACAGGATTTTAATCAGACCCAATATGCTTAGAAACCTTGAGGTAGAGGAAGTTTGTACACTTTATAAATTTTGAGATAAGATTTATACCCTAGCCAAAGTTAAACCAAAACCAAGAGAATATGAGATGAGTAGTAATAGTCCATATTGGTAATAGTCTGTCTCTTTATTTTGTTTTGGTATCCTTTTTCTGTCACACAGCAGATGGCTCTTCTAATATGGGACAGAGATTTTTGAAAGAACCCTTTTAACAAGCATAGTTTGGTCTAGAGGAGGGAGAGCCATACCCTACTCCAGCATCAGATTTCATTTCAAGTGGTACAGTATAAAACAACAGTCTAATGCCACTCATACCTAAAAGACACCTGGATCCCTATAAAACTGAATCTAGTAAGCTGAAAACAAAGAAGGCTTAGAGATAGGAAATTTTTGAGTCCTGACTATGGGCAAATGATGCTTCAGGAGGGAGCTGAGAGAAGCACTAGTCAGTGAAGAGAGTGTGTGGTGTGTGCATGTTGCTTTTTTGCTTTCTTCCCCTCTTTGATAGGTCTCATTTCTAGATCCCACTTTGCAGAAAACTTATTACAGATCCATCTATGTTAACTTAAAAGACAGGACATTTACACAATGTGTGTGAGGTATGGAGGAGAGACTAGACAAAAACAAACAGGGTTTGGAGCAGAGAAATAATGAATGGGGAATCTTTCCATTTCCCCAATTGCTCACAGTATCTGTAAAGGTCCTAAATAATATTATGATCTAAGATGTTATTATGTGGCCCCTTGAATTGATTATGTAAAGGGTATTGAAGCTGAATTTGATTGCAAAAGTGAATAAATTTAGGGCCCTTCAGGTTGAGTGTCAGGTGGAGAGACTGGAGGTTTTCTAAGAGGTTTTCTCAAAGGAGGAATTAAAGGGTATGGAAGACCAATTCCCATGAATGAAAGAAAAGGAAAATGTTACTGCAGCCCATAGTTGTGGGCATCCCCAGGACACAGGGAGGACCAAATGAGGTCCAAGCCATTCAGTGGGGCATCACCACATTCAATGGGGTTCAGGAGCTTAGCTGGCTAAGCTAGCAGAGACTCAGTGTCTGGTACTAGATCTTCTGTAGAGGCTAGAAAGCAAGAGAAAACCAAGCTCTAGGGGAGGGTCATCCACAGGAAATGGTTGGGGAACTGGTCAAAGAAGCCACAAGGGACTAATGGAGTTGTGGAATTACAGGCAGCTCCAGAGGGAAGGTTCAAGAAGAGGGCAGGAAGGGTCACAATAGCCTGGTTTGGCCTAAGGAAATTTCAGGATTGCAGCTCCAAGGGGGTAGGATGGGATCAGGTGAAGAGAGTCAGCTGTAGCCTTAAAGAACATGGCTAAGGGTACTTCCACTTCCAAGAGTACCAGAGTGGTGTCAGACACTCAATGGTCACTTGATCAGATGCAGGGAACATGTATACCAACCAAAGAGGAAATGTACCTAATTGCCACTGTTAGATGGGGTACTGAGCAATTGGTGAGCCAGAAGATGAGTCAGTTGTGGGTGGATTGGAGATGAGGGATAGGGGCTCAGTGCAGCTTAGATCATAAGGGAAAATGCAGGCACTAGGAGAGAGTATCCAAGTAACATCACCAAATGTAAGCATTGAACCTTGGATGAAAAGGTATTCTGGCAGTCAGGAGCCAGGAATATAATGAAGTCATATTGAACAACAAGCCTCACACAAGAGATTTATTGGGAGGGGGAAAAAGATGGTGGCTGCCTCTACTTGGGTGAGAAACAGCAACAAACTGAAGAGAATACGTGGCTTATATTGAGTTTCTTGGGAAGGGGGTGGAACTTTTCAGGATGGAGCTATCCAGGGTGGAGATTGGTGGGATTTCATGTCCAGAGATTGGGATTACATTGTAGGGTGGAGACAGATTCCAGCAGTTAGAGCAGTTAGAGTACTCTGCCGGTGGAACCTGGCAATTAGACGTCCTCAGTGGAGGGTTCTGGCCACTCATTGGCTGAAGGGGCTTACAGTGAGTCATTAATACTTTACTGATAAACATAAAAATGTGATTTGGAATCTCTTCAAGGGTCACAAAGTAATTCTTTCTTTGGATTTTTTCTGTCCCAAACATTTATAAGTAGAGGAGCATTTTTAGCACCTGGATATAAAAATACAAGTTCTGAGTAGGCTCAGCCCTTGTCTTTAATCAATGAGACTGTACCAAGCTGCCAAGAGAAGATGTCACTGGGTTCTCTATGGTTCAGGGTGGCCACTCATGAAGCCCCTGCCACCTCCAGATTACAGAACTTGCCAAAGAAGTCTTTATGCTAAAGGAAGCATTGAAGGTGCAGCAGGACCTCATGGCTAGCTCTGAGGATGGGGAGGGCACTGAGAGGCCAAATGACAGTCTTGCTTCAGAGGGTGGAGGTAATGCTGGTTCTGTGGAGGACAGTCACTTGATGGGGCATAGAGAGAGAGACAGGGATAGCTTGTTAGATCCAGCCAGGGTGTGGTGCATAAGGGACAGGTCCCTGCTTCAGCCATCTATGACCACTGAGGGTGGGGGTCTTGATTCAGGTGGAGAGGTGTGTGGTTAGGTGTAGATAGAGATGCAGTTGATGCATATCCACAACTATTGAGGATACACAGTACAGCCATTCAGTCTCTATCCTTCACTTCTGCAAACTGAAGTCTTGTGGAGCATATTGATGAATGGAAATCATTATGTACCTTCCCTAGTCAGCAGAGTGAGAAATGGGACTCATTATGCATTGGGAGACCAGCTTGGGACATTACCAATGGTGCTCAGCTAACCCTGTCATGCCATGGCTCCCTAAATTCTGTCTCTCTGATTGTCATTACTCTACTACACTCAACATGTTACAAATTCTGTTATGCCATCTACATCAGAAGAATCCACCAAAGAGTATTATCTCACTGTGAAAAGGAAACATAACCAGTGTGGAACACTGGGTGATGGCAGGGATGAGGCAGGTGGGCTCCCATGACAGTTTGAGCTTCTGGATGCAAAACTTAGTTATGACAATAAACATGATTGCCATGTAACATGAAATATTGCTGTGACTCAGGGGTAAAGTCCCTGTCTAGAAAACCCCAATGAATATCTTTGGGGCATTTATTAGGGGTGAAGCCTCTGCCTAGTATCCCCAATGAGGAGTTTGTGGCATAGGTTAATCATTGAGCTCCTGTATAGACTCTCAGTGATGGGCAGTGGACATAGTTGGTGGTGGAGCCCTGTAAACTCTTTACAGATGGTGAGACCTGGGACAATGTAGCCAACAACTGAATATTCTAACATGACTCCATGCCTGGACCATGTTCGGGCAATCATGAAGCATCTGCTTAAGCAAGATCTACTGATCTCAAAATTCTCTCTTTATCTTCTCATCATAAATGATCACCCTGAACACACACACCCCCCCCCGTTTTGGGACCCTGATCGTATTGAAGGATACTTGATTATACTGTGAATCCCGAGATTATATTATTTACTGAAAAATCCTGTTTCTAGTTATGATGTGGCTTAGCCTTAGCACACACCTTTAATCCAAGAGCTTTCTGCTTATTGTAAACGGGATTAAATAAAGTCAAGCATAGGTAAAGATTGGGACAAGCAACCAGTTGACAGGAAATGAGCAAGAGAAAACCATGGAGAGAAAGAGGGAGTCAGGAGGACATATAGAAAGTTGAACAGGAAGTAGAAAAGAGGGACATTCAATTTGAGGTTCTGTTTGAGATGGCAGAAGAGAAAGGGGAGTCTTTGGGGGGATGTCATCTGAGGAGGAAGGCCAGTTTGCTGCTTCCTCTGCCTCTCTGAGATAGCAGGTTTTCTCCCCAGCATCTGGCTCCTGAGTCATTATTGTTTAAGTGGAATGATTGAGATTTAGTCAAAAACAATATTTGGCACTCCAGTGGGTGGAATGAACAAAGGGACAGAGAAATTACTCTAGCTATGGGCCAAATGAAATTTGGTAAGACACCTGGGAAATGTTCAAGGAGAAAGTAAAGTAATATTAAAAGAAAAAAATCTTTCCCATGTTAAAGATGGAAAGTGTCACAATACATAACATGAGGACACTAATTTGGATAGCTTGAAAATAGAAGCTGAATGAAAAAATAAATGACAACTGAGATCAACATAATAACAAGTATAATTACTGTAATTATCAGTCTGGTGAATCATATTGTGTCTTTAATATCTATAGTTGTTTTTGTACCAAAAATGAAAACTGGATTGATAAGATACATGCTGTAGAAAGACTTTTAAATGAAAATATGAAAAAATATTCAGACACAGGCAGTGAAATTTAGACAAGAACCTACAATGCCACTGCTTGAGGAAACTGAAGAGGAGAAGCCCAAAGTTGTTAGAAAATAAACCTTAGTTTATCCAGTTACTATACAAGAACTTCTAGCACATGATAGGCAACCCCAAGATTTTGAAGAAGTTAAATGAAGTCCTATAGAAATACTAAATTTGAGGAGATTTAATGTAGCAGTCATTTCATATGGTATGCATTCACCATATGTGATACAGAGATAAATTCATGGGAACTCAGAAAAGAATTAACCTCCAAGACTGGAAAGATTTGGCAAAAGCAATTTTGGAAGCTGATCCTCAGTTACAGTGGTGACGATAATGGAAAGAGGAAGCTAGGGTCATAAAACAGTGAAGAGGTATTAATGTTTCCCAAGATCAGTTGTTAGATGAAGGTCAATAAGTTGAGTTACAAAGGCAGATTAAATTTGATGATTACAGGTTGGTGTTACATCCTTTAGCAGCTTTAAATGCTTGGACCAAGGTTGAAGAATCAGGAGAGAGGTCTGAGTTATTTATTAAAACTATACAAGGCCCAATAGAAGTCATCACTTTTTTTTTTACAAAGATTGACTTTAGCTGTAAATAGAATAGTAAAAGATGAGAAGTCAAACAAATATTTATCAAATCTTTGGCTTTTGAAAATTCCAATTCAGGATGCAAAAGGGTCGTTACACCTTTAGAGGCAAGATCAGCAGCAATAGATGAAGAGACTAGAAATGTGGCTGATGTTGGATATAATGTTTATGATGCTGCTCTGAAAGGAGAAGTAATTTCTAATAGTTTAAAAACAATCAAAATGTCAAGGTCATTTGAAAAGGGGCTGTAGGCAAGGTGTTCCTAGAAACAGTGCTTTTTCTAGAGATAATCCACAAGGAAGATCATAGTCTTGAGGAAAATGCAGAAAGTATGGCAAAAGCCAGCATTGGACTAATAAATTCAGATCAACAAAAGAGTCAGGATAACTATTTGCCATTGGAAAATGCCCTGATAGGCCTCCTGCAGTCTCCAATATTAAATTTGATTAAATCATTCCCTATCTGCCAGGGTCCACCTACAGCTTGGTTTCAGTTCCTTAGGCAAGGATGGGGTATTGATGCAAGGAAAAATTCTGACCACCAGATGGATTGACTCAAGTGACCCCAAATAGTTTTGACCATCTTTATTTATACTTAAACAGTTTTTTTCTACCAAGCTTACAGAAACAGTTTTATTATTGCCTCCTATATTTTACTTTTAAGAAATAGAGTGTATTTTAAGGAATGCATCATAATTATTATGAAAGCCTCCATAGTTCCCCTTTATGCTTTCCCAAATACATCTTCCCACCCCCTACATAACCTTAGTCTAGACACAGAGTTCAGCATTTTTGCAGGCTTAACTAAATATTGAACCAGACACATCCTGTTCTCACTGTACTTATGTCACCTGGCAGCTACTTGCAGTTACAAAGTTAAAAAGTAATAGACATGGGCACGATGCTTTAAGGACAACAATTTTCAAACCCAGATATTTCTTTCATGTCTGCAAGATATGATTGCATACAGTTCTTTATTCTACAAGAGGCCCTTATGTCTCAATCTCTGTAAAAGGCAGACTTTGATAAGGCACTCTTTCCTCATCTCATGATACCATACTTCTTCCACCAATATAAGCTCCTGTGTATTGTAAAAGATAGATCTTTCCATCCATTATTTTACATTGCATTTCCCCCATTTGAATATACTAGATCTTATCATTGATTTTATATGATTGGTGAACTTACTCTCAATAGTTGGCACAATGCCTATTCCTGAGGATCTTTCCATATTCTGTGTATACATGCCTTACTCTCCTATATAGAATTTTGCCTTGCTGGGGATCATAAATTAATCCTGAAAAATACCAAGAGGAGATCCAATGAATTATCTAGGATATAAGATAAATTTACATAAAGTACAAATCTGGAGAGATCAATTATGAAATCTTAATATTTTCAAAAATTGTTGGAAGGTATTAACAGTCTGTGGCCTACAATTAGAATAGCTACTCAAGAACTAAGTAATTTATTTCAAATCTTACAAGGTGATAAGGACTTAAATAGTCTGAGAAAATTAATGGCTGAGGCTGAGAGAGAATTGACTCTTGTAAAAAAGAAATTACAGGATGCACATGTTGATCACATGGACCCAAAGCTTGACTGAATTTTAGTTATTTTGCCTTCTATTCATTTTCACAGGAATTCTTACACAGAGAGAAGATAATATCTTAGAAAGGATATTTTTAGCACACAGAGTCCAAAACTAAAGACCTATGTAGAAAAGGTTTCTGGATTGATTCTGAAAGGAAAAATGAGACTTCATCAATTATCAGTAATAGGACCAACAGAAATTGTGGTAGATTTTACTCATGCTGAAATTTTCTCATTATGGACAGAAAATGAACATTGACAAAGAGTTTGCAGTAAGTTTTTTGGGAGAGATTAACAACAAACATCTCAAAAGCAAAAGACTTCAGTTTATAAAAAGAACTAATTATAAATAGTATAAAGGACTTGTATAATAAAAAGGATACCAATTTCTGGAGCACCTGTGTTCTCTACTAATCAAATAAATTAGGAGAGGCAGATTGTAATTCAGGAAAAATATGTGGCTCAATGTCCTTAGGATTCAGTTAGAAAACCACAGTTGTATGCCATTCTCGTAGTAGTAGTTATATTTTCCTGACTCTCTTAATATAGTTACTGACACACAATATTCAGAAAGAGTTGTTTTACATATTGAAACCACTAAATTTATTCCGGGTGATTCAATATTAACTTTGCTAGTCATTCAACTGCTATGAGTAATCAAAAATAGAAATCATCCATTGTACATAACACATATCAGATCCCATAGGGATCTACAGGCCTTCTAGCACGAGGTAATGATAAATTGATCAGCTATTAATAAGAAATGCGCTAGAAGTTTCAGAATTTTGTAAAAAATGCCATGTTAATAGCAAAGGAATAGACGAGGAAATTATAAGGAAATGACTTACTTGTTCCCTGTATATCCAAACTCCATTACTTGCAGGAAGTAATCTAAATGTGCCCAAGGAAATGAAATTTGGCAAATGAATGTGTTTCATTTTTTCAGAGTTTGGATAAAGTATGTGCACCATACCACAGATACATATGCAGAATTTCAATGGGCAAATGCTTTAAGTTCTGAAAAGGCTGATTCCATAATTACTCATTTATTAGAAGTCATGGCCATTATGGGGATACCTGACCAAATTAAGACTGACAATGCTTCAGCAAAAGTCTCTAGTAAAATGAAAATATTGCAACATAAAACATATCACAGGTATACCAGATAATCCTACAAGATAGTTATAGAAAGATCTAATTGTACTTGAAAAGATGTGCTTATCAAACAGATAGGAGTAATAAAGACCCTCAGGGATAGGTGACACAACTCTGTTTTAATTTTAATTTTTAAAATGCTAATGAGGAGGAACAACAGCTGCAGAGAGACATTGGATATGAAAAAAAACCTACTGAATTAAAATAGCCTGTATATTTTAAAGATGTGTTGACCTCAGAATGGAAACTGGAATATGTGTTACATTGGGGAAGAGGTTTTGCTTTTATTTCTACAGGATAAAAAAAGCTGTGGATACAATCAAGATTGATAAAGATTAGATTCAAACAGGAGAGACCTCCTGAATGAGAAGAGGTGATAGTTCATCAGACAGGTAGGTCATTTGAACCGAACTAACTTTAAAAGGCTAACAAATGTCTTTCATTTGATCAGATGTGAAATAATTAAAAATAAGCTATAATAATAATTTTTAGTGGTAATTTACCAAGGGCACTCTTGCCTTACTGGCAAGATATAAATTTTTTAAACCACTTTTATTAATTCCATGTTAGAATGCTAGACTGTAAATTGCCATGTGGCCCTCACCATCTTGGACATCAGCTTTTGAACTTTCTCCTTAAATAAAAGGATATTTTATTGTTTGTTATTCAAAACACAGTTAAGAGCTTTAGAATGTTTTAAGTCAGTTCAAATGGTTACTACAGTTCAAACTAGTTTTCCAAATCTCTAAGAGTTAGAGTGATTTGGAGCTAAGATAAGTTTTTTTGAGCTGGGTGGGTTTAGTTCATGCCTTTAATCCCAGCAGAGATACCCAGATCTCTATAAGTTAGCTGTTTTCTAAATTCTAGTGTTACAGTGAAAAGGTGGTGGTGAACGCCTTTATTCCTGCCACCCAAGAACAAAACTCAGATATAGCTCCTAATTGGTATGATTGTGCACTAAAGAAATCACATGTCATTTTTACAGGTTATTTTTTTAAAATTCCTCTACAGTGTTACACAACCCTGACCAATATTGAACAAGATGATACCCTAATTATGGATGTTATAATTATTGGTGAATTGGCAACTGGGGACTCTTCATAAAGCCAAAAGGAGCCATCAACATTTGCCTGTTGGTTTCTATTACAAATGATTTCCATATTGGGAGAATATTCTGTCTTTAAGAAACAAATCTGGAAATTTTATGAGGAATGGAGAACCTTACATACAGTCATTGCCAAACTACCCTTTGCTCATAAGGGTGCTGCTTACAATGGTGGATTGGATCCATTTGAAGGCAGAGTCCTTTCCTGACTTAGCAATGGAAGGAAAGGTATTACTGTGGAAATGTATTGCTTTGTGACCAGAATGTGGTAGCAAAAGGGTCTGTGCCTTTCCCACACTGAGGAAATAGCTCAGCTGCCCATAATCCCCATCTATAAACTGATTACCCCTCCCCCAACAGAAGCACATATTGTACTGTGGGGGGCCAACTAAATGGTCACAACAGTTGGCAAATTCATGTTTTACTGATGACTCTTGAACCATAGATGGAACATAAACTAAATGAAAGTGGCCGCTTGTAGACCTGGGATGGAATGGCCATTACTGAGGAAAGAATCACAAAATCAGCACAGCACTATTGGCTATAAGACAAACAACTAGGAAAATCACTATCTTCTCCAATTCATGGGGCATGTGCAATGGTTATAGCTATATGGTCATCAAATGGAAAACCACTAACTGGCAGCTAAATGGCAAAGATATCTGGTCATGGGAGACATGACCGGAAATGGCAAAACCTAGAAAGATTAGCAAGGACATCAAATTCTGTGTAGCTAATACAGGCAAGACAGACAAAATGTCTGAAAATAATGAAATAGTGGGCAATTTGGTGATGTGTTTAAGACTAGAATATTAAAATCTTCCAGGAAATGAATTCAGAATAAATCAGCAAAAATGATAGATTACACATTGGAAAAACTTGGAAGTTCACTCCTAAAACTAAAAAATAGGGGGAAATGGAGAACCAAATTAAACTAGGACAACCTTATGAGAATAACAGTTTTAAGGAATTAGTAGCCAAGTAGTAGTTCACTCTTTTAATCATAGAACTTGGGAAGCACACACCTTTAATTCCAACACTTGAGAGGAAGAGGAAGGCACATAAGAATTACAGTGATTTAAATTTAAATGCTGCTTGCAAAAAGCAGGTGGAAATGCAAAGAGAATGTCCTTTGTGATCTAAAAATAAATACAATTAAAACTTGAATTTATATATATATATATATATATATATATATATATATAGGTACATATATATCCATACATACTAAGATATAGCTAGCTTCAAAATTACAATGATATTTTCTAATTGAAAGATAGTAGTTTTTATGCTGCCAGAAATAATTTTGCCTTAGGAAAGATACAAATTGCCAAAACAGGAACCCCCCCACACACAGAGTTAGTTTTTGTTAACTTGAGTATATCTTTATATCCTTAGGAATTTATCATTGTACAAAATCCATTCTAATCTAAAATATTTTGGAGATTTGCTATTGTCTCCATAGTTTAAAAAGTAGATAAATAATAAGCAGGGGACTCATTAGGACTAATAAATTTTATAGATGCTGCCTTTTAACAACAACAGTCTCAGCTGATCCTGGCTTTCTTTCTTGGCAGGTTTTTCCTGCTAGTGTTTTAGAGAGATGGAGTTACCAGCTCTCATGCTTCAGTAAGATTGGATTTATTCATTTATTATTATTTTTAAAGCAGGAAACAGAGTACATTAAGTCCTTTGTTCCACCTTTTGTCTCCTTTACATTTCTCTCTCCAAACTACTCATGTTCCATCCATTTCAAGTTCTGTGAACTAGACTCCATTCTCAAGTACCTCATTCTAAATGTTTTCTTCTACTATATCCTTTCTACATTCACAATCCATTTGCAATATTTTTTTCTCTCAAGTTAGATCACTTTCTCTTCTTAGTGCATCTCTACCCTTTATGTGCTAATTTATATATGAGATCAGTTAATGCTGAACCATTTTGGAGGAAGGATACCCATTTTGGAGAAAGATGCGCAAACGGGGGTTTCAACGCTATCCATTATGACTGTAAGCCTTTGATTCTTTTTAGTCCATTCAAAAAACTGTGATCCAAATTTAAATAAACAGCAAAGTCAGTAAAAAGATTCAGTGACAGCCAGGCATGGTGGTGCATGCCTTTAATTCCAGCACTCAGGAGGCAAAGGCAAAAGCAGGTGGATTTCTATGAGTTCCAAGACAGTCTGGTACACAGAGAAACCCCATCTCTAAAAGTGAAAAAAATTAAAATAATAATAACAACAACAAACAAACAAATATAGAAAAATATTCAATGGGTGAGAAACATCTAATAAAAGCTGATTGATTACAGCAATATTATACTTTTATTTTGTATAACCCAGAGTGGGTACAATCTTTTTTGTGGATCATGGAATCTGGGTGTAAATTTGCTGTTTGTCCTTTTCAAGAGCCATCTATAAAAGCAAATACTATAGGATTTTTGTTTCTTTTTCAAGACACAGTTTCTCTTTTTAGCCCTGGATGTCTTGGAACTCACTTTATTGACCAGGCTGGCCTTGAGCTCAGAGGTCTGCCTGCCTCTGCCTCCCTAATGCTGTCATAAAAGGCTTGTATCACTATACCCAGATTAGAATTTTAAGATGTAGCTGTAGGCAATACTCATAGAGTATTTTTATATTGTCTTGGAACAAAGATCTTTAGTTTTTAAAAGTTCCTTAGTAATATGTTACTGTGACCTACCAGTTATGACCAGTGTGGAATAAACAATTTGCCAGCATTTCATTCAGTGCAACAAGAATTCTGTGGGCTGCTGACTAGTAAAAAACCATTTCTATGAGCTACTGCTTTAGCAGGCACATTATTTAATAAGCTAATAACTTGCTCTATTTCAGGTGTTACATTTTTATAGAATTAACTGAGAATTTCCCAAAAGAACTTTAGAAGAAAATCTAAATACTCAATAGTCATAAACAGATAAGAGTAGTTTTAAGTTTCAAACCCTGGACAAATATCTGAGGTGCCTATTTAATATATCAAAGCTAAACCTGGCCACCAGGTTCTCCCAGCATCCCTCAGTTCCTACAGGACATGGATCACATACCCCACCCCCTACCCTGAACTCTCCATCTCAAGGGTTTAGCTTACCTTCATTAAGAGGCTCTTCAGTATATAATCCAGACATTTTGGTCACCCACTCTTCCATTGGACCTATGATCTCCTGGCTGCTCCAACTGGATTCCCTCTGCCCTCTCTCTTTCTTCCCCTTCCCCCTCTACACATGGCTCTGCTCAGTCTGGTCATAGCCACTCTGGAATCTCCCAGATGTCCCTGTCTATGGCTACGTTCTCCCATACATCTACAATAAAATTTCTCCTCCAACACACCTAGGAGCAGTCATGTCATTTTCTTTCCCTTTTATTTATTTTTGGCATTCATCTGGTGCTCAAGGGAGCAGGCAAAAGCACCTTGTACTAAGCACTGCCATTTTGACTTCAGATTCTATTTTACCTGTAGGATGAAATAAAATTCAGTTTCCTAGCCCTAGGGGAGCTGGGAACTTCACAATAGTTGAAAAACCTCCTCCTTAAACAATGGAAATGGTCTGTTATACCCCTAAGTTCTCTAAAATATTATGTCTATTTTTATCAGCAGAAACAACAAATTGAATGATTGGTTAGATTGAAAATTTTACATGTTGTTTCAGTTGACAATAGTGGTACACACAAGGAAATTCCCTAATCTTTGACTCCTAATTGGTGAAAATTATAACTGTAACGTGGCAACAAATGGTTATGGTTTTTATGCTTATAAGCCCTGTTTCTGTCCTGCTTAAGGCTGTCAAGGAAAAGTAAGGCTCCCCAGTCATTGTCCTGAAGGCCTGATCAACCATCAACTCTGGTTGTGTGGTGATTTCATAAAGGCTTTGCTGTTTCATGAGGCTGCCTTTCTATCTCTTTCATTGTGGCACACAACAGACAAGGTGTAACAGTAAAATCCATGAGTGGCTTAAATGTGTTCCCTCCCCAAGGAACTCTGTGGCTCTGAACCAAGCTGCCAATTTTACTCTCCTAAGATATGTATGGATCATTTGCTTCTGCTGTCATGTCACCTATCACATTTGACTCTAGAGTCTGCCTCTTCAGCTGCATCTTCCATCCACCTTACTTCACCATCCATCTCTCCTCCCCTGCTTAGTAAGTGTCCTCTCTCCCTGCTATGCCCTTTTTGGCCCCCCACCATATGGGTTAATAGGTTTTCTGTATTGCAATAATAGGTTTCTTCACTGACAGAGTAAGCCAGATCATGCTGAATTGAAAAAGCAAATATGTATATTTGAGCAAAGCAACTCCTGAGAGAGTCCTTCAGCTCCAGAGATTGGGGCTGGAGAAGTCATGCACCCAAACTAAAGTAGGGAACTTATATAGCCTGTAGGCGAGGGATGATGACATGTCTGCCATAAGCTAGGTTTGTGCCCAAGTGTGGTCAAAAGCTGAGCACATTAGATAGGGACTTGGGCTGTAGGCAACTTTAGGGGAGGAGCTGCTGCAGCCTTCAAGAATGCAGAACTTGGCTCTTTGGCACCTTTACTTTTTCGGGATTCTTTGAGAGGTTGGAGTCTGGAGATAGAGGAATGGTGCTTTCTGTATCAAGCAGGAGTGATCTGGAGGTTCTAGCTGAACATCCCAACATTTTGGGGGACATGGGTGCTGATTCAAATCTCACTACTTCTGACTTGTGATAATGTAGGGAGGGGAGTCATGAGTCAGAGGGCTTGTGCTCAGCAGGAGGTAGGGGTGAAGAAGCATTCCATTAACTGCCACTCTGGAGACCTCAGAAATCCATTATGGGAGGAAGCAGAGAAGGCAAGATGCTTAGAGGAAAAAATAGAGTATTACCCCTGGCCATATGAATGGGGCTAGCTATGGGAAGAATAAAGATTGCCAGAAAGAATGGAATGGAGATGTGTCCTGGTTGTATTGGCAAAGGTCTTCAAACAATTTCTGAAGTGAATCAATATTTGATTCCACCAGGCCAGATTCATTGATACAGTAGTGATACTCTTTCCCCAGAAATATGTAGGTGCCTATTCAAGCTGGAACAGATTGACTGACACCTTGGTGTCATAGCAAAGGCTATGGCTTTAGGTTAAAAGACATGAACATTTTGGGGGAAAGTATAGCACATAAGACAAAATAGACAAAGGCAAATGAGCAAGACAGAAGAGCAGATAGGCTGACCATCATGGCTCTCTTTGAGACATTCTGGAAAACCAGAGGGTGGAGAGTCTCAGTTGCTCTACAAACCATTCATCTTTGGTAGGTGCCTGCTAGAGCCTGGAGAGATGGTACCAGCACTGATGTCCCAGGATCTTGGCACCTGAAGGGGTAGTGAGGATCTCAGTGTAGGGTCCTGCCTGCCAGGGCTCTCGAGACTTAGAAGATAATTTCTTGAGGAGTACCTGGTTCCTCAGGGAGAGTGGGGTGGGCTCAGGAGCAGTTGGGTCTGTTGGCATGGAGGCAGGGAGGTAACTGTCAGCATGTGAATGGAGAAAGGATCATAGGAGGGAAAGGCAGGGTAGGTCTTTGGCCAATGGAGGGCCAAGAGATGGTGGCTAAGGAAGAATGGTCCTCTGTAAAGCATCTCAAAAGATAGGCCTATATGAGAGTGTGGAGTGGCCTGGATCTGGGTAAGTACAATGGAAAGGAGGGAGGGCGAAGAAAAGTTGAGTTCAATAGAAAACTTGTTGAGTTGTTGTTTGATGAGTCCATTGGCCCTGTCCACCTTTCCTCAGGATTGTGGGCAGTAGGGGATATGGAGTTTCCAGGAGGTATTGAGGGCTTCAGACATGAGCTTGATGATCCTGGACCACCACATCTGCTGTTTCTCTGGAAGTGGGGAATGCCTCTATCCATTCTGTAAAATTGTCAGTAAGAGTTAGGAGATAGCAGAATTTTTTGTGAATGAGCCTGTGGGTGAAGTCAACTTGCCAGTCCTTAACCAGTTGGTGTCCTTGGAACTGGTGCTATATCAGGTGTGTCTGGAGGGTCCCCTGTGAGTTAGCATTGGCACACATCTGTCAGGAGTAGACTGGTAAAATATGGGCTCAAAGGTGGGTGGAATAAAAGAGGGTCTCTAAGAAGTGGAACAAAGCCTTGGGGCCTATATATATAAGGTTTGGTGGATGTCTGAAATGATGGAGAGTACCTGATCCTGAGGGAGGATGAGGCATTTGTTTATGTAGAACCATCCATCTTTTGTCTGTGTGGCCCCTTTATTCAGGAGTTTGTTTCTCTCCTCTGGTTGGTAACAGGGCTGATAGGAGGGTTTCAAAAACAATACATGTACTATTGATCCTGTGGGCCTGGAGGCTGGTCACTGGGCTACCAAGTCAGCTCTGGCATTGCCTAAGGCCAATGGGTCCTTGGAGCACTGATGTCCCCAGCAGTGGATTATGGATACCTCTGCAGGGAGCTGTAGGGTCTCCAAGAGCTTCACTATAAGGGATCCATTGACAGTGTGAGTGCCCTTGGTAGTGAGAAAGACACTTTCCTTCCAAAGGACAGAATGGGTAAGTGCTACTAAAAAGGCATATTTAGAATTGGTGTAGATGTTAGCCCATTGACTCTCAGCTATTTGGAGTGCTCTAGTTAAGGCAATTTTTTGAGAAGAGATCCCCACTGGCAGGCTGGTTGCTTCAACTGTTTTAGTGGAAGTGACTAACACATAAGCCACCTGGCAGTTTCCTGATCTGTCTATAAAGGAGCTTCCATTAACAAAGATAGTGAAATAGGGATCTGTGTGAGGGTGGTCTAGGAGACTAGGCCGGGGTGAGTGTAAGGCCCCCACAGATCTCCCGGCAGAAGTGGGAAGGGGTATCAGAGGAAGAAGGGACAGGGAGGAGGGTTGCAGAGACCTGTGAGGCAATTAAGGAAAGAAGATGGGAGTTGAAAGAGAATGTGAAGTCCAAGAAGAGCGGAGGCCCCAAATTGCCTGAGGATACAGTGGCCAAATAAATATATTAGACAAATGGGTATGACTAGAAAAGAGTGTAAGAAGAATCATCCTGCAAGAATGCCAGGGAGTGGCAGGGTCTTAGGCAGAAAGGAGGGAGTCCCATCCACCCCTGTGACAGAAATTGGCAAGGGAACTGTGGTATTGAGTAAAAGGTCAACAAAGAAAGAAAAATTAGCCTCCATGCCCACCAGAAACATGATGGACTTATCTGCTACCTGGAGCATTACCCTTGGCTTGGCAAGGGTGATGGGAGTCCCTGAGTCTGAGTGCCATCAGTCCTCTGCCAGGTTGAGGAGCTCAAAGGCTGGAAGAGTCTTAGATGCCTGTGCTGGTGGAGCTGGACCTCTGTGGCATGGCATATAGGATGAGTCTGCATGGGGGCATTCCGACTTCCAGTGGCCAGGCTGCCGGCAGACAGGGCATGTCCTTGTTTGTAGCTGAGGATTAGGGCAGCATCAGGACCAATGGCCTTTCTGGCCCTGTATTTGAAGCAGGCCCCTGGTGGAGTTGACTTTATCTGGGCCCTGGTGGACTTCCCCTGTTCCCTCTGAGGGGGTGCCAATGGCCTCAGAGCAGCTGCCAGGGCATGAACTTGGAGCACAGCCTTCTGTTGTAGCTGAACCTGCTGAGAAGAGTCAGCTGTCTCCTTTCAGGTGTTAAAAATATTTAAAAGCCATTTCACCAATTTTTGTACAGAAAATTGTTTAGGAAACATCTTCAGCCTTGTTGGAAGAAGTGGGTCAATGTGTAGTAGGCTTTCAAGTCTCAAATGCTAAATCTAGGTCTAATGTGCTTTGGTCTCCTTCTGCTGCCTGCTGATCAAGATGTAGAACTCTCAGCTCATTATCCAGAATATTGCTTCCATGCTTCTCCTCATGATGACAATGGACTAAACCTCTGAAATATAATTAAATGTTACAATTAAATATTTTCCTTTCCAAGAATTCCTGTGGTCATGATGTCTCTTCACAGTAATAAAACCCTAGTTAATGGAGATATTGGTACTAGGGACTGGGCTATTGCTGTGATTGGTCTGACTGTGTTTTTGTTTGAAGGAATTTGAACCTTGGGATTTTGAGTTAGGAAAGCAATGGAATGCTTTAAGAGCTGCTTAATAGACCATCATAGTTAGAGCATGGAGGACAGTAGTGATGAGGTGTGATTTGAACTGTGGGTGCCTGGCTCAAGAGGTTTGAGAAAAGAAGAATGTTAATATATTGCCAAGAAACTGCTTTTGTTATATTTTGGTGAAGAATGTGTGTGATTTCTGCCCTTGTCCTAAGAGTCTACCTGTGGCTAAAGTGAAAGGTTTTGGATTAATTCTTTTGACAGAGGAAATCTCAAAACAGTCTAGATTGACTTTGTGGTGTGGTTACTAGTCTTCACACTTATGATGATTTATAATGAAAAGGAGCAAGGTGAACAATGAAAAATTTAAAATATACAATTTGAAGAGAAAGGGGGCACCAGGAAGAAGAATGGGGTTATGTCCTATTTTCAGGGAGATAAACAGATTAAGAAATGGAATAAAGACAGTGGCAACTTCAGGGCATGATCACACTCAGCTAAGCTTCATAACCAAGGAAAAGTATAACTATCTAGTCTTCAACTTTATCAAAGACCTCAGAAGAATATAATATTATCTAAGTAAATAGGAGGAGCATTGTAAGCAACTTTCAAAAATCCAGAAAGACATAGACAGCTGGCTATCTGGACAGTTACCCAAAGTTTTTCTTCAACGTTGTGGCATCCATTCTTTAGCCTATAGACTTAGTCTCTCAATCATTTGTGTGTGTGTGTGTGTGTGTGTGTGTGTGTGTGTGTGTGTGTTCTGTAAAATGTCTGGCAGTTTCTTCTTCAAAGCAGGAACCT
The DNA here is from genome assembly GCF_949786415.1 of Peromyscus eremicus. NCBI lineage: Eukaryota > Metazoa > Chordata > Mammalia > Rodentia > Cricetidae > Peromyscus > Peromyscus eremicus. The sequence goes on along the minus strand of NW_026734286.1, from coordinate 9,021,031 downwards.
GAAGGACCATCTCACCTTGTAAAGTTCAGTGGTCGCCTTCCTATGGGTCTTGCATGTCCAGTTCATACAACATTTTGTCCAGCAGTCCAGGCAAGAACAGTTTCTTGCCCAAATGGCTATTTTTGCCTATTTTTGCCAGGAAGAAGATAAACTCTATATGGAGTGTCTTCGATGCCCATCTTTCTTTTTGAAGTAAATCAGTGCTGCCGGGAACAGACATATCTCACTGTCCAGAAAGTCTAAGTTTTTAAAACATTTTAAATGTCATATTCTGTAGGTCTTTGAAGTGTTTGAAGATTACCTAGTAATTGAATTATATCTGTGTATACCTAGAAAACTTAAGATGACTACAAGTTTGACTATCATAGATTAATTATTAACCTGTATTTTAATTATCCATTACAATTTAAATGAGTTACATACATAAACATAATACCTTAAACAAGAGTAGAAATATATATAAAGTATAACAAAATTAACTCTACATTTGTATCAATAAACTAAAATCTATAGCAATGTAGAATATTTATCCTGTATTTTTATATCATATCCCCCTTTCTTCTTTTAGAAGGAGATTGACTATGACCAAAAACATTTTGTAACCAACAACCTAAACAAAGACAAACATCCATAATCCATTTTTGGGGAATGTGAGCATAGTTTTCTAGGCTATTCCTGATGATAGAGGGTACTGGTAATCTTATGGGGACACAAAGAAAATTTTAGAATTATGGTCAAGTCCTGACTGGAGTAGTCTGTGAGGCTGTATTCTCTGAGCCAGTGGCCTTGAAGTTGATTTTGGATGTTGGATGATCTGGGCCATGGTGTCATTGGAGACCTTTCAGAAGGTCTTGGCTGGTCAAAGCATATTAGCCTAGAAGCAATCTACAGGTTCTCATATTCTGTGGAAACAAAAGCAAAACATCTTTCCAAAGCAACATATCCTTAGACATAAACTTTGAAGTCCAGATACCTTTAAAATGTATATATTGGCTTAACTCAATAGCTTTTACAATCAAATATCTTTCTACAGTTAAAAATCCCAAAGACAATATAATCCAGACTCTCTGTGTGATTTTTATCTTTACATGGCTTATTTTTTATATTACCTTTACTTTCTTTTTAAAGACTTTATTTTTTAAGACTTTCTATTTCTTTATATAACTGTCTATATATTTTCTCTCTTTTTCAAGCCTATGTATATTTTTATACAAATTGTAAACCACTTAGAGGTTTATTTTATCTGAATCTGCTTTATTGTGAATCTATTGCTTTAAACTGCAGCATTATTAGGACTAAAATAACAGCGTTAGCTGCTGGCTTTGCCCACCTCAGCTTTCCAACATGGCAGGGTAATTCACCACAAGTTCTGGGAGCCATGCTCTTCGCTGACTTTGGGAGGCAGTAGGTCCATGCCTCCATCCAGAAGCATGTAGCCCAGAAACCTTTTTTTTCAAATGGAACTAGCAAAAGCTAAATCCATCATGCAGTGTACTGTGTGACTTGAAGATGTCTCTGTGTACTGCAGCAGGAATCTGCCATGCTGTGTTTCAGCCAACAAGCCTTGAACCCACCATACTGTAACTCAAGCCCTCAGGAATCAGCATCTCTGTATCACAGCTTTTTTGAGAGACACAACTAGGAAGCTGCTCTTGGCTCCATTTTAGAACTCTTTTTAAAAGCTTTTTCATGTTTTGGGTGGAAATTCTTGTCCCATGTCTGGGCACCAAAGGCATGTGACAGGGGTGTCCTTGAATGGAGTCCTAGAGAGGCTATTGTGTGAAGCTATCAAGGTGAATCCTGAATTGCCTTGTAGATTTGGAGATGCAGATCTGTGGGATACATGCCAAGGAGAGATGCTAACAGGGAGTGGAACCAGCCCAAGAGAAAAATGTGTGTTGCAGTCAACACAGATGAAAGGAGTTGGCATTCTAAAGAGCACTTTGACATCATAGATGGAGATGCAGAGTTTGAACTTTGCCCAAATGGTGTCAATCTTGCTTGGTCCAGTGTTTCCTTTCTATGATCCCCTTTCCTCCATTTGTAATGGTAGTATATATACTGTGCCACTGTATGTTGGAAGTATATGATCTGCTTTTATATTTTGATTTGACAGGGGGTTATAGTTAAGAGAGCACATGAATCTTAGAAGAGATTTTGAACTGTGGGCTTTTAAACAAGTTTGAGAGTGTTATAGAATGTGGGGACTTTTGAATGTGAACTGAATGTATTATGTTATGATTACAAGCCTGTGAGGGCCAAGGTATGGGATATGGTGGTTTGAATAGGAGTGGTCCCCCATATATTCATGTGTTTGAATGCCTGGCCTATAGGGACTGGCACTATTAGGGATGTGGCCTTGGAGTAGATGTAGACTTGGTAGAGGAAATGAATGACAGTAGATGTGGGTTTTGAGATCTGTGTGTCTCAGTCTCCTCCTCCTCCTCCTCCTCCTCCTCCTGCTGCTGCTGCTGCTGCTTGTGGATCAAGACATACAACTCTCAGCTCTTTTTTCAGCACCATATCTGCCTGTATGCCACCATGGTTCTTGCTATGGTGATAATGGACTAAAGTTCTGAACGGTAAGCCAGTCCCAATTAAAGTTTTTATAAGAGTTAACCTGGTCATAGTGTCTCTTTCATAGCAATAAAATCCTAAATCCTAACTAGGACCCTTGGGGACCTGGAATATCTGTGGTTGGATACCCTCTAGTAGTCACCTGAGCATGCACTCCTCCTCCTCCCTGAGACACCTGGTGTTCTGTGGTCTGGTCTCTGTGAACTCAGTAGGATATCCAGAAATGTGGAAATTCATGAGAGAATACTGTTCAGGCATGGATTTCAGCCAATAAAATGTCTTTACTAGCCAGCCTGGAACTACACTGAAGGTTTGTGTTCCCAATGTAGCCCCATGCCTCTTTCAGGGTGAGTTTTTATGCACAAAAATCACATTCTGAGTTGACATACTTCAGTTAACAAGAACAGATAGCCAGAAGCAGAACTATAGAACCTAAAGAGCAAAGTTAGTTCATTTATAGATTTTGGCATAAATTTGGACTTTGCTTTACTATGTTTTTGTTTTTAGTTTGGCAGGTGGTGTATATATGCTCAGTTTTAAAGCCTGTATTATATTTCCATCATAATTCAGTTGTGCTAAAGTCTGGGGTCCTCCTAAGGTCTGGGACATGTTACAGGACTGAGATGAAGGTGTATTCTTTAGTGTTTAAGTGAAGGGTTCTGTAAATATTACTTAGGCCTATTTGGTTTATAATGTCTGGTAGCTTCAGTATTTCTCTGTTTGGTTTTGGTCTAGATTGCCTTCCATGGGTGAGAGTGTGGTATTGACATCTTCCACTATCAGTGTGTGAAGATCAGTATTCAATTTAAGCTGTAGTAGTCTTTCTTTTTTCAAATGAGGGTACCCTTGTGTTTGGAGAATAGATGTCAGAAATTGAGACATCGAGAGGTGAGTGCCTGGGCTCAGCCGAGACCCTATCCCTGGGCACCAGCCACTCTGGGGAAGGCCTGCCCAACTTGGCCCCGGGTTCTGGCCACCAGGCAGGTTCCCTTCTGGCCCTGCCAGGAGGGATCCCCTTCTCCAAGACCCCCGGCAGACCCTACAATCTCCACACCCTGCCCCCACGCCCATCCGCTCGAGACCCCAGCCACTTCCTGAGACTTAGAGACAGGCCCCCAGCTCCCATCCTACCCCCAGACTTCCCTTCTGGACAAGAGACTTCCCTTCTGGACAAGAGCGCCCATCCTACCCTGGACTTCCTGTCTGGACAAGAGCTCCCATCCTGCCCCAGACTTCCTGTCTGGACAAGAGCTCCCATTCTGCCCTGGAGTTCCCATTTGGACAAGAGAGCTCCAATCTGGACAAGAGAGAGAGACTTCCTGAATCTGTCAGCTCTGTCTGGACCAAGTGTGCTGATAAGAGCAAGAACAAACCACAAGGAGATGGGCTGACATCAAGGCAGAAGTACATACAACAAAATGAAGAGTAATACAGCGTCACCAGAACCTAGCCCTCCTCCAACATCTGGACCTGAACATCAAAAATTGGAAGAAGCAGAAGAAAACAGCCTTATGAATAACATCATGAAGAAGGTAGAGGCTTCTATAGAGGAAAAGACAAAAAAAATGTGAAGAATGCTATAAAAAAACTAGAGGAAAGGACGAATAAAGTAGAAGAAAACAATAAAGTCCTGGAAGAAAACAATAAAGCCCTGAAAGAAAATCATGAAAAAGCAAAGAAACAAATGAAGGAAACAGTCCAAGACCTGAAAAGGGAAATAGAAAAAATGAAGAAGACACAAACAGAGGGAATGCTGGAAATAGAAAATCTGAGTAAACAATCGGGAACTGCAGATGCAAGTATAACCAACAGAATGCAAGAGATGGAAGAGGGGATCTCTGGCATTGAAGATACGGTAGAAGAAATAGATTCATCAGTCAAAGAAAACACTAAAGCCAACAAAGTCATGACCCAAAATGTCCAAGAAATTTGGGACTCCATGAAAAGACCAAACCTATGAATAATAGGGATAGAAGAAGGAGAAGAATACCAACTCAAAGGCACAGAAAATATATTCAACAAGATCATAGAAGAAAACTTTCCCAACTTAAAGAAGGAAATGCCTATGAAGATACAAGAAGCCTATAGAACACCAAACAGACTAGACCCCTCAAAACAGTCCCCTTGCCACATAATAATTAAACAACTAAATGTACAAAATAAAGAAAGAATATTAAGAGCAGCTAAGGAAAAAGGCCAAGTGACTTATAAAGGCAAACCCATGGGAATAACACCCGATTTCTCAATGGAGACTTTGAAAGCCAGAAGGACCTGGACAGATGTAATGCAGACACTAAGAGACCATGGATGCCAGCCTAGATTAATATACCCAGCAAAACTGTCAATTATCATAGACGGAGTGACCAAGACATTCCAAGACAAAGCCAGATTTAAACAATACTTATCCACAAACCCAGCCCTACAGAAAGCACTAGAAGGAAAATTCCAACCTAAGAAAGTCAGATACGCCCTCGAAAACACAGGCAGTAGATAAAGCCACAGCAGTAAACCCCAAAGAGGAGAAGTACACACACACTACCTCCAAAAAATAACAGGAATGAACAATCACTGGTCATTAATATCCCTTAATATCAATGGACTTAATTCACCTATAAAAACACATAGGCTTACAGAATGGATACGAAAGCAGGACCCATCTTTCTGCTGCATACAAGAAACACATCTCAAATTCAAAGATAGACACTACCTAAGAATAAAAGGCTGGGAAAAGACTTTCCAATCAAATGGTCTTAAGAAACAAGCGGGTGTAGCCATCCTGATATCCAGCAAAATAGACTTCAAACTAAAATCAATCAAAAGAGATCAAGAAGGGCATTACATACTCATCACAGGAAAGATCCACCAAGATGAAGTTTCAATTCTGAACATTTATGCCCCAAACACAAGGGTACCCACATATGTAAAAGAAACATTACTAGAGCTTAATCCACATATAAAACCCCACACATTAATAGTGGGAGACCTCAGCACCCCACTTTCATCACTGGACAGATCTCCCAAATCGAAACTTAACAGAGAAATAAAGGACTTAACTGATGTCCTGACTCAAATGGACTTAATCAATATCTTCAGAACATTCCATACTAACAAAAAAAGAATATACCTTCTTCTCAGCACCCCATGGAACCTTCTCTAAAATCGACCACATACTTGGCCACAAAGCAAATCTCAACAGATACAAAACAATTGGAATAACCTCCTGTGTTCTATCAGACCATCATGGTTTAAAGTTAGATTTCAACAACAACAAAAACTACAGAAAACCTACAATCTCATGGAAACTGAATAATGCTCAACTGAATCACCAATGGGTTAAGGAAGAAAGAAAGAAAAAAATTAAAGACTTCCTAGAGATCAATGAAAATGAATACACCACATACCCAAACTTATGGGACACTATGAAAGCAGTGCTAAGAGGAAAATTCATAGCACTAAATGCCCACATAAAGCACACCTGAAAGCTCTAGAAGAAGAAGAAACAAAGTCTTCCAGGAAGAATAGATGCCAGGAAATTATCACATTGAGAGCTGAAATCAATAAAATAGAAACAAAGAGAACAATACAAAAAATTAATGAAACAAAGAGTTGGTTCTTTGAGAAAATCAATAAGATAGACAAGCCCTTACAAACTAACCAAAAGACATAGAGAGAGCATCCAAATCAACAAAATCAGAAATGATAAGGGAGACATAACAAATAACATTGAGGAAATCCAGAGAATCATCAGGTCATACTTCAAAAACCTATACTCCACAAAACTGGAAAACCTAAAAGAAATGGATAATTTTCTGGATAGGTACCACATACCTAAGTTAAATCAAGACCAGATAAACTATTTAAATAGTCCAATAATCCCTAAGGAAATAGAAACGGTCATTAAAAGTCTCCCAAGCAAAAAAAGCACAGAACCAGATGGTTTCAGCACAGAATTCTACCAGATCTTCAAAGAAGAGTTAATACCAATACTCTCTAAATTGTTCCACACAATAGAAACAGAAGGAACATTACCAAACTCCTTCTATGAGGATATAATTGCCCTGATTCCCAAGCCAAACAAGGACACAACGAAGAAAGAGAACTACAGACCAATCTCCCTCATGAACATTGATGCAAAAATACTCAATAAAATACGGGCAAACAGACTCCAAGAACACATCAAAACAATTATCCATCATGATCAAGTAGGCTTCATTTCAGGGATGCAAGGGTGGTTCAACATACAAAAGTCTGTCAATGTAATACACCATATAAACAAACTCAAAGAAAAAAAACCACATGATCATCTCACTAGATGCAGAAAAGGCATTTGACAAAATCCAACACCCCTTCATGATAAAGGTCTTGGAGCGATCAGGAATACAGGGAACATACCTAAACATAATAAAGGCAATTTACAGCAAGCCAACAGCCAACATCAAATTAAATGGAGAGAAACTCAAAGCAATTCCACGAAAATCAGGAACGAGGCAAGGCTGTCCGCTCTCCCCATACTAATTCAATGTAGTACTTGAAGTTCTAGCCAGAGCAATAAGACAACATAAGGAGATTAAGGGGATACAAATTGGAAAGGAAGAATCCCTATTTGCAGATAACATGATAGTATACTTGAGTGACCCCAAAGATTCCACCAAGGAACTGATACAGCTTATAAACACCTTCGGCAACATAGCAGGATACAAGATCAACTCAAAAAAATCAGTAGCCCTCCTATAAACAATAGACAAAGAGGCTGCGAAGGAAATCAGAGATACATCACCCTTTACAATTGCCACAAATGATATAAAATACCTTGTGATAACACTAACCAAGCAAGTGAATGACCTATATGACAAGAACTTTAAGTCCCTGAAAAAAGAAATTGAAGAAGAGGTCAGAAAATGGAAAGATCTCCCATGCTCATGGATAGGCAGGACTAACACAGTAAAAATGGCAATTTTACCAAAAGCAATCTACAGATTCAATGCAATCTCCATCAAAATACCAACACAATTATTCTCAGACCTGGAAAGAATAATATTCAACTTCATATGGAAAAACAAAAAACCCAGGATAGCCAAAAGAATCCTGTACAATAAAACAACCTCTGGAAGCATCACGATTCCTGACTTCAAGCTCTACTATAGAGCTACAGTAATAAAAACAGCTTGGTACTGGCATGAAAACCGACATGTGGACCAATGGAATCAAATTGAAGATCCTGACATTAATCCACACACCTATGAACATATAATTTTTGACAAAGAAGCCAAAAGTGTACAATGGAAAAAAGAAAGCATCTTCAAGAAATAGTGCTGGCATAACTAGATATCAACATGTAGAAGGCTGCTAAAAGAACCATATCTATCACCGTGCACAAAACTTAAGTCCAAGTGGATCAAAGACCTCAACATAAATCTAGCTACTCTGAACCTGCTAGAAGAGAAAGTAGGAAGTAGTCTTGTATGCATTGGCATAGGAGATCACTTCCTAAATATAACACCAGTAGCACAGACACTGAGAGAAACAATCAATCAATGGGACCTCTTAAAACTGAAAAGCTTTTGTAGAGCAAAGGATACTGTCAACAAGGCAAAGCAACCGCCTGCAGAATGGGAAAAGGTCTTCACCAACCCCACATCTGACAGAGGACTGATATCCAGAATATATAAGGAACTCAAGAAATTAGACATCAAAATGCTCAACAGTCCAATTAAGAAATGGGCTATAGAACTAAACAGACAATTCTCAACAGAGGAAACTCAAATGGCTGAAAGACATTTAAGGAATTGCTCAACATCCCTAATTATCAGGGAAATACAAATCAAAACAACTCTGAGATACCACCTTATGTCTGTCAGAATGGCTAAGATCAAAACCACTGAAGACAGCTTATGCTGGAGAGGATGTGGAGCTAGGAGAACTCTCCTCTGCTGGTGGGAATGCAAGCTTGTACAACCACTTTGGAAGTCAATATGGCGCTTTCTTAGAAAATTGGGAATCCATCTCCCCCAAGATCCAGCTATACCACTCTTGGGCATATACCCAAGGAATGCTCAGTCATACCACAAGGGCACTTGCTCAGCTATGTTCATATCAGCATTGTTTGTAATAGCCAGAACCTGGAAACAACCTAGATGCCCTTCAACTGAAGAATGGATAAATAAAATGTGGTACATATACACAATGGAATACTACTGAGCAGAGAAAAATTATGACATCATGAGGTTTGCATGCAAATGGATGGATCTAGAAAAAAATCATCCTGAATGAGGTAACCCAGACTCAGAAAGACAAACGTGGTATGTACTCACTTATAGGGGGATACTAAATGTGGAACAAGGATGACTGGACTGCTACTCACATCACCAGGGAGGCTACCTGAAAAACAGGACCCCGAGAAAGACACAGGGATTGCCCAATGATGGAGAAATGGATGAGATCTACATGAACAGCCTGGACATGAGTGGGGGTAATGAAGGGCGAGGGGGAACAGGAGATCCCAGCTGGATCAATAACAGAGAGGGAGAACAAGGAATAGGAGACCATGGTAAATGAAGACCACATGAGAATAGGAAGAAGCAAAGTGCTAGAGAGGCCCACAGAAATCCACAAAGATATCCCCACAATAGACTGCTGGCAATAGTCGAGAGACAGCCCGAACTGACCTACTCTGGTGATGGGATGGCCAAACACCCTAATTGTCGTGCTAGAAATCCCATCCAACAACTGAGGGATCTGGATGCAGAGATCCATGGCTAGGCCCCTGGTGGAGCTCTGGGAGTCCAATTAGCGAGAAAGAGGAGGGTTTATATGAGCGAGAATTGTTGAGACCAAGGTTGGATAAAGCACAGAGACAAATAGCCAAACGAGTGGAAACACATGAACTATGAACCAATGGCTGAGGGGCCCCCAACTGGATCAGGCCCTCTGAATGGGTGAGACAGTTGATTGGCTTGATCTGTTTGAGAGGCATCCAGGCAGTGGGACCAGGTCCTGTGCTCATTGCATGAGTTGGCTGTTTGAAACCTGGGGCTTATGCAGGGTTGCTTGGTTCGGCCTGGGAGGAGGGGACTGGACCTGCCTGGACTGAGTCTACCAGGTTGATCTCAGTCCTTGGGGAAGGCTTTGCCCTGGAGGAGGTGGGAATGGGTGGTGTGTTGGGGGGAAGGGGAGGGGGCCGGAAGGGGGGAGAACAAGGGAATCCGTGGCTGATATGTAGAACTGAATTGTATTATAAAATAAAAAAAAGAATAAAGAAAATGTGGTACATGTAAAAAACAGAAAGAAATTGAGACATCATCGTGGTGGACTTTTCCTTTGATGACTATATACTGTCATTCCCCATCTCTTTTGATTAATTTTGGTTTGAAGACACTAACAGATATTTTTTATGCTTATGGGCATTTGGATGAGCAATGAAGCCACAGCAATGAGCTCCTGTGGGCTAAAGATCAAACCCAAGTGCTTCACAAATGGTAGGAAAATAATGTACTACTGAGTCAGTTTTTACACCAAATTTTCTTCAGTCAGTCATGGTGACACACACCTGTAACTCCAGCATTTGAAAAGCTGAAGCAGGAAGATCAACACTAGCTAGAGGTCAGATCACAACACAGAATGAGACTTTGGTCCAAAAACACAAAACAATTTCCTTATTGTAGGACAAAGATCTCACCTGGGCACATTATGTGCAAATTCTACAGTATGTCCTTGAGAAATAAAGTGCAAAGTTTTTCTTGCCTCTAGTAGACCCAATGGTGATGACTGTTTCATGGTTAGACTTTCCATTGGCAAATGTTAAAATATTTTAAAACTAATCTGTCACTTTCACTTTATTTTTGCCCTTCTCCTAGAGGTTGCCATATATATATATATATAATATATTATACATGAATTTAATAAGTATATTTTTTAATGGAGCATAAGGGCTCACACTTCTCATCCTAGTATTTTGGTGGCAGAGGCAAGAAGTCTAATGCTAACCTGGTTCAATTAGTGATGCATAACTCAACTTATGAATATGTATGATTAAGAGATAATTAATACAATGAAAATGAAATGCTTTTATGTGATACTATTTCTCTATTTCTTCTACAACTCCCTTTAATCAATTGGCACCTTTATGTGTCACTTAGAGAAACTTTCTTTAGGTAGGATCTCAATGGGCTAAGACTGACCTTGAACTCCAAATTCTCTTGTTTCCACATCCCTGTTAATGATGACAGATGTCAGGATTCCATATCTACCTGACAAAGACATTTCACTAAAGGCTAAATTTTAGTGAGACCTCTGTTCTGCAGGCTACAGTCCTTAGCCTAATACTCAAGATTTTATTTTCAGAGCCATATATAGTTATATAGGGATATAATGGATATAATTTGACAAAGAAAGATTGTTCATTTAATTCTATGGACTGTTGCTTGTGAAAAGTACATTTCTAATTCCTTTAAATGCAGCCATTGCTGGGACATTTTAAAAGTGTTCTTCCTCCAAGGTAAACATGTATATGTCTTCTGGTAATAACATTCAGAAGCCAAAACTACATTGTAGTTGTACTTAAACAGTTTAAATAGGCTGGAAAGTTTGCTCAGTGGTAAGTGTGCATATGAAGTTTGCTTAGGACCAATTTCAATTCCCACCCTCAGGTTGCCAATTCTTTTGACTATGAATGAAATCAACACTTATTCCAGATTTGTGATCTTTCATAACTCCTTTTTGATATGCATCCTAAATGCTTTGTTCTTCTCTTTCCTGGGATATTCTTTTGTGACTCATTTTGTGTTCTTGTTTCTTGAGGCAGAGTCTCATAGCTCAGGCTGACCTCAAACTCCCTATGAACCCAAGAATGACCTTGAGCTTCTGATCAGTTTACCTCCACCTCTTAAGTGCTGGAATGACAGGTATCCTTATCTGTCTTAGGGTTTCTATTGCTGTGAAGAGACACGATGATGATGGTAATTCTAATAAAGAAAAAAACACTTTTGGGGGATGGCTCACTCACAGTTCAAAGAGCCAGTCCATTATCATCATGCTTGGACATGGAAGTGTGCAGGCAGACATGATACTGGAGAAGTAGATGAGAGTCCTATATCTTGCAGGGGACAGGAAATGATCTGGGACACCAGGTAGTATCTTGAGCATATATGAGACCTCAAAGCCCACCACCACAATGACACACTTTCTCCAAAAATGCCACACATACTCCAACAAAGCCACCCCTCCTTATATTGCCACTTCCTTTGAGGGCCATTTTCTTTCAAACCACCACACTATCCTTGTCCTCTTTATGGAATAGGAATTGAACTGAGAGATTCATGCATGCTAGGCAAGTATGCTTCCAACTGAGCTACATCTTCAGGTCCTATAATCTTTTTCTTTTTAATCGAATTTTAAATATCATTTTGCTATATATAAATGTTTTTCATGCTTATATGCCTATGTACAGATGGTACACCTGGTTCCATGGAGACCAGAAAAGTTTCAGATCTCCTAGACCTACAGATATAGGTGTTTTTGTGTGACAACATGGGTACTGGAAACCAAACCCAAGTTCTTTGGAGGAGCATCAAGTGCTGGTAACCACTTAGCCATTCCTATGGCCCTTTTGAACTTATTCTAATCACGTCCAAAACTCTCTAGTTCTTCAAACATTTATGTTTTAACTCAGCAGTCAGACCTTTTTTATTTTTGTAAATTATTGTTTTATGGTATATGTATGGGTGTTTGCCTGCATGTATGTCCATGTACCATGTATATGTCTGCAGTCTGAGAATGTCAGAAAAGGCATTGATTACTCTGGAAATAGAGTTACTGATCATTGAGTGTCCATTGGGTAGCATGGAATCAAACCTGGGTCCTCTGAAAAATCCAGCAGTTTTCTTTAACCACTGAACCATGTGTAATGTGCCAGAGATCTAAACAACAAATTAGGTCATGTTACTATACACATTATTTATTCTCAAAACCAAAGGCATGACAAATAAAGTTTGTTGTAACATCAAGTCCTCCCAAGTCCATTGTTTTTCATGGTTCTCTGCTGATACTTCTTTAACCATGTTGCAGTGCTTTGGGTTGTCAAGCACATTATCACCTCAGGGCATTTGCACCTGTTTTTCCCTTTGCCAATAATGGTCAAATCTCATGTATCCCTATTTTCTTTGTGTCATTTAATGAGGTAGCTCTGCTCTAACCACTTTAAAAACTGTAGCCCTGAAGCTGATAATCCTAGCACTTTGAAATGAAGGAAGGAAAGTTAAGTTCAGGGCTATCTTGGTTAAACAAGGCATTCAATGTTACCTGGGGCTACAGGACACCCCGTCTCAATGATAATAATAACCTACAGCTTTAGTGATGGGTCTAGAACTTGGGGGCCTCACCTCAGTGAGGAGACTATGAGACTTCCTTGCATGAAGGCATGAAATGAAGTCTGAGTTGCATTTTCAGGTAAGAATATGTTGAGATACCTAAGCTTTGAGACACCTGCAATGAAAGATTCATGTAGGATTTGGAAGTATCCAAAGAGAAAGATGTATGAGGTGTTGCAGTGAGGAAGAACCAACTAAGCCTTGTGAAACTAAAACCCCAAGTGGCTGACATAGAGCTGCAGGATTTGGTGTTTGCCCTATAGGGTTTCATACTTGTCTTCTTCCAGTATTTCCTTAATTCACTGAAAGAGAAATGTGTATTTTGTGTCATTACATGTTGGGTATATATAATTTGTGTTTTGACATTACAAGATATCATAGTCCAGAGATTGAGCTGAGTGTCAGAAGAAACTTTAAACATTAGAACAATGTTGGGACAGTTGGAAAATATAGGGATCTTTGAAATTAGGCTAAATGCACTTTGCATCATGATTTGACTGTGAGTCTATCACGATCTGTCTCAAATACAGAGGATTGAATGAAAAAACTTCCAGATACTACGCTGTATTTGAACATTTGTCTTAGGTTTGTGGTCTTCATTAGTGACTTATGAAACCCTTAGGAGGATGAGTCTTTCCAGGGGAAGGACTTTGAGTGGTTATACCATCACCACACTTCTTTGTGTGGTTGATAATAAGCAACCCCCTTCCTTCTCATGTAACCACACAATCAACACTATTAGATGTTGCTAGAGTTTTCCTGCCTGGCCCACAGTCAGGACAAATCTCTCTCACCTGCCAGTCCCACAGCCACTCAGACCCGAGCAAGTAAACACAGAGACTTATGTTGCTTTCAAACTGTATGGCCGTGGCAGGCTTCTTGCTAACTGTTCTTATAGCTTAAATTAATCCATTTCCATTAATCTATACCTTGCCACATGGCTCGTGGCTCACCGGCATCTTCACAAGCTGTTTCTCATCGTGGCGGCTGGCAGTGTCTCTCTGACTCAGCCTTCCACTTCCCAGATTTATTCTCCTCCTTGCCCCGCCTATACTTCCTGCCTAGCCAACAGCCAATCAGTGTTTTATTGATTAATTAGCAACACATTTGCCATACATCCCACAGCACTTCCCCCTTTTTTTTTTTCAAAAAGGAAGGTTTTAACCTTAACAAAGTAAAATTACATATAATTTGGGAATTTGGGCGTAGCTTTTCTTACTACTTCCTGCTGGAAGGGGGCGCTGTATCTTATGGGGAAACAAAGAAAATTTTAGAATTATGGAATAGTCCATGAGGCTATATCGTCTGAGCCGGATGCCTTCAAACCATTCTGGATGTTGGATCATCTGGGCCATGGTGTCATTGGAGACCTTCAGGGGGTCTTGGCTGGTCAAACCTGATATATCTTAATCTTGAACAAATCCATAGCCTTTGGCTTTCTGTGGGAACAAAAGCAGAGTCTCTTTTCCAAAGTAACATATCCTTACATTCAAAATTTTGAAGTCAAGGTATCTTTAAAATATATATATTGGTTTAACTCAACAGCTTTTACAATCAAATGTTTTTCTGCAGTTAAAAATCCCAAAGACAACACAATCCAGATTCTCTGTGTAATATCCATTTTTACGTGGCTTATTTTTTATACTACCTTTACTGTCTCTTTAATGACTTTATTTTTTAAAACTATGTATTTGTTTCTATAACTCTATATATCACCTTTTTTGTCTCTTTCAAGCCTACGTATCTTTTACACACATTGTAAACTATTACAACTGAATCTGTCTTATTGTGAATCTATTGCTTTAAACTGCAGCAGCTGTGGCTGCTGGCTCTGCCCACCTCAGCTTCCCAACATGGCTAAGTTTACCACCAGCTCTGGGAGCTATCGTGGGTCTATACTTTTATCCAAGCAGCGTGTAGCCCAAAAACCTCTTTTTTTGTTTTGTACCTGCAAAGGCTAAATCCACCACGCAGCTTAATGTGCCACTTGCAGAGGCCTCATTCCTGCCATACTGCAGGTCAAGCACACACCAGAAACCCACCAGTAGCTCAAACCGGCAGCTGCTGCTCATTTGAGAGAGACAATTAGGAAGCTGTTTTTAGCTCCGTTTTAGAATCTTTTTTCTCAGTTTTTAGGTGGAAACTCTTGCCACCACATTGGACGCCATTTGTTGCTTAAGTTTTCCTGCCTGGCCCACAGTCAGGACAAATCTCTCTCACCTGCCAGTCCCACAGCCACTCAGACCCGACCAAGTAAACACAGAGACTTATGTTGCTTTCAAACTGTATGGCCGTGGCAGGCTTCTTGCTAACTGTTCTTATAGCTTAAATTAATCCATTTCCATTAATCTATACCTTGCCACATGGCTCGTGGCTTACCGGCATCTTCACAAGCTGTTTCTCATCATGGCGGCTGGCAGTGTCTCTCTGACTCAGCCTTCCACTTCCCAGATTTATTCTCCTCCTTGCCCCGCCTATACTTCCTGCCTAGCCAACAGCCAATCAGTGTTTTATTGATTAATTAGCAACACATTTGCCATACATCCCACAGCAATTAGAGACTCCAATTCCTAAATAATATAAAGTAAAATAGAAACAATTGCTTTTCCTTGATAATTCATTTTTCTTGTCTGATAATTTTATGTTTATATTTTTCACTGATTGAATCGGGTATTTGTACATGTCAAGCAAGTGCTGAACTTTATCCACCTCATGACTTTTGTGTGTCATTTTTCAGACCAAGAATACATGCATTCATGAAGTTAGTAGTGATCTCCTTAATCACTGAATTGCAGGTGTCTACTATTGTCCCTAACTTTGTGTATGCTTTTAAAGTTTTAAATTGTTTTCAAATGTGTAAATCTTTTACATGTGTGTGTATATATATATATATATATATATACATACATACTTACACATATATATGCATATATATGTGTGTGTATACACACACACACACATATATGGGTGTTTATGGCTTGTCTTCCAATTGCTGTGGGATGGTCTGTATGTCAAGTGTGTTGCTGATTGGTCAATAAATAAATCACCGACTGGCCAGTGGCTAGGCAGGAAGTATAGGCGGGACAAGGAGGAGAATAAAGCTGGGAAATGGAAGGCTGAGTCAGAGAGACACTGCCAGCCGCCATGATGACAAACAGCTTGTGAAGATGCCGGTAAGCCACGAGCCATGTGGCAAGGTATAGATTTATAGAAATGGATTAATTTAAGCTATAAGAACAGTTAGCAAGAAGCCTGCCACGGCCATACAGTTTGTAACCAATATAAGTCTCTGTGTTTACTTGGTTGGGTCTGATCAGCTGTGGGACTGGCAGGTGAGAGAGATTTGTCCTGACTGTGGGCCAGGCAGAAAAACTCTAGCTATATCCAATTGTTTACAGAAATCAGAAGAGAGCATTGGATTCTCTTGACCTGATGACAGAAGTAGTTGAAAATCTCAAGGGAACTGATCTAGGACCTCTTCAAAAGCAACAGGTGATCTTATTTTTTGAGCCATCTTTATATACTTCATCCCTAATTGATGTTGTTTGTTTTACTATTTTAGGATCAGCATTTTCTTTACTAATTTTTTTTTGAAAACTTGTTGAACTGTCAGTCAGTACCTTCTTAAAAATACTTTCCTTCCTAGGAATTATTAGCCTCATAGTTTAAAGGAATCATTGCAGTTTATGATAGAAAAGTACAGAATTTGAGTGAACGTTTAATTCTACGGAGGAATTGTGAATGAGCACTGAGTGCTTTCTATTTTTTGTTTGCTTGCTATTTTTGTTTATTTGTTTGATACAGGGTCTTACTATGTACATTAGGTTGTCCCAGAAATCTCTACATAGACCAAGCTGTCATGGAAATCACAGCATTTCACCTCTCTCTGACTCCTGAGATTTGGGATTAAAGTTCTGCCCATATTATCAATCCTTTTTTGAAGTTAACAATTGTAATAAAATTTTGTGGATGTATTCTAAATGTTATTACTCTTTTCGCATGTCTCTCTGTATATATTACTAGGCATTTCTCCTGGAATGCCATATTCTATTTGGTAAGCACGCAAATGGAAGGTGTCATTCTCCTTTTCTGTTTTCTTTTAAAATGCGTTAGTGGCTTCACTTGCTACTAATACCCGTGTCATAGAGCTTATCCAGCACAAAAAATATGTAAATATATTGTCAATGAAGTGTATCAGTCTCAATATTTCTATTATGTGTGTATGTATATATATATATATATATATATATATATATATATATATATATATGTATATATGTTGCTAGAGTTTTCCTGCCTGGCCCACCATCAGGACAAATCTCTTTCACCTGCCAGTCCCACAGCCACTCAGACCCGACCAAGTAAATACAGAGACTTATATTGGTTACAAACTGTATGGCCGTGGCAGGCTTCTTGCTAACTGTTCTTACAGCTTAAATTAATCCATTTCTATAAATCTATACCTTGCCATGCGGCTCGTGGCTTACCGGCATCTTCACAAGCTGTTTGTCATCATGGCGGCTGGCAGTGTCTCTCTGACTC
Source organism: Peromyscus eremicus (assembly GCF_949786415.1). Taxonomy (NCBI): domain Eukaryota; kingdom Metazoa; phylum Chordata; class Mammalia; order Rodentia; family Cricetidae; genus Peromyscus; species Peromyscus eremicus. Next base: position 9,003,548 of record NW_026734286.1, on the reverse strand, counting down.
AGCCTTCCACTTCCCAGCTTTATTCTCCTCCTTGTCCTGCCTATACTTCCTGCCTAGCCACTGGCCAATCAGTAATTTATTTATTGACCAATCAGCAACACACTTGACAAACAGACCATCCCACAGCATATATATATATATGGGATATTTTAGGATACAATGCAATTCTTTATGAGGATATGCATGTGAACTTCACTCATGAAGAATGGGCTTTGGTAGACTCTTCCCAAAAGAGTCTCTATAAAGATGTGATGCTGAAAATCTACTGGAACCTCACATCTAAGGGTAAGGATGTAAGCCTTCCATCAGTTTTAAATATAAGAAGACAAGCCTTTTTGGAGATTGGTGCTCCTCTGTGGTTTTGAACATGAAAGAGGGAGAATCTAGTGAGTAAATCAGGAATGGTTCTAAGATTCATGGGAGACAGTAAACTCAACTGTGCCTAATTTCCAGTAATACATTGCATACATTTTCTGATACTGTATTTTAGGGTGCAAATTGGAACACCACAATATTGAGGCACATTGTCAAAGTTCTGGAAGAAATGAAAGGTCATTTTTATGTGCAAGCTGATACATATGTATCTCTGAAGAAATGTTAATGTACCCTGAACTTTTAATGAAAATCAACAGTGTAAGTGAGCACAGCTTTGTGATGATAATTATATTCTCACAAAACCATGTACTCCAAATGCAAATAGCCGAGCACTTTTTGCAAAGCATTCCTCTAAGGGCAAGACAAGGAAACAATGCCATAAAGGATTTCACAATTTTAAGCATAGCCCTATGAGTGGCATGTTATAGAGCTGTCCATTCAATTACTATTATGTATATATATATATATATATATATATATATATATATATGGATTACTATATGTCCAAGACATTTTATAAGCAAATCTTTAAAACTAAAAGTAGTGTTCCTCATATACTTGTAGTGAGTGACTTACCATAGTTTAGTGAGAGGAGCACTTCATGAGGGACAATGAGGTTGTCATGGTGTAGAAACCTGAATCAATATCAACATCTGTATGAGGCACAAGATATTAGACTATGTGAATGCAAGGGTAAAATCTTTTTTTTAATTCTTACTTTACCAGGTACATCATCTGTCACTCTGGATACAAGCCATGTGAGCATAAGGGACATGGAAAGAAACATTGTACTTCTGTCTCTCTCAGAACTACTGGAAGATATGTAGTAGTCCCTACTATGAGAAGGCATGATGACTGTGATACAAATTTACAATTAATTGATTTTCCAACTTCAGTGGGAATACATCAATAAACTCGCATTGGAGAAAACCCTTATGATTACAAGGAATATGGAAATTTGTCTGTCTATACTGGATCACTTTGCACTCACAGTCTCAGAAAATGTTATGAATGCAATCATTGTGGCAAAGTTCTCCGCCCTTCCAGTTCTCTTCAAAGAAACAAAAACCTCATATGGGAAGGGGAGTAAAAAATGTGAACCATACACTAAATGCTTTAGCCATTAAGGGTATCTTCAAACACAGAAAGCAACCAATAATGAAGAGGATCTCTACGAATGTAGTCAACATGACATACTCTGATCTGATTCCTTCTTAAGAGTGCACCAAAGAACTTACTTGGAATGAAAACTCCATGAATAATCAATGTTATAGATCACTTGCTTGTCACAGTCTTCATTAAATACATACAACTCACACTAGAATGAAAAGGTATAAATATCAATGGGATATTTGCACATCCCAGTTACCTCGAAATACACAAAAGAAGACATTCTGGTAGAAAATGCTATGAATGTAATCAGTGTAGTAAAGTCTTTTCATGTTACAGTAACTTTCAAAATCATGAAAAATTCACACTGGTGAAAATCTCCATGAACCTAATAAATGAGGTAAAGCCTTGCAGTCCACATACATTTTTCCCACTGAGCTATCTCATTGGTGATTATGTAGGATTAGTAGAGTCACAGTTAAAACACTATCTCCTTTACAAGTTGTAAACATATTATACTCCAAGAATATAGAAACATATGATTCTTTGAATAGTAAAGCATATTTGCAAATAAAAATTATGTTTATGCTGTCATCCATTATTTTTGAATCATGTTACTTCATTCTGATGACTAAACACTTGTTCTTTACATATTCTCAGAAACACAAGTGAATGGCAGAAAATTTTGTCAGTAGGTCAATATCATTGCTGCAAAGCCTGATGGCCAGATGATATTAAGTTCCAGGAAGGCCTTGGGTATATTTAGAGACCTTCTCTCAAAAAAAATCCAAAAAAGTAATGTGGAAAGGGGTACATTTCCACAGGACCCAGGTTTAATACTCAGTACCCAGCTAGAAGATCACAACTGAGCCAGGCGGTGGTGGCATGTACCTTTAATCCCAGCACTCAGGAGGCAGAGGCAGGTGGATCTCTGTGAGTTTGAAGCCAGCCTGGTCTACAGAGTGAGTTCTAGGACAGGCTGCAAAGCTACACAAAGAAATCTTGTCTCAAAATATAAAACAAAAACAAGCAAAACAAACAATAAACAAACAAATAGAAGCTCACAACTGTCTCTAAGTCCAGTTCTAGGGGATCCAATACCCTCATACAGACATACATGCAGGCAAAAGACCTGTTCACCTAAAATTTAAAAAAAAATCACATTTTAATAGTATAAACCACATTGTAGAACTTTCCCTAGCATAATGTGAACTCATCTCTCCACAGCTAAATCATTAGTTGTGGTCATTCACATCAAGAGAATTGTATTAACAATTAAAATAATCTATGTGTAGAAACCATTTACAAAGAAATGGAAATTCACTCAATCCTTCATTGATCAGGTAGCAGGGACTTTTGTCACCTGCAAATGATGGAAGGCAGAAGGTGTAAGGGAATATCTTCATTTTCTGAATTATAATGACATCTTTGGGAGCTGGAGAGTTGACTCAGTAGCATTGCTGCTATTAGGCTGTAAGTGTGGTTCCTAGCACCCAAATTAGGTGGATCCAAAATACCTGTAAATCCTGATCAAGCAGGTTGGATGCAATTTTATGCTTTCTTTAGGTACCAGGTATGTTAATGGTATAAAGGCAGAGATATGTATATGTATATGTGTACATATACATATGTATTTTTGTGTGTGGCAAAAATATGAGAAAAGGAGACTCCATATTTTAAAAGTGTTTTCTTCATGTATTTGTTATTCTTTTCTTAAAATAAAATTACTTTTATTCATGTTTATTTTTGGAACACTGTCCTGGAATGAAGTCATGTGAAGAGAATTTTTACTGCTTGTGTGTACACTTCAAGAAAATAAAACAAGACAATTGTGACTTTTGAGTCTTCAAAACACAGAACTGTCATTGGAATATGTTTTTGTGTTCCTCCCAATACAGCAGTTAGGTGTGAGTTTCCTTCATGTTACTCATACTCTATAATTTTGTTATTCAATTAAACTATGTTTTATATGTCTTTATGTCCAATGTGGATTGTTTTTGTCACTGTATACAGCTTGCACACACTAAAACTTTACTCAGGTGACCTTTCTTAACCCTAAGACAATAAATGATCTCAGGCTTTGAATAAAGGGACTATTGTATAAGACTGTAGTGTGCCTCATTAATCAGATCAATTCTTCCAGAGTTTCTAGAATGATTCCAGGTGGTTCCTTAACAGGAACAAGTAATTGGCTACAAGATAAGAGAATGAGGACTCTCATAGAAGGAGGTGAGTGAGAATAATGGTGCAGAACCTGGAGAGGCTTTGACTTATGTTGAGCTAGTGCATCATTTTAAAAGTAAGGAGGAGCACTAGTATTAAAAGCACAACTATTATATTACCTGAAAATTGTTTATAAGCCCTGGTTTCCAGAAGAAGGCAGTTCAGATGAAGAAGTGTGTGACAGAGTTCAAAGGGGAAATGAAAAGACATATAAACAAGGGAAAGATCCCTGTTTGATTTGGGGTCACTTGGTCATTAACTTGGACTATTGGTCCAATAATTAAGGAAGATATTAATCATGAAGAAGTGGTATTCATGGAATATTTCTGAAATGAATATAAACTTAATGACCAAAAATTATATTTGATAAAAGAAGCAAAAAAGTTGAATTTCTTTATTCAGGCAAAATCAAAAGTAAAGCACCATTGACATGAATGAAGCTGACAGTTCCCTTGGCCTCCTTACTGGAGCCTCCATTATATACATATCTTCCATTTTCTGAAAAAGATCCTGAATCATGATTAGTAATTTACTAATCAGTCTAATCTTGAATTCTCTCCATTTTGATGAGGAATGAGAAGATTCTGTGGGAAAGCTAACTTCATTTACCAACTCCTTTTTGGCGTCATGAATTCCAATTGTTATTTCCAGTGCAATTTCAGAAAAATCAAAAATTTTAACATCTAATCATGTACTAACCAATCTACTTAAAACTATGGAATGCAAAATGGCATTAGACTGTTTCCTTCACAGTTTAACACCCATAATAAGTTACCTCTCCCTCACTGTGTCATATCATGGTTAGAAGGGATCTCAATCACCTGACACTTTCAGAAAATATCACATTGGTGAACTATTATGTTGATTGGACCACATGAGCAGTAAGAAGCAACCTCTTTGAACTCATTGGTAACACATATGCCCATTAGAGGATGGGACATAAATCCAACCAAAATTCAAGGGTATTCTACCTCATTGAAATGCTTATGAGTTTAGTGATGTGGAACATGCAGAGATATTTCTTCTAAGATGAAGGAAAAGTTATTGTACCGTGCCTTTCCCACCATCAAGAAAGAAGCACAACATTTAGTGTGCTTGTTTGGATTCCAAAGACAGCACTTGGGTATATTATTCCAGCCCATAGACCAAGTGACTTGGAAAGCTGCAAGGTTTATGTGTCCTGGAAAAGGAGAAGGTCTTCAATGGGCCCAGGTTGCTATGCAGGCTTCTCTATCACTTGGACCAGCAGACCTGATGGGATTCAATGTCTGTGGCAGATAGGAATGATCTTAGGAACCTTTGCTTGTATCTTATAGTTTTATCAAAGATGAAACCTTTGTGAACTTGGAGAAAGGCTCTAACACCATCTACAGACAACTATTCTTTCTTTCAGAGACAGCTATTTGCATACTCTTAGGCCTTAGTGGAACCTGAACATTTGACAGTGGGCCACAATGTCACATGAAACCCGAGTTTCCTGCCCATGATGAGCTGGGTGCTATCTGACTAATCAAGTCATAAATTAGAATGTTCACAGCAGGACTCTATTATCAAATGTAAGTGATATATTTGTGATTTGGCTAAGCATGTCCTTGAAGGCACAAGCAAGTTACATGAAGAAGTTGCCAATATACCTAAGGTTTCTACTCCCATTACAATTCCCTCTGTTCCCAAGTGTTACTCAGGGAAGTGTATGGGGCCTGGCAGTATTAAGGCCAGAGGGTGAGACAAGAATGTTGGGGTGCATCTGTGGGCACAGAGACAGACTGGGCAGAGTAGGGTCAGATGCCGGGATCAGGAACAGATTCTAAATGTGGTTGGAGACTTGGATGGGGGAATGAAGTTAGGGGAAAGTTGCAGAAGAATTTGGACAGGGTTGAGTGAGGAATTTGTCACAGTGGGTGGATCCAGTGCTGGCAGTGGCAGAACAGGCAGGGCCACATCCAAGGAGGGTCCAGTAGTGTGTATGGCAGAGGCTGAGCCAGAGAAAGAAATGGGAACTACAAGTGCAAAGTTGGATGGAACAAAGATAGCTGGGCTGGCTTAATAAGTTTGGCCAAATTTGTCATTGCCAGACCAAACCTGACATGCCAGAGCTTCACACAGGCAACATTGTGCCTTAACAACACTTTGCCACACACAACCCCAAACACCCATGAAGACTTCTCCAAACACACATGAAAGATAGCAGCCAAACTGACACATTCATTACACATGGCCTACAAATATAAATATACCAGTCCCTCTCAAATACATACCACAAGAATATACTCCCATATTGCTCAAAGTCAGGCTCAGCAAGATGGAGCAGCCAATAATGTGGCTTTATGCCAACCCTACTGACCTAACTTTGCTTCCCACAAGGTGGAAGGAGAGAACCAATTCTTACCTGTCCTCTGACTGCAATCTGTGTTCTGTGTCATCTGTGCACCTACCAGCAGATACACACAATAGAAAGAAAATGTGATAAAATAGCTTTACCAAGTATATAACTATAAATACATGCACAGAGATACTCATCAATTTGCGCAGTGGTGGAAGCCTTGATCATACTTTGCTCCACCTGGGATGAAGCCAATAAATGCTAGGACACATGTTCTGGGCATCCTGCCAGACCACATAACCCAGCTACAAAAGCATCTGGTATATCTGGGGTCCAGGTATGAGAGGACAAGTGAAAGGTCTTCCAGATGAGTGGCCTCAACCATTAGACTCTCATTAAGGTATATTTCACAGTGAGCATGGGTATCTGTCTGCATGTCTGTCCACTCACAAGGTCACTGTCCATTCTGCAAGAAGAGATGGTTGAATCCCTTGGAACTTTGGAGGTACAGATGTATGCTGTGGGTGCCATGTGGAAACTGAGATTTGTTTTCTGCAAAGAGATACTTGCCAGAGTTCAATTCTAGTGGAGTTGATGTCCCAAAGAGGAGGTGTGGAGTCAGTGAAGGAAGGAGAGTGACATGGTCTGAGGGAGAATCAGGATAACTAATTCTTTATTGAAAAAATGCTATGTAGCTGGAAGTTTACCTTTGTCAGGAGTCACCAGCCAGACACAGAGGAAGCAACATGTCAAGGCAGAACTGAGAAAATGTACCAAGCCACATGGCTAAACATAGATAAGAATTATGGGTTAATTTAAGTGTAAGAGCTAGTCAGTGATAAGCCTGAGCTAATGGCCAATCACTTATAATTAATATAAGCTTCTGAGTTATTGTTTTATAAGCAGGCCAGTGGGACTGTGGGGGCTTGGTGGGACCAGAGAAACTTTCTGGGTACAAATGGCACCCAGACGTGGTGACAAGTTTCCACCTAAAACCTGAGAGAGCTTAAGAAGAGATTATAAATGTAGCTAAGAGCACCTTCCTAGTTCATGTCACTCATGGCGGGCTGAGGTACAGTGATGTGTCCCCGGCTGTGGCAGGTTCTTAGTGTGCTGGCTAGAGCTACAGCATGCATGGTGGATTGCCACCAAATTACACAGAGGTTTCTCCAAGCTATGCAGTATGCTGCATGGTGGATTTAGCTTTTGCTAGTACAGACAAAAAAATTTCTGGGCTACATGCTGCTTTGATGAAGGCATAAACCCATTGCTTCCAAGAATTAGTGGTGTGCATGGCTCCCAGAGCTGGTGGCAAATGTACCACCACCATATTGGGAAGCTGAAGTGGGCAGAGTCAGTCAGTCTGCTTCAGTACTAGCCACTGCAGTTTAAAGCAATAGATTCACAATAAGGCAGATTCAGGTGGAATAAGATTTTAAATGGTTTACATTATATGTAAAAATGTATGTAGGCTTAGAAGAGAGAGGAAATGGAATATATGCAGTTATATAAATAAATAGTTTTAAAAAATAAAGTCTTTTAAAGAAACACAAGTAATATAAAAAATAAGCCATGTAAAGATGGAAATCACACACAGAGTCTGGATTATATTGTCTTTGGAATTTTTAACTGCAGAGAGACATTTTATTGTAAAGGCCTCTAAGTTAAACTAATATGTACATTTTAAAGGTATCTTGACTTCAAATTTTGTGCCTAACAATATGTTGCTTTGGGAAAAAAGTTCTGCTTTTGTTTCCACAGAAGATGAGAACCTATGGATTGCTTCTAGACATACATGGTTTGATCAGTCAAGACCCCCTGAAAAGTCTCTGATGATGCCATGGCCCAGATCATCCAACATCCAAAATCAGCTTCAAAGCAACTGACTGAGATGATCCATCCTCACAGATGCTACAGCCAAGATTTAACTATAATTTTTAATATTCTCAGGATCCCCATAAGATTTCCAGCCCCCTCTATCAGCAGAAAGTTGTATCAGGAATCTTAAAAGTTCTTATTAATAAAAATTGAGGCCAGTTATTGGGGTGAATGCTAGAAGATCAGAGAAACAGAACAAGCCACAGCTACCTCACCTTGCCAATTCCTCAGCTGATCCTGTTTCCTCAGACTGGATGCCTCTCAGTCCTCATCCAGAATGAATCTCAGCTGAACTGCTGCTCAAAAGCCTGAAAGCTTAACCATCCAAATGCTTCTAGTTCCTGGTCTTCATGCCTTATATACCTTTCTGCTATCTGCCATCACTCCCTGGGATTAAAGGCTCACTTCTTGGAATTAAAGGCATGTGTCACCATGCCTGGATGTTTCCAATGTGACCTTAAACTCACAGAGATCCAGAGGGATTTCTGCCTCTGGAATGCTAGGATTAAAGGTGTGAGTGCCACCATTTTCTAGCCTCTGTATCTTGTGGCTGTTCTGTTCTTTGACCCTAGATAAGTTTATTAGGGTGCACACTATTTTGGGGAACACAATACCACCATAGAAAGTAGTATAAAAAGCTATGCCCAAATTCCCAAAATATTGTTTATGAATGTTTATTTTTATTTAAAGCAGGTTGATTATAAATAAAATCTTTTTCTAAAAGAAGAAGGGGATATGGTATAGAAATACAGGATAAATGTTTTACATTGCTATAGATTTTAGTTTATTACAAATTTAAACTTAATTTTTGCTGTATTGTATATATATTTCTATTCTCATTTAAGGTACTATATGTATGTAACTTATTTAAATTGTAATGGATAATTAAGAAATACAGATTAATCATTAGTCTATGATAGTCAAACTTATAGTCATGTTAGTTAAGTTTTCTAGGTATACATAGATATATTTCAATTGGGTAGGTAATCTTTAAACACTTCATAGATGTACAGAACATGGCATTTAAAATGTTTTAAAAACTTAGACTTTCTGGACAGTGAGACATGTCTGTTCCTGGCAGCACTGATTTACTTCAAAGAGAAAGATGGGCATCGAAGACACTCCATATGGAGTTTATCTTCTTCCTGGCAAAAATAGCCATTTGGGCAAGAAACTGCTATTTCCCGGACTGCTGATAATATGTTGTATAAACTGGACATGCAGGACCCATAGGAAAATGACCACTGAGTTTGCCAAAACAAGGCTAAATGGTCCTTTGGGTTCCTGCTTCACAGAGGAAATTGCCAGACATTCTATAGGATGGAGGAAGAAGCGACTGAGAGACTCTAGGCCTGTAGGCTGAAAAATGGATGCCCCAATGTTGCAGAGGAACTTTGGGTGACTGTCCAGGCAGCTAGCTGTCTTTGTCATTTCCAGAATTTTGAAAGTTGCTTACAATGCCTTTCCTTTTTACTTAGGCAATATTATATCCTTCTGGGGTCCTTGATAAAGTTGAAGACTAGAAAGTTGTAGTTTTCCTAGGTTATAATAACAGATAAATTAGATATGAAACTTTATACTCACAAATATAGGATAGATAGAATATTTTCTTTAATTTTGCCAAATTCAAATGGACTAGATATTGTAACTGTAATTCTTGCTAGATAACTGTTTTGTTGTATGTAATTTTACTATGTTGAAGTTAAAACCTTCTTTTAAATAGAAAGAAAAGGGGAAATGATGAGTGATATTGCTCTGTATGCTGTGAATGTGTTGCTCTGATTCGCTGATAAATAAAATGCTGATTGCCCAGTAGCTAGGCAGGAAGTATAGGTAGGATAAGCAGACAAGAAGAACTGTGGGAAGGCTGGAAGGCTGAGTCAGGAGACACCAGTCCACCATCCAGGGAGCAGCATGTGATGGCACACAGGTAAAGCCACAGAACATGTGGCAACATATAGATTAACAGAAATGGACTGAGTTTAAATGTAAGAGCTAGTCAGTGGTAGGCCTGAGCTAATGGCCAAGCAGTGTTAATTAATATAAGCCTCTGTGTGTATACTTGGGTCTAAGCAGCTGTGTACCAGGTGGGATACAGGAAAACTTTCAACTACAATGTTACACTTCTTATACTCTATATTTGCACAATAATTTAGCCAGAAATGAGATTGAAAGAGGACTTAATGATTCTGTGATGAAAGCATCCATCAACCTTATCACAGCATTTTTCATGAGGCAAAAAGTGATAAGTTCAGCAAGTATCTAAATGCCTATCTAGGTGTGAACTCATTGTTTCCCTCCATATTGTGCTTCCATCCTTGAGAAGACATTGTCCAGTTAGTAAATTTTTAAGTTTTCTAGTCTTGGTGTAATTAGGGGTGGGAATGTGTGCGGAGGATGGACAATGGGGTGTCTTGTGTAGAAGTAGGCAGAGTTGTCATGCTACATGATTCCAGGATGATGTGGATATTTTCCAAAGAATTATTTTGTTTAAAGAGACTGCCATTGTATACATCCTCATCTTCCAATGAAGCCCTCACAAAATTTACCAAAGGAAAATGCATAAGCAAACTCCCATAACAAGTAGTGAGAATTATTAAAAATGGAAGTAAAAAGGTGCTGGAGAATTGTGATCTGTAAAGTCAAAATGCCAGAACTTTGTCAAGATGCAATTTTCACCTTGCAGTCTGTGTCAGGTAACAAATTGCTGAACCATCTCTCACTCTTTATATTTCTTTTAAGATTTAATTTATCATTTTTGTCTTTGTGTGTGCACATGAATAGTATAGTTCTAAAGTCAGAAGACAGCCTATGCCTTCTCCTTCTACCATGTGTATACTAAGGACCAAACCATGTCCATCAGTCTTGGTTGCAAACACCTTTACCAACTGAGCCAGGCCAGAGCATCCACTGAGTCCTCATATTTTTTAATTGTAGTTTTGGGGATTTTGTTTCAAAAAGAGTCTTAGGAAGTTCAGCAGACTTTGAAATCATGACCTTACTGTATCCACCTCCAACTACTGAGATGACAGGTTTCACTACCATGCTATGTTTGTGCAGAGGCCCGGTGTGTACTGTGCTAGTGCTCTACCCAATGAGATCCATCTGAGCTGAAAACACTGATGTATCTGACTTGGTGATACAAAGGTCCACACTGACACCCTGTCCCAACAACAAACAATTTTCTGCAAACAAGCATTTTTGTTAAAAGAAATTGTGTGCTCTTTTGAGATAGAGTCTTTCTCAGTTGCCTAGACTGGCCTTGAACTAACACTGTAGCCCTTGACCTCCTGTTCCTTTTCCTCAGCCTCCTATGTACCTGAAGAACAGACCTGGACCACCATGTGAGGAAGCCAGGGCACAGAGAAGCTGCATGGTCATACAAGGCCCAGAGTTGTATCCAGGAGTCCTGGGAAAAGGACAAAGAGAATGGCAGAAAGAAAGGTTCCTTTCTGCTGTCATGGAGTACTAGGCTGTAATTATACAAAACTAAAGAACCTCCCAGATGTCAAGATATTGCAAAAGTCCTCTGACTTCTCACATTGCAAATTGAGGTACATGGATGGAAGAGAGTCTCAGCTAGAGCAATTATGGGTAATGATGCTCCATCTGGTTATTGTAACCATGGCAACAAGTTTGGAGAGCTTACCTGTCTCTTTTAATAAAAGACCCTAAGAACATTCTGATCTTGCCATGCAACTCTGGCAACTAGCTGTGTATTTCTGCACACATAGTTAAGCCTGTCTGTACCCTGTATCCTCCCTTGGTGGTCTAGGCCTGTTCTCCAGGTATATAGGAGGCTAAGGCAAAGGAACAGGAGGTTAGGGCAACAGTGTTAGTTCAAGGCCAGCCTTAGCAATGGAGAAAGACTCTGTTTCAAAAAAAGTATAGATTAAAAGAACCAGCCAAAATAACTCAGCCTGTCCCTGAAACCAGTTTCAGTAAAAAAAAAAAAAAAAAAAAAAAAAAAAACAAAACACTTTGGCCATGAAACCAGAAACAAAGAAACACACTCTGACCCTGAAATCAGAGTCAAAGAAATACACTTTGGTCTAGGAACCAGAGCCAGTGAAAGAAATACACCCTGGCCCTGAAACTATAGCCAAAGGCTGAAAAGGACCAGTGAAAGAAACACACATTGGCCCTGAAACCAGAGCCAAATCTGCCCCTGACCATCTGAACAGGAAACCAACCAATCCCTGGCCAGGAAAACCAACCAATCCCTGACCAGGAAAACCAGCTAATCTCTGAGCACAAAATCTAGCCAATTTGAGCTTGTCCAAGGTTAAGAAAATTGAAATCTGACCAATTCCCTCCCCGAAAATCTCCCTGGAAAAACTCTGCCCCTAAGAAGCCCTATATAAGCTCCTCTTCCTGTTCAGTTGGCAGCTGTCCTTCTCCACCCTGGCAGAAGCAGCCACTCTCCTGGATTCTTCTTTCCCAAATAAATCTCCTGAAAGAGTTTGAGTGAAGACCTTCTTTCATCAGAGTAGAGCAGAATCTTTGCTGGGAAGCTCCCTTGGGGCGGGGGGGGGGGGAGCAGAAAAAGCAACTGATACCTCTGCTGGGAAATTCCCTGGAGAAAGGAGCAGAAGTAAGTTTTTGCTTGAGCCAGAGCAGATTGCTATATTTCTGCAGAGGTTCCTCCCCTTAGCAGAGCGAAGCAGAAGAAGTACCATCTTGGGTTGAAGCTGAGAAGAAATGGACACTTCTGCTGGGAATGAAGCAGAGGGGGGATGAAGCAGAGCTCAGCTGTAAATGGCTTTCTCTGGGAGAGAAGCAGAATTGCCACATCCTGCAGGGAGATCATCCTCCACCACACCCCAGCATGACTTCCTGACAAGTCAAGATACCTTTCTCCTCACAGATATAGGTATTCAGGATACCTCCCTTCACAGCAGTAGGTGTAGCCTGACTTACTAACAAGTCAGGATACCTTTCCCTTCAGAGCTGTAATAATTGCAGGTATAGCCTGACTTTCTGACAAGTCAGGATGCCTTTCCCTCCAGAGCTGTAACACTTGCACATGGGGAGATGAAACCACTCACAGTCACTCAGTCAGTAAATGGACCATAATACAGAATTTGAACCCATTTACTATGTACACCCTTACAAAGTTTTTAAAAATTGCATGTATTTATTAAAGTAGGGGTATGAGGGTGCACGTGTGGAGGTCAGAGGATAACTTACCTAAATCAGTTTTCTCCTTCAATCATGTGGGTCCCTGTAATGAGTCTTTCTCTGTCCCTCCAGTGTGCTCCTAATTAATGACGTGGAAACTTCATATTAATTATGAAAGCTTGGCCTTACTTTAGGCTTGTTTCCAACTATCTCTTATAACTTAAATGAACACATTTCTATTAATTTATGTCTGCATGTGGCTTTTATCTAAATCCCATTCTGTATGTCTTACTTTTTTTGCATCTTCTTGGTAACTCTCACTCTCTTTTACCTCCCAGAATTTTCTCTCTGCCCAGAAGTCCTGCCTATACTCTCCTGCCTAGCTATTGTCCATTTAGATTTTTATTATGTCAATCACAGTAACACATCTTTACACAGTGTAAAAATTATCCCACAATGCATCCCAGGAATGGAACTCAGGTAAAAAGACAGGATAGACAGCAAGTTTCTTTACCCCATGAATCATCTTACTGGCCCCAAATTTTTATCATTTGTATGTGCTTTGTGTGTGCATGTGCAAGTGTGGAGGTCACAAATCAACACTGGGCATCCCATAAATTGATAATAAAATTCAAGTTGACTTTGTGGGTTATTGTGCATGGTCAGACATCTCCAAACTCCAGTGTTCCCCAAGATGTGCCAACAGAGACCCTTAGAACAGAGAAGGCATGGTGACTTTCTATTAAAAGCCAAATAGAGTATTTGATGACCTGTAGGTCACACAGTGACTGGTTTCTGTGTTCTGTGAATAGAGAAGGCTGTGAGTCATTAAAACTTTGTTGATAAACATCAAAATGCAATTTGGAATCCCTTCAGGGGTCACAAAATTATTCTTTCTTTAGATGTTTTTTCCTTCTCAAACATTTGAAAATATGAAGGACATGTTCAGCATATTAGGTATACAAATAGAAGTCTTGAATTAGCTCAGCTCCTGTCCTGAACCTGTGACCCTGTATCCATATGCCAAGTGAAAATGTCACTGGTTTCTCCCTGGTTCAGTGTGGCTGCTCATGAAGCCTCCTGCCCACTACAGATTGCAGAATTTGCCAAAGATGCCTTTATGTCAAAGGAGGCTTTGATGGTGCAGCAGGCTATCCTGGCTAGATCTGAGGAGGGAGAGAAAGTAAGAGGCCAAATGATAGATTTCCTGCAGAGGGTGGAGGCACTGCTGGCTCTGTGGAGGCCAGTCAAGTGATGAGACATAGAGAGAGAACAGTTGCTGTACAGAGAGGCATAGCTTGCAGGATCCAGCCTGGGTGCAGAGCCTCAGGGTCATGTCCCTGCTTCAGCCATCTATGGCCACTGAAATTACTGTTTTGTTTCAGGTGCAGAGGTGTATGGTTGTGTCTTGCTATAGATGCAGCCGGTGCAGGCCCAGGGCTGTTGAGGACACAGTGCAGCTGTTTAGTCTCTATCCTTCACCTCTACAAGCTGACACCTCAGGGACCATCTTCCTTAGCTTGCAGGGTAATGAACAGGATTCATTGTGTACTAGGAGACCAGCCTGTGTCCTTACCAATGGTGCTAAGCTGGCCCCATCATGACATGACTGGCTCCATTCTGGTCCTCTGATGTTTATCACTCTGCTATAACTGACTGTATTACAACTTCTGTTATACCACCCACATCACAACAATCCAACCAAAAAGTATAAGCTCACTATGAAAGGGAAACTCACTGTGAAAGGGAAATATAACCAGTGAGGAACACTGGGTGATGGCGGGGATGGGGCAGGAGAGAGCCCATGATAGTTTGAGCTTCTGGACCCAAAACTCAGTTGTGGCAATAAACACCACTGCTATGCAATATTTAAAGAAAACATGGAATGTTACTGTGACTCAATCCCTGTTTAGAAAGCCCTAATGAAGATCTTGGGACATTTCTTAGGGATAAAGTCTCTGCTTAGAATCTCCAATGAGGAGCTTGGGGAATGGATTAGGCATTAAGCTTCTGTATAGAATCTCTCAGCGATGGGTTGGGGGCATGGTTGTTTGTGAAGCCCTGTCACCTCTCTACAGATAGAGAGACTTAGGACAATGTAGCCAACATTTGAGAATTCCAACATGACTCCATGCCTGGACCACGTTCAGACAAACATGAGCCATCTGCTTAAGGGAAATCTACTGATCCCAAACTTTGAATCTTTATCTTCTCGTTGCAGGTGATCACTCTGGAAACATCCCTTTTTGGTACTCTAATTGTGTTGAAGGATACTTGATCACACTGTATCTCAAGACTGCATTATTTATTGAAAAAAACCTGTTTCTAGTTATGGTGTGGCTCAGTCCTAGCATGCACCTTTAATCCAAGAGCTTTTTGCTTATTGTAAACAAAATTAAATAAATTCAAGCATAGGTCAAGAATTGCAGCAAGTAATAAGTTGACAGAAGTGAATAAGAATAAACAGAGAGAAAGAGGGAGTCAGGAAGACATATTGAGAGGTGCACAGAAAGTAGAAAAGAGGGACATTCAATTTGGGGTTTTTTTTGAGATGGCAGAGGAGAAGAGGGAGTCTTTTGGGGGGACATCAGCAGAGAAGGAAGGTCAGCTTGCTGCTTCCACTGGCTCTCTGAAAGAGCAGACTTTCTCTCCAGCATCTGGCTCCTGAGTCTTTATCATTTAAATTAAATGATTGAGATTTAGTCAAACACAACACTTAGTACTCCAATGGGTAAAATGACCAGAGGGACAGAGAAATCACTCCAGCTGTGCACAAACTGAGAAGCCATCAGACTTGGTAAGGCACATGGAAAGTCTCAAGGTGAGAATTAACTAATATTAAAAGGAAAAAATCTTTCCCATGTTAAAAATGGAAAATGTAATCCAGGGCATTAGGACTCTGCAATGCTAATTTAGATGGTTTGAAAATAAAATCAGAAAATGAAAATATAAATCAACTGAGATTGATATAATATCGAGTATAATTACTGTCAATCTAGTAATTCATATTTTATCTTTACTAGCCATAGTGGTTTTTTGTGCCAAAAATGAAAAGTAGATTGATAAGATACGAGCTTTAGAACGACTTTTAAATGAGAATAAGAAAAATACTCCGACATAGACAGTGGAATTTAGAGAAGAACCTATCATGCCACTGCCTGATGAAACTGAAGAGGAGAGGCCTAATAGTGTTAGAAAAATCAATGTTGATTTATCCAGTTACTATACAATAACTTCTAGCACATGATAGGCAACTCCAAGGTTATGAAGAAGCTAAATAAAATCTTGTAGAAATGTTAGATTTGAGGAGATTTAAGGTAGCAGTCATGTCATATGGTACGCATTCACCATATGTGAAGCAGATGTTTAATTCATGGGAACTCAGTAAAGAAAAACTCCCAAGACTGGAAAGATTTGGTAAAGCAATAATAAAAGCTAGTCCCCAATTACAATAGTGAACATAGTGGAAAGAGGAAGCTAGGGCCAGAATACAATGAAATAAGGCTAGAGGCAGTAATGTTTACCAAGCCCAGTTGTTAGATGAAAGTCAATAAGCTGAGTTACAAAGGCAGATTGAATTTGATGATTACAGGTTGGTGTTACATCCTTTAGCAGCTTTAAATCCTTGGACCAAGGTTGAAGAATCAGGAGAAGTCTGAGTTACTTATTAAAACTATACAAGGCCCAATAGAAGTCATCACTTTTTTTTCAAAGATTGACTTCAGCTATAAATAGAATAGTAAAAGATGAGAAGTCAGACAAATATTTATCAAATTGTTGGCTTTTGAAAATTCCAACTCAGGATGCAAAAGGGTCATTACACCTTTAGAGGTGAGATCAGCAGCAATAGATGAAGAGACCAGAAATATGGCTGATATTGAATCTAATGTGTATGATGCTACTCTAATAGGAGAAGTAATTACTAAAAATTTTATGAAAAATCAAAATGTCTCATGCTTTAATTTTGGTAAGTGAGGTCATTTGTAAGAAAGGTGTTCCTAGAAACAATTTTTTCTAGAGATAATCCAGAAAGAAGATCCAAGCATTCTGGATTATGCAGAAGGCAAATCTGGGCATTGACTAATGAATGCAGATCAATGAAGGACAGGCAGAGTAATCCTTTGCCATTGGGAAATTCTTTGATGGGCATCCCCCAGGTTCTGATATCAAATTTGAAAAAAAATCATTCCCTATCAGCTTCAGAGAAGCTCATCCAAAGAAGAATTAGAAAACTAATTCTAATGCCTAATGCCTGTTGTTAAAAACATCAACATTTTGAATGTAATCAAGAACAGAACAGCATCTGTAGAGAGAACAAAATTTTGGGAAAGATCAGAAAACAAGTATTTTGGCAAATTTCCATAAATGAGCAGAGACAAAAGCTTAACATACAAATATATGGCATTGAAATTGAAGGTTTAATAGACAGAAGAGCAGATCTAACAATTTCACCAAAATCTTGGCATCCAGATTTTCCTCTCCATGAGGTAAATATTTATCATGTAGGTATTAGAGCTTTCTCTTGGATAAAATAATGTACAAATTGATTGAGTGTATGGAGCCAGAAGGACATATATAAAATTTTAAGTCATCTGTGGCTAGTATAGCCATGAATTCCTGGGTATGTGACTTGTTGCAGCAATGGAAATCACAGATTAACATTTCTCAATCTCTGAAATAAACCATAAAATGAAGAATGCTTCTGAGAGAACTATTGAAAGATATTATCAAGAACAGTTACAGACTCTTCAAGCTGTACATAAGCAGGACACAAAAGCTGATGGTCTTTCAAAGTTACCAGATGATCTACCTTTAAAATGGTTAACTGACAGACCTGTGCGGGTGGAACAATGGCTTTTAAGTCAGAAAAATTAGAGATGTGAGAGTAGATGGCACAGGAGCAGCTAAATGCTCAAAATACTGAAGAATTGACCTGTCCTCAGAATTCTGCTCTATTTGTCATTAAAAAGAAATCTGGAAAATGGAGAATGTTAACAGATTTGAGTCATAAATAAGGTGATTCGACCAATGGACTCTTTACAGCCTGAGATTCTCTTGCCTTATTACCTAAGTGATGGTCTATTATAGTGTTTGGTTTAAAAGATTACTTTTTTACCATACCTTTACGAAAAAATAGAGAAAAGTTTGTCTTCACAGTTTCTACTTATAAAAATGTTCAAACTGTTAAAAAGGTCTCAGTGAAAAATTCTTCCACATGGAATGTTAAAAGGCCCTACCTTGTGTTAATATTTTGTACAAAGCTGTGAGAATTAATTCATAAACAGTTTCTTCAGTCTTAGACTATTCATTATATGGATTATATCTTACTAGCTGGTTTAGACCCAGATACCTTAAAAAAATTTGATCAAGTAAAAAGAATTTTGCCTTGCTGGGGTTTACAAATTGTTCCTGAAAAAAATATAAAGAACAGATTCTATCAATTATCTTGGATATAAGATAGGTTTACAGATAATTTGACCACATAAAGTACAAATCAGAAGAGATCAAATAAAAATTCTGAGTGATTTTCAAAATTGCTGGTAGATACTAACTGGCTTCAGCCCAGAATTTGATTATGTACTCAATAGCTAAGTAATTTATTTCAAATCTTACAAGGTGGTAAGTACTTAAATAGTCTGAGAAAATTATCAGCTGAAGTTTAGAGAATTTACTCTGGTAGAAAAGGAATTACAAGATGCACATGTGAATAACTTGAATACACAACTTGGTTGTATTTTAATTATTTTGCCTTCTCATTCTCCTCCAGTAATTCTTATGCAGAGAGAAGATAATATCTTAGAATATATTAGATATCTAATATCCATGAGAATGGATAATTTTAGCACATAAATAGACTGAAAAAATAAGACCCATGCAGAAAAGTTTTCTGAAAGAAAAAATGGAACTTCATTAATTAGCAAAAATAGACTCAGCAGCAACTGTTATATGTTTTTCTGATGCTGAGATTTCCTCATTATGGGCAGAAAATGAACATTGGCAAAGAGCTTACAATAATTTTTTTTGAAGATATTAACAACAAATATCTCAGAGACTTCAGTTTATGAAGAGAACTAATTGGATTCTCCATCATATAGTAAAAGGGACACCAATTTATGGAGTCCCAGAACTCTCTACTGATGCAAATAAATGTGCAAAGGCAGGAAAATAAAATGGATAAAAAGCCTTTATTATTCAGTTAAAAAACAAAGCTGTGTGCAATTCCTACGGTATAATTAGAGTTTCCTGAATCTTTTAATATAGTTAATGACTCACAATATGCAGAAAGAGCTGTTTTACATATTGTAACCCTGTACTTCTTACAGATTATTCAGTATTAACTTGGCTATTTGTTCAACTCCAGCATGTAATCAGAAATAGAAATCATCCTTTGCATATAACACATATCAGATCCCATGGAGATTTACCATGTCCTCTAGAACAAAGTAATGATGAAATTGATCAGCTATTCACAGGAAATGTGCTAGAGGCCTCAGAATTTTATAAGAAATATGTTAATAGCAAAGGTTTGAAGAAAGATTTTCTTATCACTCAGCAACAAGCAAAGGAAATTATAAGAAAATTTTCTTCTTGTCTTATGTATAAACAAATTCCATTATCTGCATTACCTCCATTACCAAAGGGAACTCTAAAAAATTAAATTTGGCAAATGAGTATGTATAGATGTAACCAACCATCTTATTAAATAAGAAAACAGAGCCGATTCAGAGAAGAAGGCCAAGAGGTCAGAGCTAAGAGCCTCACCCTTCCTGCTTCAGCGATCCTCTTCAGTCAAGAGAGCTCTCTGAAAGGGACCTACTTCCTGTGTGTATGTCTTTATATAGTCTAGCTGTTCTGCCTTCTCATTGGTTGTAAACCCAAACACATGACTGCCTCGTCACTGCCTGTATGTACAGCCCTCCAGGTCCTCTATGGTATTGAGATTAAAGGCGTGTGCCACCGCCGCCACACACTTGCTATGGCTCTAATAGCTCTGACCCCCAGGCAACTTTATTTATTAACATACAATTAAAATCACATTTCAGTACAAGTAAAATACCACCACAGGTATGTTTCATTTTGCAGAGTTTGGAAAATTAAAATATGTGTACTATACCATAAATATTTATTCAGGATTTCAATGGAAACTGCTTCGAGTTATGAAAAGACTAATTCTGTAATTACACATTTGTTAGAAGTTATGGCCATCATGAGGATACTTGTACAAATTAAGATTGACAATGTTCCAGAATATGTCCCTAATAAAATGACACAGTTTTTTGTATATTACAATATAAAGCATATTACAAGTATACTACACAGTCCTACAGAACAAGTAATTATAGAGAGATCTAATCACAATTTGAAAGATAAGCTTAATAAACAGAAAGGGGTAAAAAATAATCCCCAGAGGTAGATTACACCATGCCCTATTAACTTTAAATTTTTTCAAATACTAATGAGAAAGAAACAACAGCTGTGTAGAGACATTAGATGATGGGGAAAACTGCTGAATTAAATAAGCCTATATACTTCAAAATGTGTTGACCTCAGAATGTAAAGAAGGATATGTGTTATGTTACATAAGAGGTTTTACTTTTGTTTCTACAGAAGAAGAAAGTCTGTGGATACCATCAAGATTGATAAAGATTAGATTTAAACAGGAGAGACTTCTTTATTAGGATAGGTGACAGTTTATTAATTCATGGCCATTCCATCTAAATTAACTTATAAAACTAACAAATGTCTTTCATTTATCAGATATAACCTGCCATGAAGGGAAATTTCCCAGAGTTAAGGTTGGTGGAGGGTTTTAGTTTTGTCTTCCCAGAAGAATAAAAGCATCTAACTGAAGAATCTGAAGACTACTGGACTTGAGACATCTGAAGGACAAATCATCCGAAAACAAAGTCCCCAAACAAAGAGTAAATTGGCTTAATGGTATAACGCATTTCCAACAGAAAAAACACTCCATAAATCTTCCTAAATCTTTTGTCTACTATTCTCTACAGATGTATAAGGTAATAGTCTTTATGTATTCACAACTCAGTTAAAATTTAAAGCTAGCATTGGAGTTGAAATGTGGCCCCTTTCTTCTCTAAACCCAAGCATGCTTGTTAGATGAAAATCCAAAGTCTGTCCCATATCAAAAGAGCTACCTGGTATAGGATAGAAGAAAACCAAATTAAGGGACTATTCTATTGCACTAATCTCATAATCTTTGGGTTTATTTTGATTCTTTAAAACTTTCCTTAAGGTATAAATATTATCTCAAAATTTATAAGATATATATATATATATATATATATATATATATATATATATATATATATATATATAAACTTTCTGTTGTGGTATTAATGGTCATATAGAATACTAATTCCAGAAATAGGCTTCATCTAGCTTCCTGTACCTGATTTCAGGTTTGAATCAGAAGCAGGTAATTAGGAATTAAGCTTGTGTACCCTGGATATATTCAGTAGATGATGGTTCTATAATCTCTCTGAGATCTGCTGCATATGACATCTAAAATGTTTAAGTTTTCTGCAGCGAACCATGACCATTCCTTATAGTGACTTTGAAGTCTCCAAAAGAATGCTGGGGCCTCGCAATTAGGAATCCACCTGGATTGTGGTAATTCCATTAGGATGACAAACACCGCCTAAAGGTCAGTTTTGCTAAGGACAACTTCAAAGCAGTTAGCTAAGATGGTCTAGCCTCATAGACTACTCCAGCTAGGACTTCAGATAAGCCCTGCACTTTCCCATCACACCAAGACTGAAAAACATCTAGCTCTCTCAGAACTTGATCTTTATCTCAATTTTTAGGGTCCTCTAAAGATTCCAATATCTCCCCCCAGATAACAGGAAATATTTTAAGAACACAGTGCCCATGTTCTCAAGAAATGGGGAAGGTGGTGTTTGGTCATTAGATGAATGTTTGCATCATTTAGGGGGTTTGGTTACAAGTTGTCATTGGTCATGGTCAGGGAGAAAACTAAGCAAAGGAAAGTAGATTCATGGATCTCTTTCTGAAAATAAAAAGGGGGATATAGAAATGATAGAATAAAAGGGTAGAAAGGTATTGAATCTACTTTAAAACTAAAAGAGTAACTACTAGTATCAAATATTCTACATTGGCATGGATTTTTGTATATTGATAACAATTTTGAGGTTATTTTTGTTATGCTGTGCATAAATTTTTACTATGTTTAAGGTATTTTTGTACATTGATACAATTTAAGGTTATTTTTGTTATACTGTATTATATGTTTCCACTCTTGTTTAAGGTATTGTACCTATGAAGCTCATTTAAAAATGTAATGTAAGGTTTTAGTCTATGATAGGATTATAGGTTGGTAGTTATTCCTCTGTAACAATCAAACTTATAGTCATGATAGGTAAGTTTTCAAGGTCAAATAAAAATATACTTTAGCTAGACAGTCTTCAAATACTTCAGATATCTACAGAGTATGACATTTAAAATGTTTTAATAACACAAAGCTTTTCATGACAGTGAGACCTGTCTGCTCCTGGCAGCACCAATTTACTGTAAACAAGGATGATAAACATTGAAGAACCTCCATGTGGAGTTTGCTTTCATCTGTGGAAAAGTTAGCCATTAGGCAAGAAATTCACCTTACCTTGACTGCTGACAGTATGCTGTCCAAATTGAATAAGCAGGACACAAAAGAAGGCAACTGCCAAATTTGCCAAGACAAGGTAGGGCAATCCTTCAAAATTCTTGCTTCACAGAGATGTCTTTCAGATATTCTATGCCTATAGGCTGAAAATGGATGCCCCATCATTGCAGAAGAACCTTGGAATGACTATCCAGACAGCCAGATGTCTCTGTCATTTCCTAGATTTGGAAGTTGTTTGCCCTGTACTTCTTGTTCAATCAGGTAATATTATATCCTTGGGTCTCTAATGGAGTTGAAGATTAGATATAGTTACATATTTCTGTAGTCATCATAGAAACTAAATCAGGTACAAAATTTTGAACTCCCTAAGAATAGATAATGGAGTATTTTCTTTGAATTTGCAAAATACTAATGGACTGGACATTGTGAGTGTATTTATTACTTGATAATTGTTCTTATTGTATATGGTTTTATCATGTTAGAGTTAAAACCCTTTCTTTTTATTTAGAGAAAAAGGGAAAAAGAAAAAAAAGATTTGTTTGTGCTGTCCCTCCAAGACTGCCAATAGTGTTGGACCTTGGTTCAGGGTGTGAAGTCCACACTAAATTTGTGGGAGTGGCCCATCGAGTTTTCTGGTGGACTCAGAGGAAGCTAGGAGGACATACAGAATAATTATGGAGGGGCTTAAAGTGATGTGTGGTCTTTTCAATCAGAGGAGATGGAAAGGAGAACAGGTAATCATCATTTCTCTGGTGCTTCTTGGATCTCTCAGGATATATATTTTCCTAATATTTAACTCCTGAGTTTTATTTTTAATAAACAATAAAAGAAGTTGCAGTAAATAGGTCTAGCTAGTTTAAGCAATTTGAGACCTAGAAGCCCAATTGGATGAAGAAAATTGGGTTGGTTGTGAAGGGGTACGCATCTCTTCACTACATATAGAAATACTGAAACATTATTAATTCCTCTTTGGCTCCTCCAACACTGAGCAATCAAGGGCAATGGTGAAGTGCGGGGAGACAGTGTTAACTACCAGAAAGACAGCAAATCTCCAGGTACAGAGCAAATGGAGTTATTGACCGTATCATCAGAATTCATGACTGCCCACGTAGGGTCACTTTAAGGCCCTATATACCAAAGGAGAGCATATTCTATGAAACACAAAAAGCCCCATGTCTCATCAGAATGTCTTTCTGACGATGCTATCTTCTTTGTCCTGTGCATCTGCTGTAAGTGCCTCTGAACATGTTTATTCAGCCTCTGTCATTGTTACTAATGACTCTGTATATAACTGGATCTTGAGACCAGAACATTTATTCATCCACCTAAAAAAAGGAACTTCGTCTAATTTTTTCCTGAGGATTTGTATAACTTCCCATCTGCATTGAACATTATAACATTCATATTCCTATTAAAAGCAAATATGGACTTACGTTCTATAAGATATCCTAATTGTTTATCATGTGTGTCTTTTTTCAAGCTGTTCTCTAGCTTTTTCTGATCAATATGGTAATATAACCAATAGTACTTAACATATAACGATTCCTTCTTCTTGGTGGCAAATTATTCCACATAATGATTTCACTGTTCTAATATTATTCATTATATTTATAATTTGCTTGCTTATAGAATACTCATGCATCAAATGAGAATTAGACTAATCTATAAAATCTTAAATCAAAACCTGTCTGGATATACTGCATTTAAAAAAATTAAAAGATGGGGAGGCCTTGAAACACCATTCAGGAATGGAGTACTGTGAGATTTCTGTGTGCTTGTGATTACACCCCAGTAAATTATGACAAGGGTCATGTAACCTCTATTTATTCAAAACACAGAATCGTCCTTGGAAAGCGGTTTTGGGCTCCTCAAGTATTTAGTGGATAGAATGAGTTTACTTTAGATTATTTATTATTTCTTGCTGCTATTTTAAATTAAATGTTTATACCTCTATGAGAATACTTGTTTTTTGCATATGTATCTCCTTATTATTATATACAGCTTGAACTCATGAGAACTTTACTCATGTGACCTGTTCAATCCTCAGAGTATAAATTATTTGGGTCTCTGAATAAAGCTATTATATGAGACTTCAGTCTGTCTCACTTATCAACTCCATTCTTTCAGGTCCCATTGCCTCTACAGCAGTGACAGGGCTCCCAACTTGAGGCACACACCCATCTACTTGCTGAGAGATGCTAGGTAGGGGATCCACATCTGACCATGTCTTCTAGCCCCTCATTGTAGTAGGACCTGAAGGTCTATTTGTACTAAATCCCTCAAAGGAGAGAGAGAACACCAGCTATAACTATGTGCTAATAAAAATATTTTATCACATTTATTTTGTGCATATCTGTAGGTGGTGCACATACCACAGTGTATAGGTGGCAGTCAGAAGACAACTTGAAAATTGGGTCTCATCATGTGGGATGTGAAATCAGGTCAGTACTCTTGGCATCAAGCCACATTATCAGCTGATCCATTTCCCTGACTCAAATCATACATTTTGAGAAACATGTGATTGTATGTTTGTGGGGAGTAGGCAGTGTGTGATTGATATATGTGCTGTGGGATGTTCTGTATGGCAAATGTGTTGCTCTGATTGGTCAATAAATAAGTCACTGATTGGCCAGTGGCCAGGCAGGAAGCATAGGAGGGACAAGGAGAAGAATAAAGCTGGGAAGTGGAAGGCTGAGTCAGAGACACTGCCAGCCGCCACGATGAGAAACAGCATGTGAAGATGCCGGTAAGCCATGAGCCACGTGGCAAGGTATAGACTTATAGAAATGGATTAATTTAAGCTGTAAGAATAGTTAGCAAGAAGCCTGCCACGGCCATACAGTTTGTAAGCAATATAAGTCTCTGTGTTTACTTGGTCGGGTCTGAGTGGCTGTGGGACTGGCAGGTGAGAGAGATTTGTCCCGACTGTGGGCCAGGCAGGAAAACTCTAGCTACATATATGTGTGGGGTATGTGAGATGCGTGTATCAACATGGCTAGCATCTTTGCATGTGTGCATGTTTGGAGAAGTCTTCATAGGTGTGTGGGTTTATCGGAGACTGGTGTGGCAGGGGTGTTGTGAATGCACCATGGTGCCTGTGTGAAGCTCTTGTGTACTAAGGTCAGTCTTGCACTGATCTCCACCTACTTTGTCCTGGTCCTTGCCATTGCTTTCTCTTGCTCAGCTCCTACTCTGCCTCCTGTTGCCTCTTCCTATGCTGTGGCCCCTCTCTTCCTGACCTTCCCCACCCCTTCCATCACAGGCTCCATACACCTTGAATATGTATGAAACTTAATAGGTTCTGGTTAAAAAGTACAAGAATATAATTGATATTCATTGATTAAATAACCTATGAATTGATTAACATTGACCATAGCACTGGAATATTAGTGTGTGCTATAAGAGTAATATAGTACCATCTGCTGCCTAGTATACACCAATGGCTTTATGAAGATAGGCAGAATCTGAGTCACAGGGCCAGAGGCTAGGGGCTAGATCAGGGGCTGGGTGTGGCTGAAGCCTTAGAAGGGGCTAGAAATATAGGAAAATTCTGACTTTCCCCTGAATTTAATATCTGCTTCACATAGGGTGAATTCATACCATATAAAATGACTGCTTCCTTCAATCTCAACTCTAATATTTTTGTAGGATCCCATTTAATATCTTCATAACATTGGGCATACCTATCATCTATTGGTAGTTGTTTTATAATAACTGGAAGAACTAAGTTTGGTTTTTTAACAATGTTGGTCTGCCTCTCTTCAATTCCATCATGAGGGAGCATGGTAAGTTATTGTCTAAATTCTTCTGTCTGGGTCTAAGTATTTTTTCTTATTTACATTTATAAGTCTTTCTAAGGCTTGTATCTTATCAATTCACTTTTCATATTTGGCACAAAAAAGCATTATGGCTATTAAAGATAAAATATGTATTAACAGATTGATATTAAATATAATTGGTACAATATCAATATCATTTATCTTTTCATTTTTCTTCTATTTTCAATGCATCTAAAATAGCACTATATATGTTCCTAATTCCATATGTCCCATCCTTTACATGAGAATGATTTTTCTTTCTAATATTACTTAACTTTCTCCTTGAGGACTTAACCAGGTTCATACCAAATCTTATAGCTTTTCAGACTGTCTGTAGCTGGTGTGATTTATCTGTCCATTTGGTGGTGACATGTTGGAGCTCCAAATATTGTTTGTAATTAAGTCTCAATCATTTGATTTTATCAATAAATCCTTGAGAGCCAGATTTGGCATGAAAGCCTGCTATCTCAGAGAGACAGGGAAATAACCCATCTGACCTTCCTCCTAAGTCATCATCCCAGAAACATTCCTTTCACTCTTTTGTCTCAAGTGACTCCCTCTTTAAACTCCATGTCCCTCCTTTTAATTTTCTATGCAGTTATCTATTCTCCTGGCTTCCCATTACTCTCTGTGATTTTTCTTATGCTAAATTTTGCAGAATATTTATGTATATGGTCAAGCTGTGTCTCTGCCAAAGGTATCTTCTGATTGGTTCAATAAAAAGCTTAATGGCCAATATCTAGGCAGGAGAGGTTAGGTGGGACTTTTGGAAAATTAGAGGAACTGGAAGTGAATCTAGGCACTCAAGGGAGCTGCAGAACATGATAGAGGAAGCAGGATGGGTGGTACCGTCAGAATGTGGATTAATAGAAATGAGTTAATTTAAGTTATAAGAGCTAAGTAGGAACAAGACTAAGCCATAGGCTGACCTTTCCTAATTAATAACTCTCCGTGTCATTAACTGGGAGCTGGTGGGGCAGAGAAAGACTCATTATAGTTAACTTCATGTCAAGTGGTTGCTTGCTCTGCCTCTTTACTTATGGTTTACTTTATTTAATCCTGGTTAAAATATTCAGTCAGAAAGCTCTTGCATTAAAGGTGTGTGCAAGAGCTGAGCCACACCACATGTACAAACGGGGTTTTCCAGTAAATAATGCAATCTCAGGACTCACAGTGTTTTCTTGCTGTTCTGGTGTCAATGGAGAAGCAATGCTCAACACACAAACACTTTTCCTGTTAGTGTAATGGACAGTCAGCACTATGCTTTATTTGGTTAGTTTTAGAAGTATCTGGTGTCATAAATCTTTTGTCAAGAATTGAGGAGGTTGAGGCAGGTATATAACAGGGCTAATGCCCTGTAGTCCTAAATCAGGGATCAAGGCAAAGAGAGCCAACATAACAAACCTCTTCTCAAAATATTTTTCTGAAAGATTGAAGGTGCTACTCTTTTGGAATTAATATGATTTCCCAATGAGAAATCATGCCACACATTTAGAGATTAATTAAGAAAAAATCTCTTCAGTAATTACAAGTCTCCAGCTCTATCTACACACAAAGAAGAACTGGCCAGGAACAGATTAGCTTACTTATATACACAATAGGCTTATGCATTCCACATATGCTGTCAACCTGGAGAAATGGTGTATATTGCCCTCCTGCTATCATGGCTTGCACAGTTTATTTCCATAAAGAACTCAGGACTGCCTGCCCCAACCACAGTGGGATGGACCCTATTTCATCAATCACTAATAAAGAAAACAACCTATAGATTTCCCTACAGACCAGTGTGACTCTAGCTTGTGTCAAGGTGACCAAACCTAACCAGTATACCTACTGAGTCATCTCTCAGCCCCGAAACACAGTTTTTTTTAAAACAAACCTTAAGTCTCTTAACACTTATTTTTCAGTATATGCTTGTGCATGCACACACATAAAGTTTCGATGATCTGTCTAGTTTATGAATGGAGAGATTGTTCTGCAGTTAAGAACACTTATTGCTCTTTTAGATGTCCTGGTTTTGGTTCACAGCACTAACATGGTGGCACATAATCATCCCAACATCCTGTTGCAGGGAATCTGATGCCCACTTCTGTATTCTGTGGGCACCAATCACACATATGGTGAATGTACATACATGCAAGCAAATCACGCATACATATCAAATAAAATAAATAAGTGAAGAGTTAGAAAACACATACCCTCATATCTCCTTTATGCCACCATGGCTAAAAAGAGCCAAAAAATACATAGAGATGTGACAAATATCTGTAGCCAAAAGTATAACTTTGTAACTCAAGAAACCAAGAAACTTGATCAAAGGAGAGAAATCCCATGATGGTAGACAGGAAGCTTCAATATTAATTCAGTACAGAATGTGATCTCTATATTCAACAAAAGTTCAGTAAAAAGTTTAACAACCTTTGCCATCAACAACAGAAAAATGATGACAAATGGTCATCATGAATGAAGAAAATTATGCAGTGACATCATTTGACTTCAAAACTTCACATACAATGGAAATAAAGACTGTACTGTTTGGGAAAGAAGAAAGAGATCATCAGAACATAAGAGAAAAGTTACATACAAAAGCACAATCAAACACTGTCAAATTTTACAACTGAGGACAGGATTGGAACATCACAGCATCTACATGCAAATGTGTCAATGACACAGACTTTACACCCTGCACAGAATTAACACCTGAATGTTCAGTGTTAAGTGCAGAACTTCTAGAAGACAATAGAGAAATCAGGGCTCTGAGAGTTAGGAAATCTGCCTTCCATGGCAACATAAAAGCAGCACACATATGTGTTTTGAAGAGTGAGGTCAACAACAAGGAATTTCCACACCTGGACTTTTGCTCCCCTGGCACTTCCCAGGTGCAGCTTGTGGAGTGTTGTCATTCAGAGGCTACAGGTTCCCAGACAGACCGGCGAGTGCCAGGAACTCTACTGGACCTCGCCAGACTTAACAGGGACTTCTAGGGACAATAAGGGACCATGTGGGATATAAAGTGACCTCACGGGAGCTAACTCTTGTTTTCCTCACAGCTCCTGGCAGCTGGTCACAGCACAGTACATGGAACCACTAGAAACTCCCTCAGCCCCAAAGCTGAGCCTACAGCAAGCAGACCAGAAATACCCTCTGCTATACTGACTGGTTTTTCTGCCTGGAAGCCCTGATTGGCTAGTGACTACCTTTATTTCTTCCACCAAACTGGATCCAAAGTTTCCCAGGTTCTCTAAGGGTACTGGGTAAGGAGGGAAATAGGGATAAGGCCATGCACTAAGAGAAAAGATAAGAACTTAAACCTAAGTTTGAGGCCTGACATTGTTTAATTTCTTCTTACATGCATAGAGAAGGTTATATTTTAAAAGCCTATTTCCCAGCCAGAAGGACTGGATCCACATATTTCTGAAAAATGTTTGTTTCCTCTGGTTTCCCTCCATTTCTGTCTCTGGTTCTATCACCCTGTCTTTTCCTCTAGAGTTCTTTCTATTTAAATTATATTTCTTTCACGGTATATATTTTGCTCATCACCCTCAGGCTTTTATACTTACATGCTTGGTGTAAGAGGAGGAGGTATGCCCTTGTGTTTCACAGACTTTCTTTGACTGCCAGTCCCCAAATCATGACACAGAGACTTAATGCTAGGTATGAATGCTTGGCCTCAGCTTAGCTTGTTTCTAGATAGCTTTCTAAACTTAAATTATCCTGTTTCTTGTCTTCTATATTTTGCCTCAGTGCTTTTTACCTTTCCTTCATTCTGTATGTCCTGCTTCCTGCTTCCTTCACATCTAGCTGGCTGGCAGATGCCTGGCTGGTGGATTCCTGGCTGGCTGGCCCCTCTCCTTTCTCCTCCCTTCTCTCTCTTGTGCCTTGATTCCTCCTCTTCTTATTCTCTCTGTCCACCAGACCTGTCTATCCCTCCTCTGCCTAGCTGTTGGCCATTCATCTGTTTATTAGACTAACTAGGTGTCTTAGGCAGGCAAGGTAAAACAGTAACACGTCTTTACAAAATTAAACAAATCAACATAAACAAATGCAATACATCTTTACATAGTTAAAGTAATAGTCTATAGCATAAACAAATGAAATGCATATTTATTGAGTTAAAGTAATATTCCACAATATTTGTGAGAGTAGGTGTGTCCTTTTTGTTAAGGTGTGTCATTGTAGGTGGGATTTAATGCTTCAAAATGCCAGTACAAGACAAATGTTTCTTTCTGCTTGTCAACCTTTCTGGAAGTATGTAAATCTCAGTGCCAAGGCTATCCACTGTGATTCTTCCATTCATGATTATAGTGGACTAATCCTCTGTCACTCGAATCAAGCCCAAATTAAAGGTCTTCCATTATAAGAGTCACCTTGGTCATAGTGGTTCTTCACAGCAATAGAACAGTCAATATATAGGTAGTCTGTCTAATATTTTGGAGTATTATTTCTCTGTATTGTGCCTATGTCCTGTGAAATTGGACTGTCTTGACAAAACATTTATTCCATGGCATGGTTATTACTGATGACTCATGCAGACCTATTGTGAAAAAGAGCAACCATGTGGGGAGAAGTTCATGAAACCTGTTTAGTTTGGAAAGTAAAACAACACTGGGTACTTTCAGAGGGCAGCCATGTGCTGAAACAGAGGCTGTAATTATCAGGGAAGTTAGGGCCATTCAAGAGAAGGCAACTCCTCTTCTCTGGAAATATAGAAATGTTTTTTGTAAGTGCATTGTCCACCCAGCCAAGCATTTAACTATGGAAAGAAAAGAAAGGGGCCCAAAACCAATTTCATACAGAATCTGCTCTGCTCTGTTTGAATGGGGCCATGTCAGGGTGTACTGTGTTGTTCAGTTTTGTTGAAGAAAGGAGGCACTCCAAGGTGAAATTGTAAGGCCTATGTGGCCTCAGGAAGGCCAGCCTCTCTGATGGACTGAACCCCAAACAGCCATACAAAAGTGTATTTATTGATAGTTACACAAAGTATTTCCTCAAACCAAGGCCCATAATTTAATTACATTTCTTACAAATGGAGAGTATCACATGCCCCCATGACTCTACTCCTTTATTATGTATCATTTTAAACACACAACAATACTAGAGGTTCAGGTGTGCCTGAGGTCTCTTGTGAACAAAGTCATGGGATGGCTGCAATGCCCCTTCAGCAATATAATTCTACAAATCATGGAAAAGAATCACTGTTTTTCACAAAGATTCTTTAAGGTCAAAGTACTTCTAAAAAACAGCTGTCCATTCTAATGTCTACCCCAGACAGAGTGACTCTGTAAAATTCCTACAACAGGGCCAGGTCCATCCAAAGCTAGAACCCTGTGTGGTGGTGAAATCTATGTGCAACTTTTTCTTGCAACAAGGAAGGGGCAACACTTAAATTTCATGGATTCTTCCTCTGTGCTTCAATTTAGCACTGTTTAAGTCACCTGTTTGGCAGAATCCTTATCCCAGTGAGTAGACTGTGAGAGTTTGCTGCTGAATCTGTGATGAAACCTGAGTTGCATTTGATTGGTATAACATATTGAGTGACCCAAGCTATGAGACAGTGCCGAGAATAGATGCATGAAGGTAGTGGAAGAAGCCAAGAGAGACGTGTGAAAACTTACAGAGAGAAAGAGACATCTGATACCTTTGAAACTGAAACCCCATGTGCCTGCTACACAGTTGCATGATTTGGTGATTTCTCTGCAAGGTTTGCCTTGGTCCAATAATTCCTTACCTCTTTGAAAAGGAAATGTGTATAGTGTGCTAATGTGTGTTGGGCATATATAATTTGTGTTTTGATTTTACAAGATGCCACATTCAATACATTGCTTTGATTTTCAGAAGAAACTTTGGACATTGAAACAGTATTGAAACTGTTGCATAATATGGACATCTTTGAAGTTCTGTTGCAATGCCAGTATCTGCAGGTCTGGGGCAGTTCTGTGCCTGGGGTGGAAACCAGGGCTGTGAACCACTGTGCTGCCTCCCTCCACAGCATTCTCTCCCTATAGGAGCTCTCTCCTGTCACTCAGGCCACATCAACCAGTCAGAATGTGGGAGGGCACTTCCAGTCCGCCATGCTGCAGACTCCCTGAGTGAGGCACTTGCTGGTCTCTGTGGTAAACTGTGTCCTGTTGCCTGGAGCTGTGAGGGAAGTCAGGCGAGCTTCTTGGGGGAGCTTATCAGAATCCGGCCATGGTGAGCAAGCAGCCGCTGTCTCCAAAGGGGAGGAGCTGTGGGAGCCAGTGTGGGATCCCTGGCCCCTGGCAACCTGTAACTGGACTAGGAGCCCCTTGAGGTCACATGAGTTCCCTGATGTCCCTGCTGTCCCTGCCACTCTCTGGTCCAGGCAGCCTTTGAATGTCTTCCATCTGTGGTCTGTGTCTGCAGAGAACTCGGGCCTGGGTGAATTGTGTGCAGATTTGTCCTTACTGCTGAGTACACTGTTCAGGGTGCGAGCATGTAATGCTTTCATTATCGCCTTGGGAGGCAGATTCGCTAAGGTGCGGAGGCATGGATTCTCTAGTGGCTTCTGGAAGTTCTACACTCGGCACTGAACATTTAGGTGTTAGATTCATCTGCAGTTAATTCTGTGCAGGGTGTATAGTCTCTGTCATTAACACATTTGCATGTATATGTCAAGGCGGTCCATTAGCCTGTGTCAGTAAGGCCATACATATTGGGCTTCCTGGCCTCATATGGCAAAATTGATTCTATATGAATTTTTTAATTAATGCAACTTAAATAAAACTTAGATTACAGTAATCTAAGTTTTCTCTATAGTTCTGTTGCTCTCTTTATTCTTTCCTAAAGAGCAAATCATGAGTTCTGGGCAAGTTAGTGTTGCATAGTGAGAGCCTATCTCAAAAAATCTTAAAATTATATCTGTGTTCATTTTTTTGAGTCAAGTTATCTCTGCCTGATATAGGTCATAAAATTAAACTTGACTTCCCTGCATTATGTGCTCTTAATACCTGAGCCATAGCTCCAGTCCAAAACCCAAGTATTAAATCTCTGTAATTTTAAAACAACAGGTTTCTTTTTCAAACATTTAAAAGTTGAATCTTTTATCAGTATAAAAACATTCAAATAATTATAAGGATCATCTCTTGGAGCATAATAAATTCACATGATACACTATTAATATTCAAAAATTACATTCAAGAGAGTAGTCTTTCTAGAGCAAAGACTTTGTTTGTCAAATCCATTCCATATATATGTATTCCATATATCCTGTATTCCATTTTAAAGTTAAGGCACCCCTTAAATATCTAGGATGGTTTAATTCATCAGTCCCTTTTACAAATCAACTGTCTCCCAGCAGCTGTTGTTCACTCATCAGCATTTAAAAAACTCAAAGTTACCACAACATCATACAGGATCCAGACTCTCTGGGTATTTCCCATCTTTATGTGGCTTTTTTCTTTTTATATTACTTTATTCTCTCTTTAAAAACTTTACATTATTATTTATAAGCTATTTATTTTTTCTATGAGTGTCTTTTCTTTTTTATGCACTTAAGCACATTTTATGTACACTATAACCTGTTTAGAGGTTTTTTCCCATCTAGACTTGCCTTTACTGCATGTCTGTAGTCTTTTCTGACCTCCAGAGCCAAGCCTTAACTGACCAGGCTCCACTTAGCACCTGACACTGGTAGCTGGTTCTGCTTCCTCCTCAGGTCCATGAGAGCCAGCCTTATTTGTGGGCCTGGCCAGAGAGCTGCATTTAACTGGGAGATGCATTTAACAGCTCTGGGATTTTGGTGCTGTGCTGCAGCAGGTGATTTTTCTTAGCAGGCTGTTTCAACTTAATGTTCTGGCTGCTCCAGTGCTTGCAGTATGGCAGAACTATGCCTGTGTATGCTACAAGTACCAGGCTACTAGGAAGCCATGTTGGGTTCTAACTTGTTTTCTTTTTTTTTTTTTTTCCAACTTTTTCTGGCCCATAAGGAAATACAGCCCACACACTGGACTTCAAATGTAGCAGGCTTTCTTGTACTGCCAGCCCCCAAACCCTGACGTGAAGACTTACTATTAGTTATGAATGCTCAGCCTTAGCTTAGGCTTGTTTGTAGCTAACTTTCCTAACTTCAGTTAACCCATTTCTGATAATCTATGCACTGTGGTGAGCCACAGAAATATGAAATAGAAGTCCAGCTGTATATTATAAGCTATACCTTGACTAAACCAAGGGCCAGCCGAGTGGGAAGCCCATCAGCAGGGTCTATTGGTGTTGTGCAGCTTAATATTCAGTTGTGCCTTGCTATGAATTCCTTGTGCTCATAATTCTCCTAAAATGTGTATGTGTGTATGAATCTCCATTTCAGGGTACCTGGATAGTCATGTAGACAGAACCTTCTGCCTCTGAGCTCCATGCCCCCTCTTTAGCATTTGTTTTGGGTATCTGCATTTTGCAAATACCCTCCATGAGCTACTTCCTAAGATAGAGTCAACCCCCAAAAAGCCTTAAAAGACCCGCAAGGAACAGATAGCTACCAGGCCATCTGTTAGACTCCTGAACCCCCTCTCCCCTGGCCCCAACTAAGATAAAATGTCCTTTTTGAGACAACTTGTCTCACAGGCCAAGTGCCTGCCCACTAGACGGACAAGCTTTGTTTCTTGTGCAAATCAAGGCCTCCTGCCCAGCTCTCTTACCACCCCAGAGAACTTCTTAGATCAAAAGGGGTTTCCTCTTACCAGGCATTTCAAGCTGTGATGCAGATTGACTAGGTGTCAGTACTCCTCCTTCTTCACCCTGTCAGGAAACTGGCAGCAGAGGAAAAAGTGTTTTAACTTTTAGTGACCTGCAGGCTTTCCCTACCCTATCACCTGTAAGTTTGCCTCCAAGGGGAACACTAGGATGTTTCCCTGTGATCTATCCAGGCATAGAAGGCGAAGTCCAATGGGAACCCCTCCCTACCTTTTAAACTGCTGAAAGAAATAAAATAGGCAACAGCTGCTTATGGCCCAACTTCTCCATATAAGCTCACCCTGGTGGAAAGTCTAACCTACCAGTGGCTCACCCCTTGTGATTGGTTCCAAGTAGCTAACTAAGGCTTGTTTATCAGGAGGTACCTAGTTGTTATAGAAGACTGAATATGAGAAAATAGCCAGACAACAGGCAGTCAAGTCTCTGGCAAGGAGAGGTTTAACTTATGAAATGTTCATGGCCACAGGGAGATATGCTGATAAGGCCAAACAATTAAAATTATCACAAGATACCTTGAAGGCAATTACCACAGCAGCCCTTACAGCATGGAAACGCTTACCCTCTGCTGATGCTAATACCACAGGGCTTACTAATATAACATAGAATCCAGAAGATCCATATACAGAATTCGTTGCCAGGCTGACGGAAGCTGTGGAGAGAATGGTTCCCAGCTCTGAAGCAAGAGATATAATTTTAAAACAATTGGCTTATGAAAATGCCTCTACTACTTGTGAATCTCTACTGAGACAAGTAAAGAAAATGGGAAGCATCTCTGATTACATCAGAGCATGCGTGGATGTCGGTCCCTCTTACTTTCAAAGTGTGGCAATTGCAGCCGCATTACAGGGACGCACGACAACTGAATTCATAAAAAACCAACAACAGAAATAGCCTAACCAAAGGGATATAGGGCCTAAATGTGGACAAATGGGACATATCAGCAAACAATGTCCCTTTCAAGGAAGAGCCAAAATCCCAGAAACAATAATATAGGCTCTAATGCCCCAGCTATAACCCAGGCTGCAAACTATAACAGGCCTGTGGGAATATGCTCTTGCTGCCAAAAGGCTATCATTGGAAAAAAGACTGTAGATCCCGATTCCATCAGAATGGGACGCCACTAGAGGATACTATTAACTCCCAAACTATAGCAGGACCATCCCCCCATACTCAGGGAAACAGGGTGATGGGGCAGCACCAGCCCCAGAAATAATGGGAGCAATAAACAACCCTTTCTTGAACACAGGTCAATCGAACAATTACAAATAGTCACCCTCTGGAGCGCAGGACTAGACCTGCACTCCATCACCTTCACAATATTAACTCCTGACTCCCCAACAATATGCATTAATACCAGAGTGTACGGACCTCCCCCAGAAGGGATTCTGGGGTTAATAATAGAACGTAGTTCCTCAGATGTACAGGGTATAAAAATTGTCCCATGACTGACTGACCCTGACTTCACTGGAGAAATTAAGATTATTGTACAACCCCCTGTAGCATGAATCTTAGAGAGTCTTATAAAATCAAACCTGAGCCAAGTATTGGAGTGAACTGGAAGATCAGAGAACCAGAACAAGCCACAGCTACCTCACCTCGCCGGATCCTCAGCTGGTCTTGTTTCCTCAGACTGGAGGCCTCTGAGTCCTCATTCGGCATGGGTCTCAGCTGAACTGCTCAAAAGCCTGAATGCTTAACCAGGCCAAATGCTTAATCAGGCCAAAATGCTTCTTGTTTCTGGTCTTCATGCCTTATATATCTTTCCTTTCTACCATCACTCCCTGGGATTAAAGGCTCGCTTTCTGGGATTAAAGGCGTGTGTCACCATGCTTGGCTGTTTCCATTGTGGCCTTGAACTCACAGAGATCCAGAGGGATTTCTACCTCTGAAATGCTAGGATTAAAGGTGTGAGTGCCATCATTTTCTAGCCTTTGTATCTAGTGGCTGTTCTGTCTCTGACCCCAGATAAGTTTATTAGGGTGCATAATATTTTGGGGAACACAATACCACCACAACTCCCTACAAAAACAATTCAGATCCATCCAGGATAGCGCATAGTGCAAATATTGCTGCTCCCATATCAGGCCACAGGAAGCTCAGCCTTTGTACCACCTAGAGGAGCAGCTGGCCTCCATTCTAGTGATATGGTCTTCTGGATTCAGGAAATTAAAAATTCCATACGAACAAAAACTCTTAAGGTACAGGGAAAGAAGATAACTGATCTTTTAGACACAGGTGCAGACATTTCTTGCATTTCTGGAAAAGATTGGCCAAATACCTGGGAAATGGCTGTTACTCCTTCATCTTTAGTAGGCCTAGGTCAAACAAATAATGTTGCCAGAAGCTCAGGAATATTAAGATGGTCAGATGGAGAAAATTATGGCACATTCTGTCCATATTTTGTTCCCTCCATACCTATCATGCTATGGAAAAGAGACACATTACAACAGATAGGTGTGTTAATTTCTGCTAATGAAATAGTTTCAGCTCAAATGCTACAAATGGGTTATAACCCCGAAAAGGGCCTGGGTAAACAGGCCCAAGGTAGAATTGAGCCTATTATTCCAGAAATAAAGAATGACAGACATGGCATAGGATATAAAAATTTACCATGGGGGCCACTGTTCTCCTAACTGCCAACCCCATTAAGTGGAGGTCCAACACTCTCATCTGGGTTGAACAGTGGCCCTTAAGTATTGAAAAAATTGAAGCTGCTACCTGTCTAATAAAGGAGCAGCTTGAAAAGGGGCATTTAGAACCATCCACCAGCTTGTGGAACATCCCCATATTTATTATTAAGGAAAAAAATCAGGCAAATGGTGGCTGTTACAAGATCTTAGAAAATTAAATGAAATCATGGAGCCGATGGGGGCCTTACAGCCTGGCTTGCCATTCCCTATGGCCATCCCTAAAAATCAAAATATAATTGTCATAGATCTACAAAATTGTTCCTTTAGCATACCTCTCCATCCTGAAGATTGTCAGCGTTTTGTCCAAATTTTCACAGACCTTATCAGAGGTACCAGGGGAAAATCTTACCCCAAGGAAGCAAAATTAGCTCAACCTTGTGGCCAAAATTTGTGGATACAGTGCTTTTGCAAGTTCTTAAAATGTATTCTGATGTTTATCTTATTCATTATATGGACGATATATTAATTTCTCATGCTGATAGAGCATATTTGCAGGAGGCACTACAATTTCTGGTCCAACAGTTGACTTTATATGTGCTCCAAGTGGCCCCTGAAAAAATACAAATTCAGCCTCCTTTCTCACATTTGGGACGTCATGCACAGGACTTGGTCTCTCCACAACCTTTTCAATTAAGAATGGACTGTTTAAGAACGTTAAATGATTTTCAAAAATTGCTTGGGGGTATTTCCTGGGTACATAGTTATTTGGATCTACCCACAGTGGTATTTAAACCCTTAAATGACATCCTTCATGGTAACCCTAACCCAAGATCACCACGAAAGTTAACGCCTGAAGCGAAAACCTCCTTGGCTCTGATAGAAAAAGGACTTAACTCTAAAAGACTCCTTCATATAGATTACAATAAACCATGGAGTCTGATTATTTTGCCTACTGTTTATATGCCCACGGCCTGCTTGTGGCAAGAAGGGCCTTTAGAATGGTTACACTTACCTGTAACTCACAGAAAAATTGTAACAGCTTATACTTCTCTAGTTGCCTCTCTATTGACTAAGGGAAGGAAGCAAAGTAAAGAATTGTTTGGACAGGATGTCCATATGATAATCCTTCCTTATACAGCTGTGAGTCTGTAGATTGGCAGGTAGCTCTAATAGGATATACTGGCACCTTTTCATATGAACTGCCTGGCCATTATCTATTAAATTTCATACGCTTTCATCCTGTAATTTTTCCATGTAGAGCTAAATCAGATCCATTCCGTCCTCCAGCAGTGTTAGTATTCACTGATGGCTCTGCTTCAGGCCGATCTGCACTAATTATTGATGGTTCTAAAGAGTCTTTCCTTACACAGGAAACCTCTGCTCAAAAAGTGGAATTGATAGCAGTAATTGTTGCCTTTGAGAGACTCAAGGACAGAAGATTCCCAATATATAGTTACACTATTCCCACATATAGAGACTGCTCCCCCTCACTTCTAATCACTCTACAATTTTAAACTTGCTTTCAAAATTGCAGGAATTAATTCAGTCTAGGACTCATCTTTCCTTTATTGGTCATGTTCATGCACATATGATGCTTCCAGGTCCCATCCATGATGGGAATCATATGGCTGACTCTCTAACAGAAGTGATAGCCTACTCCACAGAAGCTGCTTAAAAAAGTCATGCCTTACACCATCAAAATGCCATGGCGCTCCGCTTTCAATTTCAAATTCCCCTCGAAGCTGCCAGATCCATTGTGTGTAATTGTAATATTTGTCCTACTAATACAAACTCTCTGCCAATGGGGGTTAATCCACGAGGCCTACGACCTTGTGAGTTATGGCAAATGGATGTAACCCATATTCCTTATATGGAAAATGGGCATTTGTCCACGTATGCGTAGACACCTATGCTCCATAGTAAATATGAAGTAATTAAGTAAAAATACCTTGATCCTGTAGGGTTTAGTTGACTAAAATATTTACATTGACAGGCCTTTTCTACAGAATAGGTGTTTAAGAGATTGCAGATTTTTAGTACATTTTTTAAAATCAAACTTTCTTTTTACAAAAGTAAAAATCATAGTACGTTTTCCACAGTTGGCCTGATGTATGGTTGTCCCTGAAACTGACAGGTCTTCTTTGTCCTTTCTCAGTTTCATAGCAAACCTGACTAGTGCCCCAGAAATGAGTCCTGAACTCCCAAGAAGCTGGACAGAGTTAAGGTCTGACTCAGTAGGTAGCTGGTCCCAGCACAGGTTCTAGGTACTACACTTCTCACTCTGGGTGGGATGGTGGGGGTCCCTCACCCCACTCTGCAGGCTGCCATGGTGCTAGAAGGGCTTGTGGGTAGGGTTGGAGGTGCCTGACCTGACAGTTACTCTGGCCCTACTGGGTAACACCTGAGTTCAGGGACTTTCTCCTGAGATTGCAAGACTTGCAGAAGCCTCCATCACTGAGTCAGCCCGGATTTCCTGTAGTCAGCATTTCAGGTGCTGGGGACACAGGCCTAGGAGCATAACAGGGATGGGAAAGGAGCGAAATATCTTTTCATCTGCCCAGAAAGAAGGTCCCTGAGTAGCTTACTTGCACAGTCCACAGGAAGGGATAGCCTGCCCTGAGGTTTCACATAAGAATATGGAGGTTCTAAGAAATAAAAAAGGAAAGGACATGACTGCTACTACATATGTTGGAGGAGAAAGATTTTTTAGATAAAAGGCAGAGTGCAGGGAGAGGCAGGGACATTTTAGAGAGTCCAGAGCAGACATGAGTATGATCAATGTTGAGAAGAGGAGCTAGGGGAGAGGAGAGAGACAGACCAAGAGGTCAGGAAGCTAAAGGGTAGAGGGGGAAAAGCCAGGTTACCAAGATGGTTGGATTATGGTGGTAAGGGTTTAAATACCACTGTGGGTAGATCCAAATAACTATGTACCCAGGAAATACCCCCAAGCAATTTTTGAAAATCATTTAACGTTCTTAAACAGTCCATTCTTAATTGAAAAGGTTGTGGAGAGACAAAGTCCTGTGCATGACGTCCCAAATGTGAGAAAGGAGGCTGAATTTGTATTAAAAATAAATTAACATGATACACTATTAATCTTCAAAAATTACATTCAAGAGACTTGTCTCCCTAGAGCAAAGACTGTTGTCAACTCTACTCCATATATATACACAGTGTAGTTTTAGCTGGCCTGGTATTCACAGATCCATCTGCCTCTACCTCCTGAGATTTAGGATTAAAGGCCTAAATCTGGGCTGGAGAAGTTCAGGGCAGTGGGCGTGGCTTGCCAGTCATACCCTGTAACTGGTAGGGGCTGAAGGATGCAGGGAGAATCTGGCAGAAAACGTCTTGCTTGGATATGTTAATTAGGCGCCTCAGCCATTTGTCCCTGGTTTGAGACCTAACATCCTGTGTCCAGGACGAAGAAGTGCCTACTGACTGCAGGAAAGGTGCATGGACGACCTTACAGTCCAGTTCCAAGTTTTGCAGCAAAGCCAACCTCAGCTGGTCTGGGACAGCTCTGTGCCTGAGGTGGAAGCCAGGGCTGGGAACCACTGTGCTGCGTCCCTCCGGTACTCTGTCCCTAGGGGAGCTGTTCCTGTCACTCAGGACACACTAGCTAATCAGGGCCTCCCAGTCAGAATAGGGTGGGTATTTCCGGTCCTCCATGCTGCAGGTTCCGCGGCTCCAGGGCTGAGGGGGACTCTCTTGTTCCGTGTGCTGCGCTGTGACCCGCTGCTGGGAGCTGTGAGGAGAGCGGGGCGAGCTTGGAATCCGCCATGGTGAGCGAGGGGCCGCCGTCCCCACCCGGGGAGGAGCCGAGGGAGCCGGGGTGGGGTCCCGGGGCTGTGGGAACCGGCGGACGCGGCGGCCCGTGAGGTCTGAGTTCCCTGCTGTTCCTGCAACTCCTAAGTCCTGCAGCCTCTGAGTAACTTCCATATGCGGCTGCGGCTGTGGCTACACAGAGCACAGGGATGTGGGTACTGTGGCTGGATATTTTCTTATTGTGACATCATCATGCTGTGCGCCCGCATACGCCACTTGCGTTACTGCTGGTGGGAGGCAGGTTGTTAACTCACAGAGCCCTGGTCACTCGAGTGTCTTCTAGAAGTTCTGCACTGGGCACTGAACATTCAGGTGTAGGACCGGTCTGCAGTTAATTCTGTGCAGGGCGTAAATTCTGTGTCATTAATATATTTGCATGTAGATGCCAGGGTGGTCCAATCATGAGTGTCAGTAAGATCAGGCATGCTGAGTTTCCTGGCCTGGTGAGTCAAAATTGACTCTATATTAATTGTATCTTTGTAAGTTTTCTCTTATGTTCTATTGATATCTTTATTCTTTGTGAAACAGCACATAGTGTTTTCTAGGCCACCTAGTGCTGCATAGTGAGAGCCCATCTCAAAAAAACTTAAAGAAAGATATGTCTGTGTACCTTTTTGTCTGTCTGTTTTATTTTTTTGAGTCAAGCTTTTCTGCCTGGTATAGGTTATGGAATTAATCTTGAGTTCCCTGCAAAAGCAGCATGTTCTCTTAACAGCTGAGCCATCTCTCCAACCAAAAATCCAAGTATTATTATCAGCGCTGTTTTTTTCTTCCTGGATGATCTTACTAACTCATGCTCACATGCCTGGAACTTACTATGTAGAGCAGGTTTGCCTGTGGCTCCCTGGTGCTAATATTAAAAGTGCGTGTCACTGTACCCAGCCTCATTGTTTGCTATTTAAATATCACTACCTGGAAAATGTAGCTTGGTAGAGATGAAAATGGAAGATGACTTTCAGCTATTTACTGAACTTGAGACCAACCTGAGCTACTTGAGACTATTTCCACCCCAAACAAAACAAGCTGTGTGTGGTGGGGCGCAGTGTAATATCAGGACTCAGGTGGCAGAGGCAGAAGGAAGGAAGCAAATTTTTGTTAGAGTTTACATAGAGATCCAGACCAATCAGGACTACATGAACAGACTTTGTCCCTGACAGCAAAACCACAGAATATGTCATAACCTATGAAAGTAGAATACCTGCAAGTGATTAAGGTGCTTGCTTCTGAGACTGAGTTCAATCCCCAGGACCCACCTGATGGAAAAAAAATGACTCTGACAAGTTATTCTCTGACTTCCACATGTGTGCAACCCTTAAGTCACCATGCATGGAAGAAGGGTTTTGGATGTAGGTCAGGGGTAAAATACCTAGCCAAGCATGTGAAAGCTCTGGATCCCATCCTAGCTCCTCAGAAAAACATCTTGCTTGAGACAGAATTCTGCTTTGCTGTCCCTGATCTCCTGCACCTCCCTGTGCAGCCCATGCTAGTCTTGATGCTGAGATAACAGGCATGTGTCACCTAGTCGGCT
This sequence comes from Peromyscus eremicus, assembly GCF_949786415.1. Taxonomy (NCBI): domain Eukaryota; kingdom Metazoa; phylum Chordata; class Mammalia; order Rodentia; family Cricetidae; genus Peromyscus; species Peromyscus eremicus. Next base: position 8,960,371 of record NW_026734286.1, on the reverse strand, counting down.
TGATATATTGTTTAAAAGTCTCCTGAAGAGTTGGGGTAAAGACTTCCTAATCAAACAGAAGTACTAACAGCAGAATGTATTTACATTCCTCTTGCCCCAGTAGTTCAATCCAGCAGGACTTAGGCTCTGGCAGCTCCTTTCTGTTCTCCCCAACTTGACAGGTCACTCATCTGTGTTCCCATTTAATCCAATTAATGTAAATCATCAGAGTGCTTGATAGTTTTATGTCAACTTGATACAAGCTAGAGTCATTTGAGAGGAGGGAGCCTCAATTAAGGAAATACTTCCATAAGATCTAGATGTAGGCAAGCCTTAGGGCATTTCGTTAATTAGTAATTGATTGGGAAGTGCCCAGCCCATTGTGGATGAGCCCCCCATGGGATGGTTTTTCTGGGTTCTATAAGAAAGCAAGCTGAGCAAGCCATGGTGAACAGGTTAGTAAGCAGCACCTTCTACAGCCTCTGCATCAACTCCTGCTTCCAGGTTCTTGGGCTGCTTGAGTTCCTGTCATGCCTTCCCTCAAAGCATGAGGAACAGGAGCCCTTGAGAATAAAAATGCTTATTTTTGACCTCACTATGCCATGAGCACAACTCTCCTGATTTTAGTGTCACCATGGAAGGCAGACTTGCTTTCTCACAAAGCCCTAGTTTCTCTGGGGGCTTCCTAAAGTTATGTCCTTCCCACTTAACATGTAGTGGTAGAATCCTACTGGAATTAATTTTGCACAGATCTTATCATCTGTGTTACTAATACATTTGCATATAAATAACATAGTGTTTCAGTCACCTGTGTTAGTAAGGCCATACTGGGTATCCTGGTCTCATTTTTCAACAGTGACTGCATTTCAGTTGTGTTCTTAGTCTGTTTGCTCTAAAGTTCTGTTATCTCTTTATTCTTTCCCAGACAGTACAATCTTTATGGTAGTTACACTTGAACTTTTGAAGTCAGATGATGTCTCTAGTGTGCTATATGTTCAATCTTGATCATTTTTTCTTTCATAATGTCCTTTTGCCATCAGTTTAATGTTGTTGATAGCATAAATTATTAGACTTTATATTCAACTTCTGTTTACTCTATAAATTCTGTGTTTTCATAATGTACTATTGACAATATAGGCAAGAGAGCAGCAAACCACCTGGATACTTGGTTGGCAAGGATGGCCCAGCTCCCTGCTATGACATGTCCATCCTCCATCAGACACAAGGCCTGGTTGGACCCACACTTCTCAAGGTTTAAATGTGCCCTGTTGTGCCTGTTCTTTAATAGAACATTTTAATTAGGTTAGCATGAATATAGGAGGAGATGGTACCTATGGCTTAGACATGTAGGCTCCATACAACAAAGTAATAGAAGAAAGAATTCTGTAGCCGCAAGTTGAGTCCATACATGAATGAGTCTTACCACAAATTGTAACTGTGGAAGCCAAGTATTGTCTTCCTGGTATTTTACCTTCTTTGTTTGTTAAGGTGTGTCACTGTAGCTGTGCTTTGAGGTTTCAAAAGCCTAAGGAAGGTTTCTTTCTGCTTGCCTGTCTGTATCAGGATATTGGTCTCAGCCCGGTGCTTGCCTACCTTGATGCTGCCATTCATGATGATAATGGACTAATCCTCTGTCTGTGTAATCAAGTCTTAACATAAAAAGCCTTGCATTATCACTGTCACTTTGGTCATTGTATTTCCTCACAGCAACAGAGCAATAATTATGATAGATGTTTTGTGTAGTATTTCGGCATATTGTCTACATGTATTCTTCCTGTATCCTGTGAAAACAAATATAGCTAAATTAAAGACTCATAGACTGTCTTGACCATACATTTATTCTGTGGCTTGGTTATTACTTATCACTTAAGCAGATATATAGAGTGTCAGAGTACACCATGTAGCCCATGTTGATTGAAGAAAGAAGATACTCCCAAGCTGAAATTTTAAGACCTGTGTGGCAGCAAGAAGGTCCAGTCTCTTCTGATAGACTGAACCCGAACAGCCATACAAAGGTATATTTACTGAAAGTTAGACAGAGTATTTCCTCATACAAGGTCCCTAATTTTAATTTACATGTCTGACTGAAGGAGAGCATCACTTGCCTCTATGACTCTAGTCCTGTATTATGTGTAATACTTGATAATATAAGAGGCCCAGGTGTGCTCTTATCCTGTCTGTATCAGGATATTGGTCTCAGCCCAGTGCTTGCCTACCTTGATGCTGCCATTCATGATGATAATGGACTAATCCTCTGTCTGTGTAATCAAGTCTTAACATAAAAAGCCTTGCATTATCACTGTCACTTTGGTCATTGTATTTCCTCACAGCAACAGAGCAATAATTATGATAGATGTTTTGTGTAGTATTTCAGCATATTGTCTACATGTATTCTTCCTGTATCCTGTGAAAACAAATATAGCTAAATTAAAGACTCATAGACTGTCTTGACCAAACATTTAGTCTGTGGCTTGGTTATTACTTATCACTTAAGCAGATATATAGAGTGTCAGAGTACACCGTGTAGCCCATGTTGATTGAAGAAAGAAGATACTCCCAAGCTGAAATTTTAAGACCTGTGTGGCAGCAAGAAGGTCCAGCCCCAAAGTCAGGGGATGGCTGCAAAGCCCTTTCAGGAAAACAGTCACTGCTTTCCATAAGGATTCTTGAAGGTCAAAGTACTTCTGAGAACTGGTTGTTTTTCAAATATTACCCCAGATACAGTGACTCTGCTAAATTCCTATATTTACCCCCTTTTGTTTAAGCTACTCTAATTATGTTGAAGGTTATGCAGCTGCACAGTGAAGATAGTCTCATGTACATAAGTCAGAATATATTTGAAAAGTGTTAAAATTATTATAGCAAAAACAAGTATAACAATTGCCAGAATACAAAACTTATCAAAATGATTCATAGGATTTAATGAAGGTATGGTATCTGCAAGGCATTCCGTGACATCCATTCCAGACACGCCAGGTAACTTAACTGAAAAGGTTTCCTTAATTTCTTGTTGTAAATCATAAAACATTTGCGAGCCATTAGGGTGACTCAACAATGGCATTTTAACCTTATCCCAATCATACTTGTTTTCATTAAACTTTAATACAGTAGGTGAAATACAATTAAATTTTAACATTACCAACACATTTTAACTGAATCTGTTCCCTTTAAGTCTCTAACTGATCTCCTAAAAGTAACACAGCTTGCATCAAGTCTGCTGTTTCACTAACACTGTCACCATCTGTTTAATTCTGCTGAGCCCAAAGTTTTGTAGAAATCTGATGCCAGTTGCTAACAAATTCAGCAATTTAAGTTTCTTTATGAAGGACTACTCAGGATGTTGCAACAGTAGCAGTCAATGAAATAATTCCCATTGATGAGTTTTGGATCCATGGTTATTGGATATCCTGTGCTGCCAGTATAAGAAGTCTGATCAGGCTAATTTAATAAATCTAGGTTTAATGAACAGAGCAAAGCAACTCCTGGGTAACTCTCAGGAGGGCAGGAGAGGAATCACATGGCCAGTCTAAAAGGAGGGAGCTTAAATACCCTCTAGGTGCTGGGTGATGATGTTTCTTCTACAAGCTGGATTTATGCCCAAGTATCACGCTTTAGGCTGGGATTGGGCCACTGGCAGCTTCAGAGGAGGAGCCTCCAGTTGCCAAGTATGCAGAACTGGTCTTTTGGTGGTTTTTATGAAAGGCCAGGGTTTGGATAGCCAGGAATGCAGGTTCCAGCCAAACATTCCGATCTTTTGGGGTATAGAGTCACCAGTTCAAATATGGGTACTTTCTGTTGGCATGGGACAATGTGGGAGGTATGGGTGAAGAAGCATCTGGTTAACCACTACCTGAGACCTCAGGAATCCATTCTGGGAGGAAGAGAAGGCACATTGCTAGGAGAAAAAAAAATAAGTTTATTACCACTGGCCCTATGAACAGGGCTAGCTGTGGGAAGAGTGAAGACTGCCAGAAAGAATGCAGTGGAGATGGGCCCTGGTCATAGTGATGAAGTTCTTCAGACAGTCTGTAGAGTGACTCAATATTAGTTTCCACCAGGCCAGATTCCTTGATACAGTAGCAGCACTCTTTCCCCAGGAACATGCAGATGTCTTGTCTTGGCAAAGCATGGAAATCATCCCTCAGTGTCCTGCTTCTCCACAGTCTGGACAGGGTCTTGGCAGCAGTTGAGGTGAAAGGAAGTTTTTTTCTGCTCTGTGACTGGATTTGCTACATTTAATGCAAGCACCTAAGGGAAGTTCTTTTACAGCCATCCATCTTTTTAGAGGAAATAGGCATGCTGCCAGGAGCTGGCATGTCTCTCACTGAGGGCCAGCTCATCAAACATTGTAAGGGAGAACAGGCATGTGCTAGGCACGAAGCAGCCAGCCTCTGCATCTCTGACTCCCACATTGTAGCAAATGTAAGGATGGAACATTAATGCAGTTTAGAGTGGGATAGTAGACAGGAACATACAAAGAGAATGAATCTGTTGTGGCTAGAATCCCAGCATAGTGAGACCAAATGCCAGGAGAGCTTAGAGAGTAAAAAGGCAAAGTGGGTACTTTTTGGCGGGCCCTTTCAAAATATGCCACTAAGAAAACATGCCTGGGACAACAGAGTTAGTGTAAGAGGTTTATTGGGGGATGGGGAGAATGAAAGAGTGAAAAATCATCTCAGAGTGGATTCATGTGGCAAATATGGCTACCAGGTTTTAAGTATCCTGCAGGCATGGTCTTGAGCAGCCCCCAGGGGAAGAGATGACCCTTGGCTGGCTTTCTGAGAGGAGGATCTGCTGGTTGGTGGGCTTTTTGAAGGGGCAGGGTCTACAATGGGAGTAGTGAGACCTGAGTGTAGAATGGGGCCCCAAGGAGGAGATCACCAACACTCATAACTATAGCAATAATCAGTCCAGTCGTCGGACCTGTTCTTTTAACATTCTCTCTGGGAGTTCCTGGACTAGAATCAGCACAGGTGAGTCTTGCCATAGCCTCGAAAACTTCACTGGTAACCAGATTGCTGGCCTTGCTCTAAGAACATATAAACTTTCAGAAGTGACATCCAATAACATGCTAACATTAATGCAGGTATGGAGAGTAAAACATTCAAAATACAATACTATGCTGACACTATATATTTATAAATAGTTATATTCTATAGTTGTATATAGTGATACTATAGTTGTTAAGGTACCATTGTGTAGCTCTTTTAATAATATATAAGGTAATGGTACACATGCTACTAAGGTGTGACTTTGATTCAATCTAAAAGATAAAGTATACTTACCATCATAAACATTTAACTTTCCAAAGTTTAAGAGGGTGTAAGGCACTTGGCAATTTCCACAAATTAGTCTGAACTGAATTGCCAAATTGTAACATGGAACCTGACATTCCACCTCCATGTCATTGTTGCTAATGTCATTGGATAGGTTACTTGATGGTAGAACTAATTTCCACAATTCCATTCAAACTATACCTCTGTCATCTTAACTCTGAATGAGAATATTTTCCTCAAGGGAAGCCATAAAGGCTCCAATCAATGATATGTCTATGGGAGATATTAATAAGCACTCGAGGTTTCTCACCTTTACATTGTTGCTAATGTACTCAGTCAGAATCCTTGTTGGTAACCCACTTCTCACAAGATGGTAGATTTATGGAACTAGCAGCATTAATCTCCTGTCCTCTAAAAGCAGATGCATGAAACATGTAAAATTTATCATGAAAATTCTGGGCAGTACTATGATTAACTAAAGATAGCCAAAATTGAAAAGTTATATTTAGGCGGTGAATCCCATTACCCATACAAATAGGAATTCCTTGCATCCTCACAGTATAGTTTGTAATCTCCTTACCCTCTTCCTCAGGTTTAGCAGCTCCTCTGTGGTCGTAAGAATCAGGTAGCCAAGAGGATTCATTAACCACATCAGGAGTATCCATATCTCCCCAACTTACTCCTCTGTTAATTGGAGAATTGGGAAAATAGGCCCAGTAAGCATGATCAGTCCCTGTTACCTCAGCAGTTACCACAGATCATGTAGCAAGGAACAAAGTTGTAGCATTCAAAAGGTTTTTAGACCTTTTGTCAACTTTGATGGTATTCATAACTTCTTGTATCTTGTAGAAACATAAGCATAACCTCGGGCCCCATCATAACAACACCTTCCCCATTTTCCATATAGCTGTCAAGGCATCATTGTAGGACACAAGCTGACTTACTTAAGCAGTGTTTTTCTATGGTCCAATGCTTTTCAGCATCTGTTGTCCCTGTCTCATTAGCATTTAAAAAATTTAGTTAGTAAAGCATCATGTAATTTACTTCAGGGAGTCCTCATATCCCCCTTTTGTTTTATAAGCATCTCTTTTAGAGTGCAGTTAAATCTTTCAATAGCTGATTGTCCTATAGGATTATATGATATTCCTGTAATATGTTTTATGTTATAATATGCAAAAAAATTGTTTCATTTCTTTGGAAACATAAGCAGGAGCATTATCAGTTTTAGTTTGTATTGGTATATCCATTACAACCATTGTCTCAAATAAATGCGTAAATACAGAATCACCCTTTTCAGAACTTAAGTCAGATGCCCTTTGAAATCCAGAGCATGTATCAATAGTATGATGAACATATTTTAATTTTTCACATTCTGCTAAATGAAATACATTCATTTGCTAAATTTCACTTCTTTGAGCACCCTTAGGATTACTTCCTGCAGGTAAAGGAATTTGGTTATGCAAAGAACAATTGGGACAGTTTTTATAATCTCTTTAGCTTGTCACTAGGTTATGGAAAATTTATCCTTCAAGCCCTTACTATGAGCACGATTTTTTAAATAAAATTCTGAACCTCTAATACATTTCCTATTAATAGTTGATCAATTTTTTCATTTCCTTTTGCTAATGGCCCAGGCAATCCAGTATGAGACCAAATATGGGTAATAATAAAGTGGGCAGTTCCTTCCTCAGATTGCCTGTTGTAGTTGTATAAATAATAAAGTTAATTTTGAATTATCAGGAATAAGTTCAGCAGTTTCAATATGTAATACAACCCCTTCTGTATATTGAGAATTACTGTGGGATGTCTTTCTGTATACTGTGAATATATGTTGCTCTGAGTGATTGATAAAGCTGTTTGGACAATGGTGAGGCAGAATAAGGTTAGGCGGTACATTCGAACTGGAGAGAGACAAGAAAGGAGAGTGGAGAGATACCAGCCAACTGCCTAAGGAGCAACAAGATACCAGCAAACCGGTAACACCATGGCCATTTGGCAACATGCAGATTAGTAGAAATGGATTAAGTTATAACAGCTACCTAACAAGAAGCCTGACCCATAGGCCATACAGTTTGTAAATAATATAAGCCTCTGTGTGTTTATTTGCAACCAAGTAGCTACAGGACGTGGGTGAAAGACTTTCGTCCTGACTGTGGGGCTGGGTGGGACACAGGAAAACTTCCGACTACAGAGAATCAATAATTATATGAAGAGATTTATTAAAGTAATAAAATCATTAGAATGGCATACAACTCTGATTTTTGAACTGAAGCATATAGACTTTGAATTACTTTACTGATGTTTCCTGCTTTATAACCAGCCGTTCCTAATTTACTTGTGTCAGCACAGAATGTAAGAGCCCTAGAAATAGGCACTCGACTCATCATGCTGGGAAAAACCCATTCAGTTATTTTTATGAACTGAAGTCTTTTACTTTTGGGATATTTATTGTTAATTTCTCCTAAATAATTACTTCAGAATATTTGCCAGTCATCATTAATTACTCATAATTGCATAATTTCAACATAAGTATAAGGTACTACAATCTCAGCTGGATCCATTCCTCACAATTGATGAACTCTTCTTTTTATAATTAATTCAGAAATCTTTTCTCTATAGGTTTTTAACTTTTTACTCTGTTTATGAGCTAAAAATATCCATTCTAAAACACTATCTTCCCTTTACATAATAAGCCCAGTAGGGGAATGGGTAGAAGGAAAAATTACCAAAATATACTCAGTTGTGAAATCTAATCCATCTATATCGGCACTCTGTATGTTTTGTCTTACTTGGGTCAGCTCCTTTTCTGCCTCAACTGTTAAATGCCTTGCACTATTTAAATCTGAATCACCTTGCAAAATTTAAAATGAAGTACTTAATTCTTAAGTAGAAAATACAATTTTTTTTTTTAATTTCACAGGATAACACATTCTAGAAAGTGTCTTCAGTGTCAGAAGAAACTTTGTACATTCTAACATTTTGGGTAGTATTACAGAATATAGGGATCTTTGTGGCTAGAATAAAAGGCATTTTACATTGTGGGTTGAATGTGAGCCTATCGTGGACTGTGTCAAAATGGCGGGTTGAATGAAAAATCTCCCAATTTTGAAGATATATTTGAGACTTTGTGTGAGGTTTCTGGTTTTCATTAGGATGCAAATGGTATCTCTAGGATCAGGGGCTTTCCATGAGTATGATAGTCTCTGGGGATGGGTGTTGAGTGTTTATACTCCAACCACACTTGCCTACTTTCTGTAGTTGAAACTGAGCAGCCTTGGTCATTCTCATGCAGCCACTCCATTTCCAACAAAACACACTCCATCCTTGAATAACTTAAGGTAATATATAAGCAAATGCTTTTCCTTAATATGACATTTTTCTGCCCTGATGTATTTTATATTTTTGGCTGAGAGAATTAGGTTTTAGTATATATGAAGCATTTGATCTTGTGCTGAGCTTTACCCACTTTTTAAATTTTAAACTTTGGCAGAAGGTATCATTTTCTTTCAGCAGAATGGCATGCATTCATGACATTAATACAGATCTCCTGAATCACTACACTGCAGATGTGTAACATATCTTTTTGCTTGTTTTAATATATTTTAATTTTTGAAATGTGTGCATGATTTTTTTTCCTACATATATGCGGGTGTAACATTGTGGCTTGTGTTCACTGAAGTCAGAGAGCCCTGGATTCTCTTGAAATTGGGTTCCAAGTATTGGGAGCCACAAATGAGTCCTAGGGATTGATGCAGGTCCTCTGCAAAAGCAAAAGTTGATCTTAACTGTTGGTCCATATTTATATTCTACTGGGATTTTTTGTTTGTTTTCTTTTATTGTTTAACATCAGCCTTTCCTTCACAAGGTTTTTGAGAATTATTTTGATATATCTGTCAGTAACTTTATAAAAATGCATTATTCCATAGGAATATATTAGCCTTAGAGATTAAATGAGGCATCCAGTTTTCTGAAAGCCAAATACATTTCTAGAATGTATGTTTAATTCATTGGTGGAATTTAGAGTAAGCCCCTTGAGTTCAATGTTTTTCTTTGTTTGACACAGGGTCTCACTATATAGCTTTGACTGTCCTAGAAATCTCTACATAGACCAGGCTGGCCTGGAAATCACAGAGATTCACTTCTCTGCCTCCTGAGTTTGCACCACCATGCCCATCTTGTCCATCCTTTTTGATGTCAGTAATTTTGAAACAAGTTTGCTGTTGTTTACTCAATACTATCGCTTTGTTTGAATGTCTCTCTATATATGTCAGCATTTCTCTTGCAATACCATATCTTGTTCAGAGGACTTAAACATGAGATTCGTGGTCCTCTTTCTCTAATTCCCTCTAAAATGGTTTGCTGATTGCATTTGAAATTCTGTGATATGAAATAAATTTGTCAAGCACACATAATTATGTAAGTATATTTCCAGTGAAGTATACATTTTAGAGCATTCAGTCTTACCATTTCTGTTTCATATGTGTATGTGATTTTTAGGATACAGTGACCTATGAGGATGTGCAAGTGAACTTTAGTGGGGAAGAGTGGGCTATGCTGGATCCTTCCCAGAAGAGTCTCTACAGAGATGTGATGCTGGAAACCTGTGATAACCTCATTGCTATAGGTAAGAATGTGAGTTTTCCTTCAGTTTTTAACTTAAGGGTACAAGCCTTTCTAGGTATTTTTGTTCCACTGTGATTTCTACTGTGAAAGAAGAAGAATGTGGTACATAAATTAGGCATGGTTCTAAGGCGCACTGAATATAATATATATAACTCAAATTTTGCATGATTTCCAGTAATATATCATTAATTTCTGGTTCTGTATTTTAGGCTACAAATGGGAAGACCAGAATATTGGAGAACATTGTCAAAGTTCTAGAAGACATGGAAGGTAATTTTCATGTACAAGGTGATACCTTTCATGTACAAGGTGATACAATGCCTCTGAAGAACTTTTAAAGTGCTCTGATATTTAATGAAAACCAACAGTATAAATAATTACTGCTTTGTGATGATTATTAAATTCTTATAATATCATGTACCTCAATTTCAGATAGCTGACCTGTGCTTGCAATGTGTTCCTGTAAAAGAGAAGACAAAGAAACAATGCCTTAACAAATGTCACCATATCAATCATAATTCCCTGAGATCCATGCCTCCATTTAGTTTCATTCTATTTAACTAATCGAAAGGCATTCAAATTGACTAGAGTATTAGTGTATGTCCAAAAACATTCATAAGCAAATTGTCCCTTAGTTAAGCTTGTGTTACTCTTATACTTGTAGAGAGTTACCATAGTTTAGTTAAAAGGTCAGTTTATAACATGCAAAAATGTTGTCATGGTGGAGAATCCTTAATTGTAGCTGGAGAATTTTCTCTCTGGGTCCTGCCATACCCCAGCAGTCCGACAGCCCACTTATAAAATAAACACACAGATACTTATATTATTTAAACTGTTTGGCCTAATGGCTCAGGCTTCTAGCTGTCTAGTTCTTACATCTTAAATTAATCCATTTCTATAAATCTATACCTTGCCACGTGGCTCGTGGCTTACCAGCATCTTCACATGCCGCTTGTCATGGAGGAGGCTGGCAGTGTCTCCCTCCGCCTTCCTGTTCTCTCAGTTCTCCTCTCTGTTAGTCCTGCCTATACTTCCTGCCTGACTACTGGCCAATCAGTGTTTTATTTATTGACCAATCAGAGCAACACATTTGACATACACACCATCCCACAGCACTTCCCCTTTTCTTTCTTTTTTTTTTTTTAAAAAAGAAAGGTTTTAACTTTTACACATCTCCAAAGCCAGCTTGGTATATTTGTGAATTTGCGTAGCTTCTCTTACTACTTCCAGCTGGAAGGGGGCGCTGTATCTTATGGGTACACAAAGAAAATTTTAGGATTATGGAGTAGTCCATGAGGGTGTATCATCTGAGCCAGTTGCCTTGAAATGGTTCTGGATGTTGGATCATCTGGGCCTTGGTGTCATCAGAGACCTTTCAGGGGGTCTTGGCTGGTCAAACCTGATGTATCTTAATCTGGAACAAATCCATAGCCTCTTGCTTTCTGTGGAAACAAAAGCAGAGCCTCCTTTCCAAAGGAACACATCCTTACATCCAAATTTTGAAGTCAAGGTACATTTAAAATATACATTTTGGCATAACTCAACAGCTTTTGTAATCAAATATTTTTCTTTAGTTATGAATATCAAAGAGAACATAATCAAATTCTCTGTGTGGTAGCCATCTTTACGTGGCTTATTTTTTTATTACCTTGAGCCTATTGCTTTAAACTGCAGCATTCTAAGACTGAAACAGTGCTGTGGCTGCTGGCTCCGCCCACTTTAGCTTCCCAACATGGCGGTGGTACATTTTCCGCCAGCTCTGGGAGCCATCAACTCTCAGAAATAGTGGGTCTATGCTTCTATCAAAGCAGCGTGTAGCCCAGAAACCTCTTTTTTTGTTGTTTTGTACTACCAAAGGCTAAACCCACCATGCAACTTAATGTGCCACTTGCAGAGGTCCAGCTTAATGTGCCACTTGCAGAGGCCTCATTCCCACCATACTGCAGGTCAAGCACGCACGCCAGGAACCCGCCATAGTAGCTCAAACACACAGGCTGCCTCTAACTTGAGAGAGACAACTAGGAACTGTTTTTAGCTCCGTTTTAGAATCTTTTTTCTCAGGTTTTATGTGGAAACTCTTGCCCCACGTTGGGCGCCAATTGTAGCTGGAGAATTTTCTCTCCAGGTCCCACCAAATCCCGGCAGTCCGACAGCCCACTTATAAAATAAACACACAGATGCTTATATTATTTAAACTGTTTGGCCTAATGGCTCAGGCTTCTAGCTGTCTAGTTCTTACATCTTAAATTAATCCATTTCTATAAATCTATACTTTGCCACATGGCTCATGGATTACCGGCATCTTCACATGCTGCTTGTCATGGAGGAGGCTGGCAGTATCTCCCTCCGCCTTCCTGTTCTCTCAATTCTCCTCTCTATTAGTCCTGCCTATACTTCCTGCCTGGCTACTGGCCAATCAGTGTTTCATTTATTGACCAATCAGAGCAACACATTTGACATACAGACTATCCCACAGCACTTAATCACTGTACTACATCTCTATGAGGAACAAAATGTTAAACTGTGTGAATGCAGTGTGAAAACCCTTTGTTATTGTTCCTTTAACAGGTATATCATCTGTCACTCTGGATATAAGCCATGTGAGCATAGGGGATCTGTAAAGAAGATAAGTACCTCTCTCTCACCCAGAAAAATCAGAAGATATGTAGTAGTTACCACTATGAGTAGACAGTGTGATCGTGAATCAAGTGTAGAATTTATTGGAATTCCAACATCCCTGGGACTACACCAACATTCTTACACTGAAGAAAAGGTTTATGAGTACAAGGAATTTGGAAATTCTTCTGTCTGTACTGGTTCATATTGCACATGTAATATGATTCCCACTATAGGAAATTGTTACAAATGCAGTCAATGTGATAAAGCACGGGGTTCTTCCAGTTCTCTTCAAAGAAGTGTAAAAACTCATATGGTAAAAGGAACTGATAAATGTAACTCATGTGCTAAAGGGTTAAACCATCACAGGTATCTTGAAACATGCAAAAGAACCCATAAAGAAGAGGAATCCTATGAATGTAAACAACATGATAAAACATTTAGATCTGATTGCCCATTACAGTTACAGCAAGGAACACATTTGAAAATTAAACCCTATGAATATAATCGAACTGATAAAGCCTTTGCATGTCATACATACCTTCAATTACCTAGAACGAATACTATAATGAAACAGTATGAATATAAACAATGTGATAAAGCTTTTACGTATCCCAGTATTCTTAAACAACATGAAAGAAGTGATACTGGAGAGAAATCCTGTGAATTTTATCAATGTGGTAAAGTATTTGCACAAAAAAGTCATCTTAGTCATGAAAGAACTCATACTAGAGGGAAACTCTATGAATGTAATCTATGTGGTAAATCCTTTACATGTAAAAATGCTTTTAACAGTCATGAAAGAAGTCATACAAGAAAGAAAACCCATGAATGCAATCAATGTGGTAAAGCTTTTATGCGCAAAAGTCATCTTCGCAGTCATGAAAGATGTCATACTGGAGAGAAACCCTACGAATGTAATCAATGTGGTAAAGTCTTTGCAAGTAAAAGTCATCTTCACAGTCATGAAAGAATTCATAGTGGAGAGAAACCCTATGAATGTAATCAATGTGGAAAAGCATTTGCATGGAAAAGTCTTCTTCACAGACATGAAAGAATTCATACTGGAGAGAAACCCTATAACTGTAATCATTGTGGTAAAGCCTTTACACGTAAAAGTGATCTTCACAGTCATGAAAGAATTCATAATGGAGAGAAACCCTATGAGTGTAATCAATGTGGTAAAACATTTGCACAGAAGAGTCATCTTTATTATCATGAAAGAAATCATACTGGAGAGAAACCCTATGAATGTAATCAATGTGGCAAAACATTTGCATGTAAAAGTCATCTTCACAGTCATGAAAAAATTCATAATGGAGAGAAACCCTACGAATGTAATCAATGCAGCAAAGCTTTTATACGTAAAAGTCATCTTCGCAGTCATGAAAGAATTCATGTTGGAGAGAAACCCTATAAATGTAATCAATGTGGCAAAACATTTGCAAGGAAAAGTGATCTTCACAGTCATGAAAGAATTCATAGTGGAGAGAAACCCTATGAATGCAATCAGTGTGACAAAGCCTTCACACGTAAAAGTCATCTTCACAGTCATGAAAGAATTCATAGTGGAGAGAAACCCTATGAGTGTAATCAATGTGGCAAAGCATTTGCACATAAAAATCATCTTTACTGTCATGAAAGAAAACATACTGGAGAGAAACTCTATGAATGTAATCAATGTGGTAAAGGATTTGCATGGAATAGTTCTCTTCATAGACATGAAAGAATTCATGTTGGAGAGAAACCCTATGAATCTAATTAATGTGGTAAAGCCTTTACATGTAAAAGTGATTTTCACGGTCATGAAAGAAGTCATACTGGACAGAAATCCTATGAATGTAATCAATGTAGTAAAGCCTTTACATGTAAAATCATCTTCACAGTCCTTAAAGAAGTCATATTGGAGAGAAACCTCTGTATGTAATCAATGTTGTAAAAGCATTTGCATAGAAAATTCATCTTCATAGCCATGAAAGAATTCATCCTGGAGAGAAACCATATGGATGTAATCAATTTGCTGTGAAAAACTTCTTCATGATCATAAAGAATTATACTGGAAAGAAAGGCAGTGAACATAGTTAATGTTGTAAAGCATTCACTTATAACAGTCATCTTCACACTCCCGAAAGAATTAATGGTGGAGATAACCTATGAATGTATTCAATGTGGTAAAGCCTTTACATAATATTTCAGTGTTCTTAAACAACATGAAAGAAATCACACAGGAGAGAAGGTCTATTAATGTGGTCGAACATTTTTATATATAAAGTCATCTTCACAGGCATGAAAGAATACATCTTTTCTAGATTTTCTTAGTGAAAAATCCTTGAACCTTATAAATCAGGTAAAGCTTTGAACAGCAGGCACAGAATCCATCATTTTGGAGATGCCAGTACCATGCTGTGTCCACCAAGACCATCAGCAGTGGTAAAGTGGAACCAGTAGGGCCTAGAAATTATGTGTACTGAAGAGCACAAAGCCAAGGAAGTGACCCAAGCCCTTTGGAGACTCCCTGAAGATTCTGCGTGGATCCCAGTCACTAGAGGTTGAGTTAATTTATACAGTCAGACTTTGTTTCTGCTTTTTCAGGTTTTGACTGCCTTGCTTCTTCCTCTTGCACAGAGACCATATTTAATTTTGATTTTTCCATGAGCCATATTTGAAAGTCTTTGAATTTTTAAAAAGATTTTCAATTTTTAGTTACATTGCTTATTTTTAAAAAGAAACTTAATTTGTATAAATTTATAAAGATTGTGGGACTTTTAGTAAAGTTATCTATGTTTCTAATGAATATATTGTGAATGAATAAGAAAGGAAAGGTTGTGGCATAATAGTGCCATGTTTGTGTGTCAAGTTGAAAAGTGGTCAATTACAGTGGCTAGTCCTATGTCAGCTTCACAAACAAGCTACAGTTATCAAAGAAGGGAACTCAATAGAGAAAACTCTATAAGATCTGGCTCTAAGGAATATTCTTTATTAATGATTGATGGGGAAATATCCTAGGTTGTATAAGAAAGCCTGAGCAAGCCATAGGGTTAAGAAGCCAACCTGCATGGCATCTGCATCACCTCCAAATTCCTGCCTCATTCAGGTTTCTGTCCTAACTTCCTTCACTGATAAACAGCAATATGGAAGTTTAGGCCAAATAAACCCTTTCCTCCCCATTATGCTTTTTGGTCATGGTGTTTCATTGCCAAAATTCTAAGGCATGCTGTCTCAAAAATCCAAAATTAGGGTTGTGGACAGATGGCTCAGCAATGAAACACTGGCTATTCTTCCAGAGGACACAGTTTCAATTCCCAGCACCAACATGGGAGTTCACAACTGTCTGTAGGCCTCTTTCAAGGTATACAATACCCTCACACAGACTTAGATCCAAACAAAACACTGATGAATATAATGTAAAAATAAATTATTTTTAAAAGAATATATCACATTATAAAATTTTCCCTAACATAACCTGGGCTCATCTCTGTAGCTAGAGTTTTCCTGCCTGGCCCACAGTCAGGACAAATTTCTCTCACTGCCAGTCCCACAGCCACTCAGCCCCAACCAAGTAAACACAGAGACTTATATTGCTTACAAACTGTATGGCCGTGGCAGGCTTCTTGCTAACTGTTCTTACAGCTTAAATTAATCCATTTCTATAAATCTATACTGTGGCTCGTGGCTTACCGGCATCTTCACATGCTGTTTGTCATTGTGGCGGCTGGCAATGTCTGACTCAGCCTTCCACTTTTCAGCTTTATTCTCCTCTTTGTCCCACCTATACTTCCTGCCTAGCCACTGGCCAATCAGTGTTTTATTTATTGACCAATCAGAGCAACACATTTGCCATACAGAACATCCCACAGCACATCTCTACACAATAAAATCTTTTGTTGTCTTCATTCACATTAAGAGAACTGTGTTTACAATTACAATAAAAAACAATGGTCCGAGTCTATTCACAGAGGGATAGAAAGCATTCAATCCTTCAGTGATCATATAGGAAATTTCATCACCTCCCAGTGATAGAAGACAGAAACAATAATGGCACAACTTCATCTTCTACAATATAATAACGTATTGGCATGTTGAGAATTTGACTCAGTTGTAAAGCTGCAGTTGGGTACCCAATTTGGTTCCAATCACCCACATCAGATGGCTCAGAACTGCTTATAAAGCCTTGTCCTGGAGATAGGATGCATTCTTCTGGCTTCCTAGGGCACCAGGTATGTAAATGGTACAAAGTCAATTATGTGTTGGTGTGTGTGTGTGTGTGTGTGACTCCATATGTTTAAAAGAACTTTCTTCATGTATATGTTATATTTTTTTCTAAAATAAAAATAAAATTAATTATATTTATTATCAGACATGGTCTTGGAAAGGAGTCATTTGAGGAGAATTCTGAATACTTATGTTAACACTCCAAGAAAATGAAACAAAAGTCTTGTG
Organism: Peromyscus eremicus; assembly: GCF_949786415.1. Lineage (NCBI taxonomy): Eukaryota > Metazoa > Chordata > Mammalia > Rodentia > Cricetidae > Peromyscus > Peromyscus eremicus. The sequence goes on along the minus strand of NW_026734286.1, from coordinate 8,943,437 downwards.
ACCTAAGTTTCTTCAAATCCAAAAATTGTTCTTGAAATGTGTTTTTGTGCAGATAGATGTGATTTGTCTCTTGGTTGCTCATTATTGCTTGGTGGTATTGCTCAATTCAATGTTTGACCTGTCCTTCATATGCCTGAATGGAAAAACATGTTTTTGTCCCTTGTGGCTTGTTCTGTCATTGTATACTACTTTAACTCATGAGAACTTCACTCATGTAACCTTTCTTAACCTGCAGAGTATAAATTGTCTCAGGCAATGAATAAAGTTGGCTCTTGTATGAGACTTTAATCGTCCTTATTTATCAGCTCCATTCTCCCAGGTCCCATTACTGCTACAGCCTCCTTTACATACATATCCTCCATATTCTGAAATTGACCCTGAAGCATGGGGTGAGTAATTTAATGATCAGTCTAATCTTAAATTCTCTCCATTTTGGTGAATATTTAGAAGAGCCTATGATAAAGTTGACTTCACTTACAAATTCCTTTCTGGCCTCATGAGGTATGGTTGGTATTTCCAATGCAACTTCAGCAAAATCAAAAGGATTAACACATAATTATGCACTAACCAACCCATTTAAACACTAGTAGGAGAGATGGAATTGGAATATACTCACATACTATCTATAGAGGCAAAAATTAACTCCAGCTATTTCAATCCAGACCAAAGAGATATTTGTGTATCCTGTGGATCCTTTGCTGCCTTCAAAAGTACTTATTTACCCCACTAAATTGTTACCCACAGATATTATAGCACAAGAGGTAAACCGTTGGAATGAATGGATATACACTCTAAGCCCAGAAAATACTAATTGGCTAATGGCAGGTTTACTCAGGCCTACAGATATTCCATAAGATCGACCTTCAGTAGTTTTGGATTTAAAATATCGCTTTTAAAGTATACTTATTCATCCTGATAACATGCATTTTGCCTTTAGTGTTCCCTCATTCAAACATAAAATGCCTCTGCTCCAATATCAATGGACTGAATTGTCTCAAGGCATGACAAACTCCTCTAATATGTGTCAATACTACATAAGAAATGTGTTAAAGCCTAAGAGGCAGGCCTTCCCTTAGCCTTATGTCCTGTCTGCCTGCTCCAAAGAACAGCTCCGATTCATTTATGACATGACATATAATAGGCCAGAAAACAGACTAAAAAAAAAACAATGGACTTATTATTGCACCAAAATGCAACAATGATCAGACACTGTGTAATATTTAGGAAAACCAGTTCCTAGAACAGCTGTTAAACCACACAAACACAAAAATGCTTTAGACAAGACAACTGAAAAACAATGACTTTAGGAATTGTTAGGGGGTATTAATTGGCTATGTCCTCCTTTAGGAGTATCTAAAGATGCACTAACTAGTCTATTTGAAACTACAAAAGGAGAGACATCATTGGTTAGTCCTCACATATTACCTCTAGAGGAAAAGTAAGAACCACAGGTGTAGCTAGAGTTTTCCTGCCTGGCCCACAGTCAGGACAAATCTCTCTCTCCCGCCAGTCCCACAGCCGCTCAGACCCAACCAAGTAAACACAGAGACATATTGCTTACAAACTGTATGGCCGTGGCAGGCTTCTTGCTAACTGTTCTTACAGCTTAAATCAATCCATTTCTATAAATCTATACCTTGCCACGTGGCTCGTGGCTTACCGGCATCTTCACATGCTTTTTCTCCTTGTGGTAGCTGGCAGTGTCTCCTTCTGCCTTCCTGTTCTTTCTTTTGTCCTCTGTTAGCCCTGCCTATATTTCCTGCCTAGCCACTGGACAATCAGTCTTTTATTTATTGGCCAATCAGAGTAATTTGACATACAGACCATCCCACAGCATACAAGTATTTGAATCCAGACTACAAGAGGCATTTGTGGATCCTGTGGATCATTGGCACCCTTTAAATGTACTTATTTCCCTCACTAAGTTGGCTCATACAGGTATTACAGCACAGAGGAGAAAACTTTGAAATGGACTTATTTATACCATATCAGCTTTCCTTGCTTCTCTTGCTCAATTACTGAACCAACACAGTATCCAATGTCAAAAAATTTTACAGACTTGAATGTTGCTGTACTATATAACCCTTGAAGAAAAATCAGTGTTTAAGTGCATTAAAGAATTGTATGGACTTTTAAATCATGTGCAGATTGCTGTGGAAAGACAGGAAATCATTATCCAGCTGGCAAGAGAGAGGTTTTCTCATATGACCTGAATTTGTAATTATAAAAATTATCCAACTTCTCTCATTCCACAGGCATAAACTTATTTTATGTATGGCTCATCTAATGGATTAGGAAGGATTCATAGACAAGATATTCATCAATTTGTTAATACTTGTTTTCCCTGAGCTCAACAGGTAGAACTTGCTGTTTTGATTCATGTATTTTACAATTATTTTGTAAACCTGAAAATATTGTTTCAGATTTTGTTTATGTTGTAGGAGTATTTCCAGCATAGAAACTGCTTTAATATTATCTTCACTGTCTGTTTTGTTTCTTATTACTACAGGAACAGAAATATTTGATTAAAACTCTCAGACATCCTTTCTTTGTTACTTATTCTTCTGCATACTCTGGCCTGCCTGTTTTTATTACAGAAGGAAATAAGCCAGCTGATACATGAGCCTGCCTTATTTTTTTCCTCTCTAGAACAGGAACTTCAGCACCTACCCACTACTGCTAATATACTTTATGTACAGGGCCCATACCACTTAGAGAAGTGAGAAATTGTGCAAGGAGGTCCTGCTTACATCCTTTCACACTGTCAGAGTTACACAGCTTGAGTTAATCCAAGAGTTAAAAATAGTAATGAATTATGGCAAATGGCTGTCACTCCCTTTGCTCTTGAACCTCAGTTGCCCTACATGCATGTGTTCATTTATGCATATTGTAATTTCTTTGTACTATACCTCTATCCTCACAAAATTCTGCAGTATGACATTCACTTATACAAACTTTTGCTGTTATGGGAGTTCTTACTATAAAATTTGCAATGGAATAGAATTTATTGATTTCGAAACACCTGCACTCCTCCTAGGCTCCATATTCCAGCCCGAAACATTGGAAGAAGGCTTGTGCTTTCCCAGAGACCAGGCCTATACATGGGACCCCTGGTGAAACACTGCCCACCACCTACTAATACTCCATAAAACCCACTTAACAGCTTCCAAGAACCACCTTCCCTGTGTTCCATATCCTGGCTACAACTCTATCAGAATACTTCTGTTTACCAAAGGCCATGCAGGTACTAGGAATGCCAGATAATATACCAGCCATTACCAGCTAACACTCCTTACAGCCTGCCAAAGAGCCTCAGACTGCATCCTCTTCCCCAGGCTTCATTTTCTGGCTGGAACTCTGGCAGAGGATTTGTGCTTTACTGAAGGCCATGCTAGTACTAGGAACCCCATGTAAGTCAAAACCTACTTCAAGCCAACACCCCGTAAAACAGCCAAACATCCCGCTACTGTGCTCCATATCCCAGTCCACAATTTTGGCAGGATACTTCCTCTTTACTGGAAGCCACACCTTGCTAAGGACCTCAGAAGACACACTGGCACTTGGAACATCACAGGCAACACTGGACCCAAAATCATGGAGGTCATGCAGGATGCAATAACCTCAGTGAAGATACCCTGGTGAACTTATCACCAGAATCCCTGGACACTCAGGGAAAAACACCAGAGAGGAAATAGAAACCAAGTGGGAAACCAACAAAAAATACCAATCTAACAATAATAAACTCATAATCAGCACCTAAACCTGTAATATCCCCAAACCCAGAGTAGTAGAGGTAGGGTAAGAACACAATCAAAATTAGCCAAGACAATACATCACCACCAGAGCCCAGCTATCCTACTACAGCATGCCCTGGTTATTTCAGCACAGCTGAAGCAAAAGAATATGACCTCCAATCCAATCTCATGAAGATGATAGGGGAACTTCAAGGGGAAATGAAAAAATCACTTAAAAATTCCAGGGAATAAAAATAAAATAAATAAATAAAATTTGATGACCTGAAAATGAAAATAGAAGCAATTAAGAAAGCACAAAATGAGGGGATCCCAGAGATAGACAATCTAGGGATGTGAACAGTAACTACAGATGCATCAGAATACAAGAAATAGAGAAGAGAATCTCAGGCATAGAAGATACCATGGAAGAAGTTGATACATCAGTGAAAGAAAATGTTAAATCTAAAGTATTCTTTACACAAAATATCGAGGAAACCTGGAACACTATTAAAAGACCAAACCTTTGTGTAGGGTAAAAGGGCCAGACAAAGAAACCCACGAAGGTACTGCACTGAAGTCAGTGAAAGAAACACACTCTGACCCTGAAATCCAAGCCAGTAAAAAGAAACACTTTAGCCCTGAAATCAGGACCAAAGAAATACTTTGGCCCTGCAACCAGAGCCAGTGAAATAAATACACTCTGGCTCTGAAATTAGAGCTAAAAGGGTCAAAATGGCTAGTGAAAGAAACAGTGTGGCCCTGAAACCAGTGCCAAACTGGTTATAAGTCAGTGCCAAACTGACTTATTCCTGAGCAGAAAAACAAACCAATCCCTGAGCAGGAAACCAACCAGCATCTGTGCATGAACTCTAGCACCCTGACTCTGATGCAAGAGCCAGTGAAAGAAACACACCCTGATATAACCTGACTTCCCACAAGTCAGGATACCTTTTTCCTCACAGATGTAGGTATCCATAATACCTCCCTTTACAGCTGTAAGTATAGCCTGACTTCCCAGCAAATCAGGAAACCTTTCTCCTCACAGCTGAAGGCATGTAGCATACCAACCTTCACAGTTATAGCCTGACTTCCTGACAAATCAGGATACCTTTCCTTCTAGAGCTGTAGATATCCAGGATACCTTCCCTTCACAGCTTCAGGTATAGCCTGAATTCTGGACATACAGGATACTTTCCTTCTAGAGCTGTAACACTTGCATGTATAGCCTGCTTTCTTGAAAAGTCAGGATACCTTTTCCTCAGGAGCAGTAACATTTGCACAAAGGATAATGGGAAGAAAAGAATAAGAATCCCAGGTCAAAGTCCCAAAAAATATTTTCAACAAAATCATAGAAAAAAAATTCAAACCTAAAATAAAAGATGCCTATACATGTACTTGAAGCTTCCAGAACACAAAATAAACAAAGTCCCCCTGGCACATAATAATCAAGACAGTAAATGTCCAAAATAAAGAACATTAAAAGCTGCAAGGGAAAAAGGCCAAGTAACATATAAAGGCAGACCTTTTAAAATTATACCTGACTTCTCAACAGAGACTCTAAATATAGAGGGCCAAGACAGGTGTCTTGCAGGCTCTAAGAGACCACATATGCCAACCCAGACTACTGTACCCAGTAAAAAGTTCAATCACCATAGATGGAGAAAGCAAGATATTCCATGACAAACAAAATTAAAACTATCTCCACAAATTCATCTCTATGGAAGGTACCAGAAAGAAATCTCCAAAACAAGGAGGTGAATGACACCCAAGAAAACACAGGAAATACATGACTTCACAACATCAAATGCAAAAAAAGGGACACCCACACACACGCACACACACACAATCTCTACCCCTACCAACAATAAAATGACTGACAAAAATGAACAATCACTACTCATTAATATTTCTCAGTATCAGTGGACTCAACTCCAAATTAAAAGACAAAGGCTATCAGAGTGACTGAAAAACTAGGATCCATCATTTTGCTGCATACAGGAAACACACCTTACCACTAAAGATGGACATTAAATCAGAATAAAGCATTGTAAAAAGATTTTTCAATACAACTGAGCCCAAGAAGAAAGCTGCTGTAGCCATTCTAATATGTAATGAAATAGACTTCCAAATAAAATTAATCAAAATAGTTGGGGAGAGACACTTTAAACTCATCAAAGAAAAAATCCACAAAGATGACATCTCAATTCTCACCATCTATACCTCAAAAGCAAGGCCACCAACATTTGTAATAGAAACATTACTAAAACATAAACCATGCATCAGACTCCACACACAAGTAGTAGAATTCAATCTCCCACTCTCACCAATGGACAGGTCATCCAGACAGTAACTGAACAGAAAAATCATGGAAAAAAAAGACATTATGACTCTAATGGACCTAACAGATATCTACAGAAGAGTTTACCCCCCAAAAAAGAATATAGCTTTTTCTCAGTACCCCATGGAACCTTCAATGATGTTGAGTATACATTCAACCCCAATGCAAGTCTCAATAAATAGAAGAAAACTGAAATAAACACTGTATCTTACCAGATGACCATGGATCAATGTTGGACTTCCACAACAGAAGCAACAGAAAGCCTGAAAGCTTGTGGAAACTGAACAATTCCCTACTGAGTTACAACTGATTCAAGGAAGAAATAAAGAACTCAAAGACTTCTAAGAATTCAATGAAAATGAATGAACAACCCAAATTTATGGAATACAATGAAAGTGGTACAAAGAAAAAGTTAATAGCACTAAGTTTAATCATAAAAAATTGAGAGTTCTCATACTAGAGACTTAACAGACACCTGAAAATGCTAGAACAAAAAGAAGAAAGTGAACTTGGGGATGAAAGGAACTAATCAAATGCAAGGCTGAAATCAACAAAATAGAAACAAGCATGCAATACAAAGAATCAGTGAAACAAAGAGTTAGTTCTTGGGGAAAATCAACAAGATAGACAAACCCTTTTCCAAATTAAAATGCACCGAGAGAATAACCAAATTAACAAAATCAAAAAAGAAAAGGGTATAACAACAGACACTGAAGAAATTCAAAGAATCATTAGGTCATATTTCTAACACTTGTACTCCATGAAATTAAAAAATCCGAAAGAAATAGATACAACTTACCAAAGTGAAATCAAGATCAAGTAGAACTATAATCCCTAAGGAAATTGAAGCAGTCACTAAAAGTCTCCGTCTTCCAACCAAAAAAAAAACCCAAGGTGCAGATGCTTTTAGTGCATAATTCTACCAGACCTTCAAAGAAGAACTAATACTAATACTCCTCAAATTATTCCATAAAATAGAAACAAAATGAACATTGCCAAATTCATGTGGTGAGGCCACAGTCCCTGATGCCTAAACCACAAAAAGACTCAAAAATAAAAAGAATTACAGACCCGTCTCACTCATGAACTTTGATGCCAAAATTCTCAATAAAATACTTGGAAACAAAGATCACATCAGAAAGATCATCCACCATGGTCAAGTCTGTTTAATCCCAGAGATGCAGGGATAGTTCAACATATGAGAATCTGTCAATGTAACCCACCTTATAAACAGGCTGAAAGAGAGAAACCACCTGATCATATCATCAGATGCAGAAAGATATCTGAAAATTTCTGATACCCCTTCATGATTAAAGTCTTGGAGAGACAGGGATACAAGTGACATACCTAAACATAAGAAATGCAAAATATAATAAGCCCATGGCCAACTTCAAATTAAATGGAGAAAAATTTCAAGCAATCCCACTAAAATCAGGAACAAGATAAAGCTGTTCAATCTCTCCAGATCTATTTAATATAGTATTTGAAATTTTATTTAGAACAATAGAAAATGAAAGAAGATAAAGTAGGTACAAATTTCAGAGGAAGAAATAAAAGTATCAGTCTTTGCAGATGACATGGCAGTGTACATAACCAACCCCAAACATTCTGCCAGAACACTTCTACATCACCTTCAATGAAGTGGCTGGATAAAAAATTAACTCAAAAAAATCATACATATGTTAATCAGACTGAGAAAGAAATCATGGAAACAACACCATTCACAACAGCCGTAGCTAGAGTTTTTCTGCCTGGCCCACAGTCAGGACAAATCTCTCTCACCTGCCAGTACCACAGCCACTCAGACCCAACCAAGTAAACACAGAGACTTATATTGCTTACAAACTGTATGGCCGTGGCAGGCTTCTTGCTAACTGTTCTTACAGCTTAAATTAATCCATTTCTATAAATCTATACCTTGCCATGTGGCTCATGGCTTACCGGCATCTTCATGTGCTGTTTCTCATCGTGGTGGCTGGCAGTGTCTCTGACTCAGCCTTCCACTTCCCAGCTTTATTCTCCTCCTTGTTCCACCTATACTTCCTCTTGCATGACTACTGGCCAATCAGTGTTTTATTTATTGACCAATCAGAGCAACACATTTGCCATACAGAACATCCCACAGCACTTCTGCTTTTCTTTTTTTTTTCCAAAAGGAAGGTTTTAACATTGACAAAGTAAAATTACATATAATTTGGGAATTTGGGCGTAGCTTCTCTTACTACTTCCTGCTGGAGGGGGGCGCTGTATCTTATGGGGACACAAAGAAAATTTTAGAATTATGGAATAGTTCATGTATTGTCTGAGCCAGTTGCCTTCAAACCATTCTGGATGTTGGATCATCTGGGCCATGGTGTCATCGGAGACCTTTCAGGGGGTCTTGGCTGGTCAAACCTGATGTATTTTAATCTGGAATAAATCCATAGCCTTTGGCTTTCTGTGGGAACAAAAGCAGAGACTCTCTTCCAAAGCAACATATCCTTATATCCAAATCTTGAAGTCAAGGTGTCTTTAAAATATACATATTGGCATAACTCAACAACTTTTATGATCAAATGTTTTTCTGCAGTTAAAAATCCCAAAGATAACACAACCCAGATTCTCTATGTAATATTCATCTTTATGTGGCTTATTTTTCATATTAATTTTACTGTCTCTTTAAAGACTTTATTTTTAAAAACTATGTATTTGTTTCTATAACTGTATATATCACCTTTTTTTGTCTCTTTCAAGCCTACGTATATTTTACACACATTGTAAACTATTACATCTGAATCTGTCTTGCTTTAAACTGTAGCAGCTGTGGTTACTGGCTTCGCCCACCTCAGCTTCCCAACATGGCGGTGGTGCTGTTTTTACTACCAGCTCTGGGAGCTCTCTTGGGTCTATGCTTTTATCCAAGCAGCATGTAGCCCAGAAACCTCTTTTTTTTTTTGTACTAGCAAAGGCTAAATCCACCATGCAGCTTAATGTGCCACTTGCAGAGGCCTCATTCCCGCCATATGGCAGTTCAAGCACCCATGCTAGGAACCCACAAGAAGCTCAAACCAGCAGCTGCTACTCATTTGAGAGAGACAATTAGGAAGCTGTTTTTAGCTCTGTTTTAAAATCTTTTCTCAAGTTTTAGGTCGAAACTCTTGCCAAAACGTTGGGCTCCATTTGTAGCTAGAGTTTTCCTGCCTGGCCCACAGTCAGGACAAATCTCTGTCACCTGCCAGTCCAACAGCTGATCAGACCCGACCAAGTAAACACAGAGACTTATAGTGCTTACAAACTGTATGGCCGTGGCAGGCTTCTTGCTAACTGTTCTTACAGCTTAAATTAATCCATTTCTATAAATCTATACCTTGGCATGTGGCTCATGGCTTACCGGCATCTTCACATGCTGTTTGTCATCATGGCGGCTGGCAGTGTCTCTGACTCAACCTTCCACTTCCCAGCTTTATTCTCCTCCTTGTCTCTCCTATACTTACTCCTGCCTGACTACTGGCCAATCAGTGTTTTATTTACCAACCAATCAGAGAAACACATTTGACATACAAAACATCTCACAGCAAATAGCCACAAATAATATAAACAAATGAAAGACCTGTATATTACAAACTTCTAGTCCTTGAATAAGGAACTTGGATATGTCAGAAGATTAAATATCTACTATACTCATGAATAGGTAGGATTAACACAGTAAAACATGACCATCTTACCAAAAGCAATCTACAGACTCTACACAATCACCATCAGAATTCCAACACATTTTATTACAGACCTGGAAAGAACAACAATCAACTTCATCAGAAAACCAGGATAGCTTAAACAATCCTTGACAATAAAAGAACTTTAGGAACAATCATCATCCCTGGTTTCAAGATGTACTACATAGCTATACTAATAAAAATTGGATGGTTTTGGCATAAAAACTGAGAGGTTGACCAATTGAATCAAAGTGAAGACACAGACAAAAATCCACAGACCTATGGACACTTGATTTTTGACAAAGAAGCCCAAATTATAAAATGGAAAAATGAAAGCATCTCCAGCAAATGGTGCTGTTCTAACTGGATGTTGGCATGTAAAAGAATGCAAAGAGATACATATCACCCTGCACAAAACTAAATACCAAGTGGATAAAAGGCATCAACATAAAACCAGATACACCTAAACAGATAGAAAAGAAAGTGGAGAATAGCCTTGAATGCATTGGCACAGGAGATGACTTCCTGGACAGAACACCAATCACAAAGGCACTAAGATCAACAATAAATTGGAGCTCATGAAACCAAAAAACTCCTGTAAGGCAAAAGTCACAATTAAAAAGACTGTCTTAGTTAGGGTTTTATTGCTGTGAAAAGACACCATGACCAACTCTTAGGAAGGTAGCATTCAACTGCAGTGGATTATTTAGAGTTTCAGAGATTCAATCTATTATCATCATGATGGGGGACATGTCAGTCTGCAGTCAGATGTAGTAATGTAACGGTATCTGAGAGTCCTACATCTTTCAGGCAACAGGAAATGGACTGAGACACTTGGCAGTATCCTCAGTATAGGAAACCTCAAAGCCCAACCCTATAGTGCCATACTTCCTCAAACAAGATCATACCCACTCTACCAAAGCTACACCTTGTAATCATGCCACTCCCTATAAGATTATTGAGACCAGTTACATTCAACTTACCACAAGGACAAAAGAGAAGTCTACAAAATAGAAAAAGATCTTCACCAACTGCACATCCAAATACGGCTAATTTAGGAACTATATCAAGAACTCAAAAAACTAGACATCAAAAAATCCAAGTAATTTAATGAAAAATTTGGGTACAGATATAAACAGAGGTTTGTCAACACAGGAATCTCAAATGGCTGAGCGGCACTTAAAGAAATATTCAACACCCTTAGCCATTAGAGAAATGCAAATTAAAATGACTCAGATTTAATCTTACACCTATCAGATGGATAAAATCAAAAACACAAATGACAGCTTACGCTGGAGAGGATGTGGAGCAAGGGAACATTCCTCTATTGCTGGTCAGAGTGTAAACTTTTACAGCCTCTGTTTAAATCAATATGGCATGTTCTCAGAAAACTGAGAATCAATCTATTTCAAGACCCAGCTATACCACTCTGGGCAAATACTCCATGAACACTCCATTGTTCCACAAGTACAATGACTCAACTTGTTAATAGCAGCATTATTCATATTAGCCAAAAATTGGAAAGAACCTAGATGGCCCTCAATGGAAGAATGAGTAAGGAAACTGTGGTACATTTATACAGTGCAGTATTACTCAGCTGTCACAAACAGTGAGATCAGGAAATTTTCTGGCAAATGGATGGAAGTAGAGAAGATCATTCTGAGAGAGTGAACCAAGACCCAGAAAGAAATACAAGTATGTACTCACTCATAAGTGAATATTAGCCATAAAGACAACAATGCTATAAGCAGAGACCCAGATAAGCTAAGATACAAGGACGTCACAAGGTGTGGTGGCATGAATCACACTGTGGAGAGGAAATAGAATAATCATTGCTGGTTATGGGTGGAGTGGACTGGAATGGGTTGGGAATGGAAACAGAAGGAATGAGGAGGGAGTGGAGAGAGAGAGAGAGAGAGAGAGAGAGAGAGAGAGAGAGAGAGAGAGAGAGAGAGAGAGAGAGAGAGAGATCTGGTTGAGACAACTAGAATCAGGGACCATCTCTGGAATGAGCTAGAAACCTAGTGCAATCAAAACTCCCAAGAAACTATGATGGTGGTCCTAGACAAGATTCCTAGCAAAGGGTATATGGAAGCTGAACTGACCATCTCCTATGACCAGGGAAGACTTCCAGCAGAGGGACTGGAACACCAACCCAGCCACAAACACCTTCAACCTACAATTTGTCCTGCCTACAAGATATGCTGGGGTAAATGTCACAGAGAAATTGTGGGAGTGACAAAGGAATGACTGCTTCAGCTTGAGACCCATATGCTGATGCTGCCTGGAGGGCCAGGACCTGAGGCTGAAAAGCCTAGACATCTAGAGTAGAATCAAACTTGACTGACTCAAAAAAGTCAATGAAATTATTCCTAATGATATTCTAGTCTACACATAGATTAGTATCAAACCAATTGTCATCAGAAAGACTTCAGCCAGTAGCTGATGAAAAGAGATGAAGAGACCCAAAGGAAAATATTAGGCAGAGCTTGGGAAATCTTGAGAAGAGGGGGAGGTAGGGTAGTAGGAGCAAAGGATTCAAGGTAATCACAAGAAAACCCACTAAATCAACTAACCTAGTTATGTAGGGACCCAAAGAAACTGAACTTCTAAACAGGGAGCCTGAATGGGAATGACCTAGGCCCATTGCCTGTATGTTACAGTGGTGTAGCTTGGTCTTCTTGTGGGACTCTTGAAAGTGGGAACATGTGCTTTCTCTGACTCAGTAGTTTTCTTTTTGCCCCCCTTACTCCTACCACGTTGCCTAATGCAGCCTTAATAGGAAAGGAGGTGCTTGATATGGTATGAGTAATTCATATCTATTGGAGGCCTTGCTTTTTCAATAGAGAAAGGGAAATAGAGTGGATGTCATGGAGCGGGGTGGATTTTGGAGATACTGAGAGAAGATGAAGGAGGGGAAAGTGTGGTCAGGATATAATAAAGAAGTAAATAAATAAAAATTCAAAAAGTGTAAATATGGAGTATTAATCACAGTATAGACATTCCTTATCCATCTAAAGGTCAGGATATAATTGACAAACAACATAGAACATTCAAGCAGCAGTTATTAAAAATTAAAATGGGCATATAGACCTCAGAGTTCTGGGCATGTAGAAAAAATAAACAGGATGTTACAAGGACTCTAACAAAACTCTCATTAGAGTCCAGTAAAATGTGAATAGGCCTACTTCCCTTGCTATGCTTGGCATCCTGGCCTCCATATAGGAAAGGAATCACCACTTATGAAAATATGTTTGTAAGACCTCTTTCATGTTTCCCAGGCTCAGAGATGAGCAGTGAGTAAATATATGTCACCCTTCCTTTCTCAAGTCACTATAGGCCTTCCAGTTCTCCATCATGGATATTCATTGACTATCAAAGTGCCTCACACAATCTATGAGTCCACCATCAGTTTTCTCTGGTTTGGGTCCAATGATACAATCTGGGTCAACTGTTTAGACAAATGTGCCCAGAAACCAACCCAGAAAGACCCTGCATGGAGATTCTCTGCACTCCTATGGATGTGAATGTAGTTGTCATTACACCAAGGATCCACCACACCCCTGGTCAAGAAAGCAATAGCCACAGACACTGATCACTAAAGACCTATCTCTGGACTATAGGTGCATTGAAACTAAAGTTTGATTGGGCCCTGGGCCCTTCTTACTCCCTGCCCCTCTATCTCCTCCTGAGTCTTGTATTTTCTCCCATGGTTGTGAGTATGGAGTCATCGTCCAACCCCCACTGCTCTCAGGCCTGGACTGGAAATTGAGGAAGAAAGATAAAAGAAAGGTATTAGCTAGTATGACTTCAGGCCAGCAACCCATATTCCATCTTGACCTTTGCTTCTTGATGCCTACTTTCCACATCTGCTTCTATTGCAAATGGGAAAGATGTAGGGGTTTTCTTTCTCTTTTGATGTTGGAATACAGACTTTACAATTTTATGCATGGCTTTTACTTGACCCCTTAATTACCAACAATAAGAGAGTTTCCATTGCAGAAATTGGCGTTTTGTAACTAAGACTTTCTGAAAAAGCCCTTACAAGATTCTAGCCTTTGAAACACAAGAAAAACCTTGGGAATCAGACTTCGTTCCACTGGAAGGGGCACTGGAAACAGAGTTAATCACTCTCATCTAGAAACCCGCTAATGTTGCTCTTGTTCTTAGACACCTGGCCCCTATATTACATAGGTATAGGAATTAACCAGACTGTATGCCCACTAATTAATAAAATTCATCAGGACTGAAGGCTGCCCATAATAACTTTAGAGGATTGATCCTGGGCAGGTTCCCTTATACTGATACCTGTTATTCTGCCTTATGGGTTAATTCATCTGGATAACAGCAATATACTGAGTCACTGAGACTACTTGGTGGGCATGTACTAAGGGATTGACTAAATGTGTGTCTTCTGATGCTTTCCAAACTAAATAGACAATGTAATCAGGGCCTAGAGGAATGAAATGTTTCCAATTCTGAATTAAAGCAACAATTAGATTATTTGCAGAATTGTTCCTACAAAATTGGAGAGGAATTGATTTACTTCTCATGAGATAAAGAAAGTATATATGGTTTTTGGAGAAATCTGTTGTTTCTCTACTAATTGATAAGGAGCAATTAGCCAGAAATCTAGTTAGGCTGGGGAAAACTTCAAAGACAAAACATAAAACTGATCATTATTATCTGTCTTTGTTCTTTTGGTGCCTCAGGCTAACTACTCTGCTATCCTCTCTAGCTAGTTCTTTACTTCTCATTCTGGTCAAAACATTGGGGCTCAGCATCTTAAACTATGTGGCTAACTATGCATCAGTTCATTAAAATTAGTCATCCTTAGACCCACCACACTTCTTTGGAGCAGGATGAGTCCACAACTGGACTCATTTACTAAGACCAGTGGGAAGTGTAACACAGCCACATATCTTCATATGTTCCACACCTTAGCACAATTGACTCCATGATGGAAGGCCATTCATGGTGCAAAACTCAACAAATAAACAGCACTACCAGCCAAAACCAAAGTCCAGAGTTCTAAGTCTCTGAATGAACTAATCGTGGTTTTTGGCTCCTGTACTTCTGCTTTTATCTAACTGTTCTTGTTAACTGAGGTATGTCAAGCCATAACATGTCTTTGTGCTTAAAACTCACACTGAGAAAGGCCTGGGGCTGCACTGGGATATGATTGCCCAGGGTAGTCACTGGATGGCTAATAATGACTTACTGTAGACTTAAACAGCTGACTGAGCAGTGTCCTCTGGTGGAAACTGTACATATTTGGCACCTATGGCCTCTGGCAAGGAAGAAGCTGCTAAAAGTCTGGGTTTTAGCTAAGAAAATAACTGGTTCATTCTCTTTGAGGTCTTTTTATGCCAAACTGTCAAGTCAATTTCTGCCCCCTGTTTTCCTCCGACCCCATCTGAAGAGGTCTACTGGAATGGAGCAACAACTGACCTGGATTCTTCCAGCTATATTTGGCATGTCAGGTGGCAGTATTGGGGCAACTTACCAGTGGTCTTCTCTAAAAGGTTCCAACTGTCAGATGCAGAGAAGAGGGGTGGTCCTTGTTGATATCTTGAAAGGATTAAAATATCCAAAATCCACTATACTTTCCTGATAGGCTCACAAGAGCCCCATATATTACACTCCTGGTTTTCCTTTGACTTTTAAGGTTATTTTCCAGAGTGATGATCCCGCAATCTGCATTAATGTCCTACCATGGCTCTTGCATCAGCCAGGAGTGAGCATAATGCCCTTCCCATGTGGATTCTAGATAGTGAAGATATATATTTACCATCATTTCATGTTTATGTTAAAACAAAACTGGCTGGTCTGCCTTGGATGGAGGGAGCTGCTTTAGAGAGCCAAAGTGTGATTTCTTACACATGGGCAACATCTTTTCATCAAAAAGAAAATATTAGTGAGAAATATTTGTGTAAGGATCATTTCCTTCAAACTTACATCTAATATATAGGAACTGTGATGCCTTGGGTTTTTAACAAATAATCTTAATCTTTGGTTAAACTATCCTGCTGAGTGCTGAAGACCATGTAGTTGATTAAAATTAATTTTTCACTCTGTACTCTCAAAGTAGGTTGTACAACTGATCCTCAGAGTTCTCATGGGATTGAGAGGGCCCTCAGGTTCCTATAACCTTTTTTGCTTGTTGTCCATAATGTGAGGATATGTCAAAGACCTTGCTTCACCAACTGTGGCTTCATTTGAAACTGGCATTCACTGTCATTTTTTATAGACTAGACAATATTTCAAATTCATTGAGTGAGCTCTACATTGCCTCTGATTACAAGAGAATATGTGACTTTCTAGACTTAATAGGACATTGATCAGTAGCCCACAGCCCACTGGGACCTCTTTGACCCTGATGTGTAAATGGAAAATATTCTTGCTGTCAATCCCTCTGACCACATTACAATAACCTCCAAGTGTGGTTACTGAATATCCAGAAGATCAGAAAGACACAAGTCCAGTACTTTTAACTATTTATAATATTTCTATAGCCAGACATTTCTAAATAAACTCTGATTTGACATACATTTTGACCAATCTTTGAAATACTTGATCTCTGACCTTGACAAATTTAATACACATCATATCTAAGTTTCATTGTTTCTGTTCCTTTAATAACTTATTCAGAATCTCAAAGCTTGCAAAATGTCTGACTTTTGTTATTTCAGCACCAGCAAGGCATCTGGGCCCTACCCCAACTCTAGTGGAACTCCACTGCTCTGGTACTGTCCTAAGCAGCCAGTAAGCAGGTTTGGCAGACCTGCCTCCAGGATGCATCACCACCAACACAACCACTGAATTCTATTCCCCCAAGACATGCTCCTCCACCCAAACTCATGCACCTAGTCATCTTTCTGGTAGCCAACCCTGCCTTGCAACCCCAGAAGACTACATAGGCACAGGGTCAACCCACACCAGTGGGAAGAACAGACTACTAAACACCAGTGTGAGAATGCATTCAACAACAGAAAGGGCAATATTGTGATCCTAGAACAGCAACTCTCAACTCAATTACCTCTGGGTCAAGGAATAAAGAAATTAGACTTCCTAACATTCATTGAAAATGAATCCACATCATATCCAAACTTATGGGATATGATGATAGCAGTGCTAAGAGAAAAGTTCATAGCACTAAGTGCCTACATAAAGAAAGTGGAGAAATCTCACACCTAGTGACTTAACAGAACACATGAAAGCTCTAGAACAAAAAGAAGCAAACTCACCCAGGAGGAGGAGATGACAGGAAATAAACAAATTGTGGGCTGAAATCAAGAAAATAGAAATACAACAATACAAAGAATCAATGGAACACAGAGTTGATTCTTTGAGAAAAATCAACAAAATAGACGAATTCTTATCCAAACTAATAAAAAAAAGTATAGAGAAAATATCCAAATTAAGAAAATCAGAAGTTAAAAGAAGGATATAACAGCAAACACCAAGAAAATCCAGAGAAGGCCATACTTCAAAAACATGTACTCCCACATAATTGAATTTTTTTTTTTAAAAAGGACAATATTCTTGATAGGTACCACATACCACAAGTAAATCAAGACCAGAAAAACAATCAAAATAGACCTATAACACCTAAAGAAAAGGAAGCTCTTGTGTGATAATTTGTTTGTGTTGTGATAAATAAAGCTTTGTCAGATCAGAGGGCAGAGACAGCTACTAGTGAACCATAGAAGTCTGACAGTGGTGGCTCACAAGTTTAATCCCAGAATTTGGGAGGCCCATGCCTTTGATCCTAGCACTTGGAGGGTCATGCCTTTAAACCGAGCACAATCAGGAGGTGGAGACAGGAATATAAGCTGGGTGGAGACAGTATCTCAGCTTCATTCAGTCTGAAGATTCATAGAGGTAAGAAGTCTTTAGGGGCTGTTGCTGTGCTTCTCTGATCTTTCAGCTTTTCTCCTCAATATCTGATCAAGATTTTTGGGGTTTTTTTGTTAAGACTAATTAAGATCATGCTTCATCTGGTGTCCAACTTTTGGGGCATAAATTTATGAAAGTCATTTGCCTGTAGCTTTGCAGCCACCAGCACATGTCAGAGATGCACATAGGGGTTTCCATCAAAGTCACTGTCTCATTGGCTAAGTTTTTCTTTTTGTTCCCAAGCCCTCTGAGTGAGTATGGGATTTTTCTGTTGCAGCCTTTCTTCAGCAAACTCCACAGGTGTTTTGGCTCAAAACAACACCAGAGTTAGCTCCTTACCAATGGCCAGCTCTGCTTTCAGGCAGCTTCTGCCACATGTGCTTCTTCTTCAAGATCCCCTGTGTGAAATTTTCAGTCAGCCAGCTCCCTCTCCCAGTGGGTTGTGGGCTTTCCCTGGATCACCTTCTTGAGCTGCTGACACACTAGGTAGCTGCCTTGTCACCAGCTTGGGCTTCTACTGTTTTACACCGCAGCAGTCAGGCTCATACTTCACCATCATCTTCACTGTCATCATCAGCAGATTTGGTGAAACAATTGGGAGTTCTTTAAGGGAGAAGTTAGTTTAAAAAAAAGAGAGTTTTTCCGCACATTAAAAAAATAGGAAACACTATTATGATGGAGGGAGATAGGTCTCTGTTTAAAATGGTTTAAAAATGGAACAATTAAATTAAGGGATAATCAACTTAACTGGATTGGCATAATGTGAATTTTCATTTTGATAATTCTAATTATCAGTTTGGTAATTCTTGGTTTATCTTTTAAAAAGTTGGTTGATATGAATGCCAAGATACAGGACTTAGAGAAACTTGTTAAAACAGATCATAGAGATTGTCAGACCCAGACAGAGGAATTTAAAGGAGAACCAATATCACTATACATTATAACATTAGCAGGGAACAGCCCAAGGTTTTCAAACAACCAATCTTAATTTATCCAGTCACCTTACAGGAACAACTGCCAAATGACAGATACCCCCGAGGCTATGTAAGAGCTAACTGAATTCCTGTGGAAATGTCAGATTTTAGGATATTTATGGAAGTGATACTCTCATGTCATTCACCCTTTGTGAAGCAGATGTTAAATTCATCATCAGCTAATAATAGAATTGTCCCATAACACTGGATAGACTTGGTTACAGCAGTATTGGAGTCTCATCTTCAATTATAGTGACAACCTGCTGGAAAAATGAGGTTAGGATCATTGAACAATGAGGCAGGGCTAGAGGTATTGAAATCTTCCAACACCAAGTTTTTGGAGAAGTACAAAGTACAAAGACAGTCTCTATATGATAAAGAAACCTTCACTGATTTTTTTTACAAATATTGATTTCAGTTGCAAGTAAAATGATACCAAATTCAGAGGCTAGACAAATAATAACGAATCTTTGGATTTTGAAAATGTTTATTCACAATGAAAAAAGGGAAATTAGGCCTTTAAAGGCAAGATCAGCACCCATAGGGAAATATATCCCAAGATGCAGTCAATATTGAATGTCATAACTGTGATGATGCTTGAATAGGAGAGGAGATTTCCAGAGGCTTTAAGAAAAATCAAAACATCAGGTGTTTTAATTGTGGCAAACAAGGTCACCTAAAAAGGGATTGTAGGGATAATCCAAACAGAAAGCTCGTCCCTTCTGGAGTATACAAAAGGTGTGACAAGGCAGACATTGGACCAATGAATGGAGATTAACAAAGGGACAGACAGGGTAACACTTTGCTATCAGAAAAAACCTGGGGGGGACCTCTCACAGGCCCCCATGTCATATTTGGTTCAGTCATTCCCTGTCCCCATGGGGGAAACTCCTTTCCAGAGCAATTAAAAAACTTGATGCCTATTGTAGATGATAGAAAAGTTTTAGAAGATAAAACAAAAATTTTAGGAGGAACAATAAAGCAAATATTTTAGCAGACTTCTATAAATGATCAAAGACCAAAGCTAAAGTTATAAATGAATGACATAGTAATTGAAGGTCTTGTAGACACGGGCAGATATAACAATAATTGCTCCAGAATCTTGGCACTAAATTGGCTCCTTCAAGAGGGAAATGTTTAGCTTTTAGGGATTAGAACATTATCTCAGATAGAACAAAGCACAAGATGGATGGAATGTATAGGGTCAAAGAACAGAGAGGAAAATTAAAGCCAAATGTGGCTAATATTGCAAAGAAATTATGGAGATATGATTTGTTAACTTATTTCTATTAATCTATGTGATGCCCCAAGGTTCATCTACCTCATCTATATACTGTCCATTCTGCTTTCCTGATTCCTACATGTCTGACTAGATGGTTCTCCTTTCTTCTACTTCCCCCTTTTTCTTTGCCCACCAGCACTGCCTATCCTTTCTCTGCCTAGCTATTTGACTTATCAGCTTATTGTTAGACCAATCAGGTACCTTATGCAGGCAAAGCAACACATCTTTTAATTGTTAACAAATGAAATACATCTTTCCATAGTTAAACAAATGCAAACTTGGGGCTCACTACTGTGGGATATCTTTCTGTATGCTGTGAATACGTGTGGCTACCATTGGATAAGTAAAGCTGCATTGGCCTATGGCAGTGCAGGATGGAGCGAGAAGGGAAAATCCAAAACAGATGGTAAGAGAAGAAAGGCAGAGTGGAGAAATGCCAGCCTGATGTCCAACAAGCAACATGAAATGGGACACAGGTAAAGCCACAAAACACATGGTGATACATAGATTAATAGTAATGGGTTAAGTTATACGATCTATTTAGCAAGAATCCTAAGCCATAGGCCATACAGTTTGTAATTAATATTAAGCCTCTGAGTAATTATTTCATAAGTGGCTGCAGGATGACAGGGCCACTTGTGACCAGAGAAACTTCAAACTACAGTTCTCCGTGTGATATAACATCCCACTACATTTCCTCCTTTTTGTCTAGATGAAAAAGAAAGGTTTTAACTCTAATACAGCAAAACTATATACAACAAGAATAATTATCAAATAAGGATTACATTCTCAATGTCTAGTCCATTTGTATTTGGCAAATTCAGAGAAACTACTCTATTATATATCCTATCTTGTTGAGTTCAAAGTTTTGTAAATAATTTACCTTCTATCATAACTCAGGAAAACACTATCACCATCAAAGATTTGAGAAGGATATACTATAACCTGAGTAAACATGACGTGCAGAGCAAGAAACTTCCAAACTACAGAAATGACAGAAACAGCTGGGTGCCTGGATAGTCACCCAGGGTTCCTACATCTTTGTGACATTCACTTTTGGCCTACAGGTCTAGAATATCTAGCAGACTTTTCTATGAAGCATGATCTTTGAAGGACTGTCCAACCTTTTTTTGGCAAAGTTTGACAGTCACTTTTATTTGTGTCCTGCATGTCCAGTTTTGATGGTATACAGTCAGCAATTGAGGCAAGGGCAGTTGTCTTGTCCAAATGGCTATGTTTGACACATTAAAAGCAAACTCTATATAGAGGTTCATTGATGCCCATCATCTTTTTTTGAAGCAAGTTGGTGCTACCAGGAGCAGATGTGTCTCACTCCCACAAAAAGCATTGTTACAAAACATTTTCAATGCCATATTCTGTAGGTATTTGAAGTGTTTGAACACCACCTGTCTATTTCAATATACTTTTTAACCTTGAAAACATACATAATATGACTACAAGTTTGATTGTTATTGATGACTAAATACTAACCTGCATTTCTTAGTTACACATTGCATTTTTTCTTTTGTTTTTTTTTGAGACAGGACTTCTCTGTGTAGCTTTGCAGCTTTCCTGCACTTACTCTGTAGCCTAGGCTGGCTTTGAACTCACAGAGATCTACCTGGCTCTGCCTCCTGAGAGCTGGGATAAAAGTGTGTGCCACCAATGCCTGGCCACACATTATATTTTTACATGAGTTGCATAAGCATAATACCCAAAACAAGAGTAGAAACAGTGTAACAAAAATAATTTTAAAGTTGTATCAATATACCAAAATCATACCAATGTAAAATATTTGATATTAATGGATGTCTTTTTAGCCTATATTCCTATACCTCCCCCAAATGATGACAAACATCCATATCCCACAGAATGACCAAAACCCACCCACCCAACTTCTTGGGTATGAGGGAATTGTGTTCTCTAGATTGTTTCTTGCTATTTGAGGGTAACAGTATCTTTAGGGGCCCTGAGAATACTGAGATAGTGGTCAAGTCCCAGGAAAACTAGTTCTAACATTTGTTGTCCATTTTCTGTGTAATGGGAAAGTGAATGGCTTATCTGACATCTCGCTGGAGTGGCCTGTGAGGTAGGACCACCTCAGCTAGCTGCCGTGAAGTTGTTCTAGAGATTTTTGAGGAAACTGTAACAGGGGCATTCTGAGAGGCTGGGCTACCTGGGCTACTTGTCTTTATTGGTGTTTGGTCCTTTTTTACTGAAAGCACACAAATGTTTAAAGGTAACACATATACTTTCATTAGTATTAGTATGGAATGTGTGGTGTGCACATACATGTCACTTGCCTTGTAGTTTTTTTCTTGGTTTATTTCTTTATGTCAGTGGTCAATATTTTCAGGGGATCTTTCCTGATCAAACCTGATCTCTATTAGTGTTGGAGGAATCCTCAGTCTTTCATTTCCTGTGGAAACAAAAGTATAACCTCTCCCAAAATGCAATACATTTCCTGTATTCCATTTTTAAAGTTAAGGCATCCCTTAAATACTTAGGCTGGTTTAATTCAGCAGTCTCTTTTACAATCCAGTGTCTCATAGCAGCTGTCGTTCACACATCAGCATTTAAAAAATTCAAAGTCAACACAACACCGTACAGGATGCAGAATACCTGTGTATTTCCCATATTTATGTGGCTTTTTTTCTTTTATATTACTTTACTCTCTCTTTAAAGACTTGACATTATTTATAAGGTATTTATTTATTCTATGAGTGACTATGCCCATTTTATGTTCTTTTTTTATGCACATAAGCACATTTTATGCCAATATAAACTGTTTAGAGGGATTTTTCCATCTGGACCTGTCTTTACTGCATGCCTGTAGTCTTTTTGACCTCATGAGCTAAACCTTAACTGACAAGGCTCCACTTAGCACCTGGCACTGGTGGCTGGCACTGCCTCATCCTCAAGTCCATGAGAGCCATCCTTATGCCCACAGCCCTGGGCAGAGAGCTGCATTTAACTGGGAGACACATTTAACTACCCCAGCTCTGGGATTTTGATGCTGTGCTGCAGCAGGTGTTTTTGCTTACCAGGCAGGTCCAACTTAATGTTGTGGCTGCTCAAGTGCTTGCAGTATGGCAGAACTATGCCTCTTTATGCTACAAGTACCAGGCTACTAGGAAGACATGTCGGGTTTTATTTTGTTTTCGTTTTTTAGCTTTTTCAGTACCTACACAGAAATACAGGCCACACATTGGGCTTCAAATGTAGCAGGCTTTTTTAGCTGCCAACCCCCAAAGCATGATGTGAAGACTTACTATTAGTTATGAAAGCTCAGCCTTAGCTTAGGCTTGTTTGTAGCTAGCTTTTCTAAGTTCAATTAACCCATTTCTATTAATATATGTGCTGCTCTAAGACTCATTTACCTCATCTATATACTGTCCATTCTGCTTTCCTGCTTCCTCCATGTCTGGCTAGCTGGCTCCCCTTTCTTCTCCCCCCCCCTTTTCTCTGCCCACTAGCTCCACTTATCCCTCCTCTGCATATCTACTGGTTATTCAATTTTTTATTAGCCCAATCAGGTGACATAAGTAGGCCAGGTCAATCAGCAACACACCTTTACATATTTAAACAATTTACCTAGTAAACAAAATATTCCACAACATACCAAATGCAACACATCTTTACATAGTTAAACAAATGAAAACTCAGGGTACACAGTGTGATCAAATACACCACTACAAACCTCTGATCCCTCAAGGGGCTATCAATGACTGTTCAACCTCTTCTGCAATCCAAATTAGCATGTGACTAAGCCTACTATTTTCCAGGGTGAGGTAGAAATGAGAAGCCCTGGGAAAGTATATTGCCTGAGCTAGAAATCATATAGTGGGCCAGATTGAACATGTCAGGCAAGTGTTAGTATAGCTTTAAAGAATCCTCAGTGGAAGGCCTGCAAGTAGGACACAGGATAAAATTCCTCCACAGAGCAGTGGAGCATAGTAGTAAAGAAGCTGGACATGGATTCATCATGCCATTTCCACTGCTGCTGGCTGCTGCTTCAGCACCATCACAGATTCCAGGCAGGGTGTCAAAAAGTGGACAGTGGACTGGGGGGTAAAGGCCAGGGTGCCAAAGATCCATGTCGACTCCAGGAGAAAGACTGACACTAATGTTCCCAAAAGCTGGGGTAGCAGAGACTGCATATGCTTTGCTATTTGCTCTTTTGAGAAAGGGTCTCTCTTTTAACCCAGTCTTGCCTAAATCTCACAGTGATCCTCCTGCCACAATGTGCTCAGTACAGAGGACAGTTGTGTATCATACCTAGCTTCTGTTTATTTAATGACTAAATGTGCATAATTAATTCATGTCAGGCATGATGACACAGCCCTTTATTCTTAGTACTCTGCAGAAGAGGCAAACTGATCTTTATGATCTCAAACCTAGCCTGGTCTGCATAATGGGTTCAAGACCAGGAAGGGCGGCAGAGTAAGACCCTGACAAAGAAAATGAAACAATAGAAGCATGATGTGAAAACACTTTTACTTCATTTGGCTTACCTAATTTTCAGCAATGATGCAGAATTGAGAGAAAAGTAAATCTGAAGACTCATATTAAAATAGGCAGTAAAATATGTATATTTAGTTGTCAGAATATCAAGAGTCTCTCTAGTAAATATGGAGTGATTAAGTAAAAATACTTTGATCCTGTAGGGTTTAGTTGACTAAAACTTTGTGTTTACATTGACAGACCTTTTCTACAGAATAGATGTTTAAGAGATTGCAGATTTTTAGTACATTTTTAAAATCAAACTTCCTTTTTACAAAAGAGAAAATCATAGTACGTTTTCCACAGTTGGCCTGATGAATGGTTGTCCCTGAAACTGACAGGTTTTTCTTTGTCCTTTTTCAGTTTCATAGCAAACCTGACTAGTGCCCCAGAAATGAGTCCTGAACTCCCAAGAAGCTGGACAGAGTTGAGGTGTGAATCAGTAGGTAGCTGGTCCCAGCAAAGGTTCTAGCTACCACATTTGTCTCTCTGGGTGGGAGGTGGGGGTCCCTCACCCCACTCTACAGGCTACCATGGTGCTAGAAGGGCTTGTGGGTAGGGTTGGAGGTGCCTGACCTGACAGTTACTCTGGCCCTACTGGGTAACACCTGAGTTCAGGGACTTTCTCCTGAGATTGCAGGACCTGCAGAAGCCTCCATCACTGAGTCAGCCCGGATTTCTTGTAGTCAGCATTTCAGGTGCTGGGGACACAGGCCTAGGAGCATAACAAGGATGGGAAAGGAGCGAAATATCCTTTCATCTGCCCAGAAAGAAGGTCCCTGAGTAGCTTACTTGCACAGTCCATAGGAAGGGATAGCCTGCCCTGAGGTTTCACATAAGAATATGGAGGTTCTAAGAAATAAAAAAGGAAAGGACATGACTACTACTACGTATGTTGGAGGAGAAAGTTTTTTTTTAGATAAAAGGCAGAGTGCAGGGAGAGGCAGGGACATTTGGGAGAGTCCAGAGCAGACATGAGTATGATCAATGTGAGAAGAGGAGCTAGGGGAGAGGAGAGAGACAGACCAAGAGGTCAGGAAGCTAAAGGGTAAAGGGGGAAAAGCCAGGTTACCAAGATGGTTGGATTATGGTGGTAAGGGCAGCCTAGTCTCTGGGCTGGAGAAGTTCAGGGCAGTGGGTGGGGCTTGCCAGTCATACCCTGTAACTGGTAGGGGCTGAGGGATGCAGGGAGAATCTGGCAGACAATGTCTTGCTTGGATATGTTAATTATGCACCTCAGCCATTCGTCCCTGGTTTGAGACCTAACATCCTGTGTCCAGGACGAAGAAGTGCCTACTGACTGCAGGAAAGGTGCATGGACGACCTTACAGTCCAGTTCCAAGTTTTGCAGCAAAGCCAACCTCAGCCGGTCTGGGACAGCTCTGTGCCTGAGGTGGAAGCCAGGGCTGGGAACCACTGTGCTGCGTCCCTCCGGTACTCTGTTCCTAGGGGAGCTGTTCCTGTCACTCAGGACACACTAGCCAATCAGGGCCTCCCAGTCAGAATAGGGTGGGTATTTCCGGTCCGTAATTCTTCTGGCTCGGTGGCTCCAGGGCTGAGGGAGACTCTCTTGTTCCGTGTGCTGCGCTGTGACCCGCTGCTGGGAGCTGTGAGGAGAGCCGGGCGAGCTCGGAATCCGCCATGGTGAGCGAGGGGCCGCCGTCCCCACCCGGGGAGGAGCCGAGGGAGCCGGGGTGGGGTCCTGGGGCTGTAGGAACCGGCGGACGCGGCGGCCCGTGAGGTCTGAGTTCCCTGCTGTTCCTGCAACTCCTAAGTCCTGCAGCCTCTGAGTAACTTCCATATGCGGCGGCTGCGGCTGTGGCTACACAGAATACAGGGATGTTGGTACTGTGGTTGGATATTTCCTTATTGTGACATCAGCATGCTGTGCGCCCGCATACGCCACTTGCGTTACTGCTGGTGGAAGGCAGGTTGTTAACTCACAGAGCCCTGGTCACTCTAGTGTCTTCTAGAAGTTCTGCACTGGGCACTGAACATTCAGGTGTAGGACCGGTCTGCAGTTAATTCTGTGCAGGGCGTAAATTCTGTGTCATTAATATATTTGCATGTAGATGCCAGGGTGGTCCAGTCATGAGTGTCAGTAAGATCAGGCATGCTGAGTTTCCTGGCCTGGTGAGTCAAAACTGACTCTATATTAATTGTGTCTTTATAAGTTTTCTCTTATGTTCTATTGATATCTTTATTCTTTGTGAAACAGCACATAGTGTTTTCTAGGCCACTTAGTGCTGCATAGTGAGAGCCCATCTCAAAAAACCTTAAAGAAAGATATGTCTGTGTACCTTTTTGTCTGTCTGTTTTATTTTTTTGAGTCAAGCTTTTCTGCCTGGTATAGGTTATGGAATTAATCTTGAGTTCCCTGCAAAAGCAGCATGTTCTATTAACAGCTGAGCCATCTCTCCAACCAAAAATCCAAGTATTAAATCTCTGGAATTTTAAAACCACAGGTTTACTTTTTCAAACATTTAAAAGTTGAATCTTTTATCAATATAAAAGCATCCAAACAATTATGAGGATCTATATGAGAAAAAAATAAATTAACATGATACACTATTAATCTTCAAAAATTACATTCAAGAGACTTGTCTCCCTAGAGCAAAGACTGTTGTCAACTCTACTCCATGTATATACACAGTGTAGTTTTAGCTGGCCTGGTATTCAGAGATCCATCTGCCTCTACCTCCTGAGATTTAGGATTAAAGGCCTAAGTTACCATACCTGGCAATATTTATAACATATATGTAATATTTACATAAACTATTATAAGCTGATGGGTTAATAAGAAAATAATTACCTTCTATATCTCAAGTAAATGTATGATGTTCATTGCATGCTTCTTTTTTAGCTTTCATTTGCTTTTGCTTTCCTTTTTTTATTATCTTTTTCATTTATTTTACATGCCAACCAGTTTCCCATCCCTCCTATCCTCCCAATCCCTACTCCCACCTCCCTTCTTCTCTCCCCCCATTCACTTCTCCTCTGTCTCCATTCAGAAAGGGGCAGGCCTCTGATGAGAGTCAACAAAACATGCACATCAAATTGAGGCAGGACCAAGTTCCTCCCCCTGCATCAAGGTTGGGCAAGGCAACCCAGCATCAAGAATGGGCTCCCAAAAGCCAGCTCAAGCACCAGGGACAGGTCCTAATCCCACTGCTAGGAACTCCACAAGCAGACCAAGCTACACCACTGTCACACACATGCAGAGGGCCTAGGTTGGTCCCAAGCAGGCTTCCTAGCTGCCTATCCAGAGTCAAGGAGCTCCCAGGAGCCCAGGTCAGCTGGCTCTGTGGGTTCCTCCATCATGACCTTCTCTCTCTCTCTCTCTCTCTCTCTCTCTCTCTCTCTCTCTCTCTCTCTCTCTCTCTCTCACACACACACACACACACACACACACACACACACCCCTCATAATTTCCTTCCTCTCTCTTTTCCACAGGAGTCCTGGAGCTCGGCCCAGTGCTTGGCCGTGGATCTCTTCATTTTGCTTCTATCAGTTACTTGATTAAGGCTCTCCGATGACAATTAAGATAGTCACCAATCTGATTACAGGAGAAGGCCAGTTCAGGCACCCTATCCACTATTGCTAGGAGTCTTAGCTGGTGTCATCCTATGGATTCCTGGGAGATTACCTGGCATGAGATTTCTCCCTAATCCCAAAATGCCCCCCCATCAAGATATCTCTTTCATTATTCCCCTCATCCATCCCACCCCCAACACACCCAACCTGATTCCTCATATTCCTGTACCTCCACCCCCCCTCAGTTTACCCAGAAGATCTCTTTCTATTTCCCCTTCTCAAGGAAATCTTGAACCTTTCTTTGGGTCCTGTTGTTACCTAGCTGCTCTGGGGCTGTGGATTGTAACCTGGTTATCCTTTACTTTACAGCTAGTATTAACTTATGAGTGAGTACATAGCCTGTTTTTGTTCTGGGTTTGTGTTACCTCAGTCAGGATATTTTTTTTTCTAGTTTTATCCACTTGCCTGCAAATTTCTTGCTGTCATTGTTTTTTTTACAGCTGAGTAATACTCCATTTTGTAAATATACTACATTTTCTTAATCTATTTCAGTTGAGGGGCATCTAGGTTGTTTCAGGTTCTGGCTATTATGAATAATGCTCCTGTGAATATAGTTGAGCAAATGCCCTTGTGGTATGATTGGGCATCTTTTGGTTATATGCACAAGATTGGTATAGCTGGATCTTGTAAATTGATTCACAGGTTTCTAATAAACCACTATACCATTTTCCAAAGTGGCTGTAGAAGTTTGCACTCCCACCAGCAGCAATGGAAGAGTGTTTCCCCTTACTCTACATTCTCTCCAACATAGGCTGTCATTAGTGTTTTTTATCTTAGCCATTTTGACAGATGTATGATGGTGTCTCAGTCATTTTGATTTGCAGCTCCCTGATGCCTAAGTATGTTGAACAATTTTTTAAGTATATCTCAGCCATTTGAGATTCTTCTGTTGAAAATTCTCTCTTTAAATCTGTACCTCATTTTTCTTTGGATTATTTGGTATTTTGATGTCTCTAGTTTCTTGAGTTCTTTATATATTTTGGAGATCAGCCCTCTGGTGTGGGGTTGGTGAAGATCTTTTCCAATTCTGTAGGCTGCCATTTTGTCTTATTGACAAGTGTCCTTTGCTTTACAGAGGCATCTCTGTTTCAGGTGGTCCCATCTATTAATTGTTGCTCTCAGTGTCTGTACTACTGGTGTTATATTCAGGAAGTAGTCTCCTCTGCTAATGTGATCAAGGCTACTTCCCACTTTCTCTTCTATCAGCTGCAGTTTAACTGGATTTATGTTGAGATCTTTGATCTACTTGGACTTGAGTTTTGTGCAGGGCAATAAATCTATTTGCATTCTTCTTCATGCTGACATCCAGTTATGCCAGCACCATTTGTTGAAGATGGTTTCTTTTTTCCATTGTATAATTTTGGCTTCTCTTTCAAAATTAGGTGTTCACAGGTGTCTGAATTTACCCCAGGGTCTTCGATTAGATTCCATTGATCCATGTGTTTGTTTTTATGCCAATACCATGCTGTTTTTATTACTATAGCTCTATAGTAGAGCTTGAAGTGAGGGATCGTGATACCTCTGGAAGTTCCGTTATTATACAGGATTGCATTAGCTATCCGGGGTATTTTTTTTCCTTATGAAGTTGAGTATTGTTCTTTTGAAGTCTGTGAAGAATTGTGTTGGAATTTTGATGGTGATTGCATTGAATCTGTAGATTTCTTTTGATAAGATTGCCATTTTTACTATGTTAATCCTTCCAATGCATGAGCATGGGAGATCTTTCCATTTTCTGATATCATCTCTGGTTTCTTTCTTCAAAGACTTAAAGTTCTTTTCATACAGGACTTTCACTTGTTTGGTTAGAGGTACTCCAAGATATTTTATATTATTTGTGGCTGTTGTAAAGGGTGTTGTTTCTCTAATTTCTTTATCAGCCAGTTTATCATTTGTATATAAGTGGGCTACTGATTTTCTTTTTTTACATAATATTGAATCCAGCCACGTTACTGAAGGTGTTTATCTGCTGTAGTAGTTCCCTGGTAGTATTTTTGAGGTCACTTATGTATACTATCATATCATCTGCGAATAGCAAAAGTTCTAATTCTTCCCTTCCAATTTGTATCCCCTTAATCACCTTTTGTTCTTATTGCTCTAGCTAGTAACTTCAAATACTATATTGAATAAATATGGAGAGAGTGGACAACCTTGTCTTGTTCCTGATTTTTATGGAATTGCTTTGAGTTTATGTCCATTTAATTTAACGTTGGCTGTCAGCTTGATGTATATTGCTTTTATTATGTTTAGGAATGTTCCTTGTATTCCTGATCTCTCCAAGACCTTTATTATTAAGGGGTGTTATATCTTGTCAAATTTTTTTTTCAGCATCTAATGAGATAATCATGTGGTTCTTTTCTGTCAGTTTATTTATATGATGGATTACACTGACAGATTTGCATATGTTGGACCATCCCTGCACCTGAGATGAAGCTTACTTGATCGTGGTGGATGATTTTTTTTATATGATCATGGATTCAGATTGCCAGTATTTTATTGAGTATTTTTGCATCATTGTTCATGAGAGAGATTGGTCTGTAATTCCCTTTCCTTGTTATATCTTTGTGTGGTTTGGATATCATGATAACTATAATCTCATAAAAAGAATTTGGCAATGTTCCTTCTGTTTCTATTTTGTGAAATAGTTTGAGGAATGTTGGTATTAGCTCTTCTTTGAAATTCTGGTAGAATTCCGCACTGGAACCATCTGGCCCTGGTCTTCTCTGGTTGGGAGACTTTTAATGATTGCTTCCATTTCATTAGGGGTTATAGGTCTATTTAAATTGTTTATCTGTTCTTAATTTAATTTTGGTATGTTATACGTATCCAGAAAATTGTCTATTTCTTTTAGATTTTTGAATTTTGTGGAGTCCAGGTATTTTAAGTATGATTTAAAGATGCTCTGGATTTTCTCAGTGTCTGTCATGTCCCCATTTTCATTTCTAATTTTGTTAATTTGGATATTTTCTCTCTGTTTTAGTTAGTTTGGATAAAGGGTTTGTCTATTTTGTTGATTTTCTCAAAGAACCAACTTTCTATCATTGATCTTTGTACTGTTCTCTTTATTTCTATTTTATTGATTTCAGCCCAGGGTTTGATTATTTCCTCCCATCTACTTCTCTTGGGTGAATTTGCTTCTTTTTATTCTAGAATTTTAGATGTGCTTTAAGTCATTAGTGTGAGATTTCTCCAAATTATTTATGTAGGCCCTTAGTGCTATAAACTTTGCTCTTAGCACTGCTTTCACAGTGTCTCATAAGTTTGGATATGATGTGGATTCAGTCTCATTGAATTCTAGGAAGTCTTTAATTTCTTTATTTCTTCCTTGACCCGTTGGTAATTCAGTTGAGAGTTATTAAGTTTCCATGAGTTTGAAATTTGTCTGTAGTTTGTGTTGTTGTTGATCTCTAACTTTAACCCAGGGTGATCCAATAAGGTCTATTTTTTTTGTAACTTTTGAGATTTTGTATGTGGCCAGTTTTCGAGAAAGGTCCATGAGTTGCTGAGAAGGTATATACTTTTGTGTTTGGGTGAAATGTTCTTTAGGTGTCTTAAGTCTACTTGAGTCATAGCATCTGTTAGTTCCCTTGTTTTTCTGTTCTGTCTGGCTGTCCTGTCCATTGGTGAGACTGGGGTGTTGAAATCTCCCATTATTAATGTGTGGGGTTTGATGTGTGATTTAAGCTTTAGTAATATTTCCTTTACAAATGTGGACCCCTTGTGTTTTGGGGCATAGATATTCAGAATTAAGACTTCATCTTGATGGATTTTTCCTTTGATGAATATGCAGTGTCCTCCATTTCTTTTGATTTGAAGTCTATTTTGTTTGCTATTAGGATAGCTCTACAAGTTTGCTTCTTAGGTCCATTTGATTAGAAAACCTTTTCCCAGCCCTTTACTCTGAGGTAGTGTCTGTCTTTTAAGCTGAGGTGTGTTTCTTGTGTGCAGCAGAAGGATGGATCCTATTTTTATATCCATTATGTTAACCTGTGTCTTTTTATGGGTGAATTGAGTCTATTGATATTTAGAGATATTAATCACCAGTGATTGTTAATTCCTGTTATTTTTGGGGTTTGGTTTTGGTGGTGGTGGTGGTAGTGGTGGTGGTGGTGGTGGTGGTGGTGGTGGTGGTGGTGGAGGTGGTGGTGGTGGTGGTGGCATTGCATGCATGCATGCATTTGCATAGGTTCGTCCCTGTGTGTGTGTTTCCTTCCTTTGGGTTTTGCTGATATGCAGTTATCTCTTTGCTTTCTTGGGGGCAGCTAACTTCCTTGGGTTGGAGTTTTCCTTCTGGTATTTTCTATAGGGCTGGATTTATGGATAGGTATTGTTTATATCTGGTTTTGTCATGAAATATCTTGTTTTCTCCGTCTATGGTGATGGAAGGTTTTGCTGGGTATAGTAGTCTATGTTGGCATCCATGGTCTCTTCCTGTCTACAAAATGTCTGTCCAGGACCCTCTGGCTTTAGAGTCTCCTTGGAGAAGTAGGGTGTAATTTTGAGAGATCTGCCTTTATATGTTACTTGACCTTTTCTGGTTGCTGCTTTTAATATTCTTTCTTTATTCTATATGTTTAGTGTTTTGATTATTATGTGGCAAGAGAACTTTTTTTTTTTTTTTTTGATCCAGCCTATTTGGACCATCTGACCTATCTGTCAGCTTCTTGTACCTTTATAGGCACGTCCTTCTTGAAGTTGGAAAATTTTTCTTCTAAGATTTTTTTGAATATGTTTTCTGTGCCTTTGAGCTAGAATTCTTCTCTTTCTTCTATCCCTATTATTCTTAAGTTTCATCTTTTCATGAAGTCCCAGATTTCCTGGATGTTTTATGTTAGGAATTTATTGGATTTAACATTTTCTTTGACTGAAGAATCTATTTCCCCTAGCGTATCTTCAACACCTGAGATTCTCTCTTCCATCTCTTGTATTCTGTTGGTGATGTAGTTCTTGTTCACATACACAGATTTTCCATTTCCAGAATTCCCTTGGTTTGTGTTTTCTTTATTGCTTCAATTTCAGTTTTCAAGCTTGAACCATTTCCTTTACCTGTTTGATTGATTTTCTTGACTTTCTTTAAGGGATTTATTGATTTCTTCCAAGTTTTTGTCTTTTCCTTGATTTCTTTAAGAGAATTTTTTATTTCCTCGTTAAGGGACTCTATCATCTTTATAAAGTTATCTTTTAGGTTATTTTCTTGTGCTTCAGTTGTGTTGGAAGGTTCAGGTCTTGCTGTTGTTCGAATACTGGGTTATGGTGATGCCATATTGCCCTTTTTCTGTTGTTGAATGTATTGTTAAACAGGCATTTACTCTTCTGTTCTTCCAACAGGTGTGGGTTGTGCCTGTGTTTATGAGTTTTGCAGGTGAGGGCTGGCCACTTGGAGGATGACCAGGTGCTTGGGTTTGGGTGGTGGAGTGTGTCTTAGGGGAATATAATCCAGTGGGTTGTGGTGATGGTGGTACATTCTGGAGCAGGTTTCTCACCTGCTTACTGGCTGGTTGGGACAGCACCAGAGCATTGGAGTTCCACCAAATTTGGGTTCAGGGCCCAGCTGCTTTGCTGATGCTGAGATGGGAGGAGGAGGGGCATGGGATGTGCCCTGGGGTTTAGGGTCTGGTTGATGGGGCAGTTCAGCTGGGAGACCAGTCACTCACCTGCTCTTCCAACTGGAATGGGATGTGCCTAGCCTATGTAATCTACTGGGGTTGTTGGGGATGGCTGGCCATGGGAGGATGACCAAGTGCATGGGTTTGGGCGGCGGAATGGATCTTGGAGGAACAGAATCTAACCTGCTTGGTGGCTGCTGGGGACTGCCTCATGCTTCTTTTTAACATGGTCTAGAGCTTTCTCTGTATGTTTTATTTCAATTTCTGTTAACCTTTGTTTTTTTGTGCATACCTGCATGATTGTATATGCTTGCCACCTTTCCTCTCACATCAGAAGAAGCATCAGATCTGTTGGAGCTGTAGGCTTGTGATACAACCATTCTGGGTGTTGGGAACCAGGCTCAGGTCCTCTGTGAGAGTAGCACAGTCTTAACTACTCAGCCTTCTCTGCAGGCACTGCAGGTTTCTGAAGCTAATGAACCAGTACCCTTGGAAGATGATTTTACTTTACTTTACTTTTGTTTGTTTGTTTTTGTTTTTGTTTTTTTGAGACAGCATTTCTCTGTAGTTTTGGAGCCTGTCCTGGATCTTGCTCTGTAGACTAGGCTGGCCTTGAACT
This sequence comes from Peromyscus eremicus, assembly GCF_949786415.1. Classification (NCBI taxonomy): domain Eukaryota; kingdom Metazoa; phylum Chordata; class Mammalia; order Rodentia; family Cricetidae; genus Peromyscus; species Peromyscus eremicus. The sequence continues at coordinate 8,909,198 of NW_026734286.1, read as the reverse complement.
CACCGAGATCCCCTTGCCTCTGCCTCCTGAGGGATGGGATTAAAGGCGTGTATCACCACCCCCTGGTTTAACTTTATGTTTTTAATGACATAAACCTGGCAGTCAAATGGCACCCCCTCAGGGTTACTTGATACCCTCAATTGAGCAAGAGTCACTATAGAATTTTTGGCCATAGTCCTCATGGCTATCTTCATGTTCACAAGTAAGATGCTACAAAGAAACATAAACTTAATGTTTGAATGACCAAATACTGTGTGTGCTGGAATGTGAAGATACTTTGCCCCAGCAATATCACTAGGAAAGGGAAAGCCATCTTCAGCCACTGATCGCCTTCTGCATTCTAGTCTTTTTAACAGTTGTGTACAATTGTGAACAGTTGTGACAATGGTACCACTTGCAACTCTGACCCATCCATGAGCTATCAGTAATTGTCCGGGCATTATATAATCACCATTGTCATGTGACTCACCTTCCATTTTCCACATTCAGGTAGAAATGAGTAGCCATTTTTAGTTTGGATCCAAATAGCTCTAGTTCTTTTATTCCTCTTAAGATGATGTGCAAGGATTCTTCAGTGCTGTCCCACATTGTAGAGCTTTAAATAAATTGGTTGGTGTAAAATTAGGTATTAGGCATTTTGATTTTGATGAAATACCATTGGAAGTACCAAGAGCAGCTCATGAGGCTGATAAAGAATTGGCAAATGAATTCCTTTTTCCTGTCATGCCCTAGCTTGCCTAGTTTGTAAAGGTAGCATTTTCATAGGTTCTCATAAGTCCTCATCAGGAAATGGAGGTAATTTAAGATTACGTAGATTATAGAATTCCTCACCACATACTTCAAAGTTATCTTCACGCAAAAGTGGCTAAGTATTTAAAGGAGGTTTCAGAAGGGAGTGGAAGGAACTGTCTCCAGGGAGGTTGTCAGTAGTGCTGTTATTCCTTTAACTAATGCCATTACCTTTTTAGTTGTAATAATACGGTTGGCATATCCTGCTTGTTGATCAAGAGGCTTTGCACTCAGGAAAATGAAATGATTTCGAGGGAGAAATTGCAGGCCTGTCCAGGTTGTTAGCCTGCCTCATACACTGTGTGTCTAAGTAACAAGCATGGCCCATCATGCTCCTGAATATTCCCTGAAGTGAGATGATTGAATTATAAAGTAGCATGAGTAGCCAATAGCTGGCCTGCTAACATATCTGTGCTCACCATGTCTCTTTTATGTTCCTCTTCTACATAGAAACCCAGGTGGGTTGTATGAGCATTCATTTTTAATCAAATGTTATGTGCTAACCAATCAGAGTTAATAGGCTTCCACTATATAAGTAGTTGCTTACATGCAGTAAAGCAGATGCTGTTCCCTGAGACCATCTCTGGTGGAGTTCTTCTCCCTACCCTTTACTGGCCACAGACATTGTGGTCTTTTGGGGGGACAGCAAGGTAATGATTGTAACAGCAACTTGGTACCCTGCGTGGTTGAATAACTCACCCACATTATGATCCATGTGCACGAAGGCACACTATAAAGAAATGTTATTAAATATTTGAGGAACAATCAAGCCTAAAAGTTATTCTCAGTGCTGTTTTTTTTTCTTTCTGGAAGGTTCTTACTAACTCATGGTCATGTGCCTGGAACTTACTATGTAGAGCAGGTTTGCCTGTGGCTCCCTGGTGCTAATATTAAAAGTGCATGTCACTGTACCCAGCCTCATTGTTTACTATTTAAATATCTCTACCTGGAGAATGTAGCTAGGAAGAGATGAAAATGGAAGATGACTTTCAGCTATTTACTGAACTTGAGGCCAACCTGAGCTACTTGAGACTGTTTCCACCCCAAACAAAACAAGCTGTGTGTGGTGGGGCACAGTGTAATATCAGGACTCACGTGGCAGAGGCAGAAGGAGGGAAGCAAATTTTTGTTAGAGTTTGCATAGAGATCCAGACCAATCAGGACTACATGAGCAGACTTTGTCCCTGACAGCAGAACCACAGAAGATGTCATAACCTGTGAAAGTAGAATACCTACAAGTGATTAAGGTGCTTGCTTCTGAGCCTGAGTTCAATCCCCAGGACCCACCTGATGGAAAAAAAAAAAATGACTCTGACAAGTTATTCTCTGATTTCCACATGTGTGCAACACTTAAGTCACCATGCATGGAAGAAGGGTTTTGGGGATGTAGGTCAGGGGTAGAATACCTGACCAAGCATGAGAAAGCTCTGGATGCCATCCTAGCTCCTCAGAAAAACATCTTACTTGAGACAGAATTCTGCTTTGCTGTCCCTGATCTCCTGCACCTCCCTGTGCAGCCCATGCTAGTCTGGATGCTGAGATAACAGGCATGTGTCACCTAGTCAGCTTAATATATTGTTTAAAAGTCTCCTGAAGATTTGAGGTAAAGACTTCCTAATCAAACAGAAGTACTAACAGCAGAATGTATTTACATTCCTCTTGTTCCAGGAGTTCAATCCAGCAGGACTTAGGCTCTGGCAGCTCCTTTCTGTTCTCCCAACTTGACAGGTCACTCATCTGTGTTCCCATTTAATTCAATTAATGTAAATCATCAGAGTGCTTGATAGTTTTATGTCAACTTGATACAAGCTAGAGTCATCTGAGAGGAGGGAGCCTCAATTGAGGAAATGCTTCCATAAGATCTAGATGTAGGCAAGCCTTAGGGCATTTCGTTAATTAGTAATTGATTGGGAAGTGCCCAGCCCATTGTGGATGAGGCCCCCATGGGCTGGTTTTCCTGGGTTCTATAAGAAAGCAAGCTGAGCAAGCCATGGTGAGCAGGTTAGTAAGCAGCACCTTCTATGGCCTCTGCATCAGCTCCTGCTTCCAGGTTCTTGGGCTGCTTGAGTTCCTGTCATGCCTTCCCTCAAAGCATGAGGAGCAGGAGCCCATGTGAGGTAAAATGCTTATTTTTGACCACACCATGCCATGAGCACAACTCTCCTGATCTTATTGTCTCCATGGAAGGCAGACTTTCTATCTCATAGAGCCCTAGTTTTTCTGGGGGCTTCTTGAAGTTCTGTTCTTCCCACTTAACATGCAGTGGTAGAATCCTACTGGAGTTAATTTTGCCAAGATCTTAAAATCTGTGTTTTTAATACATATGCATATAAATGACACAGTGTTCCAGTCACCTGTGTCAGTAAGGCCATACTGGGTATCCTGGTCTCATTTTTCAACAGTGACTGTATTTCAGTTGTGTTCTTAGTCTGTTTGCTCTGAAGTTCTGTTGATCTCTTTATTCTTTCCCAGACAGTACAATCTTTATGGTAGTTGCACTTGAACTTAAGAAGTCAGATGATGTTTTTAGTGTGCTATATGTTCGATCTTGATCATTTTTTACGTTCATAATGTCCTTTTGCCATCAGTTTAATGTTGATAGCATAAATTATTAGACTTTATATTCAACTTCTGTTTACTCTATAAATTCTGTGTTTTCATAATGTACTATTGACATAATAGGCAAGAAGGCAGCAAACCACAGGGATACTTTGTTGGCAAGGATAGCCCAGCTCCCTGCTATGATGCTTCCGTCCTCCATCAGACACAAGGCCTGGTTGGACCCACACTTCTCAAGGTTTAAATTTGCGCTGTTGTGCCTGTTCTTTAATAGAACATTTTAATTATGTTAGCATGAATATAGGAGGAGATGGTACCTATGGCTTAGACATGTAGGCTCCATACAACAAATTAATAGAGGAAAGAATTCTGTGGCCGCAAGTTGAATCCATCCATGGGTCTTATCACAAATTGTAACAATGGAAGCCAAGCATTGTCTTCCAGGTATTTTACCTTCTTTGTTTGTTAAGGTGTGTCACTGTAGCTGTGCTTTAAGGTTTCAAAAGCCTAAGCAAGGTTTCTTTTTGCTTGCCTTTCTGTATCAGGATATTGGTCTCAGCCCAATGCTTGCCTACCTTGATGCTGCCATTCATGATGATAATGGACTAATCCTCTGTCTGTGTAATCAAGTCCCAACATAAAAAGCCTTGCATTATAACTGTCACTTTGGTCATTGTGTTTCCTCACAGCAACAGAGCAGTAATTATGATAGATGTTTTGTGTAGTATTTTGGCATATTGTCTACATGTATTATTCCCATATCCTGTGAAAACAAGTACAGCTAAATTAAAGAGTCATAGACTGTCTTAATTTACATGTCTGAATGAAGGAGAGCATCACTTGCCTCTATGACTCTAGTACTTTATTATGTACTATGTTCTATACCCATAATACAAGAGGCCCAGATGTACTTGAGGCATCTTATGACCAAAGTCAGGGGATGGCTGCAAAGCCCTTTCATTAAAACAGTCACTGCTTTCCATAAGGATTTTTGAAGGTCAAAGTCCTTCTGAGAACTGGTTGTTCATTCAAATATTACCCCAAATACAGTGACTCTGCTAAATTCCTACATTTTCCCCTTTGGTTTAAGCTGATCTAATTACGTTGAAGGTTATGCAGCTGCACAGTGAAGATATTCTCATGTACATAAGTCAGAATATATTTGAAAAGTGTTAAAATTATTATAGCAAAAACAAGTATAACTATTGTCCTAATACAAAACTTATCAAAATGATTCATAGGGTTAAATGAAGGTATGGTATCTGCAAGGCATTCCATGACATCCATTCTAGACACGTCAGGTACCTTAACTGAAAAAGTTTCTTTAATTTCTTGTTGTAAATCATAAATCATTGGAGAAACATTAGAGTGACTCAACAATGGCATTTTAACCTTATCGCAATCATACTTGTTTTCATTAAACTTTAATACAGTAGGTGAAATACAATTAAATTTTAACATTACCAACACATTTTAACTGAATCTGTTCCCTTTAAGTCTCTAACTGATCTCCTAAAAGTAACACAGCTTGCATCATGTCTGCTTTTTCTCTAACACTGTCACCATCTGTTTATTTCTGCTAAACCCAAAGTTTTGTAGAAATCTGATGCCAGTCGCTAACAAATTCAGCAATTTAAGTTTCTTTATGAAGGACTACTCAGGCTGTTGCAACAGTAGCAGTCAATGAAATAATTCCCATTGATGAGTTTTAGATCCATGGTTATTGGATATCCTTAGCCGCTAAGGTAATAAGTCTTATCAAGTCAGTTTAATAAATCCAGGTTTAATGAACAGAGCAAAGCAGCTCCCTGGTGACTCTCAGGTGAGCAGGAGAGGAATCACATGGCCGATCCAAAAGAAGGGAGCCTAAATACACTGTAGGTGCAGGGTGATGACTTTTCCTCTACAAGCTGTATTTTTGCCCAAGTATAATGCTGGGATTGGGCCACAGGCAGCTTCAGGGGAGGAGCCTCCATTTGCCAAGAATGCAGAACTGGGCTTTTTGGTGTTTTTTCTGAAAGGATGGTGTTTGGATAGCCAGGAATGGAGGTTCCAGCCAAACATCCCAATCTTTTTGGGTACATGGGTGCTGGTTTAAATCTGGCTACTTTCTCTTAGCATGCGACAGTGTGGGGAGAGGGAATAGGCAGTCAGTTGGCTCATGCTCAGTGGGAGGTATGGGTGAAGAAGCATCTGATTAACTACCATCTAACCTAAAGAATCCATTCTGGGAGGAAGAGGATAAAGCAAGTTGATAGGAGAAAAAAAATAGATTATTACCACTGACCCTGTGAACAGGGCTTGCTGTGGGAAGAGTGACGACTGCCAGAAAGAATGCAATGGAGATGGGCCCTGGTCATAGTGATGAAGTTCTTCAGACAGTTTATAGAGTGACTCAATATTAGTTTCCACTAGGCCAGATTCCTTGATACAGTAGCAGCATGGAACTACTAGGAACATGCAGGTGTCTTGTCTTGGCAAAGCAGGAAATCCATTCCTCAGTGTCCTGCTTCTCCACAGTCTGGACAGGGTCTTGGCAGCAGTTGAGGTGAAAGGCAGTTTTTTTTTCTGCTCTGTGACTTGATTTGCTACATTTAATGCATGCTCTAGGCCAGATGGGACACAGGAAAACTTCTGACTACAGAGAATCAATAATTATATTTAGATTTATTAAAGTCTAATAAAACCATTAGAATGGCATGCAACTCTGATTTTTTAACTGAAGCATATGGACTTTGAATTACTTTACTGATGTTTCCTGCTTTATAACCAGCCATTCCTAATTTACTTGTGTCAGCACAGAATGTAAGAACCCTAGAAATAGGCACTCAACTCACCATGCTGGGAAAAACCCATTCAGTTATTTTTATGAACTGAAGTCTTTTACTTTTAGGGTATTTATTGTTAATTTCTCTTAAATAATTACTACAGGATATTTGCCAGCCATCCTTAATTACTCATAATTTCATAATTTCAACATGAGTGTAAGGTACTACAATCTCAGCTGGATCTATTCCTCACTATTGATAAAGTCTGTTTCTTCTTTTTATAATTAATTCAGAAATATTTTCTCTATAGGTTTTTAACTTTTTACTCTGTTTATTAGCTAAAAATAATCAATTCTAAAATATTATCTCCATTTTACATAATAAGGCCAGTAGGGGAATGGTTAGAAAGTAAAATTACCAAAATATACTCAATTGTGATATCTAATCCATCTATGTAGTCACTCTGTATGTTTTGTTTTACCTTGGTCAGCTCCTTTTCTGTCTCAATTGTTAAATATCTTGGACTATTTAAATCTGAGTCACCTTGCAAAATTTGAAACAAAGTACTTAATTCTTAAGTAGACAATCCAATGGTAGGCCACAACCAATTAATATTCCCAATAATTTCTGAAAATCATTAAGTTTATGTAATTGATCTCTTCTAATCTATACCTTTTGAAGCTGAATTTTTTGTTTACTCATTTAAATCCTAGATACCTAAGAGAATCCCCTGTTTGAATTTTTAGGAGCAGTTTGCAACTCCCAGTGAAGTAAGATCTTTTTACCTCAGCAAACACCTTTTCCAGGATATCAATATCAGAGGTAGCTATTAAGGTATCATGCATATAATGATAAATAATAGACTGAGAAAATTGTTTACAAACCACTTCTAGTGGTTGATTTACAAAATATTGACATAGAGTTGGATTATTTAACATTTCCTGGGAAAGAATCTTTTAATTAATCACTTAGTGGCTGAGCATTATTATAAGTAGGATCTTAAAAGCAAAATTTTTCTCTGTACTGTTCTTGTAAAGAAATAATAAAGAAGCAATCTTTTAAATCAACAACTATTATAGGCCATGCTTTACATAATGAAGAAGGTAAAGGATTTCAAGGCTTTAAAGGATATATGGGTCGAATTAATCTGTTTAAAGTTCTCAAGTCAGTTAACATTTTCCAGATTGCTTTTTATTACAAATATAGGAGAATTCCAAGGACTTATACTTTCCTCACTGTGTCTAGCATCTAACTGTTCCTGTATTAGTTGCTCAAGTGCCCGCAATTTTTTTTTTTTTAGTAAGGTAATTGAGGAATTCTATCATGGCTTCTATTTGCATAGTCTTTTTTACATAAGCCATCTATAAAAGCAGTAAAAACAATCTCTATAGGATTTTAAGCAACTTTAGTCAATACTTGGAGAGTATTTTTATAAAATTGTAAAAAGAGGATCCTTTTAATAGATTCCAAATAACAAGATAATGCAACTTGTCACTTATTACCAGTGTGGAACAAACAATTTTTCGGTATTTTATTTAGTGGAAAAACAACTTTTCTAGGCTATCAGTAAGAGATTATATTTTATGAATTTTTAACTTAGTAACCATATTATTTAATAAGCTAACAACCTGTTCTGTTTACAGTACTACATTTTTAAATGATTTAATCAAGCATTTCCAGAAAGAAACTTAGTAAGAAGAGCTAAATTATCAGTAATGATAAGCAGACAAGACCCTATAATAATATATTTTAAAATCACAAATTTTATTTTTAGTTCATTTATTATGAAAAATAAACATTCATTCAAACATTACTTATATACACAAGAGAAGAGAACAACCTCCATACAGTGAATGACTAATACCGTTGGAAATTCAAACAGCATTGACTTAATACTTCATCTCCTATCTGCAATTATTTTTTACTAAAAGTTGGGCTTGTTTTCAATTTTGCTTTTTCCCTTGAAGGGACCATTGATGAGTTATATCCATTATTAGAGAAAAACAAAACATTTTCTACAAAGGGACCTTTAATATTGAGTTATTCCCGCTCTGAGGGGGAAAAACCAGACAAGCATTTAAACCAAAGTTAAGCAAACAAGAAAATTCTAAGTACTGACTGGCTGTGCTTGCTCAGGTTGCATCAGTGATGCCCACCCAGCCTGTCTCTGAAGGAGGTGATAGGTAAAGTATAGCTCTCAGTTTCAGAAATCTTTAATTTTTTTCTGTTGTCAGAAAAAGCCTTTTTTTCTTTCCCTGTTTCTCCTGTGAAGAGGCTTTTTTCTTTTCTTTGTTTTTCCTTTATAGGGACTTTATTCAACATTTTCCCTTCTTCTACCAGGAAAATCCTTTTCTTGATTAAACATTTCTCCTTTTTCCATCCCGAAATTTCCTTTTCATATTTCCTTTCCTTCACCTTTCTCTATTGTGAAGGTATGTTTTTAAATTTAATTTCTATTCTCTTTCTCTCCTGAAAAGATTCTTCTTCCTTGACTTAACCTTTGTCCCAGGAGCTAATTTATTGTTGCCACTGTTGAGACGGAGAATTTAAATTATCTAAGTTCCTGTCCTATGCTGGAGTCTCGCCCACTACTATTGACATATGTTACCTTCAGTATTGGAGTGTCTGGACCCTTCTTTCCATGCCCCACATTGTTGGTCACCAAATATCAGGTATACTGTATAATGTGGGTCAGTTGAAGAAAGAAGGCACTCCCAAGATGAAATTTTAAGGCCTATGTGGCAGCAGGAAGGTCTAGCCTCTTCTAATGGACTGAACCCCAAACAGCTGTGTGGTTGTTTTGCTTTGCCCATGACCTTGGGCTCTACAGTCCAAGTGAGGCTGTGCTTCTTGCCATTGTTCGTGACTTTCTTAATTTAAGAGAAGAGATAGAAGGCCTAGTGGTTAAGAGCACTGACTGATGTTCCAGAGGACCCTGGTTTAGGTCCCAGGCCATCAGGTGTCTGATCACACCAGGATAAAAAATTTAAAATAAGAAAAAGGAAGAGGGAAGCCCATAACCCTCTCTCCTGTTCTTTTGTGAGGTCACATACAATGGCAAGAAACACCACCTCCTTTAGGCCAAATAGCCCAAGGTCATGGACCTAGCAAATACCACTACACAGCTGTACAAAGGTGTATTGAAAGTTAGACAAAGTATTTCCTCACACCAGAGTCCTTAATCTTAATCTAGATGTTCTACTGACGGTGAGCATCACATGGATCCATGACTCTAGTCTTTTTTATGTATTATGTGCAATACATAATAATACCAGAGCCTCAGATGTGTTTGAGGCATCTTGTGATCATAGTGCCAGGATGGCTGCAAAGTTCATTCTGCATAACAATCCCTGCTATTAGGATTTTTTAAGGTAAAAGTACTTCTAAAAAATGGTTGTTCATTCTAATATGTACCACAGATACAGTGACTCTGCTAAGTTCCTACAACAGTAAAGGAGCAACAATCAGGGCAGATATTAATGTAACCTGTGTGTTTGGAAAGGAAAACAGTAGTAGGTGGTGTTAGAGGGCAGTCATGGCCAGAACAGAGGCTATAATTTCAGAAAGGTTAGTGACATTAAAGAGTAGGCACAGGCTCTTCTTTGGAAATATAGAAAAGGTGTTGCAAGGGTACTGTACCACCAAGTAAAGTGTTTCAATAGGAAAGGGAAAGGGAACAAGAGTCCTAGTCCCAGAAAAAAAAAATTCATACAGAATTAATGCTGATCTGTTCCAGTGGGGCAGGGTCAATCCAGAACTAGAACCCCATGTTGACACATCATCCATGTGTCACATTTTCTTAAAAGAGAAAAGATGCACAATTTAAAGGTCATGGATTCTTCCAGTGTACTTTCAGTTCAGCACTGTTGCAGCCAATTATTTGGCAGAGTCAAGGATCCAATGTGGAGACTGTGACAGTTCATTGTAGAAGGTATGAAAATGAAGACTGGTTTGCATTTTGAGACCACTAGATGTTGAGATGAACAAGCTCTGAGACACCTTTCATGAGTAGCTGCATGCAGGGAGTGGAAGTAACCAAAGGTAGAGATGTGTGAAAAGTGTCAAAGAGAGAGAGCCATCTAATTCTTTTGAAACTGAAGCCCCAGGTGTCTGACTCAGAGCTGCAGGATTTGGTGTTTGCCCAGCAGGGTTTCAGTCTTGCCTTGGCCCAATCTCTCCTCACTTCTTTGAAAAGGGAATGTGTATTCTGTACCTTTGTGTGTTGTATAGTATCATCCATTGCTGAGATGAGCCAGTGTGACCAAAAGGCAAATTGGGGTGGAAAGGGTTTATTTGGCTTACACTTCAGCATTGCTGTTTATCACTGAAGGAAGTCTGGATAGGAACTTAAAAATGCAGGATCCCAGAGTCACAGAAGCTGAATCAGAGGCAGTGGAGGGAAGGTGTTTACAGGCTTTCTTCACATAGCTTGCTCAGTCCACCTTCTTATAGAACCTAGGACCAGTAGCTCAAGGATAGCACCACCCACCATGGACTGGGCCCTCCTCCATTAATCACTAAAAGGAAAATGCCTTAGAGCTGGATCTCATGGAGGCATTTCCTCAACTGAGGTTCCTTCCTCTCTGATGACTCTAGCCTGGTCAAGCTGACACTAGAAACCAGCCAGTGCACGTAGATATAATCTTTTTTTTTTTTTTGAATGCAGAATGCCGTTTATTGAAGGAGGGAGGAGGTCTTAAATACAGGCTTACAGCACAATGGAAGAACCCCGGAGGGCAGAAGTTTGCTACTGATGTTTTACAATCTTGTATCTAAGCTATTAATGCCCAATATGCAGGATACACAGACAAGGAACTTACCTTAAGCATTCAGGAGGTTGGAACCCGGTAGGGAATTAGCATAGGGAGGACATCAAGTTCGAGGTCAGCAAGCAAGGCAACAGCTACCCAAAACAGGGGCCAGAGCCCTACAGGTCCCCTCTAAAAAATGAGCTTCTGACTTAGGTTGCATGGGTCGTCAACAGGTCATCTTACCCGTCATGGAGACACCTGCCCAGGCCACACAGGTGCTCTGTCTTAGGTTGGTGAGCACCCCCCAGTCATTTCCCATTTCTGAATACTCATTATCATACAGGCTCAATTGTGTGTGAGCTGCAGAGTTAACTGCTACCAAAGATCTCAAAGTGGTGCTGGGCTTGCAATCTGTGTGTTCGACAGAAAAGACCAACAGAGGTCCTAACTCACCCATAGCCAGTAGACTAAAGGCACCTGACCCATTCCCTTCCTTAACGAGCCTTACTGCAAATTGGAGTCCTTGTAAGATGGTATCCAAAAAGCAAATGGAACTTGAGTTTATAAATTTATAACTTTCAAAAGCATTTCCTCAACTGAGGTTCCTTCCTCTCTGGTGATTCTAGCCTGGTCAAGTTGACATAAGATACCAGCTAGTGCACATAGATATAATTTTGTTTTTGATTTTACAAGATAACACATTCTAGAAACTATCTTCAGTGTCAGAAGAAACTTAGTACATTTTAACAGTTTGGGGACTGTTACAGAATATAAGGATCTTTGTGGCTAGCCTAAAAGGCATTTTACATTATGGGTTGAATGTGAGCCTATCATGATCTGTGTCAAATAGTACATTGAATGAAAAATCTCCCAAGTACAAAGATGTATTTGAGACTTTGTCTGAGATTTCTGGTTTCCTTAGGATGCAAATGGTATCTCTAGAATCAGGGGCCTTCCATGAGTATATTGGTCTCTGGGGATGGGTATTGAGTGTTTATACTCCAACCACTCTTATCAATGTTATGCCTAGATCATGGGGAACCCCAAAAAGACCACCTAGGAGACCAAATCACACATGTAAAAGCAAAGAGCCTTTAATCTTTTCAAGCTTTGAGCTTGGTCTCTCTTTTTCCCTTTATTTTCAGGCTCCGGGGCTTGATCTGTCTGTCCTATGCAAAGGTGAGAGCAGAGAGCCCTGAGCCCAGGAAGGGTAGGATTTTTATCGTAAAGGTTGGGGTGAGGGGATTTCCAGGGTTTAGGATCCTAATTTGTTGATAATGTCTATGGGTATCTGTAAAACAAAAATAGGTGTGTGCTAGACTCAGGGACATCTGGCCACCTTATCTAATGGTTGGAATGTTTGGGATGTTAGGTACTTCCCCATCCCTGGGTGGATTACTGGTTGGTGTCAGCTTATGGCTTTTCCTGGATCTGGGCGTTGCCTTCCAGAAGTTGTATCTGGGCCTCTAAGCCTGTCATGGTAGCTGTGTGGTCAAGCTGTTTGGGGACCCTACACATCTTGCTGTAGTTAAAACTGAGCAGCCCTGCTCATTCTCATGCAACCACATTTCCAACATAACACACTCCATCCTTAAATAACTTAAGGTAATATAGAAGCAAATGCTTTTCCTTGATAAGACATTTTTCCTGCCCTGATATATTTAGTTTATATTTTTGGCTGATAGCGTTAGGTTTTACTATATGTGAAGTATTTGATCTTGGTGAGCTTTACCCACTTTATTAATTTTAAACGTTGGCAGAGTTTTCGTTTTCTTCCAGCAGGATGGCATGCATTCACAACATTAATACAGATCTCCTGAATCATTACATTGCAGATGTGTAACATTCTGCATATCTTTTTGCTGTTTTAATATTTTTTACTTTTTGAAATGCATGCCTGAGTCTTTTTCCTGTATATATGCAGGTGTACCATGTTTGCCTGCTTTTCGCTGAAGTCAGAGGAGAGCCCTGGATAGTCTTGAAATTGAGTTCCAAATATTGGGAGCCATAATTGAGTCCTAGGGACTGATGCAAATCCTCTGTAAAAGTAAAAGGTGATTGCTATGGAAGTCGCTCTGTATGAATAAACACTGATTGGCCAGTGGCCAGGCAGGAAGTATAGGTGGGACTAACAGAGAGGAGAAAAGAAATGGAAAGGCAGGGGAGAGACCTGCCAGCTGCCACCATGACAAGCAAGATGTAAGGTACCGATAAGCCACGAGCCACGTGGCAACTTATATATTAATAGAAATAGGTTAATTTAAGATATAAGAACAGTTAGCAAGAAGCCTGCCACGGCCATACAGTTTATAATATAAGCATCTGAGTGATTATTTTATACGTGGGTTGTGGGACTGCAGGGGCTTGGTGGGACCTAGAGAGAAGCTCTCCAGCTACAGGTGATCTTAACTGTTGGTCCATATTTAAATTCTACTGGGAGCTTTGCTTGTTTGTTTGTATTCTTTTACGGTTTAACAACAGCCTTTCCTTCACTAATGTTTTTGAGAATCATTTTGATATGTCTGTCAGTAACTTAGTAAAAATGCATTTTTTCATAGGAATATCATATTAGCTGTATAGTTCAAATGAGGCACTCCAGTTTTCTGAAAGCCAAGTACATTTCTAGAATGTGTGTTTAGCTCACTGAGGGAATTTAGAGTAAGCCCCTTGTGCTCAATGTTTTTCTTTGTTTGACATGGTCTCACTATGTACCTTTGACTATCATAGAAATCTCTACATAGACCAGGCTGGCCTGAAAATCAGAGATTCACTTGTCTCTGCCTCCTGAGTTTGGGGATTAAAAGTGTGCACCACCATGCCCATCCTTTTTTGATGTCAGTAATTTTGAAACAAGTTTGCTGTTGTTTACTCAATACTATTGCTTTGTTTGAATATCTCTCTCTATATATAGGTCAGCATTTCGCTTGCAATGCCATGTAGTATTCATAGGGATCAGAAATGAGAGTCATAATCCTCTTTCTCTAATTCCCTCTAAAATGGTTTGTTGGTTGCATTTGAAATTCTGTGATATGAAATAAATTTATCAAGCACACATAATTATGTAAATATAATCCCAGTGAAGTGTACATTTGCAGAGCATTCAGTCTTACCATTTCTGTTTCATATGTGTATGTGATTTTTAGGATACAGTGACCTATGAAGATGTGCAATTGAACTTCACCCATGAAGAGTGGGCTTTGCTGGATCCTTCTCAGAAGAGTCTCTACAGAGATGTGATGCTGGAAATCTGTGATAATCTCACTGCTATAGGTAAGAATGTGAGTTTTCCTTCACTTTTTAACTTACAGTTATAAGCCTTTCTTAGGAATTTTTGTTCCACTGTGATTTCTACTGTGAAAGAAGAAGAATGTGGTACATAAATTAGGCATGGTTCTAAGGTTCACTGGATATAATAACTCAAATTTTGCATAATTTCCAATAATATATCATTCATTTCTGGTACTATATTTTAGGCTACAAATGGGAGGACCACAATATTGGAGAACATTGTCAAGGTTCTAGAAGACATGGAAGGTAATTTTCATGTACAAGGTGATAGATGCATTTATGCCTCTAAAGAACTTTTAAAGTGCCCTGATATTTAATGAAAACCAACAATATAAATAATTACAGCTTTGTGATGATTATTAAATTCTTACAATATCATGTACCTCACTTTCAGATAGTTGATATGTGTTTACAAAGTGTTCCTGTAAGAGATAAGACAAAGAAATAATGACTTCACAGATGTCACCATATCAATCATAACTCCCTGAGATCCATGCATCCATTTAGTTTCATCCCATTCAACTACTGGAAAGGCGTTCACATTGATTAGAGGATTAGGGTATGTCCAAAAATATTCATAAGCAAATTATCCCTTAGTTAAGCTTGTGGTATTCATATACTTGAAGAGAGTTACCATAGTTTAGTTTAAGGGGCAGTTTATAAGATTCAAGAATGTTGTCATGGTGGAGAAACCTTAATCCCTGTACTACATCTCTATGAGGAACAAAATGTTAAACTGTGTGAATGCACTGTGAAAACCCTTTGTTTATTATTGTTCCTTAACAGGTATATCATCTGTCACTCTGGATATAAGCCATGTGAGCATAAGGGATCTGGAAAGAAGATGGGTACCTCTCTCTCACCCAGAAAAATCAAAAGATATGCAGTGGTTAGCACTATGAGTAGACAGTGTGATTGTGAAACAAGTATAGAATTAACTAGATTCCCAACTTCACTGGAAATACACCAACATGCTTGCAATGGAGAAAAGCCTTATGAGTACACAGAATTTGGAAATTTTTCTGTCTGTACTGGTTCATGTTGCACATGTAATGTGACTCCCACTATAGGAAAATGTAATGAATGCAATCAGTGTGGTAAAGCTCTCAGTTCTTCCAGTTCTTTTCAAAGAAATGTAAAAACTCATATGGAAAAAGGAACTGATAAATGTGAGCCATGTACTAAAGGCATGAACCATCACAGGTATCTTGAAATATTCCAAAGTACCCATAAAGAAGAGGAATCCTATGAATGTAAACAACACAATAAAACATTTAGATCTGATTGCCCTTTACAGTTACAGCAAAGAACACATTTGAATCTCTATGAATATAATCAAAGTTTCAAAGATTTTGCATGTAATAGTTATCTTCAATTACCCAGAACTAATTCTATAATGAAACAGTATGAAGATAAGCAATGTGGTAAAACTTTTACATATCCTAGTATTATTAAGCAACATGAAAGAAGTCATACTAGTGAGAAATCCTATGAATGTAATCAGTGTGGTAAAACATTTGCACAAAAAAGTCATCTTCTCAATCATGAAAAAAGTCATATTGGAAATAAACCCTATGAATGCAATCAATGTGGTAAAGCCTTTTCAAGTAAAAGTCATCTTCACAGTCATGAAAGAATTCATAGTAGAGAGAAACCCTATGAATGTAATCAATGTGGTAAAGCATTTGAATGGAAAAGTCTTCTTCACAGACATGAAAGAAGCCATACTGGAGAGAAACCCTATGAATGTAATCAATGTGGAAAAGCCTTTGCAAGTAAAAGTCATCTTCACAGTCATGAAAGAATTCATAGTGGAGAGAAACCCTATGAATGTAATCAATGTGGTAAAGCATTTGCATGGAAAAGTCTTCTTCACAGACATGAAAGAATTCATACTGGAGAGAAACCCTATGAATGTAATCAATGTGATAAAGCATTTACATATAAAACTGATCTTCACAATCATGAAAGAATTCATAATGGAGAGAAACCCTATGAATGTAATCAATGTGGTAAAACATTTCCACATAAAAGTCATCTTTACTATCATGAAAGAAATCATACTGGAGAGAAACCTTATGAATGTAATCAATGTGGTAAAGCATTTGCATGGAAAAGTGATCTTCACAATCATGAAAGAATTCATACTGGAGAGAAACCTTATGAATGTAATCAATGTGGTAAAGCCTTTACACGTAAAAGTCATCTTCACAGTCATGAAAGAATTCATGTTGGAAAGAAACCTTATGAATGTAATCAATGTGGTAAAACATTTGCATGGAAAAGTTCTTTTCACAGACATGAAAGAATTCATTTTGGAGAGAAAGCTTATGAATGTAATCAATGTGGTAAAACCTTTACACATAAAAGTGATCTACACAGTCATGAAAGAGGTCATAATGGGGAGAAATTCTATGAATGCAATCAATCAATGTGGTGCAGCATTTACATGGAAAAGTCATCTTCACAGCCATAAAAGAAATCATATTGGAGAGAAACCCTATGGATGTAATCAATGTGGTAGAGATTTGCATGGAAAGGACATCTTTGCAATCATAAAAGTATCATGCTGGAGACAAAGTCTGTGAATGCAATTTATGTTGGAGAGCATTCGCTTATAACAGTCATCTTCACACCTAATGAAAGAATTCATAGTAGAACCCTATCAATGCATTCAATGTGGTAAAGCCTTTACATAATTTCCCAGTGTTCTTAAAAAACATGAAAGAAATCATACTGGAGAGATTGTCTATTAATGTGGTAGAACATAAAGTCATCTTCACGGGCATGAAAAAAATACATCCTAGAGAAAAATCCCTTGAACCTTATAAATCAGGTAAAGCTTTGAACACCAGGCACAGAATACGTCATTTTGGAGATGCCAGTACTATGCATTTGTCCACCAAGACCATCAGCAGTGGTAAAGTGGAACCAGTAAGAGCCTAGAAATTATGTGTACTGCAGAGTGCAGAGCCAAAGAAGTGACCTAAGTCCTTTGGAGAAGCCCTGAAGATTCTGCGTGGATCTTAATCACTGGAGGTTGAGTAAATTTATACAGTCAGACTTCGTTTTTTGCTTTTTTCAGGTTTTGACTGCCTTGCTTCTTCCTCTTGCACAGAGACAGTATTTAATTTAATTTTGATTTTTCCGTGAGCCATATTTGAAAGGCTTTGAATTTTTAAAAGAGATTTTAGATTTTTAGTGAGATTACATATTTTTAAACAGAAACTTCAATGTGTATGAATTTGTAAAGATTGTTGGACTTTTATTAAAGCTGTTTATGTTTTAATGCAGTATCTTGTGAATGAAAAAAGAAAGGTTGGGGCTTAATAATGCCATGTTTGTGTGTCAAGTTGAAAAGTGGTCAATTGCACTGGCTAGTCCTATGTCAACTTCACAATCAGCTAGTTATCAAAGAAAGGAAACTCAGTTGAGAAAACTCCATAAGATCTGGCTCTAAGGCATTTTCTTAATTAATGATTGATGGGGAGGTGTCCTGCATTGTATAAAAAAGCAGGCTGAGCAAGCCATGGGGGATAATCCAGTTAAGAAGCTACACTGCATGGTCTCTGCAACAGCACCAAGTTCCTGCCCCATTTAGGTTTCTGTCCTGACTTCCTTCAGTGATAAATAGCAATATGGAAGTTTAGGCCAAATAAACCCTTTCCTCCCCATTGTGCTTTTTGGTCATGGTGTTTCATTGCCAAAATTCTAACTAAGACATCTTCTCTCAAAAATCCAAAATTAGGATTGTGGACAGATGGCCTAGCAATTAAACACACTGGCTGTTTTTCCAGAGGACACAGTTTCAATTTCCAGCACCAATAGGGAAGTTCACAACTGTCTGTATGTCCTCTTCCAGGGTCCTCTTCCAGGGAACACAATACCCTCACACAGACTTAGATCCAAACAAAACACTTATGAATATAAAGTAAAAATAAATTATTTTTAAAAGAATATATCACATTATGGAACTTTCTCTAACATAACCTGGACTCATCTCTACACAACAAAATCTTTTGTTGTCTTCATTTACGTTAAGAGAACTGTGTTTACAATTACAATAAGAAGCAATGGTCAGAGTCTACTCACAGAGGGATAGAAAGCATTCAATCTTTCAGTGATCATATAGGAAATTTCATCACCTCCCAGTGATAGAAGATAGAAACAATAGTGGCACAACTTCATCTTCTACAATATTGGCATGTTGAGAATTTGACTCAGTTGTAAAGCTGCTGTTAGGTATCCAATTTGGTTCCAATCACCCACATCAGATGGCTCAGAACTGCTAATAAAGCCTTGTCCTGGAGATAGGATGCATTCTTCTGGCTTCCTAGGGCACCAGGTATGTAAATGGTGCAAAGACAATTATGTGTTGGTGTTAGTGTGTTTGTGACTCCATATGTTTAAAAGAACTTTCTTCATGTATATGCTATATTCTTTTTCTAAAATAAAATAAAATTAATTATATTTATTATCAGACATGGTCTTGGAAAGGAGTCATTTGAGGAGAATTCTGAATACTTATGTTAACACTCCAAGAAAATAAAACAAAAGTCTTGTGACCTCAGTTTCTTCAAATCCAAAAATTGTTCTTGAAATGTGTTTTTGTGCAGATAGATGTGATTTGTCTCTTGGTTGCTCATTATTGCTTGGTGGTGTTGCTCAATTAAATGTTTGACCTGTCCTTTATATGCCTGAATGGAAAAACATGTTTTTGTCCCATGTGGCTTGCTCTTTCATTGTATACAACTTTAACTCATGAGAACTTCACTCATGTAACCTTTCTTAACCTGCAGAGTATAAATTGTCTCAGGCAATGAATAAAGTTGGCTCTTGTATGAGACTTTAATCGTCCTTATTTATCAGCTCCATTCTCCCAGGTCCCATTACTGCTACAGCCTCCTTTACATACATATCCTCCATATTCTGAAATTGACCCTGAAGCATGGGGTGAGTAATTTAATGATCAATCTAATCTTGAATTCTCTCCATTTTGGTGAATATTTAGAAGAGCCTATGATAAAGTTGACTTCACTTACAAATTCCTTTCTGGCCTCATGAGGTATGGTTGGTATTTCCAATACAACTTCAGCAAAATCAAAAGGTTTAACACATAATTATGCACTAACCAATCCATTTAAACACTAGTAGGAGAGATGGAATTGGAATATACTCACATACTATCTATAGAGGCAAAAATTAACTACAGCTATTTCAATCCAGACCAAAGAGATATTTGTGTATCCTGTGGATCCTTTGCTGCCTTCAAAAGTACCCTACTGAATTGTTACCCACAGATATTATAGCACAAGAGGTAAACCGTTGGAATGAATGGATATACACTCTAAGCCCAGAAAATACTAATTGGCTAATGGCAGGTTTACTCAGGCCTACAGATATTCCATAAGATTGACCTTCAGTAGTTTTGGATTTAAAATATCGCTTTTAAAGTATACTTATTCATCCTGATAACATGCATTTTGCCTTTTGTGTTCCCTCATTCAAACATAAAATGCCTCTGCTCCAATATCAATGGACTAAATTGTCTCAAGGCATGACAAACTCCTCTAATATGTGTCAATACTACATAAGAAATGTGTTAAAGCCTAAGAGGCAGGCCTTCCCTTATCCTTATGTCCTGTCTGCCTGCTCCAAAGAAGAACAGCTCCGATTCATTTATGACATGACATATAATAGGCCAGAAAACAGACTAAAAAAAAACAATGGACTTATTATTGCACCAAAATGCAACAGTGATCAGACACTGTGTAATATTTAGGAAAACCAGTTCCTAGAACAGCTGTTAAACCACACAAACACAAAAATTCTTTAGACAAGACAACTGAAAAACACTTAATGACTTTAGGAATTGTTAGGGGTATTAATTGGCTATGTCCTCCTTTAGGAGTATCTAAAGATGCACTAACTAGTCTATTTGAAACTGCAAAAGGAGAGACATCATTGGTTGGTCCTCACATATTACCTCTAGAGGAAAAGTAAGAACTATAGGTATTTGAATCCAGACTACAAGAGGCATTTGTGGATCCTGTGGATCTTTGGCTCCCTTTAAATGTACTTATTTTCCTCACTAAGTTGGCTCATACAGGTATTACAGCACAGAGGAGAAAACTTTGAAATGGACTTATTAATACCATATCAGCTTTCCTTGCTTCTCTTGCTCAATTACTGAACCAGCACAGTATCCAGTGTCAAAAAATTTTACAGACTTGAATGTTGCTGTACTATATAACCCTTGAAGAAAAATCAGTGTTTAAGTGCATTAAAGAATTGTATGGACTTTTAAATCATGTGCAGATTACTGTGGAAAGACAGGAAATCATTATCCAGCTGGCAAGAGAGAGGCTTTCTCATATGACCTGAATTTGTAATTATAAAAATTATCCAACTTCTCTCATTCCACAGGCATAAACTTGTTTTGTGTATGGCTCATCTAATGGATTAGGAAGGATTCATAGACAAGATATTCATCAATTGATTAATACTTGTTTTCCCTGAGCTCAACAGGTAGAACTTGCTGTTTTGATTCATGTATTTTACAATTATTTTGTAAACCTGAAAATATTGTTTCAGATTTTGTTTATGTTGTAGGAATATTTCCAGCATAGAAACTGCTTTAATATTATCTTCACTGCCTGTTTTGTTTCTTATTACTACAGGAACAGAAACATTTGATTAAAACTCCCAGGCATCCTTTCTTTGTTACTTATTCTTCTGCATACTCTGGCCTGCCTGTTTTTATTACAGAAGGAAATAAGCCAGCTGATACATGAGCCTGCCTTATTTTTTTCCTCTCTAGAACAGGAACTTCAGCACCTACCCACTACTGCTAATATACTTTATGTACAGGGCCCATACCACTTAGAGAAGTGAGAAATTGTGCAAGGAGGACCTGCTTACATCCTTTCACACTGTCAGAGTTACACAGCTTGAGTTAATCCAAGAGTTAAAAATAGTAATGAATTATGGCAAATGGCTGTCACTCCCTTTGCTCTTGAACCTCAGTTGCCCTACATACATGTGTTCATTTATGCATATTGTAATTTTTTGGACTGTACCTCAATCCTCAGAAAATTCTTCTGCAGTATGACCTTCTCTTACACGAACTTTTGCTGTTATGGGAGTTCTTACTATAACATTTGCAATGGAATAGAATTTATTGATTTCATAAAAACTGCACCCCTTCCCCTAGGCTCCATATTCCAGCCCAAAACACTGAGAGAAGCCTTGTACTTTCCCAGAGGCCAAGCCTTTACATGGGACCCCTGGTAAAACACTGCCCACCACTCACTAATGCTCCATAAAGCCCACTTAACAGCTGCCAAGAACGACCTTCCCTGTGCTCAATATCCTGGCCACAACTGTCAGAATACTTCTGTTTACCAGAGGCCATGCAGGCACTAGGAATGCCAGAAAATATACCAGCCATTACCAGTTAACACTCCTTACAGCCTGCCAAAGAGCCTCAGACTGCATCCTCTCCCCCAGGCTTCATGTTCTGGCTGGAACTCTGGCAGAGGATTTGTGCTTTACTGAAGGCCATGCTAGTACTAGGAACCCCACGTAAGTCAAAACCTACTTCGAGCCAACACCCTGTAAAGCCAGCCAAACAGCCCCCAACTGTGCTCCATATCCCAGTCCACAATTTTGGCAGGATACTTCCACTTTACTGGAAGCCACACCTTGCTAATGACCTCAGAAGACACACTGGTATTTGGAACCTCAGAGGCAACATTGGACCCAAAATCACAGAAGTCATGCAGGATGCAATAACCTCAAGGAAAATACGCTGGTGAACCTATCACCAAAACCCCAGGACACTCAGGGAAAAACACCAGAGAGGAAAAAAAAAAAAAAAAACAAGTGGTAAACTAACAAAAAATATCCATCTAGCAATGATAAAGTCATTATCAGCACCTAAACCTGCAATGACCCCAAGCCCAGAGTAGTAGAGTTAGGGTAAGAACACAATCAAAATTAGCCAAGGCAATATATCACCACCAGAGCCCAGCTATCCTACTACAACATGCCCTGATTATTCAAGCACAGCTGAAGCAAAAGAATATGACCTCCAATCCAATCTCATGAAGATGATAGAGGAACTTCAAGGGGAAATGAAAAAAATCACTTAAAGAAACCCAGAGAAATACAAATAAAATAAGGAAATGAATAAAATTTGACGACCTGAAAATGGAAATACAAGCAATTAAGAAAGCACAAAATTAGGGGATCCTGGAGATGGACAATCTAGGGATGTGAACGGTAACTACAGATGCAGCAGAATACAAGAAATAGAAAAGAGAATCTCAGGCATAGAAGATACCATAGAAGAAACTGATACATTGGTGAAAGAAAATGTTAAATCTAAAATGTTCTTTACACAAAACATCCAGGAAACCTGTAACACTATGAAAAGACCAAACCTATATATATGGTAAAAGGGCCAGACAAAGAAACCCACGAAGGTACTGCACTGAAGTCAATGAAAGAAACACACTCTGACCCTGAAATCCAAGCCAGTAAAAGAAACACTTTAGCCCTGAAACCAGAACCAAAGAAACACTTTGGCCCTGCAACCACAGCCAGTGAAATAAATACACCCTGGCTCTGAAATTAGAGCTAAAAGGGTCAAAAGGGCTAGTGAAAGAAACAGTGTGGCCCTGAAACCAGTGCCAAATCTGTGCCTGACCAACTAAACATGAAACTGACTTATTCTTGAACACGAAAACGAACGAATCCCTGAGCAGGAAACCAACCAGCATTTGAGCATGAACTCTAGCACCCTGACCCTAAACCAAGAGCCAGTGAAAGAAATGCACCTTAGCCCTGAAAAAAAAGAGTTAGTGAAAGAAACACTTAAGTCCTGAAACCAGAACCAAAGAAACACATCCTGACCCTGAAACCAGAGCCAAAGAAAAACACTTTGGCCATGGAACCAGAGCCAGTGAAAGATACACACCCTGGCCCTGAAACTAGAGCAAAGAGGCTAAAATGGGCCAGTGAACAAAACACACTTGGGCCTTGAAATCAGAGCCAACTCTGCCCCTGACCAACTGAACATGAGACCAACTTATCCCTGAGCAGAAAAACAAACCAATCCCTAAGCAGGAAACCAAGCAATTCTTGAGCATGAACTCTAGCACCCTGACCCTGAACCAAGAGCCAGTGAAAGCAACACACCCTGGTATAACCTGACTTCCCACATGTCAGGATACCTTTCTTCTCACAGATGTAGGTATCAAGGATACCTCTCTTCACAGTTGTAGGTATAGCCTGACTTCCCAACAATTCAGGAAACCTTTCTCCTCACAGCTGTGGGTATCTAGCATACCAACTTTACAGTTATAGCCTGACTTCCTGACAAATCAGGATACTTTTCCCTCCAAAGCTGTAGATATCCAGGATACCTTCCCTTCACAGCTTCAGGTATAGCCTGAATTCCGAACAAAACAGGATACCTTTCCTTCTGGAGCTTTAACACTTGCATGTATACCCTGATTTCTTGACAAGTCAGAATACCCTTTCCTCTGGAACTGTAACACTTGCACAAGGAACAATGGGAAGAAAAGAATAAGAATCCCAGGTCAAAGTCCTCAAAAATATTTTCAACAAAATCATAGAATAAAATTTTCCTAGCCTAAAGAAAGAGATGCTTATACATGTACTTGAAGCTTCCAGAATGCCAAATAAATAAAGTCCCCCTGCCACATAATAGTCAAGACAGTAAATGTCCAAAATAAATAAAGAACATTAAAAGCTGCAAGGGAAAAGGGCCAAGTAACATATGAGTGCAGACCTATTAAAATTACACCTGACTTCTCAGAGACTCTAAATATAGAGGGCATGGACAAATGTCTTGCAGGCTCTGAGAGACCACATATGCCAACCCAGACTACTGTACCCAGCAAATAGTTCAATCACCATAGATGGAGAAAGCAAGATACTCCATGACAAACAAAATTTAAACTATCCACAAATTCAGCCCTATGGAAGGTACCAGAAGGAAATCTCCAAAACAAGGAGGTGAATGGCACCAAAGAAAACACAGGAAATAAATGATTGCACAACATCAAATGCAGAAAAAGGGAAACACACACACACACACACACACACACACACACACACACACACACAGTCTCTACTCCTACCAACATCAAAATGACTGACAAAAATGAACAAACACTACTCAATAATATTCAATAATATACTCAATAATATACTCAATAATGTTCCTCAGTATCAATGGACTCAATTCCAAATTAAAAGACAAAGGCTATTCTGATAAATGAAAAAAAATGAATGAAAAAATAGAATCCATCATTTTGCTGCATACAGGAAACACATCTCACCACTAAACATGGACATTAAATCAGAATAAAGCATTGTAAAAAGATTTGTCAATACAACTGAGCCCAAGAAGCAAGCTGGTGTAGCCATTCTAATATTTAACAAAATAGATTTCCAAATAAAAATTAATCAAAATAGTTGGGGAGAGACTCTTTAAACTCATTAAAGAAAAAATCCACAAAGATGACATCTCACTTCTTACCATTTATACCTCAAATGCAAGGCCACCAACATTTGTAATAGAGACATTACTAAAACATAAACCATGCATCAGACCCCACACATGAGTAGTAGAATTCAATCTCTCACTCTCACTAATTGACAGGTCATCCAGACAGTAACTGAACAGAAAAATCATGGGGAAAAATCATTATGACACTAATGGACCTAACAGATATCTACAGAAGAGTTTACCCCCCCCAAAAAAAGAATATAGCTTTTTCTCAGTACCCCATGGAACCTTCAATGATGTTGAGTATACACTCAACCCCAATGCAAGTCTCAATAAACAGAAGAAAACTGAAATAAACCCTATATCTTACCAGATCACCATGGATCAATGTTGGACTTCCACACCAGAAGCCACAGAAAGCCTGAAAACTTGTGGAAAGTGAACAATTCCCTACTGAGTTACAACTGCCTCAAGGAAGAAATAAAGAACTCAAAGACTTCTAAGAATTCAATGAAAATGAATGAACAACCCAAATTTATGGAATACAATGAAAGTGGTGCAAAGAAGAAAGTTAATAGCACTTAGTGTATTTATAAAAAATTGAGAATTCTCATACTAGAAACGTAATGGAAATCTGAAAAATGCTAAAACAAAAAGAAGCAAGTGAATTTGGGGATGGCAGGAACTAATCAAAGGCAAGGCTGAAATCAACAAAATAGAAACAAGTGTGCAATACAAAGAATCAGTGAAACAAAGAGTTAGTTCTTGGGGAAAATCAACAAGATAGATAAACCCTTTTCCAAATTAAAATGCACTGAGAGAATAACCAAATTAACAAAATCAAAAAAGAAAAGGGTATAACAACAGACACTGAAGAAATTCAAAGAATCATTAGGTCATATTTCTAACCCTTGTACTCCATGAAATTGGAAAATCTAAAAGAAATAGATACCGCTTACCAAAGTGAAATCAAGATCAAGTAGAACTATAATCCCTAAGGAAATTGAAGCAGTCACTAAAAGTCTCTGTCTTCCAACCAAAAAAAAACCAAGGTCCAGATGGTTTTAGTGCATAATTCTTCCAGACCTTCAAAGAAGAGCTAATACCAATACTCCTCAAATTATTCCACAAAATAGAAACAAAATGAACATTGCCACATTCATGTTGTGAGGCCACAGTCACCCTGATGCCTAAACCACAAAAGACTCAAAAATAAAAAGAATTACAGACCCATCTCACTCATGAACTTTGATGCCAAAATACTCAATAAAATACTTGAAAACGAAGATCACATCAGAAAGATCATCCACCATGGTCAAGTCTGGTTAATCCCAGAGATGCAGGGATAGTTCAACATATGAGAATCTGTCAATGTAACACACCTTATAAACAGGCTGAAAGAGAAAAACCACCTGATCATATCATCAGATGCAGAAAGATATCTGAAAATTTCTGATATCCCTTCATGATTAAAGTCTTGGAGAGACAGGGACACAAGTGACATACCTAAACATAAGAAATGCAATATATAATAAGCCTATGGCCAACGTCAAATTAAATGGAGAAAAACTTAAAGCAATCCCACTAAAATCAGGAACAAGATAAAGCTGTCCAATCTCTCCAGATCTATTTAATATAGTATTTGAAATTTTATTTAGAACAATAGAAAATGAAAGAAGATAAAGTAGGTACAAATTTCAGAGGAAGAAATAAAAGTATCAGTCTTTGCAGATGACATGGCAGTATACATAACCAACCCTAAACATTCTACCAGGAAACTTCTACAACACCTTCAATGAAGTGGCTGGATAAAAAATTAACTCAAAAAATCATTAACTTTCCTCTATACATATGTTAATCAGACTGAGAAAGAAATCATGGAAACAACCCCATTCATAATAGCCACAAATAATATATAAACTGTCTTGCTGGAACTCTAACCAAGCAAATGAAAGACCTGTATATTACAAACTTCTAGTCCTTGAATAAGGAACTTGGATATGTCAGAAGATGTAAATATCTACTATACTCATGAATAGGTAGGATTAACACAGTAAAAAATGGCCATCTTACCAAAAGCAATCTATAGACTCTACACAATCACCATCAGAATTCCAACACATTTTATTACAGACCTGGAAAGAACAACAATCAATTTCATCAGAAAACCAGGATAGCTAAAACAATCCTGGACAATAAAAGAACTTTAGGAACAATCATCATCCCTGGTTTCAAGATGTACTATAGAACTATACTAATAAAAATTGGATGGTATTGGCATAAAAACTGAGAGGTTGACCAATTGAATCAAAGTGAAGACACAGACAAAAATCCACAGACCTATGGACACTTGATTTTTGACAAAGAAGCCCAAATTATAAAATGGAAAAATGAAAGCATCTCCAGCAAATGGTGCTGTTCTAACTGGATGTTGGCATGTAAAAGAATGCAAAGAGATACATATCACCCTGCACAAAACTAAATACCAAGTGGATAAAAGGCATCAACATAAAACCAGATACACCTAACCAGATAGAAAAGAAAGTGGAGAATAGCCTTGAATGCATTGGCACAGGAGATGACTTCCTGGACAGAACACCAATCACAAAGGCACTAAGATCAACAATAAATTGGAGCTCATGCAACCAAAAAACTCCTGTAAGGCAAAAGTCACAATTAAAAAGACTGTCTTAGTTAGGGTTTTATTGCTGTGAAAAGACACCATGACCAACTCTTAGGAAGGCAGCATTCAACTGCAGTGGATTATTTAGAGTTTCAGCGATTCAATCTATTATCATCGTGATGGGGAGCATGTCAGTGTGCAGGCAGATGTGGCAATGTAGCTGTATCTGAGAGTCCTACATCTTTCAGGCAACAGGAAATGGACTGAGACACTTGGCAGTATCCTCAGTATAGGAAACCTCAAAGCCCAAACCTATACTGACATACTTCCTCCAACAAGAACATACCCATTCTACCAAAGCTACACCTCATAATCATGCCACTCCCTATAAGATTATTGGGACCAATTACCATCAAACTACCACAAGGACAAAAGAGAAGCCTACAAAATAGGAAAAGATCTTCACCAACTGCACATCCAAATAGGGCTGATTTAAGAAATATATCAAGAACTAAAAAAAACTAGACATCAAAAAATCCAAGTAATTTAATGAAAAATTTGGGTACAAATATAAGTAGAGGATTGTCAACATAGGAATATCAAATGGCTGAGAGACACTTAAGAAAATATTCAACACCCTTAGCCATTAGGGAAATGCAAATTAAAATGACTCTGAGATTTAATCTTACACCTATCAGATGGTTAAAATCAAAAACACAAATAACAGCTTATGCTGGAGAGGATGTGGAGCAAGGGAACATTCCTCTATTGCTGGTCAGAGTGTAAACTTTTACAGCCTCTGTTTAAATCAATATGGCATGTTCTCAG
The DNA here is from genome assembly GCF_949786415.1 of Peromyscus eremicus. NCBI lineage: Eukaryota > Metazoa > Chordata > Mammalia > Rodentia > Cricetidae > Peromyscus > Peromyscus eremicus. The sequence goes on along the minus strand of NW_026734286.1, from coordinate 8,881,052 downwards.
AAAACTGGGAATCAATCTATTTCAAGACCCAGCTATACCACTCTGGGCAAATACTCCATGAACACTTCATTCTACCACAAGGACAATGGCTCAACTTGTTCATAGCAGCTTTATTCATAATAGCCAAAAATTGGAAAGAACCTAGATGGCCCTCAATGGAAGAATGAGTAAGGAAACTGTGGTACATTTAAACAGTGCAGTATTACTCAGCTGTCACAAACAATGAGATCAGGAAATTTTCTGGCAAATGGGTGGAAGTAGAGAAGATCATTCTGAGAGAGTGAACCAAGACCCAGAAAGAAATACAAGTATGTACTCACTCATAAGTGAATATTAGCCATAAAGACAACAATGCTATAATCCAGAGACCCAGAAAAGCTAAGATACAAGGAGGTCTCAATGTGTCGTGGCATGAATCTCACTGTGAAAAGGAAATAGAATAATCATTGCTGGTGTGTGGGTGCAGTGGACTGGAAGGGGTTGGGAATGGAAACAGAAGGAATGAGGAGGGATTGAATGGAGAGAGAAATAGAGAGAGAGAGAGAGAGAGAGAGAGAGAGAGAGAGAGAGAGAGAGAGAGAGAGAGAGACAGAGAGACAGAGAGACAGAGAGACAGAGAGAGAGACAGAGACAGAGAGAGACAGAGAGAGAGAAGGTGCTCTGGATGAGACTAGTGTCAAGGACCATCTCTGGAATGAGCTAGAAACCTAGTGCAATGGAAACTCCCAAGAAACTATGATGGTGGCCCTAGACAAGATTCCTAGCAAAGGGTTATATGGAAGCTGAACTGACCATCTCCTGTGACCAGGGAGGACTTCCAGTAGAGGGACTGGAACACCAACCCAGCCACAAACACCTTCAACCTACAATTTGTCCTGCCTACAAGATATGCTGGGGTAAATGTCACAGAGAAATTGTGGGAGTGACAAAGGAATGACTGCTCCAGCTTGAGACCCATATGCTGACACTGCCTGGAGGGTCAGGACCTGAGGCTGAAAAGCCTAGACATCTAGAGTAGAATCAAACTTGACTGGCACAAAAAAGTCAATGAAATTATTCCTAATGATATTCTACTCTACACATAGATTGGTACCAACCCAATTGTTATCAGGAAGGTTTCACCCAGCAGCTGATGAAAATAGATACAGAGACCCAAAGGAAAATATTAGTCAGAGCTTGGGAAATCTTGAGAAGAGGGGAAGTAGGGTAGTAGGAGCAAAGGATTCAAGGTAATCACAAGAAAACACACTAAATCAACTAACCTAGTTTTGTAGGGACACAAAGAAACTGAACTTCTAAACAGGGAGCCTGAATGTTAATTACCTAGGCCCACTGCATATATGTTACAGTGGTGTAGCTTGGTCTTCTTGTGGGATTCTTGAAAGTGGGAACATGGGTTTTTTTCTGACTCAGTAGTTTTCTTTTTGGCCCCCTTACTCCTACCATGTTGCCTAATGTAGCCTTAATAGGAAAAGATGTGCCTGTTCTCACTAAAACTTGATATGCTCTGAGTAGTTGATATCTGTTTGAGGCCTTCCCTTTTCTATAGAGAAATGGAGAAGAAGTGGATGTCATGGGGGTGGATTTTGGGGATATTGAGAGAAGATGAAGGAGGGGAAAGTATGGTCAGGATATAATAAATAAATAAATAAAAATTTAAGAAGTGTAAATATGGAGTATTAATCACAGGATACACATTCCTTATACTTCTGAATGTCAGGATATAATTGAAAGACAACATAGAACATTCAAACAGCAGTTATTAAAAACTAAAAATGGGCATATACCAAAAGTTATTCATGCACTTTCCTTATTTACTCTCAAATTTTAAATTTGACCCCCAGGTTATAGTCACAAGGAAGAAGAATCACTGTGACTTTACCACTGGTACCAGCTGACCCCATTACAACACCACTCCCTATACTCTGGGCCTCTGATGCCCATCACTCTCCATCACCTTGTATGTTACAACGTTAAACATGTTTTTTTGATGGTGTCATAAACATTTAGTTAAATAACAGCAGCAAGTTGTATAAGTTTAAGTCAGTGAGCTGCAGGAATCTCTGTTACAAATAAGGATCTGATGTGGCAAGGTAAGGGACTTTCTGTATACTTTCCCAGCAGGCATTAATTCATACCCTACAAATGACAGCAAACCAAATTGGTGGATATACAATTCAGGAGAGTTACCTTGAGCTGATGAAATTTTCATTTAGGAAACACTCTTATACTGTTAAGTGCAAAGCAAGTGGACTCACTTCAGTCAGGGGACAGGATTGAGACACAGGGCATTTGGCTATACCCTGCTTGTCTCATACACCACTCAGCAGCTAACATTTTACAGGAGACAAGCTCATACAGTCTCTTGTTAATGGCATTCCTTCATCCAGGGAAAGGCTTAATCTTCTTTAAAATCAATATAGCTAAGTGTCCTATTAGTTATGTTCATCTCTTTTAAAAGTTAAATATTGGTGTCTGTTTTAGTCAGTGTTCTATTGCTGAGAAAGGACACTGTGTCCATGGAAACTTTTATAAAGGAAAGCATTTATTTTGGCTTGTTTATAGTTTCAGAGATATAGTTTATTGTCATCATGGTGACTAGGATGGGATCATGCTGGCAAACATGGAAGCTGAGAGCTCTTTGTCTGGATCCTGTCCTTTAGTCACTTTTCCCAGGAAAATGGATTATTTAAGGGCCACTGAAGAACTGCTGCAAGACTTACAGATCTTGGGCTACAGAAGTTAAGCCCAGAAAATCCAACTTTGTGCATCAGAGGCTACCTATCCTGGGTACCACCAGAGGGGAGACAAAGGAGACAGACTCTCAATAATATTGCTGCCTTTCTTCAGATCCCAGATGAAAGACTAAGAGACGAGTTGGAAAGTTCCTTGGTGCAGCTCAGTATTGCTGCCTCTGGATACCACAGTTTCTGGAAATAGCAAGGCCTCTTATCACAGAGCCCCTAATCTGGACTAAAACAACAAAAAACATTTGAGGCTTTCAGCATGTTTTGAAACATTTTTATTTGATTTTCCATGAAACAAAACACAAAAGGAGTTTTAACTCAAATATTAGTCCATAGAAATGCTCTAGGACATACCTGTCTGAAGGACTGGACTTGGGAGCTACAGGATGGCCCATGTGTCTAAGAGTTGTGGCAGCTACTGCTAGTCTAATGAAAATTAAAATATAACTCAGGGTCATGATCTTATACTCACAGAACCCCATAATGCAGTTGAGGCCCTCCTAAAGGAGCACCAGAACAATGGCTCTCTACTTCCTGTATGACAAAATACCAGGTCCTACTCCTTCACCACCCTCAAGTCTGGGTCGAGAATCCCTTCACCATATATCCTGCTCTTCCCTGTTGACTGCCCACGGGTGCTCTGCCTCAACTAACATAAGATGAAAGATGAAACCAGGTACATGAGACCTGCAATAGTTACTTTAACTGAAACTATTTTGTCTCAAGCCAGGTACCTCAGCATAAAAAGCAGAAATGATCAATTTGACCCAAACTCTCAGATGGAGAAAAGGAAAGTCTTCCATCATATACCTGGATGATAACTATGCATTTACTACTGCCATGACCACAATATGACGTATAGAGAAAGATGGATTATCACATCTGGGAAAAGGGGCACTAAAAATCTTGGTCCTCCTAAAGGCTACTTGGCTTCCCCTATGAAATGCTATCCTCCTCTCTGGGCCACTGACCTGGCTGCCCAATAAATGGCTCTAGGGCCAGTGGGGCATATTGATATTCTGATAATGTATCCTGACTGGATACTGCCTGAGGCTCCATGGTAAAGAGGAAAGGCACAGTTCTAACCCACTTGTTGATGGAGGACACCGAGGGAAAGATCATTCTCCCAGAAACAGCTGGCAGAACTCTGGTAACTGACCTTTACCAGGCTACACATCTGGGGTCCTCAAAACATTCTGAGTTGCTCATACCAAGGTTTGTTATACCTAGACTGGAGAGCCTAGCAGGGGTAGTTTCACTCAGATGCAAGGTGTGTGTTCAAGTAATTCCTAAAGAGGATCCCTTACCCAGAAAGAGGTCCAAATGTGAGGGCAACACACTGGTGAACTCTGGGAAAAGTTCTCCACCAAGATCCAGCCTGCCAGGGCAAGATATAATAATTGCTAGTTTTTAGAGATACCTTTTCTGGGTAGGTACACACTCAGACTAAAACTACCTAATAGTAGCTTAAAAAGCTCGTCCAGGATCTGGTACCTTAATTTGTCCTCACCCTAGAAATGGAAAGCGATAATGACCTGACTTTCATAGCCAAAACTTCTCCATTAATACCTAAGCCTTAAGACAGATTGTAAACTTCCTTGTGTATGTAGAACTCAGAGTTCTGGGCATGTAGAAAAATAAACTGGATGTTACAAAGACTCTAAAAACTGTCATTAGAGTCCAGCAAAGTGTGGATAGGCCTACTTCCCTTGCTGTGCTTGGCATCCTGGCCTCCATATAGGAAAGGATTCACTGCCTATGAAAGTATGTTTGTAAGACCTCTTTCATGCTTCCCAGACTCAGACACTAGCAGTGAGCAAATCTGTATCACCCTTCCTTTCTTAAGTCACTACAGGCCTTCCAGTTCTCCATCATGGGTATTCATTGACTACCAAAGAGACTCAGACAATCTATGAGTCCACCATCAGTTTTCTCTGGTTTGGGTCCAAAGATACAATCTGGGTCAATTGTGTAGTCAAATGTGCCAAGAACCAACACAGAATGGATGCTGCATGGAGATTCTCTCCACTCCTATGGATGTGAATGTAGCTGTCATTACACCATGGATCCACCACACCCTGGTCAAGAAAGCAATAGACACAGACACTGATCACCAAAGGACTATCTCTAGACTATGGGTGCATTGAAGTTAAGATTTTATTGGGCTCCAGGCCCTTCCACTCCCTGCCCCTCTATCTCCTCCTGAGTCTTGTATTTTCTCCTGTGATTATGGTATAGGGTCATGGTCCAACCCCCACTGCTCTCAGTCCTGGACTGGAAATTGAGGAAGAAAGACAGAGTGAAGGTATTAGCTAGTGTGACAGCAGGCCAGCAACCCATATTCCATCTTGACCTCTGCTTCTTCATGCCCACTTTCTACATCTGCTTCTATTGCAAAAGGGAAAGATGTAGGGGTTTTCTTTCTCTTTTGATGTTGGAATACAGACTTTACAATTTTATACATGCCTCTAACTGGGCCCCCTTATTACCACCAATAAGAGCATTTCCATTGCAAAAATTGGGGTTTTGTAACTGAGACTTTCTGAAAAAGCCCTTACAAAGTTCTGGCCTTTGAAAAACAAGAAAAACCCAGAGAATCAGACCCTATTACATAGGAAGGGGCACTGGGAACAGAGTTAATCACTTCCATCTAGAAAGCAGCCAATATTGCTGTTGTTCTTAGACACCTGGCCCCTATATTACATAGGTATAGGAACTAACCAGACTGTATGCCCATTGATTAACAAAATTCATCAGGACTGAATACTGCCCTCATTAACGTTTGAAGATTTATCCTGGGCAGGTCCCCTTATGCTGATGCCTGCTGTTCTGCCTTATGCGTTATTTCATCTGGATAACAGCAATATACTGAGCCACTGAGGCTACTTGGTGGGCATGTACTAAGGGATTGACTAAATGTGTGTCTTCTGATGCTTTCCAAACTATATAGACAGTGTAATGAGGACCTAGAGGAATGAAATGTTTCCAATTCTAAATTAAAGCAACAATTAGATTATTTGCAGAATTGTTCCTACAGAATTGGAGAGGAATTGATTTACTTCTCATGAGATAAAGAATTTATGTATGGCTTTTGGAGAAATCTGTTTTTTCTCTACTAATTGATAATGAGCAATTAGCCAAAAATCTAGTTAGGCTGAGGAAAACTTTGAAAGAGAAAGTGACAAAGACATAAATCTGATCATTATTATCTGTCTTTGTTCTTTTGGTGCCTCAGGCTAACTACTCTGCTGTAGCTAGAGTTTTCCTGCCTGGCCCACAGTCAGGGCAAATCTCTTTCACCTGCCAGTCCCACAGCCTCTCAGACCCGACCAAGTAAACACAGAGACTTATGTTGCTTTCAAACTGTATGGCCATGGCAGGCTTCTTGCTAACTGTTCTTATAGCTTAAATTAATCCATTTCCTTTAATCTATACCTTGCCACATGGCTCGTGGCTTACCGGCATCTTCACAAGCTGTTTCTCATCGTGGCGGCTGGCAGTGTCTCTCTGACTCAGCCTTCCACTTCCCAGCTTTATTCTCCTCCTTGCCCCGCCTATACTTCCTGCCTAGCCAACGGCCAATCAGTGTTTTATTGATTAATTAGCAACACATTTGCCATACATCCCACAGCACTTCCCCCCCCTTTTTTTTTTCAAAAGGAAGATTTTAACCTTAACAAAGTAAAATTACATATAATTTGGGAATTTGGGCGTAGCTTCTCTTACTACTTCCTGCTGGAAGGGGGCGCTGTATCTTATGGGGAAACAAAGAAAATTTTAGAATTATGGAATAGTCCGTGAGGCTGTATCGTCTGAGCCAGATGCCTTCAAACCATTCTGGATGTTGGATCATCTGGACCATGGTGTCATTGGAGACCTTCAGGGGGTCTTGGCTGGTCAAACCTGATGTATCTTAATCTGGAACAAATCCATAGCCTTTGGCTTTCTGTGGGAACAAAAGCAGAGTCTCTTTTCCAAAGTAACATATCCTTACATTCAAATTTTGAAGTCAAGGTATCTTTAAAATATACATTTTGATTTAACTCAACATCTTTTATGATCAAATGTTTTTCTGCAGTTAAAAGTCCCAAAGACAACATAATCCAGATTCTCTGTGTAATATCCATTTTTACATGGCTTATTTTTTATACTACCTTTACTGTCTCTTTAAAGACTTTATTTTTAAAAACTATTTCTTTATATAACTGTATATATTCCTTTTTCTTTCTCTTTCAAGCCTACGTACATTTTTACACACATTGTAAACTATTACACCTGAATCTGTCTTATTGTGAATCTATTGCTTTAAACTGCAGCAGCTGTGGCTGCTGGCTCTGCCCACCTCAGCTTCCCAACATGGCTATGTTTACCACCAGCTCTGGGAGCTATCGTGGGTCTACGCTTTTATCCAAGCAGCATGTAGTCCAGAAACCTCTTTTTTTGTTTTGTACTGTCAAAGTCTAAATCCACCATGCAGCTTAATGTGCCACTTGCAGAGGCCTCATTCCTGCCAGTAGCTCCAACTGGCAGCTGCCGCTCATTTGAGAGAGACAATTAGGAAGCTGGTTTTAGCTCCATTTTAGAATCTTTTTTTCTCAGTTTTTAGGTGGAAACTCTTGCCACCACGTTGGACGCCACTTGTAGCTAGAGTTTTCCTGCCTGGCCCACAGTCAGGGCAAATCTCTTTCACCTGCCAGTCCCACAGCCTCTCAGACCCGACCAAGTAAACACAGAGACTTATGTTGCTTTCAAACTGTATGGCCGTGGCAGGCTTCTTGCTAACTGTTCTTATAGCTTAAATTAATCCATTTCCTTTAATCTATACCTTGCCACATGGCTCGTGGCTTACCGGCATCTTCACAAGCTGTTTCTCATCATGGCGGCTGGCAGTGTCTCTCTGACTCAGCCTTCCACTTCCCAGCTTTATTCTCCTCCTTGCCCCGCCTATACTTCCTGCCTAGCCAACGGCCAATCAGTGTTTTATTGATTAATTAGCAACACATTTGCCATACATCCCACAGCACTCTGCTATCCTCTCTAGTTAGTTCTTTACTTCTCATTCTGGTCAAAATATTGGGGCTCAGCATCTTAAACTATGTGGCTAACTATGCATCAGTTCATTAAAATTAGTCATCCTTAGACCCACCACGCCTCTTTAGAGCAGGATGAGTCCACAACTGGACTCATTTACTAAGACCAGTGGGAAGTGTAACACAGCCACATATCTTCATATGTTCCACACCTTAGCACAATTGACTCCATGATGGAAGGCCATTCATGGTGCAAAACTCAGCAAATAAACAGCACTACCAGCCAAAACCAAAGTCCAAAAAGGAAATCCAGAGAGTTCTAAGTCTCTGAATGAACTAATCGTGTTTTTGGCTCCTGTACTTCTGCTTTTATCTAACTGTTCTTGTTAACTGAGGTATGTCAAGCCATAACATGTCTTTGTGCTTAAAACTCACACTGAGAAAGGCCTGGGGCTGCACTGGGATATGATTGCACAGGGTAGTCACTGGATGGCTAATAATGACTTACTGTAGACTTAAACAGCTGACTGAGCAGTGTCCTCTGGTGGAAACTGTACATACTTGGCACCTATGGCCTCTGGCAAGGATGAAGCTGCTAAAAATCTGGGTTTTAGCTAAGAAAATAACTGGTTCATTCTCTTTGAGATCTTTTTATGCCAAACTGTCAAGCCAATTTCTGCCTCCTGTTCTCCTCTGACCCCATCTGAAGGGGTCTGCTGGAATGGAACAACAACTGACCTGGATTCTTCCAGCTATATCTGGCATGTCAGTGGGCAGTATTGGGGCAACTCACCAGTGGTCTTCTCTAAAAGATCCCAACTGTCAGATGTAGAGAGGAAAGGTGGTCTTCATTGATGTCTTGAAAAGATTAAAATATCCAAAATCCATTACACTTTCCTGATAGGCTCACAAGAGCCCCATATATTAAACTCCTGGTTTTCCTTTGACTTTTAAGGTTATTTTCCAGAGTGATGATCCCACAATCTGCATTCATGTCCTACAATGGCTCTTGCACCAGGACTGAGCACAATGCCCTTCCCATGTGGATTCTAGATAGGTGAAGATATATATTTACCATCATTTCATGTTTATGTTAAAACAAAACTGGCTGGTCTGCCTTGGATGGAGGGAGCTGCATTAGAGAGCCAAAGAGTGATGTCTTACATATGGGCAACATCTTTTCATCAAAAAGAAAATATTAGTGAGAAATATTTGTGTAAGGATCATTTCCTTCAAACTTACATCTAATATATAAGGATTGTGATGACTTGGGTTTTTAACAAATAATCTTAATCTTTGGTTAAACTATCCTGCTGAGTAGTGAAGACCATGTAGATGATTAAAATTAACTTTTCACTCTGTATTCTCAAGGTGCAGCGGTAGTGCCCGTGCTACCACCACCCATTCACCATGTCCGAGCGAGGGGCTGTGGATCAAAAACCAGAGACAAGAGACAGTGGGTCATTCATCTCAGCAGAATGCCAAATGCTGTTTATTGAAGGAGGGAGGAGGCCTTAAATACAGGCTTACAGCACAGTGGGAGAACCCCGGAGGGTAGAAGTTCACTAGCGATGTTCTACATTCTTACATCTAAGCTGTTAATGCCCAATATGCAGGATACACAAACAAGGAACTTCCGGTAAACATTTAGGAGAAAAGAAACTGGCAGGGGATCAGCATAAGAAGGACATCAAGGTCAAGGTCACCAAGCAAGGCAACAGCTACCCAAAATGAGGACCAGGGCCCTACATCAAGGTAAGTTGTGCAACTGATCCTCAGATGTCTCATGGGATTGAGAGAGCCCTCAGATTTCTATACCTTATTTTTGACGGTTGCTCATCAATGTGAGTATAAGTCAAAGGCCTTGCTTCACCAACTTTGGCTTCATTTGAAACTGGCATTGACTGTCATTTTCTATAGACTGGACAATGTTTCAGATGCATTGAGTGAGCTCTACATTGCCTTCTGATTACAAGAGAACATGTGACTTTCTAGACTCAATAGACTTAATTGATCAGTGGCCCACAGTCCACTGGGACCTCTTTGTCCCTGATGTGTAAATGGAAAATATTCTTGCTGTTAATCCCTCTGACCACATTAGAATAGCCTCCAAGTATGGTTACTGAATACCCAGAAGATCAGAAAGACACGTGTCTAGTACTTTTAACTATTTATATTTCTATAGCCAGACATTTCTAAATAAACTTTGATTTGACATACATTTTGGCCAATCTTTGAAATACTTAATCTCTGACACTGACAAATTTAATACACAATACATCATGTCTAAGTTTCATTGTTTCTGTTCCTTTAATAACTTACTCAGAATCTCAAAGCTTGCAAAATGTCTGACTTTTTCCATGATGTTTAAGACCATTTGGATGTGTAAACACTTTACCATATTTACTACATTCATGGGATTTCTTTCCAATACATCTTCCAATACAAGCCTCCAACAGATATGACCTGTCTTCTGGTGTCAGAGAGAAGTAGGCAAGTATACACATTCATGCAGGCATGTACAAATAAAAACAAAATAAACAAATAAACCTTAATAGAAATTGAAATAAAACCTATGGGGGAAAGCTCCAGACCATGTTGAAAAGAAGCATGAGGCAGTCCTCAGCAGCCAGCAGGCAGGTTAGAGACCTACCTCCTAGCTGAAACACCACCTCTGAAAGCCACTGGGTCATGTTCCCCCAAGACCCACTCTGCCAGCCAAACCCACACTCCTGGTCATCTTCACAAGGCCAGCCCTCCACCAAATCACCAGCAGTCTACATAGGCACAGGCACATCACACTCTAGTTGGAAGAACAGGTAAGTGACTGGTCTCCCAGCAGAACTGCTCCACCAACCAGACCCTAAATCCCAGGCACATCCTGTGATCTTTCCCCTCCCATCTCAGCACCAGCAAGGCATCTGGGACCTACTCCAACTTTGGTGGAACTCCACTGCTCTGGTACAGTCCTAAGCAGCCAGCAAGCAGGTTTGACAGACCTGCCTCCAGGCTGCACCACCATCAACACAACCCCCTGAATTCTGTTGCCACAAGACATGCTTCTCCACCCAAACTTATGCACCTAGTTATCCTTCTGGTAGCCAAACCTGCCTTGCAATCCCAGAAGACTACATAGGCACAGGGTCAACCCACACCAGTTGGAAGAACAGATTAATAAGCACCAGTATGAGAATACATTCAATTACAAAAAGGGCAATATAGTGCCAACAGAACCCAGTGATCCTAGAACAGAAACTCTCAGCTAAATTACCTCTGGGTCAAGGAAGAAATAAAGAAATTAGACTTCCTAAAATTCAATGAAAATGAATCCACATCATATCCAAACTTATGGGACACTATGAGAGCAATGCTAAGAAAAAAGTTCCTAGCACTAAGTGCCTACATAAAGAAAGTGGAGAAATCTCACACTAGTGACTTAACAGAACACATGAAAGCTCTAGAACAAAAAGAAGCAAACTCACCCAGAAGGAGGAGATGACAGGAAAGAATCAAACTCTGGGCTGAAATCAAGAAAATAGAAATACAACAATGCAAAGAATCAATGAAACACAGAGTTGATTCTTTGAGAAAATCAAGAAGATAGACAAACCCTTATCAAACTAATGAAAAAACATAGAGAAAATATCCAAATTAACAAAATCAGAAATGAAATGGAGGACATAACAACAGACACCAGGTAAATCCAGGGAATCATTAGATCATACTTCAAAAACATGTACTCCCACAAAATTGGAAATTTTATTTTAAAAAAACAATATTCTTGATAGGTACCACATACCAAAAGTAAATCAAAATCACAAAAACAATCAAAATAGACCTATAACACCTAAAGAAAAGGAAGCTGTTGTGTGATATTTCGTTTGTGTTCTGACAAATAAAGCTTGTCTGGAGATCAGAGGGCAGAGACAGCCAGTAGTGAACCACAGAGCTCTGGCAGTGGTGGCTCACAAGTTTAATCCCAGCACTGGGAAGGCCCATGACTTTAAACCGGCACAATCAGGAGGTGTAGACAGGAATATAAGGTGGGTGGAGGCAGGATCTCAGCCTCATTCGGTCTGAGGTTTCATAGAGTTAAGAAGTCTTTAGGGGCTGTTGCTGTGCTTCTCTGATCTTTTAGCTTTTATCCTCAATATCTGACTCCAGGCTGTTTTGTTGTTGTTGTTGTTGTTGTTGTTAACTAATTAAATTAATATCATGCTTCATCTGGTGTCCAACTTTTGGGGCATAAATTTATGTAAGTCATTTGCCTGTAGCTTTGCAGCCACCAGCACATGTCAGAGATGCACATAGGGGTTTCCATCAAAGTCACTGTCTCATTGGCTAAGTTTTTCTTTTTGTTCCCAAGCCCTCTGAGTAAGTATGGGATTTTTCTCTTGCAGCCTTTCTTCAGCAAACTCCACAGGTGTTTGGGCTTCAAACAACACCAGAGTTAGCTCCTTACCAATGGCCAGCTCTGCCTTCAGGCAGCTTATGCCACATGTGCTTCTTCTTCAAGATCCCCTGTGTGAAATTTTCAGTCAGCCAGCTCCCTATCTCAGTGAGTTGTGGGCTTTCCCTGGATCACCTTCTTGAGCTGCTGACACACTAGGTAGCTGCCTTGTCACCAGCTTGGGCTTCTACTGTTTTACACAGCAGCAGTCAGGCTCATACTTCACCATCATCTTCACTGTCATCATCAGCAGATTTGTTGAGACAATCAGGAATTCTTAAAGTTTAAAAAAAGAGAGTTTTTCCCACATTAAAAAATGGGAAACACTAATATGATGGAGGGCGTTAAGTCTCTGTTCAAAATGGTTTAAAAATGGAACAATTAAATTAAGGGATAATCAACTTAACTGGATTGACATAATGTGAATTTTCATTTTGATAATTCTAATTATCAGTTTGGTAATTCTTGGTTTATCTTTTAAAAGTTGGTTGATATGAATGCCAAGATACAGGACTTAGAAAAAACTTATTAAGACAGATCATAGAGATAGTCAGACCCAGACAGAGAAGTTGAAAAGGAGAACCAATGTCACTATTATGTTATAATATTAGAGAGGAACAGCCCAAGGTTTTCAAACAATAATGGTAACAATAATTGCCCCAGAATCTTGGCATCCAAATTGGCTCCTTCAAAAGGGAAATGTTCAGCTTTTAGGGATTGGAACATTATCTCAGGTAAAACAATGCACAAGATGGGTTGAATGTATAGGACCAGAAGGACAGAGAGGAAATTTAAAGCCAAATGTGGCTAATATTGCAATGAAATTATGGGGATATGATTTGTTAACTTATTTCTATTAATCTATGTGCTGCCCCAAGGTTCATCTACGTCATCTACAAACTGTCCATTCTGCTTTCCTGATTCCTACATGTCTGACTAGATGGTTCCCCTTTCTTCTACTTCCCCCTTTTCTTTGCCCACCAGCACTGCCTATCCTTTCTTTGTCTAGCTATTTGACATATCCGCTTATTATTAGACCAATTAGGTACCTTATGCAGGCAAAGCAACACATCTTTAATTGTTAACAAATGCAACATAAACAAATGCAACACGCCCTAGCTCCCATCCTGCCCCGGACTTCCCATCTGGACAAGAGGTAAGTGCCTGGGCTCAGCCTAGATCCCATGCCTGGGCACCAGCCACTCCGGGGAAGACCTGCCCAACTTGGCCCCAGGTTCTGGCCACCGGGGCAGGTTCCCTTCTAGCCCTACCGGGAAGGCTCCCCTTCTCCAAGACCCCTGGCAGACCCTGCAATCTCCATGCCCTGCCCCCACGCCCATCATCGCCCGAGACCCCAGCCACTTCTGGAGACTTAGAGACTGGCCCCCAGCTCCCATCCTGCCCCGGACTTCCCTTATGGACAAGAGGTGAGTGCCTGGGCTCAGCCTAGATCCCATCCCTGGGCACTAGCCACTCTGGGGAAGACCTGTCCAACTTGGCCCCAGGTTCTGGCCACCAGGAAGGTTCCCTTCTACCTCCACCCCTACCGGGAAGGCTCCCCATCTCCAAGAACCCCGGCAGACCCTGCAATCTCCACGCCCTGCCCCCACGCCCATCATCGCCCAAGACCCCAGCCACTTCCTAAGACATAGAGACCAGCCCCCAGTGCCCATCCTGCCCCGGACTTCCCGTCTGGACAAGAGCTCCCATCCTGCCCCGGACTTCCCATCGGGACAAGAGAGCTCCCATCTGGACAAGAGAGAGAGACTTCCTGAATCTGTCAGCTCTGTCTGGACCAAGTGCACTGATAAGAGCAAGAACGAACCACAAGGAGATGGGCAGATGTCAAGGCAGAAGTACATACAACAAAATGAAGAGCAATACAGCATCACCAGAACCTAGCCCTCCTCCAACATCTAGACCTGAACATCAAAAATTGGAAGAAGCAGAAGAAAACAGCCTTATGAATAACATCATGAAGAAGGTAGAGGCTTATATAGAGGAAAAGACAAACAAAAAATTGGAAGAACACTATAAAAAATGGGAGGAAAGGACAAATAAAGTAGAAGAAAACGATAAAGCCCTGGAAGAAAACAATAAAGCCCTGAAAGAAAATCATGAAAAAGCAATGAAACAGATGAAGGAAACAGTCCAAGACCTGAAAAGGGAAATAGAAAAAATGAAGAAGACACAAACAGAGGGAATGCTGGAAATAGAAAATCTGAGTAAATGATCAGGAACTTCAGATGCAAGTATAACCAACAGAATGCAAGAGATGGAAGAGAGGATCTGTGGTATTGTGTTTCCCAAAATATTGTGTACTTTAATAAACTTATCTGGGGTCAGAGAACAGAAAAGCCACTAGTTAGGCAGGGATAGCACACACCTTTAATCCTAGCATTCCAGAGGCAGAAATCCATGAGATCAAGGATACAGACAGGCATGGTGACTCATCACGCCTTTAATCCCAGAAAGCAAGCCTTTAATCCCAGGGAGTGGTGGTAGAAAGCAGAAAGGTGTATAAGGCGTGAGGACCAGAAACTAGAAGCATTTGGCTGGTTAAGCGTTCAGTCTTCTAGCAACACAGTTCAGCTGAGATTCATTCTGGATGAGGACTCAGAGGCCTCCAGTTTGAGGAAACAAGACCAGCTGAGGATCCAGCAAGGTGAGGTAGTTGTGGCTTGTTCTGTCTCTCTGATCTACCAGCATTGACCCAATAACTGGCCTTGGGTTTGATTTTATTAATAAGACTCTTTAAGATTCATGCTACATCTGGCGCCCAATGTTCGTGGTACGAATTCATGAAAAAGCTACACTCAGCCAGTTCTGGTGGCACATGCCGGTAGGTTTTACTGAAGGAGGCAGAGGCAGGAGGATCCCGAGTTTGAGGCCGGCCTAGGAGGCTTGGGAGAAGCTTTGGCCTGGACCGAACCACAAACAGTGGTGGGACTATGGAGGCAGTAGCTGCTACTCCGAGTTGCCAGCTCCTTCTCATCATGTTGGTGACTGTGGTGATGCTGCTACCTGGGACAAAGGGTTTACTGCTGCTGGTTCAGAGAAGAATTGCCAGGCCCATCGTGTTACAAGAAAGCATCAGCAAAGGTCAGTCTGGAAAAGTTTGGCAAGACAAATGGTGGGGAGAAATTGCTGTGAAGATTTTCTGTTCTAGGGAAGAATGTTCATGGTTCCATGAGACAGACATTTATCAGACTGTGATTACTCCAAACCACAGAGGAGGCAAAAAAAGAAAAAAAAAAGTCTGCAGGGAACCATGACCATGCCTAACAGTGACTTTGAAATCTTCAAAAAGACAACAGGACTCCACAATGATGATTCCACATGGACTATGGTAAAGCCATTAGGCTGATTAACACCACGAAAAAATCGACTTTGGACTACAAACTGGTCAGGACAATTTCAAGATGACTAGCTGAGATGATCCAGCCTGACAGACTACTCGAGCAAGGACTTGTGACAAGTCCTGAACTTTCCTTTTATGCAGACACTGGACAAATGATACAGGACTTGACAATTAACCCAAAATTTTCTTTTCAAGATTCCCTAAAGATATCTTCACCCCTAGAAAGCAAAAAGAAAAAGAGAATAAGATATGAGATAGATCATTGAATCTACTCTGAGAAATAAGATAAAGAAATAATAGGATAAATAGGTAGATCACTGAATCTACACTGAAGAAAAGGGGGAAGATACTAGATATGGAACAAGGATGACTGGACTGCTACTCACATCACCAGGGAGGCTACCTGGAAAACAGGACCCCAAGAAAGACACGGGGATCGCCCAATGATGGAGAAATGGATGAGGTCTACATGAACAGCCTGGACATGAGTGGGGGTAATGAAGGGTGAGGGTCGAGGGAAAGAGAGCTTGGGGGAGTGGGAGATCCCAGCTGGATCAACAACAGAGAGGGAGAACAAGGAATAGGAAACCATGGTAAATGAAGACCACATGAGAATAGGAAGAAGCAAAGTGCTAGAGAGGCCCACAGAAACTCACAAAGATACCCCCACAATAGACTGCTGGCAATGGTCAAGATACAGCCCGAACTGACCTACTCTGGTGATAGGATGGCCAAACACCCTAATTGTCGTGCTAGAAACTCCATCCAATGACTGAGGGAACTGGATGCAGAGATCCATAGCTAGGCCCTGAGTGGAGCTCTGGCAGTCCAATTAGGGAGAAAAAGGAGGGTTTATATGAGCAAGAATTGTTGAAACCAAGGTTGGATAAAGCATAGGAACAAATAGCCAAAAGAATGGAAACACATGAACCATGAACCAATGGCTGAGGGGCCCCCAACTGGATCAGGCCCTCTGAATATCTTGGCTTGTTCTGTTTGGGAGGCATCCAGGCAGTGGGACCGGGTCCTGTGTTCAGTGCATGAGTTGGCTGTTTGAAACCTGGGGCTTATGCAGGGATGCTTGGCTCAGCCTGGGCGGAGGGGACTGGACCTGCCTGGTCTGAGTCTACCAGGTTGATCTCAGTCCTCGGGGGAGGCTTTGCCCTGGAGGAGGTGGGAATGAGGGGTGTGCTAGGGGGAAGGGGAGGGTGGCAGGAGGGGGCAGAATAAGGGAATCCATGGCTGATATGTAGAACTAAATTATATTGTAAAATAAAATAAAATAAAATTTTAAAAAGGAGAGAGAAAAAAACAAAAAACAAATGCAACACATCTTTACATAGTTACACAATGCAAACTTGGGGGTCACTACTGTGGGATATCTTTCTGTATGCTGTGAATATGTGTGGCTCCTATTTGATAAGTAAAACTTCATTGGCCTATGGCAGTGCAGGATGAAGCCAGGAGGGAAAATACAAAAGAGATAGTAAGAGAAGAAAGGCAGAGTGGAGAAATGCCAGCCTGATGTCCAAGGAGCAACATGAAATGGGACACAGGTAAAGCCACAAACACATGGTGATACATTGATTAATAGTAATGGGTTAAGTTAAGTTATACGAGCTATTTAGCAAGAATCCTAAGCCATAGGCCATACAGTTTGTAATTAATATTAAGCCTCTGAGTAATTATTTCATAAGTGGCTGCAGGATGACAGGGCCACTTGTGACCAGAGAAACTTCAAACTACAGTCCACCATGAGATATAATATCCTACTACATTCCCTCTTTTTTGTCTAGATGAAAAAGAAAGGTTTTAACTATAATACAGCAAAACTATATACAACAAGAATAATTATCAAATAAAGATTACATTCTAAATGTCTAGTCCATTTGTATTTGGCAAATTCAGAGAAACTGCTCTATTATATAAACTTACCTTGTTGAGTTCAATGTTTTGTAACTAATTTACCTTCTATCATAACTCAGGAAAACTCTAATTATCTCGATCAAAGATTTGAGAAGGATATAATATAACCTGAGTAAACATGAAGTGCAGAGCAAGAAACTTCCAAACTACAGAAATGACAGAAACAGCTGTGTAGATGTAACCAACCGTCTTATTAAATAAGATACACAGAGCCGATTCAGAGAAGAAAGCCAAGAGGTCAGAGCTAAGAGCCTCACCCTTCCTGCTTCAGTGATCCTCTTCAGTCAAGAGAGCTCTCCAAAAAGGAGGCCTACTTCCTGTGTGTATGTCTTTATATAGTCTAGCTGTTCTGCCTTCTCATTGGTTGTAAACCTAAACACGTGACTGCCTTGTCACTGCCTGTATGTACCGCCCTCCAGGTCCTTAAAGGCATGCGCCACCACTGCCTCGCACTTGCTATGGCTCTAATAGCTCTGACCCCCAGGCAACTTTATTTATTAACATACAATTAAAATCACATTTCAGTACAAGTAAAATACCACCACACAGCTGGCTGCCTGGATAGTCACCCAGTGTTCCTACATCTTTGTGACATTCACTTTTGGCCTACAGGTCTAGTATCTAGCAGACTTTTCTATGAATCATGAACTTTGAAGGACTGTCACACCTTTTCTTGACAAAGTTTGACAGTCACTTTTATTTGTGTCCTGCACGTCCAGTTTTGATGGTATACTATTAGAAATCGAGGCAAGGGCAGTTTTCTTGTCCAAATGGCTACATTTGACACACTGAAAGCCAACTCCATACAAAGGTTCTTTGATGCCCATCATCTTTTTTTGAAGCAAATTGGCGCTACCAGGAGCAGATGTGTCTCACTCCTATGAAAAGCCTTGTGTTACAAAACATTTTCAATGCCATATTCTGTAGGTATTTGAAGTGTTTGAACACCACCTATTTCAATACACTTGTTTAACCTTGAAAACATACATAATATGTCTAAAAGTTTGATTGTTATTGATGACTAAATACTAACCTGCATTTCTTAATTACACATTATATTTTTACATGAGCTACATGAGCATAATACCAAAACAAGAGTAGAAACAGTGTAACAAAAATAATTTTAAAGTTGTATCAACATACCAAAATCATACCAATGTAAAGTATTTGATATTAATGGTTTTCTTTTTAGCTTATATTCATATACCTCCCCCAAATGATGACAAACATCCATATCCCACAGAATGACCAAAACCCACATACCCAACCTCTTGGTTATGAGGGCACTGTGTTCTCTAGACTGTTTCTTGCTATTTGAGGGTAACAGTATCTTGAGGGGACCCTGAGAATATTGAGATAATGGTCAAGTCCCAGGAAAACTAGTTCTAACATTTGTTGTCAAGTCTCTGTGTAATGGGAAAGTGAAGGGCTTATCTGACATCTTTCTGGAGTGGTCTGTGAGATAGGACCACCTCAGCTAGCTGCCGTGAAGTTGTTCTAGAGATTTTTGAGGAAACTGTAACAAGGGCATTCTGAAAGGCTGGGCCACCTGGGCTACTTGTCTTTATTGGTGTTTGGTCCTTTTTTTCTGAAAGCACACAAATGTCGAAAGGTAACACATGTACTTGCATTAATGTAAGTATGGAATGTGTGGTGTGCACAGCTCAGTTATGAATAATTTTTTTTGTTTTATGTTTGAGCAGACAGAAGGCACCTGTCAAGTTTATGTCAGTTTGGACTGTATAACCAAATCATTATGAAAACTCTGTAGCCAACAAGATGTATCATGTCTCATACAGTTTCAGAGCTATTCCCATGTAAAGGGATCAGCATACATGTCACTTGCCTTATAGTTTTTTTCTTGGTTTATTTCTTTATGTCAGTGGTCAATATTTTCAGGGGATCTCTCCTAATCAAACTTGATTTCTATTAGTTTTGGAGGAATCCTCAGTCTTTCATTTCCTGTGGAAACAAAAATATAACCTGTCCCAAATTGCAATACATTTCCCGTATTCCATTTTAAAGTTAAGACATCCCTTAAATACCTAGGCTGGTTTAATTCAGCAGTCTCTTTTACAATCCAGTGTCTCACAGCAGCTGTCGTTCACACATCAGCATTTAAAAAATTCAAAGTCAGCACAACACCATACAGGATCTAGAATCCCTGTGTATTTCCCATCTTTATGTGGCTTTTTTCTTTTATATTACTTTACTCTCTCTTTAAAGACTTGACATTATTTATAAGCTATTTATTTGTTCTTTGAGTGACTATACCCATTTTATGTTCTTTTTCATGCACTTAAGCACATTTTATGCACAATATAATCTGTTTAGAGGGTTTTTTTCCATCTGGAACTGTCCTTACTGTGTGCCTGTAGTCTTTTCTGACCTCGTGAGCCAAACCTTAACTGACCAGGCTCCACTTAGCACCTGGCACTGGTGGCTGGCACTGCCTTATCCTCAGGTCCATGAGAGCCAGCCTTATTTGTGGGCCTGGCTAGAGAGCTGCATTTAACTAGAAGATGCATTTAACCATCCCAGATTTTGGTGCTATGCTGCAGCAGGTGATTTTTCTTAGCAGGCTATTTCAACTTAATGTTCTGGCTGCTCCAGTGCTTGCCCTATGGCAGAACTCTGACTCTGTATGCTACAAGAACCAGGCTACTAGAAGGCCATATCGGGTTTTATTTTGTTTTATTTTTTCAGCCTTTTCAGGCCCTACAAGGAAATACAGGCCACACATTGGGCTTCAACTGTAGCAGGCTTTCTTAGACTGCCCCCAGAGCACGACGTGAAGACTTACTATTAGTTATGAAAGCTCAGCCTTAGCTTAAGCTTGTTTGTATCTAGCTTTTCTAACTTCAATTAACCTATTTCTGTAAATATATGTGCTGCTCCAAGACTCGCTTACCTCATCTACATACTGTCCATTCTGCTTTTCTGCTTCCTCCATGTCTGGCTAGCTGGCTCCTCTTTCTTCTTCCCACTTTTTTCTTTGCCTACTAGCCCCACTTATCCCTACATATGTACTGGCCATTTAATTTTTTATTAGCCCAATCAGGTGACATAAGCAGGCCGGGTCAATCAGCAACACTACATACTTAAACAATTTACATAGTTAAACAAAATATTCCACAACATATCAAATGCAACACATCTTACATAGTTAAACAAATGAAAACTCAGTGTACACAGTGTGATCAAATATACCACTACAAACCTCTGATCCATCAAGGGGCTATCAATGACTGTTCAACCACTTCTGCAATCCAAATTAACATGTGACTACACCTGCTAGTTTCCAAGGTGAGGTAGAAATGAGTGGCCTTGGGAAAGTATATTACCTGTGGCTGAAATCATATTGTGAGCCAGACTGAACATGCAATTCAAGTGTTAGTGCAGCTTTAAAGAATCCTCAGTGGAATGTCTGCAAGCAGGACACAGGATAAAATTCTCCCACAAAGCAGTGGAGTACAGCAGTACAGCAGCTGGACAAGGATTCTTCATATTTTTTCCACTGCTGCTGGCTGCTGCTTCAGCACCATCACAGATTGCAGACAGAGAAGCTACAAAGTGGACAGGGGACTGTGGGGCAAAGGCCAAGGTGCCATAGATCCATGTGAACTCCAGGACAAAGACTGACACTAATGGTCCCCAAAGCTGGCATGGCAGAGCCTGCACATGCTTTCCTATTTGCTCTTTTGAGAAAGGGTCTCTCTTTTAACCTTGCCTAAATCTCAGTGATCCTCCTGCCACAGTGTGCTCAGTACAGAGGACAGTTGTGTGCCACACCTGGCTTCTGTTTATTTAATGACTAAATGTGCATAATTAATACAAGTCAGGCATGGTGATGCAGCCCTTTATTCTTAGCACTCTGCAGAAGAGGCAAACTGATCTTTATGATCTCAAACCTAGGCTGGTCTGCATAATGGGTTCAAGACCAGGAAGGATGGCAGAGTAAGACCCTGACAAAGAAAATGAAACAATAGAAGCATGATGTGAAAACATTTTTTTCTTCATTTGGCTTACCTAATTTTCAGTAATGATGCAGAATTGAGAGAAAAGTATATCTGAAGCCTCATATTAAAATAGGCAGTAAAATATGTATATTTAGTTGTCAGAATATCAAGAGTCTCTCTAGTAAATATGGAGTGATTAAGTAAAAATACTTTGATCCTGTGTAGCATGAATCTTAAAAGTTCTTATTAATAAAATCAAACCCCAGGCCAGTTATTGGGGTCAATGCTGGTAGATCAGAGAGACAGAACAAGCCACAGCTATCTCACCTTGCCAGTTCCTCATCTGGTCCTGTTTCCTCAGACTGGAAGCCTCTGAGTCCTCATCCAGAATGAATCTCAGCTGAACTGTGTTGCTCCAAAGCCTGAAAGCTTAACCAGCCAAATGCTTCTAGTTTCTGGTCCTCACGCCTTATATACCTTTCTGCTTTCTACCACCACTCCCTGGGATTAAAGGCATGATGAGTCACCATGCCTGTCTGTATCCTTGAACACATGGATTTATGCCTCTGGAAAACTAGGATTAAAGGCATGTGCTACCACTGCCTATCCTTTATGTTTAATATTGTAGCTGTTCTGTCTCTGACCCCAGATAAGTTTATTAGCATGCACAATATTTGGGGGAATACAATACCACAATCCTGTAGGGTTTAGTTGACTAAAATTTTGTATTTATAGACGGATCTTTTCTACAGAATAGGTGTTTAAGAGATTGCAGATTTTTAGTACATTTTTTTTTTAAAAAATCAACCTTTCTTTTTACAAAAGTAAAAATTATAGTACGTTTTCCATAGCTGGCCTGATGTATGGTTGTCCCTGAAACTGACAGGTCTTCTTTGTCCTTTCTCAATCTCATAGCAAACCTGACTAGTGTCCCAGAAATGAGTCCTGAACTCCAAAGAAGCTGGACAGGGTTAAGGTCTGACTCAGTAGGTAGCTGGTCCCAGCACAGGTTCTAGGTACTACACTTCTCACTCTGGGTGGGATGGTGGGGGTCCCTCACCCCACTCTGCAGCCTGCCATGGTGCTAGAAGGGCTTGTGGGTAGGGTTGGAGTTGCCTGACCTGACAGTTACTCTGGCCCTACTGGGTAACACCTGAGTTCAGGGACTTTCTCCTGAGATTGCAGGACTTGCGGAAGCCTCCATTACTGAGTCAGCCCGGATTTCCTGTAGTCAGCATTTCAGGTGCTGGGGACACAGGCCTAGGAGCATAACAGGGATGAGAAAGGAGCAAAATATCATTTCACCTGCCCAAAAAGAAGGTCCCTTGAGAAGCTCACTTGCACAGTCCACAGGAAAGGGTGTCCTGCCCGGGGGTATGATAGACCACACCCTGTAACAGATAGGAGCTGAAGGATGCAGGGAGAATCTGGCAAACAATGTCTTGCTTGGATATGTTAATTAGGCACCTCAGCCATTTGTCCCTGGTTTGAGACCTAACATCCTGTGTCCAGGACGAAGAAGTGCCTACTGACTGCAGGAAAGGTGCAGGGACGACCTTACAGCCCAGTTCCAAGTTTTGCAGCAAAGCCAACCTCAGCCGGTCTGGGACAGCTCTGTGCCTGAGGTGGAAGCCAGGGCTGGGAACTACTGTGCTGCGTCCCTCCGGTACTCTGTCCCTAGGGGAGCTGTTCCTGTCACTCAGGACACACTAGCCAATCAGGGCCTCCCAGTCAGAATAGGGTGGGCATTTCCGGTCCTCCATGCTGCAGGTTCCGCGGCTCCAAGGCTGAGGGAGACTCTCTTGTTCCGTGTGCTGCGCTGTGACCCGCTGCCGGGATCTGTGAGGAGAGCGGGGCGAGCTCGGAATCCGCTATGGTGAGCGAGGGTCGCCGTTTCCACCCGGGGAGAAGGTGCGGGAGCCGGTGTGGGTCCCGGGGCTGTGGGAACCGGCGGACGCGGCGGCCCGTGAGGTCTGAGTTTCCTGCTGTTCCTGCAACTCCTAAGTCCTGCAGCTTCTGAGTAACTTCCATATGCGGCGGCTGCGGCTGTGGCTACACAGAATACAGGGATGTTGGTACTGTGGTTGGATATTTCCTTATTGTGACATCAGCATGCTGTGCGCCCGCATACGCCACATACGCCACTTGCGTTACTGCAGGTGGGAGGCAGGTTGTTAACTCACAGAGCCCTGGTCACTCTAGTGTCATCTAGAAGTTCTGCACTGGGCACTGAACATTCAGGTGTAGGACCGGTCTGCAGTTAATTCTGTGCAGGGCGTAAATTCTGTGTCATTAATATATTTGCATGTAGATGCCAGGGTGGTCCAGTCATGAGTGTCAGTAAGATCAGGCAAGCTGAGTTTCCTAGCCTGGTGAGTCAAAACTGACTCTATATTAATTGTATCTTTATAAGTTTTCTCTTATGTTCTATTGATATCTTTATTCTTTGTGAAACAGCACATAGTGTTTTCTAGGCCACCTAGTGCTGCATAGTGAGAGCCCATCTCAAAAAACCTTAAAGAAAGATATGTCTGTGTACCTTTTTGTCTGTTTTGTTTTTTGTTTTTTTTTTGGGGGGGTGTTTGTTTGTTTTTGAGTCAAGCTTTTTCTGCCTGGTATAGGTTATGAAGTTAATCTTGAGTTCCCTGCAAAAGCGGTATGTTCTCTTAACAGCTGTGCTATCTCTCCAACCAAAAAATCTAAGTTTTAAATATCAGTAATTTTAAAACCACAGTTTTACTTTTTCAAACATTTAAAAGTTGATTCTTTTATCAACATAAAAGCATTCAAACAATTATGAGGATCTATGTGAGAAAAAATAAATTAACATGATACACTATTAATCTTCAAAAATTACATTCAAGAGACATGTCTCCCTAGAGCAGACAGTTGTCAACTCTACACCATATATATATATATATGGTTAGTTTTGTTGCAGTGCTGTGCTCTTACCCTGCAAGCAAATGTCACAAAACACGACAGAATCCGCTAATAAGAGTTTTATTAAAGATAAAAGGGACAGAGAGTGCTCAGGCCTGTAGGAAACAAGTGTGTGGAGAAGAAAGAACCGGGAATATGGTGCTGGCTTATAAAGGCTGGGCGTGCACAGGTTGACATAACTACTCTACTCATGTGCATAGATCACATGGCTAAGCTGTGCGCTCTTACGTAACCATGCAACGTCAAGGATCCTGGTCACAGGAGACGATCCTGGTCATGCGAGATGCCTTGACCCGGAAATGGCTATCTTGACCTGGAACTGGCTAGGCAGAAGTGTCCGCCAGGCATATGCAAACACACCCAACCATGAGACCATGTTGTGAACCCTTCATATGGGTTTCACTGTGTAGTCATAGCTGGCCTAGAACTCACAGATCTATCTCCCTCTGCCTCCTGAGGTCTAGGATTGAAGGCCTAACCTACCATACCTGGCCGTATTTATAACATATATGTAACATTTACATAAACTATTATAAGCTGATGGGTTAAAAGAAAAATT
The DNA here is from genome assembly GCF_949786415.1 of Peromyscus eremicus. Taxonomy (NCBI): domain Eukaryota; kingdom Metazoa; phylum Chordata; class Mammalia; order Rodentia; family Cricetidae; genus Peromyscus; species Peromyscus eremicus. The sequence goes on along the minus strand of NW_026734286.1, from coordinate 8,856,080 downwards.
GCCTTCTATCTCAAGTAAATGTATCATGTTCATTGCATGCTTCTTTTTTAGCTTTCATTTGCTTTTGCTTTTCTTTTTTTATTAAATTTTTTTCATTTATTTTACATACCAACCAGTTTCCCACCCCTCCTATCCTCCCGTTCCCTACCCCAACTCCCTTCTACTCTCCCCCCATCCACTCCTCCTCTGTCTCCATGCAGAAAGGGGCAGGCCTCTATGGGAGTCTACAAAACATGGCACATCAAATTGAGGCATGACCAAGCTCCTGCCCCTGCATGAAGGTTGAACAAGGCAACCCAGCATCAGGAATGGCTCCCAAAGCCAGCTCAAACACCAAGAACAGGTCCTAATCCCACTGCTAGGAACCCCACAAGCAGACCAAGCTACACAACTGTCACACACATGCAGAGGGCCTAGGTTGGTCCCAAGCAGGCTTCCTAGCTGCCTATCCAGAGACGAGGAGCTCTCAGGAGCCCAGGTCTGCTGGCTCTGTGGGTTCCTCCATCATGACCTTGACACACACACACACACACACACACACACACACACACACACACCCCTCCCTCATAATTTCCTTCCTCTCTCTTTTCCACTGGAGCTCGACCCAGTGCTTGGCTGTGGATCTCTGAATTTGCTTCCATCAGTTACTGGATAAAGGCTTTCTGATGACAATTAAGATAGTCACCAATCTGATTACAGGAGAAGGCCAGTTCAGGCACCCTATCTGCTATTGCTATGAGTCTTAGCTGGTGTCATCCTATGGATTCCTGGGAGATTACCTGGCATGAGATTTCTCCCTAATCCCAAACTGCCTGCCATCAAGATATCTCTTTCATTATTCTCCCCATCCATCCCACCCCCAACACACCTAACCTGATTCCTCATATTCCTGCACCTCCACCCCCCTCAGTTTACCCAGGAGATCTCTTTCTATTTCCCCTTCTCAAGGAAATCCTTGAACCTTTCTTTGGGTCCTCCTTGTTACCTAGCTGCTCTGGGGCTGTGGATTGTAACCTGGTTATCCTTTACTTTACAGCTAGTATCCACTTATGAGTGAGTACATAGCCTGTTTTTGTTCTGGGTCTGGGTTACCTCACTCAGGATGATTTTTTTTGTAGTTCCATCCATTTGCCTGCAAATTTCATGCTGTCATTGTTTTTTTTTTTACAGCTGAGTAATACTCCATTTTGTAAATGTGCTACATTTTCTTTATCTAGTCTTCAGTTGAGGGGCATCCATGTTGTTTCAGGTTCTGGCTATTATGAATAATGCTCCTGTGAATATAGTTGAGCAAATGCCCTTGTGGTATGATCGAGCATCTTTTGTTTATATGCACAAGATTAGTATAGCTTGGTCTTGTAAATTGATTCAAAGGTTTCTAATAAACCACTATACCATTTTCCAAAGTGGCTGTAGAAGTTTGCACTCCCACCAGCAGCAATGGAAGAGTGTTTCCCTTACTCCACATTCTCTCCAACATAGACCATCACTAGTGTTTTTTATCTTAGCCATTTTGACAGATGTATGATGGTGTCTCAGTCATTTTGATTTGCAGCTCCCTGATGCCTAAGTATGTTGAACAATTCTTTAAGTATATCTCAGCCATTTGAGATTCTTCTGTTGAGAATTCTCTCTTTAAATTTGTACTGTTGCTAAAGTTTTCCTGCCTGGCCCACGGTCAGGGCAAATCTCTCTCACCTGCCAGTCCCACAGCCTCTCAGACCTGACCAAGTAAACACAGAGACTTATATTGGTTACAAACTGTATGGCCGTGGCAGGCTTCTTGCTAACTGTGCTTATATCTTAAATTAATCCATTTCTATAAATCTATACCTTGCCACATAGCTCGTGGCTTACCGGCATCTTCACATGCTGTTTGTCATCATGGCGGCTGGCAGTGTCTCTCTGACTCAGCCTTCCACTTCCCAGCTTTATTCTCCTCCTTGTCCCGCCTACACTTCCTGCCTAGCCAATGGCCAATCAGTGTTTTATTTATTGATTAATTAGCAACACATTTGCCATACAGAACATCCCACAGCACTCCCCCCCCTTTTTTTTTTCAAAAAGGAAGGTTTTAACCTTAACAAAGTAAAATTACATATAATATGGGAATTTGGGTGTAGCTTCTCTTACTACTTCCTGCTGGAGGGGGGAGCTGTATTTTATGGGGACACAAAGAAAATTTTAGAATTATGGAATAGTCCATGAGGGTGTATCGTCTGAGCCAGTTGCCTTCAAATCGTTCTGGATGTTGGATCATCTGGGCCATGGTGTCATCAGAGACCTTTCAGGGGGTCTTGGCTGGTCAAACCTGATGTATCTTAATCTGGAACAAATCCATAGCCTCTGGCTTTCTATGGGAACAAAAGCAGAGTCTCCTTTCCAAAGTAACATATCCTTACATCCAAATTTTGAATTCAAGGTATCTTTAAAATACACATTTTGGCATAACTCAACAGCTTTTACAATCAAATGTTTTTCTGCAGTTAAAAATCCCAAAGACAACACAATCCAGATTCTCTGTGTAATATTCATCTTTATGTGGCTTTTTTATATTAATTTTACTGTCTCTTTAAAGACTTTATTTTTTAAAACTATGTATTTGTTTCTATAACTGTATATATCATCTTTTTTGTCTCTTTCAAGCCTACGTATATTTTACACACATTGTAAACAATTACATCTGAATCTGTCTTATTGTGAATCTGTTGCTTTAAACTGCAGCAGCTGTGGCTGCTGGCTCTCCCCACCTCAGCTTCCCAACATGGCTACGTTTACCACCAGCTCTGGGAGCTATCATGGGTCTATGCTTTTATCCAAGCAGTGTGTAGTCCAGAAACCTCTTTTTTTGTTTTGTACCTACAAAGGCTAAATCCATCATGCAGCTTAATGTGCCACTTGCAGAGGCCTCATTCCCACCATATGGCAGGTCGAGCACGAATGCCAGGAACCCACCAGTAGCTCATTTTTCTTTGGATTATTTGGTATTTTGATGTCTCTAGTTTCTTGAGTTCTTTATATATTTTGGAGATCAGCCCTCTGGTGTGGGGTTGGTGAAGATGTTTTCCAATTCTGTACGCTGCCATTTTGTCTTATTGACAAGTGTCCTTTGCTTTACAGAGGCATCTCTGTTTCAGGTGGTCCCATCTATTAATTGTTGCTCTCAGTGTCTGTACTACTGGTGTTATATTTGGGAAGTAGTCTCCTCTGCTAATGTGATCAAGGCTACTTCCCACTTTCTCTTCTATCAGCTGCAGTGTAACTGGATTTATGTTGAGGTCTTTGATCTACTTGGACTTGAGTTTTGTGCAGGGTAATAGAGCTATTTGCATTCTTCTTCATGCTGACATCCAGTTATGCCAGCACCATTTGTTGAAGATGCTCTTTTTTTTCATTGTATAATTTTGGCTTCTCTTTCAAAATTAGGTGTTCACAGGTGAATGAATTTACCTCAGGGTCTTCGATTCGATTCCATGATCTACCTGTTTGGTGTTTGTTTTTATGCCAATACCATGCTGTTTTTATTACTATAGCTCTATAGTAGAGCTTGAAGTGAGGGATCGTGATACCTCTGGAAGCTCCTTTATTATACAAGATTACATTAGCTATCCTGGATATTTTTTTTTCCTTATGAACTTGAGTATTGTTCTTTTGAAATCGGTGAAGAATTGTGTTGGAATTTTGATGGTGATTGCATTGAATCTGTAGATTTCTTTTGATAAGATTGCCATTTTTACTATATTAATCCTTCCAATGCATGAGCATGGGAGATCTTTCCATTTTCTGATATCTTCTCTGATTTCTTTCTTCAAAGACTTAAACTTTTTGTCATACAGATCTTTCATTTGTTTGGTTAGAGTTACCCCAAGATATTTTATATTATTTGTGGCTGTTGTAAAGGGTGTTGTTTCTCTAATTTCTTTATCAGCCAGTTTATCATTTGTATATAAGTAGGCTACTGATTTTCTTTTTTTACATAATCTTGAATCCAGCCACGTTACTGAAGGTGTTTATCTGCTGTAGTAGTTCCCTGGTAGTATTTTTGAGGTCACTTATGTATACTATCATATCATCTGCAAATAGCAAAAGTTCTAATTCTTCCCTTCCAACTTGTATCCCCTTGATCACCTTTTGTTCTTATTGCTCTAGCTAGTAACTTCAAATACTATATTGAATAAATATGGAGAGAGTGGACAACCTTGTCTTGTTCCTGATTTTTATGGAATTGGTTTGAGTTTATGTCCATTTAATTTAATGTTGGCTGTCAGCTTGCTGTATATTGCTTTTATTATGTTTAGGAATGTTCCTTGTATTCCTGATCTCTCCAAGACCTTTATTATTAAGGGGTGTTATATCTTGTCAAAAAATTTTTTCAGCATCTAATGAGATAATCATGTGGTTCTTTTCTGTCAGTTCATTTATATGATGGATTACACTGACAGATTTGCATATGAGAACCATCCCTGCACCTCTGAGATGAAGCTTACTTGATCGTGGTGGATGATTTTTTTATATGATCTTGGATTCAGTTTGCCAGTATTTTATTGAGTATTTTTGCATCATTGTTCATGAGAGAGACGGTCTGTAATTCCCTTTCTTTGTTACATCTTTTTGTGGTTTGGGTATCATGGTAACTATAGCCTCATTGAAAGAATTTGGCAATGTTCCTTCTGTTTCTATTTTGTGAAATAGTTTGAGGAATGTTGGTATTAGCTCTTCTTTGAAATTCTGATAGAATTCTGCACTGAAACCATCTGGCCCTTGTCTTCTTTGGTTGGGAGACTTTTAATGATTTCTTCCATTTCCTTTGGGGTTATAGGTCTATTTAAATTGTTTATCTGGTCTTGATTTAATTTTGTTATATGCTCCCTATCCAGAAAATTGTCTATTTCTTTTATATTTTTGAATTTTGTGAAGTCTAGGTATTTTAAGTATGACTTAAAGATGCTCTGGATTTTCTGTGTCTGTTTTGTCCCCATTTTCATTTCTAATTTTGTTAATTTGGATATTTTCTCTCTGTTTTAGTTAGTTTGGATAAAGGGTTTGTCTATCTTGTTGATTTTCTCAAAGAACCAACTTCCTTTCATTGGTTCTTATTACTGTTCTCTTTGTTTCTATTTTATTGATTTCAACCCAGGGTTTGATTATTTCCTCCCATCTACTTCTCTTGGGTGAGTTTACTTCTTTTTGTTCTAGAACTTTTAGGTATGCTGTTAAGTTATTAGTGTGAGATTTCTCCAAATTATTTATGTAGGCCCTTAGTGCTATAAACTTTGCTCTTGGCACTGCTTTCACAGTGTCTCATAAGTTTGGATATGATGTGGATTCAGTTTCATTGAATTCTAGGAAGTCTTTAATTTTTTTCTTTATTACTTCCTTGACCCATTGGTAATTCAGTTGAGAGTTATTCAGTTTCCATAGTTTGAAATTTGTCTGTAGTTTGTGTTGTTGTTGATCTCTAACTTTAACCCAGGGTGATCCAATAAGATACAGGAGTTTATTACAATTTTTTTTTGTATCTGTTGAGATTTTGTATGTGGCCAGTTTTCGAGAAAGGTCCATGAGTTGCTGAGAAGGTATATACTTTTGTGTTCGGGTGAAATGTTCTTTAGGTGTCTTAGTCTACTTGAGTCATAGCATCTATTAGTTCCTTTGTTTTTCTGTTAAGTTTCTATCTGGCAGAACTGTCCATTGGTGAGACTGGGGTGTTGAAGTCTCCCATTATTAATGTGTGGGTTTTGGTGTGTGATTTAAGCTTTAGTAATATTTCTTTTACAAATGTGGGCCCCCTTATGTTTTGAGACATAGATATTCAGAATTAAGACTTCATCTTGATGGATTTTTCCTTTGATGACTATGCAATGTCCTCCATTTCTTTTGATTTGAAGTCTATTTTGTTAGCTATTAGGATAGCTATACAAGTTTGCTTCTTAGGTCCATTTGATTGGAAAAATCTTTTCCCAACCCTTTATTCTGAGATAATGTCTGTCTTTGAAGCTGAGGTATGTTTCTTGTGTGCAGCAGAAGGATGGATCCTGTTTTCATATCCGCTCTGTTAACCTGTGTCTTTTTATGGGTGAATTGAGTCCATTGATATTTAGAGATATTAATCACCAGTGATTGTTAATTCCTGTTATTTTTTGGGTTTGGGTTTGGTGGTGGTGGTGGTGGTGGTGGTGGTATTGCATGCATGCATGCATTTGCACATGTTTGTTCCTGTGTGTGTGTTTTCTTTCTTTGGGTTTTGCTGGTATGCAGTTATCTATTTCCTTTGCTTTCTTGGGGGCAACTAACTTCCTTGGCTTGGAGTTTTCCTTCTGGTATTTTTTATAGGGCTGGATTTATGGATAGGTATTGTTTATATCTGGTTTTGTCATGAAATATCTTGTTTTCTCCATCCATGGTGATGGAAAGTTTTGCTGGATATAGTAGTCTATGTTGGCATCCATGGTCTCTTCCTGTCTGCAGAATGTCTGTCCAGGATCTTCTGGCTTTTAGAGTCTCCTTTGAAAAGTAGGGTGTAATTCTGAGAGGTCTGCCTTTATATGTTACTTGACCTTTTCTGGTTGTTGCTTTTAATATTCTTACTTTATTCTATATGTTTAGTGTTTTGATTATTATGTGGCAAGAGATTTTTTTTTTTTTGGTCCAGCCTATTTGGTGTTCTTTAAGCTTCTTGTACTTTTATAGGCATGTTCTTCTTGAGATTAGAAAAGTTTTTTCTATGATTTTCTTGAATATGTTTTCTGTACCTTTGAGCTAGGATTCTTCTCTTTCTTCTATCTCTATTATTCTTAGGTTTGGTCTTTTCATGGTGTCCCAGATTTCCATGATGTTTTGAGTTAGGAATTTATTGGATTTAACATTTTCTTTGACTGAAGAATCTATTTACCCTAGCGTATCTTCAACACCTGAGATTCTCTCTTCCATCTCTTGTATTCTGTTGGTGATGCTTGGATCTGTAGTTCTTGTTCACATACACAGATTTTCCATTTCCAGAATTCCCTTGGTTTGTTTTTTCTTTTTTTTAATTTAATTTAATTTTATTTTACAATATAATTTGGTTCTACATATCAGCCACGGATTCCCTTGTTCTGCCCCCCTCCGCCACCCTCCCATTCCCCCTAGAAGAGCCCTCATTCCCACCTCCTCCAGGGCAAAGCCTCCCCCGAGGACTGAGATCAACCTGGTAGACTCAGTCCAGGCAGGTCCAGTCCCATCCTACCAGGCTGAGCCAAGCATCCCTGCATAAGCCCCAGGTTTCAAACAGCCAACTCATGCACTGAGCACAGGACCAGGTCCCACTGCCTGGATGCCTCCCAAACAGAACAAGCCAATCAACTGTCTCACCTATTCAGAGGGCCTGATCCAGTTGAGGTCCCCTCAGCCATTGGTTCATGGTTCATATGTTTCCATTCATTTGGCTATTTGCCCCTGTGCTTTATCCAACCTTGGTCTCAACAATTTTTGCTCATATAAACCCTCCTCTTTCTCGCTAATTGGACTCCCAGAGCTCCACCAGGGGCCTAGCCATGGATCTCTGCATCCAGTTCCCTCAGTCATTGGATGGGGTTTCTAGCACGACAATTAGGGTGTTTGGCCATCCTATCACCAGAGTAGGTCAGTTCGGGCTGTCTCTCGACCATTGCCAACAGTGAATGTGGGGGTATCTTTGGGGATTTCTGTGGGCTTCTCTAGGACTTTGCTTCTTCCTATTCTCATGTGGTCTTCATTTACCATGGTCTCCTATTCCTTGTTCTCCCTCTCTGTTCTTGATCCAGCTGGGATCTCCCACTCCCCCAAGCTCTCTTTCCCTCGACCCTCGCCCTTCATTACCCCCACTCATGTCCAGGCTGTTCATGTAGACCTCATCCATTTCTCCATCCTTGGGCGATCCCCGTGTCTTTCTTGGGGTCCTGTTTTCCAGGTAGCCTCCCTGGTGATGTGAGTAGCAGTCCAGTCATCCTTGTTCCATATCTAGTATCCTCCTATGAGTGAGTACATACCATGTTTGTCTTTCTGAGTCTGGGTTACCTCACTCAGGATGATTTTTTCTAGATCCATCCATTTGCCTGCAAACCTCAGGATGTCATTGTTTTTCACTGCTGAGTAGTATTCCATTGTGTATATGTGCCACATTTTATTTTTCCATTCTTCAGTTGAAGGGCATCTAGGTTGTTTCCAGGTTCTGGCTATTACAAACAATGCTGATATGAACATAGCTGAGCAAGTGCCCTTGTAGTATGATTGAGGATCCTTGGGTATATGCCTGTAGCTAGAGTTTTCCTGCCTGGCCCACAGTCAGGACAAATCTCTATCACCTGCCAGTTCCACAGCCTCAGACCCAACCAAGTAAACACAGAGACTTATATTGGTTTCAAACTGTATGGCCGTGGCAGGCTTCTTGCTAACTGTTCTTATAGCTTAAATTAATCCATTTCCTTTAATCTATACCTTGCCACATGGCTCGTGGCTTACCGGCATCTTCACAAGCTGTTTCTCATCATGGCGGCTGGCAGTGTCTCTCTGACTCAGCCTTCCACTTCCCAGCTTTATTCTCCTCCTTGCCCCGCCTATACTTCCTGCCTAGCCAACGGCCAATCAGTGTTTTATTGATTAATTAGCAACACATTTGCCATACATCCCACAGCACTTCCCCCTTTTTTTTTTCCAAAAAGGAAGGTTTTAACCTTAACAAAGTAAAATTACATATAATTTGGGAATTTGGGCGTAGCTTCTCTTACTACTTCCTGCTGGAGGGGGCGCTGTATCTTATGGGGATTCAAAGAAAACTTTAGGATTATGAAATAGTCCATGAGGCTGTATCGTCTGAGCCAGATGCCTTCAAACCATTCTGGATGTTGGATCATCTGGGCTATGGTGTCATCGGAGACCTTTCAGGGGGTCTTGGCTGGTCAAACCTGATGTATCTTAATCTTGAACAAATCCATAGCCTCTGGCTTTCTGTGGGAACAAAAGCAGAGTCTCCTTTCCAAAGTAACATATCCTTACATTCAAATTTTGAAGTCAAGGTATCTCTAAAATATACATTTTGCCGTAACTCAACAGCTTTTACAATCAAATGTTTTTCTGCAGTTAAAAATCCCAAAGACAACACAATCCAGATTCTCTGTGTAATATCCATTTTTACGTGGCTTATTTTTTATACTACCTTTACTGTCTCTTTAATGACTTTATTTTTTAAAACTATGTATTTGTTTCTATAACTCTATATATCACCTTTTTTTGTCTCTTTCAAGCCTACGTATCTTTTACACACATTGTAAACTATTACGTCTGAATCTGTCTTATTGTGAATCTATTGCCTTAAACTGCAGCAGCTGTGGCTGCTGGCTCCGCCCACCTCAGCTTCCCAACATGGCTACGTTTACCGCCAGCTCTGGGAGCTATCATGGGTCTATGCTTTTATCCAAGCAGCGTGTAGCCCAAAAACCTCTTTTTTTGTTTTGTACCTGCAAAGGCTAAATCCACCATGCAGCTTAATGTGCCACTTGTAGAGGCCTGATTCCCGCCATACTGCAGGTTGAGCACGCACGCCAGGAACCCACCAGTAGCTGAAACCAGCAGCTCATTTGAGAGAGACAATTAGGAAGCTGTTTTTAGCTCCGTTTTAGAATCTTTTTTCTCAGTTTTTAGGTGGAAACTCTTGCCACCACGTTGGACGCCATTTGTAGCTAGAGTTTTCCTGCCTGGCCCACAGTCAGGACAAATCTCTATCACCTGCCAGTTCCACAGCCTCAGACCCAACCAAGTAAACACAGAGACTTATATTGGTTTCAAACTGTATGGCCGTGGCAGGCTTCTTGCTAACTGTTCTTATAGCTTAAATTAATACATTTCCTTTAATCTATACCTTGCCACATGGCTCATGGCTTACCGGCATCTTCACAAGCTGTTTCTCATCATGGCGGCTGGCAGTGTCTCTCTGACTCAGCCTTCCACTTCCCAGCTTTATTCTCCTCCTTGCCCCGCCTATACTTCCTGCCTAGCCAACGGCCAATCAGTGTTTTATTGATTAATTAGCAACACATTTGCCATACCTCCCACAGCATATAGCTGGATCTTGGGGGAGATTGATTCCCAATTTTCTAAGAAAGTGACATATTGATTTCCAAAGTGGTTGTACAAGCTTGCATTCCCACCAGCAGTGGAGGAGAGTTCCCCTAGCTCCACATCTTCTCCAGCATAAGGTGTCTTCAGTGTTTTTGATCTTAGCCATTCTGACAGGTGTAAGGTGGTATCTCAGAGTCATTTTGATTTGCATTTCCCTGATAATTAGGGATGTTGAGCAATTCCTTAAATGTCTTTCAGCCATTTGAGTTTCCTCTGTTGAGAATTCTCTGTTTAGTTCTATAGCCCATTTCTTAATTAGACTGTTGGGCATTTTGATGCCTAATTTCTTGAGTTCCTTATATATTGTGGATATCAGTCCTCTGTCAGATGTGGGGTTGGTGAAGACCTTTTCCCATTTTGTAGCCTGTGGCCTTGCCTTGTTGACCGTATCCTTTGCTCTACAAAAGCTTCTCAGTTTCAAGAGGTCCCATTGATTGATTGTTTCTCTCAGTGTCTGAGCTACTGGTGTTATATTTAGGAAGTGATCTCCTATGCCAATGTGTTCAAGACTACTTCCTACTTTCTCTTCTAGCAGGTTCAGAGTAGCTGGATTTATTTTGAGGTCTTTGATCCACTTGGACTTAAGTTTTGTGCACGGTGATAGATATGGATCTATTTTCCGCCTTGTTCACGTTGATATCCAGTTATGCCAGCACCATTTGTTGAAGATGCTTTCTTTTTTTCCATTGTACACTATTGGCTTCTTTGTCAAAAATTATATGTTCATAGGTGTTATTCTAATGGGTTTGCCTTTATAATCACTTGGCCTTTCTCTTTAGCTGCTCTTAATATTCTTTCTTTATTCTGTACATTTAGTTGTTAATTGTTATGTGGCGAGTGGACTTTTTTGGGGGGGGGGTCTAGTCTGTTTGGTGTTCTATAGGCTTCTTGTATCTTCATAGGCATTTCCTTCTTTAAGTTCGGAAAGTTTTCTTCTATGATCTTGTTGAATATATTTTCTGTGCCTTTGAGTTGGTATTCTTCTCCTTCTTCTATCCCTATTATTCATAGGTTTGGTCTTTTCATGGTGTCCCAAATTTCTTGGACATTTTGGGTCATGACTTTGTTGGCTTTAGTGTTTTCTTTGACTGATGAATCTATTTCTTCTACCGTATCTTCAATGCCAGAGATCCTCTCTTCATCTCTTTCATTCTGTTGGTTATACTTGCATCTGAAGTTCCTGATCATTTACTCAGATTTTCTATTTCCAGCATTCCCTCTGTTTGTGTCTTCTTCATTTTTTCTATTTCCCTTTTCAGGTCTTGGACTGTTTCCTTCATCTGTTTCATTGCTTTTTCATGATTTTCTTTCAGGGCTTTATTGTTTTCTTCCAAGGCTCTATTGTTTTCTTCTATTTTATTTGTCCTTTCCTCTAGTTTTTTTATAGCATTCTTCCCATTTTTTTTGTCTTTTCCTCTATATAAACCTCTACCTTCTTCATGATGTTATTCATAAGGCTGTTTTCTTCTGCTTCTTCCAATTTTTGATGTTCAGGTCTAGATGTTGGAGGAGGGCTAGGTTCTGGTGATGCTGTATTGCTCTTCATTTTGTTGTATGTACTTCTGCCTTGACGTTTGCCCATCTTCTTGTGGTTCGTTCTTGCTCTTATCAGCACACTTGGTCCAGACAGAGCTGACAGATTCAGGAAGTCTCTCTCTTGTCCAGATGGGAGCTCTCTTGTCCCGATGGGAAGTCCGGGGCAGGATGGGAGCTCTTGTCCAGATGGGAAGTCCAGGGCAGGATGGGACTTCTTGTCCAGATGGGAAGTCTGGGACAGGATGGGCGCTAGTGGCTGGTCTCTAAGTCTCAGGAAGTGGCTGGTGACTTGGGCGGATGGGCATGGGGGCAGGGCGTGGAGATTGCAGGGTCTGCTGGGGGTCTTGGAGAAGGGGAGCCTTCCCGGTAGGTGTGGGGGTAAAAGGGAACCTGCCTGGTGGCCAGAACCTGGGCCCAAGTTGGGCAGGTCTTCCCCAGAGTGGTTGGTGCCCAGGGTAGGGGTCTAGGCTGAGCCCAGGCACTCACCTCTTGTCCAGTGGTTTGTGTTTTCTTTATTGCTTTAATTTCAACTTTCAAGCTTGAACCAATTCCTTTACCTCTTTAATTGATTTTCTTGGCTTTGTTTAAGGGATTTTTTTATTTCTTTCAAGTTTTTTGTTTTCCTTGTATCTTTAAGAGAATTTCTCATTTCCTCTTTAAGAGACTCTATCATATTCTTAAAGTTATTTTTAAGGCCATTTTCTTGTGCTTCAGTTTTGTTGGAAGGTTCAGGTCTTGCTGTTGTACGATTAGTGGGTTATGGAGGTGCCATATTGCCCTTTATCTGTTGTTGAATGTATTGTTAAACTGGCATTTACTCCTCTGTTCTTGCAACTGGTGTGGGTTATGCCTGTGCTTATGAGTCTTGCAGTTGAGGGCTGGTCAGTTGGAGGATGACCAGGTGTGTGGGTTTGGGTGGTGGAGTCAGTCTTGGGGGAACAGAAACCAGTGGGTTGTGGTGATGGTGGTACAACCTGGAGCAGGTTTCTCATCTGCTTACTGGCTGGTTGGGACAGCACCAGAGCATTGGAGTTCCACCAGATTTGGGTGCAGGGCCCAGCTGCTTTGCTGATGCTGAGATGGGAGGAGGAGGGGCATGGGATGTGCCCTGGGGTTTAGGGTCTGGTTGATGGGGCAGTTCAGCTGGGAGACCAGTCACTCACCTGCTCTTCCAACTGGAATGGGATGTGCCTAGCCTATGTAATCTGCTGGGCTGTTGGGGACGGCTGGCCATGGGAGGATGACCAAGTGCATGGGTTTGGGTGGCGGAATGGATCTTGGAGGAACAGAATCTAACCTGCTTGGTGGCTGCTGGGGACTGCCTCATGCTTCTTTTTAACATGGTCTAGGGCTTTCTCTGTATGTTTTATTTCAATTTCTGTTAACCTTTGTTTTTTTGTGCATACCTGCATGATTGTATATGCTTGCCACCTTTCCTCTCACATCAGAAGAAGGATCAGATCTGTTGGAGCTGTAGGCTTGTGATACAACCATTCTGGGTGTTGGGAACCAGGCTCAGGTCCTCTGTGAGAGTAGCACAGTCTTGACAACTCAGCCTTCTCTGCAGGCACTGCAGGTTTCTGAAGCTAATGAACCAGTACTCTTGGAAGATGATTTTACTTTACTTTACTTTTGTTTGTTTGTTTTTGTTTTTGTTTTTTTGAGATAGCATTTCTCTGTAGTTTTGGAGCCTGTCCTGGATCTTGCTCTGTAGACTTGGCTGGCCTTGAACTCACCGAGATCCACCTGTCTCTGCCTCCAAGGACTGTGATTAAAGGTGTGTATCTCTGTAGCTTGAGTTTTCCTGCCTGGCCCACAGTCAGGACAAATCTCTTTCACCTGCCAGTCCCACAGCCGCTCAGACCCGACCAAGTAAACACAAAGACTTATATTGGTTACAAACTGTATGGCCGTGGCAGGCTTCTTGCTAACTGTTCTTACAGCTTAAATTAATCCATTTCTATTAATCTATACCTTGCCACATGGCTTGTGGCTTACCGGCATCTTCACATGCTGTTTGTCATCATGGCGGCTGGCAGTGTCTCTCTGACTCAGCCTTCCACTTCCCAGCTTTATTCTCCTCCTTGTCCCGCCTACACTTCCTGCCTAGCTAATGGCCAATCAGTGTTTTATTTATTGACTAATTAGCAACACATTTGCCATACAGAACATCCCACAGCACTTCCCCCCCCCCTTTTTTTTTCAAAAAGGAAGGTTTTAACCTTAACAAAGTAAAGTTACATATAATTTGGGAATTTGGGCGTAGCTTCTCTTACTACTTCCTGCTGGAGGGGGCGCTGTATTTTATGGGGACACAAAGAAAATTTTAGGATCATGGAGTAGTCCGTAAGGCTGTATCGTCTGAGCCAGTCGCCTTGAAACGGTTCTGGATGTTGGATCATCTGGGCCATGGTGTCATCAGAGACCTTTCAGGGGGTCTTGGCTGGTCAAACCTGATGTATCTTAATCTGGAACAAATCCATAGCCTCTGGCTTTCTGTGGGAACAAAAGCAGAGACTCTTTTCCAAAGCAACATATCCTCATATCCAAATTTTGAAGTCAGGGTACCTTTAAAATATACATTTTGGCATAACTCAACAGCTTTTACAATCAAATGTTTTTCTGCAGTTAAAAATCCCAAAGACAACACAATCCAGATTCTCTGTGTAATATTCATCTTCACGTGGCTTATTTTTTATATTAATTTTACTGTCTCTTTAAAGACTTTATTTTTTAAAACTATGTATTTGTTTCTATAACTGTATATATCACCTTTTTTGTCTCTTTCAAGCGTATGCATATTTTACACACATTGTAAACTATTACATCTGAATCTGTCTTATTGTGAATCTATTGCCTTAAACTGCAGCAGCTGTGGCTGCTGGCTCCACCCACCTCAGCTTCCCAACATGGCTACGTTTACCACCAGCTCTGGGAGCTATCGTGGGTCTATGCTTTTATCCAAGCAGCGTGTAGCCCAGAAACCTCTTTTTTTGTTTTGTATTAGCAAAGGCTAAATCCACCATGCAGCTTAATGTGCCACTTGCAGAGGCCTCATTCCCGCCATAAGGCAGGTCGAGCGCGCACTTTAGGAACCCACCAGTAGCTCAAACCGGCAGCTGCCGCTCATTTGAGAGAGACAATTAGGAACTGTTTTTAGCTCCGTTTTAGAATCTTTTTTTTTTTCTTTTCAGTTTTTAGGTGGAAACTCTTGCCCCTCCTTGGGCACCATTTGTAGCTTGAGTTTTCCTGCCTGGCCCACAGTCAGGACAAATCTCTTTCACCTGCCAGTCCCACAGCCGCTCAGACCCGACCAAGTAAACACAAAGACTTATATTGGTTACAAACTGCATGGCCGTGGCAGGCTTCTTGCTAACTCTTCTTACAGCTTAAATTAATCCATTTCTATTAATCTATACCTTGCCACATGGCTTGTGGCTTACCGGCATCTTCCCATGCTGTTTGTCATCATGGCGGCTGGCAGTGTCTCTCTGACTCAGCCTTCCACTTCCCAGCTTTATTCTCCTCCTTGTCCCGCCTACACTTCCTGCCTAGCCAATGGCCAATCAGTGTTTTATTTATTGACTAATTAGCAACGCATTTGCCATACAGAACATCCCACAGCATATCTCCACCGCCCGGCTTAACTTTAGGTCCCCCCATACACACACAACCCCAGAGCTGAGGACAGAACCCAGGGCCTTATGCTTGTTAAGCAAGCACTCTACCACTGAGCTAAATCCCCAACCCTGTAACTTTATGTTTTTAATGACATAAACCTGGCAGTCAAATGGCACCCCTTCAGGGCTACTTGATACCCTCAATTGAGCAAGAGTCACTATAGAATTCTTGACCATAGTCCTCATGGCTATCTTCATGTATACAAGTAAGATGCTACAAAGAAACATAAACTTAATGTTTGAATGACCAAATACTGTGTGTGCTGGAATGTGAGATACTTTACCCCAGCAAAATCACTAGGAAAGGGAAAGCCATCTTCAGCCACTGATCGCCTTCTGCATTCTAGTCTTTTTAACAGTTGTGTGCAATTGTGAACAGTTGTGACAATGGTACCACTTGCAACTCTGTCCCATCCATGAGCTGTCAGTAATTGTCCAGGCATTATATAATCACCATTGTCATGTGACTCCACCTTCCATTTTCCACATGCAGGTAGAAATGAGTAGCCATTTTTAGTCTGGATCCAAATAGCTCTAGTTCTTTTATTCCTCTTAAGATGATGTGCAAGGCTTCTTCAATGCTGTCCCACATTGTAGAGCTTTAAATAAATTGGTTGGTGCAAAATTAGGTATTAGGCATTTTGATTTTGATGAAATACCACTGGAAGTACCAAGAGCAGCTCATGAGGCTGATAAAGAATTTGCAAATGAATTCCTTTTTCCTGTCATGCCCTAGCTTGCCTAGTTTGTAAAGGTAGCATTTTCATAGGTTCTCATAAGTTCTCATCAGGAAATGGAGGTAATTTAAGATTACGTAGATTATAGAATTCCTCCCACATACTTCAAGGTTATCTTCACGCAAAAGTGGCTAAGTATTTAAAGGAGGTTTCAGTAAGGGAGTGGAAGGAACTGTCTCCAGGGAGGTTGTCAGTAGTGCTGTTATTCCTTTAACTAATGCCATTACTTTTTTAGTTGTAATAATACAGTTGGCATATCCTGTTTGTTGATCATGAGGCTCTGCACTTATAAAAATGAAATGATTTAGAGGGGGAAATTGTAGGAGAAATTGCAGGTCTGTCCTGGTAGTTAGCCTACTTCATACACTGTGCCTCTAAGTAACAAGCATGGCCCATGATACTCCTGAATATTCCCTGAAGTCACAACGTTGAATTATAAAATTGCATGGGTAGCCAATAGCTAGCCTGATAACATATCTGTGCTCACCATGTCTTTTTTTTTTTTTTTTTTTTTCGAGACAGGGTTTCTCTGTGTAGCTTTGCGCCTTTCCTGGGACTCACTTGGTAGCCCAGGCTGGCCTCGAACTCACAGAGATCCGCCTGGCTCTGCCTCCCGAGTGCTGGGATTAAAGGCATGCGCCACCACCGCCCGGCTTTCACCATGTCTCTTTTATATGGCTCTTCTACATAGAAACCCAGGTGGGTTGTATGAGCATTCATGTTTCAATCGAATGTAATGTGCTATCCAATCAGAGTAGATAGGCTTCCACTATATAACTAGTTGCTTACATGCAGTAAAGTAGATGCTGTTCCCTGAGACCATCTCTGGAGGAGTTCTTCCCCCTGTCCTTTACTGACCCACAGGCTTTGTGGTCTTTTGGGGGGACAGCAAGGTAATGATTGTAACAGCAACTTGGTGCCCAGCGTGGTTGGTTGACTAACTCACCCACATTATGATCCACTGCACAAAGGCACATATGCACTATAAAGAAATGTCATTAAATATTTGGGCAACAATCAAGCCTAAAAGTTATTCTCAGTGCTGTTTTTTCTTCCTGGAAGGGTCTTACTAACTCATGCTCACGTGCCTGGAACTTACTATGTAGAGCAGGCTTGCCTGTGTCTCCCTGGTGCTAATATTAAAAGTGCATGTCACTGTACCCAGCCTCATTTTTTGTTATTTAAATATCACTACCTGCAGAATATAGCTTGGTAGACATGAAAATGGAAGATGACCCTTAGCTATTTACTGAACTTGAGGCCAACCTGAACTTTTTGAGAATATTTCCACCCCAAACAAAACAAGCTGTGTGTGGTGGGGCACAGTGTAATATCAGGACTCAGGTGGCAGAGGCAGAAGGAGGGAAGCAAATTTTTGTTAGAGTTTGCATACACATCCAGACTAGTTAGGACTACATGAGGAGACTTTGTCCCTGACAGCAAAACCACAGAAGATGTTATAACCTATGAAAGTAGAATACCTACAAGTGATTAAGGTGCTTGCTTCTGAGCCTGAGTTCAATCCCCAGGACCCACCTGATGGAAAAAAATGACTCTGACAAGTTATTCTCTGACTTCCACATGTGTGCAACCCTTAAGTCACCATGCATGGAAGAAGGGTTTTGGGGATGTAGGTCAGGGGTAGAATACCTGACCAAGCATGTGAAAGCTCTGGATGCCATCCTAGCTCCTTAGAAAAACATCTTGCTTGAGACAGAATTCTGCTTTGCTGTCCCTGATCTCCTGCACCTCCCTGTGCAGCCCATGCTAGTCTTGATGCTGAGATAACAGGCATGTGTCACCTAGTCAGCTTGATATATTGTTTAAAAGTCTCCTGAAGAGTTAGGGTAAAGACTTCCTAATCAAACAGAAGTACTAACAGCAGAATGTATTTACATTCCTCTTGTCCCAGGAGTTCAATCCAGCAGGACTTAGGCTCTGGCAGCTCCTTTCTGTTCTCCCCAACTTGACAGGTCACTCATCTGTGTTCCCATTTAATCCAATTAATGTAAATCATCAGAGTGCTTGATAGTTTTATGTCAACTTGATACAAGCTAGAGTCATCTGAGAGGAGGGAGCCTCAATTTAGGGAATACTTCCATAAGATCTAGATGCAGGCAAGCCTGTAGGGCATTTCCTTTATTAGTAATTGATTGGGAAGTGCCCAGCCCATTGTGGATGAGGCCCCCCATGGGCTGGTGGTCCTGGGTTCTATATGAAAGCAAGCTGAACAAGCCATGGTGAGCAGGTTAGTAAGCAGCACCTTCTATGGCCTCTGCATCAGCTCCTGCTTCCAGGTTCTTGGGCTGCTTGAGTTCCTGTCATGCCTTCCCTCAAAGCATGAGGAGCAGGAGCCCATGTGAGGAAAAATGCTTGTTTTTGATCTCACCATGCCATGAGCACAACTCTCCTGATCTTATTGTCTCCATGGAAGGCAGACTTTCTATCTCATAGAGCCCTAGTTTTTCTGGGGGCTTCTTGTAGTTCTGTTCTTCCCACTTAACATGCAGTGGTAGGATCCTACTGGAGTTAATTTTGCCAAGATCTTAAAATCTGTGTTATTAATACATTTGCATATAAATGACACAGTGTTCCAGTCACCTGTGTTAGTAAGGCCATACTGGGTATCCTGGTCTCACTTGTCAACAGCGACTGTATTTCAGTTGTGTTCTTAGTCTGTTTGCTCTAAAGTTCTGTTATGTCTTTATTATTTCCCAGACAGTATAGTCTTCATGGTAGTTGTACTTGAAGTTTTGAAGTCAGATGATATCTTTAATGTGCTGTATATTTGATCTTGATCATTTTTACATTCATAATGTCCTTTTGCCATCAGTTTAATGTTGTTGATAACATATATTATTAGACTTTATATTCAACTTCTGTTTACTCTATAAATTCTGTGTTTTCATAACGTACTATTGACATAATAAGCAAGAGGGCAGCAAACCACAGGGATACTTTGTTGGCAAGGATAGCCCAGCTCCCTGCTATGATGCTTCCGTCCTCCATAAGACACAAGGCCTGGTTGGACCCACACTTCTCAAGGTTTAAATGTGCCCTGTTGTGCCTGTTGTTTAATAGAACATTTTAATTAGGTTAGCATGAATATAGGAGGAGATGGTACCTATAGCTTAGACATGTAGACTCCATACAACAAAGTAATAGAGGAAAGAATTCTGTGGCCGCAAGTTGAATCCATCCATGGGTCTTACCACAAATTGTAACAATGGAAGCCAAGCATTGTCTTCCAGGTATTTTACCTTCTTTGTTTGTTAAGGTGTGTCACTGTAGCTGTGCTTTGAGGTTTCAAATGCTGAAGCAAGGTTTCATTCTGGTTGCCTGTCTATATCAGGATATTGGTCTCAGCCCCATGCTTGCCTACCTTGATGCTGCCATTCATGATGATAATGGACTAATCCTCTGTCTGTGTAATCAAGTCCCAACATAAAAAGCCTTGCATTATAACTGTCACTTTGGTCATTGTGTTTCCTCACAGCAACAGAGCAGTAATTATGATAGATGTTTTGTGGAGTATTTTGGCATATTGTCGCCATACCCTGTGAAAACAAGTACAGCTAAATTAAAGAGTTGTAGACTATCTTAATTTACATGTCTGAGTGAAGGAGAGCATCACTTGCCTCTATGACTCTAGTCCTGTATTATTTTCAATACCCATAATACAAGAGGCCCAGGTGTACTTGTGGCATCTTGTGACCAAAGTCAGGGGATGGCTGCAAAGCCCTTTCAGCAAAACAGTCACTGCTTTCCATAAGGATTTTTGAAGGTCAAAGTCCTTCTGAGAACTGGTTGTTCATTCAAATATTACCCCAAATACAGTGACTCTGCTAAATTCCTACATTTCCCCCTTTGGTTTAAGCTAATCTAATTATGCAGCTGTGCTGTGAAGATAGTCTCATGTACATAAGTCAGAATATATTTGAAAAGTGTTAAAATTATTATAGCAAAAACAAGTATAACAATTACCCGAATACAAAACTTATCAAAATGATTCATAGGGTTAAATGAAGGTATGGTATCTGCAAGGCATTCCATGACATCCATTCTAGACACGTCAGGTAGCTTAACTGAAAAAGTTTCTTTAATTTCTTGTTATAAATCATAAATCATTGGAGAAACATTAGGGTGACTCAACAATGGCATTTTAACCTTATCCCAATCATACTTGTTTTCATTAAACTTTAATACAGTAGGTGAAATACAATTAATTTTTAACATTACCAACACATTTTAACTGAATCTGTTCCCTTTAAGTCTCTAACTGATCTCCTAAAAGTAACACAGCTTGCATCATGTCTGCTTTTTCGCTAACACTGTCACCATCTATTTAATTCTGCTGAGCCCAAAGTTTTGTAGAAATCTGATGCCAGTCGCTAACAAATTCAGCAATTTAAGTTTCTTTATGAAGGACTACTCAGGCTGTTGCAACAGTAGCAGTCAATGAAATAATTCCCATTGATGAGTTTTGGATCCATGGTTATTGGATATCCTTAGCCGCTAAGGTAATGTCTTATCAAGTCAGTTTAATAAATCCAGGTTTAATGAACAGAGCAAAGCAGCTCCCTGGTGACTCTCAGGTGAGCAGGAGAGGAATCACATGGCCGATCCAAAAGAAGGGAGCCTAAATACACTGTAGGTGCAGGGTGATGACTTTTCCTCTACAAGCTGTATTTTTGCCCAAGTATAATGCTGGGATTGGGCCACAGGCAGCTTCAGGGGAGGAGCCTCCAGCTGCCAAGAATGCAGAACTGGGCTTTTTGGTGGTTTTTCTGAAAGGATGGTGTTTGGATAGCCAGGAATGGAGGTTCCAGCCAAACATCCCAATCTTTTTGGGTACATGGGTGCTGGTTTAAATCTGGCTACTTTCTCTTAGCATGCGACAGTGTGGGGAGAGGGAATAGGCAGTCAGTTGGCTCATGCTCAGTGGGAGGTATGGGTGAAGAAGCATCTGATTAACTACCATCTAACCTAAAGAATCCATTCTGGGAGGAAGAGGATAAAGCAAGTTGATAGGAGGGGAAAAAAATAGATTATTACCACTGACCCTGTGAACAGGGCTTGCTGTGGGAAGAGTGAAGACTGCCAGAAAGAATGCAATGGAGATGGGCCCTGGTCATAGTGATGAAGTTCTTCAGACAGTTTATAGAGTGACTCAATATTAGTTTCCACTAGGCCAGATTCCTTGATACAGTAGCAGCACTCTTTCCCTAGGAACATGCAGGTGTCTTGTCTTGGCAAAGCAGGAAATCCATTCCTCAGTGTCCTGCTTCTCCACAGTCTGGACAGGGTCTTGGCAGCAGTTGAAGTGAAAGGCAGTTTTTTTCTGTTCTGTGACTTGATTTGCTACATTTAATGCATGCTCTAGGCCAGATGGGACACAGGAAAACTTCTGACTACAGAGAATCAATAATTATATTTAGACTTATTAAAGTCTAATAAATCCATTAGAATGTGTGGTGGTATTGTGTTCCCCAAAATATTGTGTACCTTTATAAACTTATCTGGGGTCAGAGAACAGAAAAGCCACAAGATACTTAGGCTAGAAAATGTTAGCACACGCCCTTAATCCTAGCATTCCAGAGACAGAAATCCCTCTGGATCTCTGTGAGTTCAAGGCCTCATTGGAAATAGCCAGGCATGGTGACTCACACCATTAATCCCAGAAAGCAGCCTTTAATTCCAGGGAGTGGTGGTAGAAAGAAGAAAGGTTTATAAGGCGTGAGGACCAGAAACTGGAAGCATTTGGCCTGGTTAAGCATTTTGGCTGGTTAAGCATTCAGGCTTTTAGCAGCAGTTCAGCTGAGAGCCATTGGGATATGAGGACACAGAGGCTTCCAGTCTGAGGAGACAAGACCAGCTTGGAAGTTGGCCAGGTGAGGTTAGCTGTGGCTTGTTCTGGTACTCTGACCTTCCAGCATTTACCCCAATAACTGGCCCTGGGTTTGATTTTATTAATAAGACTCTCTAAGATTTTTGCTACAAGAATGGCATGCAGCCGGCGGTGGTGGCACACGCCTTTAATCCCAGCACTCGGGAGGCAGAGACAGGCGGATCTCTGTGAGTTCGAGGCCAGCCTGGGCTACCAAGTGAGTTCCAGGAAAGGCGCAAAGCTACACAGAGAAACCCTGTCTTGAAAAACCAAAAAAAAAAAAAAAAAAGAATGGCATGGAACTCTGATTTTTTAACTGAAGCATATGGACTTTGAATTACTTTACTGATGTTTCCTGCTTTATAACCAGCCATTTCTAATTTACTTGTGTCAACATAGAATGTAAGAGCTGCAGAAATAGGCACTCGACTCACCATGCTGGGAAAAACCCATTCAGTTATTTTTATGAACCGAAGTCTTTTACTTTTAGGGTATTTATTGTTAATTTCTCCTAAATAATTACTACAGGATATTTACCAGTTATCATTAATTACTTATATTGCAT
This sequence comes from Peromyscus eremicus, assembly GCF_949786415.1. Classification (NCBI taxonomy): domain Eukaryota; kingdom Metazoa; phylum Chordata; class Mammalia; order Rodentia; family Cricetidae; genus Peromyscus; species Peromyscus eremicus. Next base: position 8,833,541 of record NW_026734286.1, on the reverse strand, counting down.
AATTTCATCATGAGTTTAAGGTACTACAATCTCAGCTGGATCCATTCCTTACAGTTGATGAAGTCTTGTTCTTTTTATAATTAATTCAGAAATCTTTTCTCTGTAGGTTTTTTACTTTTTACTCTGTTATGAGCTAAAAATGCCCATTCTAAAACATTATTTTCCCTTTGCATAATAAGCCCAGTAGGAGAAGGGGTAGAAAGTAAAATTACCAAAACTCTGTATATTTTGTTTTACGTTGGTCAGCTCCTTTTCTGTCTCAACTGTTAAATGCCTTGGACTGTTTAAATCTGAGTCACCTTGCAAAATTTAAAACAAAGTACTTAATTCTTAAGTAGACAATCCAATGGTAGGCCACAACCAATTAATATTCCCAATGATTTCCGAAAATCATTAAGTTTGTGTAATTGCTCTCTTCTAATCTATACCTTTTGAAGCTGAATTTTTTGTTTACTCATTTAAATCCTAGATACCTAAGAGAATCCCCTGTTTGAATTTTTTAGGAGCAGTTTGCAACCCCCAGTGAGGTAAGATATGTTGTACCTCACCAAACACCTTTTCAAGGATATCAATATCAGAGGTAGCTATTAAGGTATCATACATATAATGATAAATAATAGACTGAGAAAATTGTTTACAAACCACTTCTAGTGGTTGATTTACAAAATATTGACATAGGGATTATTTAACATTCCCTGGGGAAGAATCTTTTAATTAATCACTTAGTGGCTGAGCATTATTATAAGTAGGATCGTAAAAGCAAAATTTTTCTCTGTACTGTTCTTGTAAAGATATAGTAAAGAAGCAATCTTTTAAATCAACAACTACTATAGGCCATGCTTTACATAATGAAGAAGGTAAAGGAATTCAAGGATTTAAAGGAAATACGGGTTGAATTACTCTGTTTAAAGCTCTCAAGTCAGTTAATATTTTCCATTTTCCAGTTTTCTTTTTATTACAAATATAGGAGAATTCCAAGGACTTATACTTTCATCACTGTGTCTAGCATCTAACTGTTCCTGTATTAGTTGCTCAAGTGCCCGCAATTTTTTTTTTAGTAAGGTAATTGAGGAATTCTATCACGGCTTCTATTTGCATAGTCTTTTTTACATAAGCCATCTATAAAAGCAGTAAAAACAATCTCTATAGGATTTTAAGCAACTTTAGTCAATACTTGGAGAGTATTTTTATAAAATTGTAAAAAGGGGATCCTTTTAATAGATTCCAAGTAACATGATAATGCAACTTGTCAGTTATTACCAGTGTGGAACAAACAATTTTTCTGTATTTTATTTAGTGGAAAAACAACTTTTCTAGGCTATCAGTAAGAGATTATATTTTATGAATTTTTAACTTAGTAACCATATTATTTAATAAGCTAACAACATGTTCTGTTTACAGTACTACATTTTTAAATGATTTAATCAAGCATTTCCAGAAAGAAACTTAGTAAGAAGAGCCAAATTATCAGTAATTATAAACAGACAAGAGCATATAATAATATAGTTTAAAATCACGAATTTTGTTTTTAGTTCATTTGTTATGAAAAATAAACATTCATTCAAACACTACTTAGATATTCAAGAGAAGAGAACAACCTCCATACAATGAATGACTAATACCGTTGGAAATTCAAACAGCATTGACTTACTACTTCATCTTTTTTTACTAGAATTTGGGCTTGTTTTCAATTTTGCTTTTTCCCTTGAAGGGACCATTGATGAGTTATATTCATTATTAGAGAAACACAAATCATTTGCCACAAAGGGACCTTTAATATTTTATTATTGCTGCTCTGAGGGGGAAAAAAATCAAACAAACATTTAAACCAAAGTTAAGCAAACAAGAAAATTCTAAGCACTGGACTTGCTATGTTTGCTCAGGCTGCATCAGTGATGCATACCCAGCCTGTCTCTGAAGGAGGTGATAGGTAAAGTGTAGCTCTCAGTTTCAGAAATCTTTAAATTTTTCTATTGTCAGAAAAAGCCTTTTTTTCTTTTCCTGTTTCTCTTGTGAAGAGGCTTTTTTCTTTTCTTTGTTTTTCCTTTATAGGGACTTTATTCAACATTTTCCCTTCTTCTACCAGGAAAATCCTTTTCTTGATTAAACATTTCTCTTTTTTCCATCCCGAAATTTCCTTTTCATATTTCCTTTTTCCTTTCCTTCACCTTTCTCTATTGTGAAGGTATGTTTTTAAGCTTCGTTTCTATTCTCTTTTTTTGCCTGGAAAGATTCTTCTTCCTTGACTTCTCCTTTGTCCCAGGAGCTAATTTATTGTTGCCACTGCTGAGATGGAAAATTTAAATTCTCTAAGTTCCTGCCCTATGCTGGAGTCTCACCCACTGCTATTGGCATGTGGTACCTCCATTATTGGGGTGTCTGGACCACATTATTGGTCTTTCCAAGCACCACATTGTTGGTCACCAAATATCAGGTATACTGTGTAATGTGGGTCAGTTGAAGAAAGAGACACTCCCAAGAGGAAATTTTAAGGCCTATGTGGCAGCAGGAAGGTCTAGCCTCTTCTGATGGACTGAACCCCAAACTGCTGTGTGGTTGTTTTGCTTTGCCCATGACCTTGGGCCCTACAGTCCAAGTGAGGCTGTGCTTCTTGCCATTGTATGTGCCATCTTTAATTTAAGAGAGGAGATAGAAAGCCTAGAGGTTAAGAGCACTGACTGATGTTCCAGAGGACCCTGGTTTAGGTCCCAGGCCATCAGGTGTCTGATCACACCAGGATAAAAATTTTAAAAAAAGAAAAAGGAAGAGGGAAGCCCATAACCCTCTCTCCTGTCCTTTTGTGAGGTCACATACAATGGCAAGAAACACCACCTCTTTTAGGCTATATAGCCCAAGGTCATGGACCTAGCAAATACCACTACACAGCTGTACAAAGGTGTATTGAAAGTTAGACAAAGTATTTCCTCACACCAGAGTCCTTAATCTTAATCTAGATGTTCTACTAAAGATGAGCATCAAATGGATCCATGACTCTAGTCTTTTTTTATGTATTATGTGCAATACATAATAATACAAGAACCTCAGATGTGCCTGAGGCATCTTGTGATCATAGTGACAGGATGGTTGCAAAGTCCATTCTGCAAAACAATCCGTGCTTTCTATTAGGATTTTTTAAGGTAAAAGTACTTTTAAAAATAGTTGTTCATTCTAATATGTACCACAGATGCAGTGACTCTGCTAAGTTCCTACAACAGTAGAGTAAAGGAGCAACAATCAGGGCAGATATTAATGTAACCTGTGTGTTTGGAAAGGAAAACAGTACTAGGTAGTGTTAGAGGGCAGTCATGGCTAGAACAGAGGCTGTAATTTCAGAGAGGTTAGTGACATTAAAAAGTAGGGAATTTAATGACATTAAAGAGAAGGCACAGGCTCTTCTTTGGAAATATAGAAAAGGTGTTGCAAGGGTACTGTACCACCAAGTAAAGTGTTTCAATAGGAAAGGGAAAGGGAACAAGAGTCCCAGTCCCAGAAAAAAAATTCATACAGAATTAATGCTAATCTGTTCCAGATGGGCAGGGTCAATCCAGAACTAGAACCCCATGTTGACACATCATCCATGTGTCACATTTTCTTAAAAGAGAAAAGATGCACAATTTAAAGGTCATGGATTCTTCTGGTGTACTTTCAGTTCAGCACTGTTGCAGCCAATTATTTGGCAGAGTCAAAGATCCAATGTGGAGACTGTGACAGTTCATTGTAGAAGGTATGAAAATGAAGACTGGTTTGCATTTTGAGACCACTAGGTGTTGAGATGAACAAGCTCTGAGACACCTTTCATGAATAGCTGCTTGCAGGGAGTGGAAGTAACCAAAGGTAGAGATGTGTGAAAATATCAAAGAGAGAGAGCCATCTAATTCTTTTGAAACTGAAGCCCCAGGTGTCTGACTCAGAGCTGCAGGATTTGGTGTTTGCCCAGCAGGGTTTCAGTCTTGCTTTGGCCCAATCTCTCCTCACTTCTTTGAAAAGGGAATGTGTATTCTGTACCTTTGTGTGTTGTGTAGTATCATCCATTGCTGAGATGAGCCAGTGTGACCAAAAGGCAAATTGGGGTGGAAAGGGTTTATTTGGCTTACACTTCAGCATTGCTGTTTATCACTGAAGGAAGTCTGGATAGGAACTTAAAAATGCAGGATCCCAGAGTCACAGAAGCTGAATCAGAGGTAGTGGAGGGAAGGTGTTTACAGGCTTTCTTCACATAGCTTGCTCAGTCCACCTTCTTATAGAACCTAGGACCAGTAGCTCAAGGATAGCACCACCCACCATGGACTGGGCCCTCCTCCATTAATCACTAAAAGGAAAATGCCTTAGAGCTGGATCTCATGGAGGCATTTCCTCAACTGAGGTTCCTTCCTCTGTGATGACTCTAGCCTGGTCAAGCTGATATAAGAAACCAGCTAGTGCACATAGATATAATTTCGTTTTTGATTTTACAAGATAACACATTCTAGAAACTGTCTTCAGTGTCAGATAAACTTTGTACATTCTTTTTTTCTTTTTTTTTTTTTTGGTTTTTCGAGACAGGGTTTCTCTGTGTAGCTTTGCGCCTTTCCTGGAACTCACTTGGTAGTCCAGGCTGGCCTCGAACTCACAGAGATCCGCCTGGCTCTGCCTCCCGAGTGCTGGGATTAAAGGCGTGCGCCACCACCGCCCGGCAACTTTGTACATTCTAACAGTTTGGGGACTGTTACAGAATATAAGGATCTTTGTGGCTAGCCTAAAAGGCATTTTACATTATGGGGTGAATGTGAGCCTATCATGATTTGTTTCAAATAGTAGATTGAATGAAAAATCTCCCATGTACAAAGATGTATTTGAGACTTTGTCTTGTTGTGCCCAGATCGTGACCCCCAGAGAGACCACCAAAGACGAGCATGCTGGAATGCAAAAGCAAGGTTTAATTCTGGATATCCAAAAACAATACAAGCCTAGGCAGGGACTTCATCCAATACATCCAACTCAGTGGAGGCTGTAGGAAGTGCCCGCCTGTCTGCAAACTCAGTTTTTAAAGGGAAAAATCACAAGGTTACATCATTTAGGGGTGCTAGTATGGGTACAATTCTGATTGGCTCGCTTCTAGGGGCTTTTTAGAAATCATGGCTTAATCTTACTTCTAAGGGAGCGGTTACCCTCTACCATTTCTCATTGGCTGCCCTGAGGTGGGGACACTTTTATGGTCAGTTACCCTGGAAACCAAGGTTGGAACATTCTATAGTCTGGCAGTCATTACCTTATGACTACCTCGTGACTCTGTACTTTTACACTTCCTGGTTTCTGGAATCTAGACTGACTTGTTTCAGTAATTATTGGCCTATTCCTAGAGAAATCTTAGGCCTTAGTTTTTGGGTGAAAGCATTTTGGTCTTCTAAGATGGCTCATTTTGGTCTCACAGTCTGAGGTTTCTGTTGTGTCTAGATCATGACCCCCAGAAAGACCACCGAAGATGAGCATGCCAGAATGCAAAAGCAAGGTTTAATTTGGGATATTCAAAAGAGCAATACAAGCCTAGGGAGGGACTTCGTCCAATACATCCAACACAGTGGAGACTGGAGGAAGTGCCCACCTCTCTGCAAGCTCAGTTTTTAAAGGCAAAAGCCACAAGGTTACATCATTTAGGGGTACTAGTACGGGTACAATTCTGATTGGCTCGCTTCTAGGGACTTTCTATAAATCATGGCTTGATCTTATGTCTAAGGGGGTGGTTGCCAGCCACCATTTCTCATTGGCTGCCCTTAGGTGGGTGCATTTTTATGGTCAGTTACCCTGGAAACCAGTGTTGGAACATTTTTTCATCAAACAGTTACCTAGGAAACCAGGGAGAGGACATTCATAGTCCGACAGTCATTTCCTCGTGAATACCTTGTGACTCTTCTACTTTTACACTTCCTGGTTTCTGGAATCTGGACTGACTAGTTTTAGTAACTCATGGCCTATTCCAGTAACTCATGGCCTGTACCTAAAAGGAGAAATCTTAGGCCTTAATTTTAGGGTGAAAGCATTTTGATCTTATTTGTAAGATGGCTCATTTTGGTCTCACAGTTTCTGGTTTCCTTAGGATGCAAATGGTATCTCTAGAATCAGGGGCCTTCCATGTTGGTCTCTGGGGATGGGTTTTGAGTGTTTATACTCCAACCACTCTTATCAATGTTATGCCTAGATCATGGGGAACCCCAAAAAGACCACCTAGGAGACCAAATCACACATGTAAAAGCAAAGAGCCTTTATTCTCTTCAAGCTCTGAGCTTGGTCTCTCTGTCTCCCTTTTATTTTCAGGCTCTAGGACTTGATCTGTCTGTCCTATACATTGATGAGAGCAGAGAGCCCTGAGCCCAGGCAGGGTAGAGTTTCTATCATAAAGGTTGGGGTGAGGGGATTTCCAGGGTTCAGGACCCTAATTTGTTGATAATGTCTATAGGTATCTGTAAAACAAAAATAGGTGTGTACTAGACTCAGGGACATCTGGCCACCTTATCTAATGGTTGGAATGTTTGGGATGTTTGGTACTTCCCCATCCCTGGGTGGATTACTGGGTGGTGACAGCTTATGGCTTTTCCTAGAATCTGGGTGTTGCCTTCCAGAAGTAGTATCTGGGCCTCTAAGCCTGTCATGGTAGCTGTATGGTCAAGCTGTTTGGGGGCCCCTGAGCAGCCCTGTTCATTCTCATGCAGCCACATTTCCAACATAACACACTCCATCCTTAAATAACTTAAGGTAATATAGAAGCAAATGCTTTTCCTTGATAAGACATTTTTCCTGCCCTGATATATTTAGTTTATATTTTTGGCTGATAGCATTAGGTTTTACTATATATGAAGTATTTGATCTTGGTGAGCTTTACCCACTTTTTTAATTTTAAACGTTGGCAGAGTTTTCGTTTTCTTCCAGCAGGATGGCATGCATTCACAACATTAATATAGATCTCCTGAATCATTACATTGCAGATGTGTAACATTCTGCATATCTTTTTGCTGTTTTAATATTTTTTACTTTTGAAATGCATGCCTGAGTCTTTTTCCTGTATATATGCAGGTGTACCATGTTTGCCTGCTGCTCACTGAAGTCAGAGGAGATCCCTGGATAGTCTTGAAATTGAGTTCCAAATATTGGGAGCCATAATTGAGTCCTAGGGACTGATGCAGGTCCTCTGTAAAAGCAAAAGCTGATCTTAACTGTTGATCCATATTTAAATTCTACTGGGAGTTTTGCTTGTTTGTTTTCTTTTGTAGTTTAACACCAGCCTTTCCTTCTCTAATGTTTTTGAGAGTCATTTTGATATGTCTGTCAGTAACTTAGTAAAAATGCATTTTTTCATAGGAATATCATATTAGCTGTATAGTTCAAATGAGGCATTCCAGTTTTCTGAAAGCCAAGTACATTTCTAGAATGTATGTTTAGCTCACTGAGGGAATTTTGAGTGAGCCCCTTGTGCTCAATGTTTTTCTTTGTTTGACATGGTCTCACTATGTACCTTTGACTATCATAGAAATCTCTACATAGACCAGGCTGGCCTGAAAATCAGAGATTCACTTGTCTCTGCCTCCTGAGTTTGAGGATTAAAAGTGTGCACCACCATGCCCATCTTGTCCATCCTTTTTTGATGTCAGTAATTTTGAAACAAGTTTGCTGTTGTTTACTCAATACTATTGCTTTGTTTGAATCTCTTTCTATATATATAGGTCAGCATTTTGCTTGCAATGCCATGTAATATTCATAGGGATCAGAAATGAGAGTCATAATCCTCTTTCTCTAATTCCCTCTAAAATGGTTTGCTGGTTGCATTTGAAATTCTGTGATATGAAATAAATTTATCAAGCACATAATTATGTAAATATAACCCCAGTGAAGTGTACATTTGCAGAGCATTCAGTCTTACCATTTCTGTTTCATATGTGTATGTAATTTTTAGGATACAGTGACCTATGAGGATGTGCAAATGAACTTCACCCATGAAGAGTGGGCTTTGCTGGATCCTTCTCAGAAGAGTCTCTACAGAGATGTGATGCTGGAAATCTGTGATAATCTCACTGCTATAGGTAAGAATGTGAGTTTTCCTTCACTTTTTAACTTACAATTATAAACCTTTCTTAGGAATTTTTGTTCCACTGTGATTTCTACTGTGAAAGAAGAAGAATGTGGTACATAAATTAGGCATGGTTCTAAGGTTCACTGGATATAATAACTCAAATTTTGCATAATTTCCAATAATATATCATTCATTTCTGGTACTATATTTTAGGCTACAAATGGGAGGACCACAATATTGGAGAATGTTGTCAAGGTTCTAGAAGACATGGAAGGTAATTTTTATGTACAAGGTGATACATTTATGCCTCTAAAGGACTTTTAAAGTGCCCTGATATTCAATGAAAACCAACAATATAAATAATTACAGCTTTGTGGTGATTATTAAATTCTTTCAATATCATGTACCTCACTTTCAGATAGCTGATATGTATTTACAAGGTGTTCCTGTAAGAGACAAGACAAAGAAACAATGCCTTAACAAATGTCACCATATCAATCATAACTCCCTGAGATCCATTCAGCTACTGAAAAGGCATTCACATTGATTAGGGGATTAGTGTATGTCCAAAAACGGTCATAAGCAAATTGTCCCTTAGTTAACCTTGTGGTACTCATATACTTGAAGAGAGTTACCATAGTTTAATGTAAGGGGCAGTTTATGAGAGTCAAGAATGTTTTGTCATTGTGGAGAAACCTTAATCCCTGTACTACATCTCTATGTGGAACAAAAAGTTAAACTGTATGAATGCAGTGTGAAAACCTTTTCTTTGTTAATGTTTCTTTAACAGGTATATCATCTGTCACTCTGGATATAAGCCATGTGAGCATAAGGGATCTGGAAAGAAGATAGGTACCTCTCTCTCACCCAGAAAAATCAAAAGATATGCAGTGGTTAGCACTATGAGTAGAGAGTGTGATTGTGAAACAAATATAGAATTAACTGGATTCCCAACTTCACTGGAAATACACCAACATACTTGCAATGGAGAAAAGCCTTATGAGTACACAGAACTTGGAAGTTTTTCTGTCTGTCCTGGTTCATGTTGTACATGTAATGTGACTCCCACTATAGGAAAATGTTATGAATGCAATCAGTGTGGTAAAGCTCTCAGTTCTTCTAGTACTTTTCAAAGAAATGTGAAAACTCATATTGAAAAAGGAACTGATAAATGTGAGCCATGTACTAAAGGTGTGAACCATCACAGGTATGTTGAAACATGCAAAAGAACCCATAAAGAAGAGGAATCTTATGAATATAAACAACATGATAAAACATTTAGATCTGATTGCCCTTTACAGTTACAACAAAGAACACATTTGAAAATTAAACCCTATGAATATAATCGAAGTTTTAAAGCTTTTGCATGTCATAGTTATCTTCAATTACCTAGAACTAATTCTTTAATAAAACAGTATGAAGATAAGCAATGTGGTAAAACTTTTACATATCCCAGTATTATTAAACAACATGAAAGAAGTCATAGTGGTGAGAAATCCTATGAATGTAATCAATGTGGTAAAGAATTTGCACAAAAAAGTCATCTTCTCAATCATGAAAAAAGTCATTATGGAAATAAACACTATGAGTGCAATCAGTGTGGTAAAGCCTTTTCAAGTAAAAGTCATCTTCACAGTCATGAAAGAATTCATAGTAGAGAGAAACCCTATGAATGTAATCAATGTGGTAAAGCATTTGAATGGAAAAGTCTTCTTCACAGACATGAAAGAAGCCATACTGGAGAGAAACCCTATGAATGTAATCAATGTGGAAAAGCCTTTGCAAGTAAAAGTCATCTTCACAGTCATGAAAGAATTCATAGTGGAGAGAAACCCTATGAATGTAATCAATGTGGTAAAGCATTTGCATGGAAAAGTCCTCTTCACAGACATGAAAGAATTCATACTGGAGAGAAACCCTATGAATGTAATCAATGTGGTAAAGCATTTACATATAAAACTGATCTTCACAGTCATGAAAGAATTCATAATGGAGAGAAACCCTATGAATGTAATCAGTGTGGTAAAACATTTCTATATAAAAGTCATCTTTACTATCACAAAAGAAGTCATACTGGAGAGAAACCCTATGAATGTAATCAGTGTAGTAAAACATTTGCATGGAAAAGTGATCTTCACAATCATGAAAGAATTCATACTGGAGAGAAACCTTATGAATGTAATCAATGTGGAAAAGCCTTTACATGTAAAGGTCATCTTCACAGTCATGAAAGAATTCATGTTGGAAAGAAACCTTATGAATGTAATCAATGTGGTAAAGCATTTGCATGGAAAATTTCTTTTCACAGACATGAAAGAAGTCATACTGGTGAGAAATCCTATGAATGTATTCAATGTGGTAAAGAATTTGCACAAAAAAGTCATCTTCTCAATCATGAAAAAAGTCATATTGGAAATAAACCCTGTGAATGCAATCAATGTGGTAAAGTCTTTTCAAGTAAAAGTCATCTTCACAGTCATGAAAGAATTCATAGTAGAGAGAAACCCTATGAATGTAATCAATGTGGTAAAGCATTTGAATGGAAAAGTCTTCTTCACAGACATGAAAGAAGCCATACTGGAGAGAAACCCTATGAATGTAATCAATGTGGAAAAGCCTTTGCAAGTAAAAGTCATCTTCACAGTCATGAAAGAATTCATAATGGAGAGAAACCCTATGAATGTAATCAGTGTGGTAAAGCATTTGCATGGAAAAGTCCTCTTCACAGACATGAAAGAATTCATACTGGAGAGAAACCCTATGAATGTAATCAATGTGGTAAAGCATTTACATATAAAACTGATCTCCACAGTCATGAAAGAATTCATAATGGAGAGAAATCCTATGAATGTAATCAGTGTAGTAAAACATTTGCATGGAAAAGTGATCTTCACAATCATGAAAGAATTCATACTGGAGAGAAACCTTATGAATGTAATCAATGTGGTAAAGCCTTTACACGTGAAAGTCATCTTCACAGTCATGAAAGAAGTCATAATGAAGAGGAACCCTATGAATGCAATCAATCAACGTAGTACAGCATTTACATGGAAAAGTCACCTTCACAGCCATAAAAGAAATCACATTGGAGAGAAACCCTATGAATGTAATCAGTGTGGTAGAGATTTTCATGGAAAGGACTTTTGCATTCATAAAGGAATCATACTGGAGACAAAATCTATGAATGCAATTAACGTTGTAAAGCATTCGCTTATAACAGTCATCTTCACACCTAATGAAAGAATTCATAGTAGAGAAAACCCTATCAGTGTATTCAATGTGATAAAGCTTTTACATAATTTCCCAGTGTTCTTAAACAACATGAAAGAAATCATACTGGAGAGAAGGTCTGTTAATATGTTAGAGCATTTATATATAAAGTCATCTTCACAGGCATGAAAAAATACATCCTAGAGATAAAGCCCTTGAACCTTATAGATCAGGTAAAGCTTTGAACACCAGGCACAGAATCCATCATTTTGGAGATGCCAGTACCATGGGGTGTCCACCAAGACCATCATCAGTGGTACATTGGAACCAGTAAGAGCCTAGAAGTTATGTGTACTGCAGAGCGCAGAGCCAAAGAAGTGACCCAAACCCTTTGGAGAATCCCTGAACATTCTGCATGGATTCCAGTCACTAGAGGTTGAGTTAATTTATACTGTCAGACTTCATTTTTTCATTCTTCAGGTTTTGACTGCCTTGCTTCTTCCTATTGCACAGAGACAGTATTTAATTTAATTTTGATTTTTCCGTGAGCCGTATTTGAAAGGCTTTGAATTTTTAAAAGATATTTTAGATTTTTAGTGAGATTGCATATTTTTAAAAAGAAACTTTAATGTGTATGAATTTGTAAAGATTGTTGGGCTTTTGTTAAAGCTATTTATGTTTTTAATGCAGTATCTTGTGAATGAATAAGAAAAGAAAGGTTGGGGCTTAATAGTGCCATGTTTGTGTGTCAAGTTGAAAAGTGGTCAATTGCACTGGCTAGTCCTATGTCAACTTCACAATCAGCTAGTTATCAAAGAAAGGAAACTCAGTTGAGAAAACTCCATAAGATCTGGCTCTAAGGCATTTTCTTAATTAATGATTGATTGGGGAGGTGTCCTGTGTTCTATAAGAAAGCAGGCTGAGCAAGCCATGGGGGACAATCCAGTTAAGAGGTACACTGCACGGCCTCTGCATCAGCTCCAAGTTCCTGCCCCATTTAGGTTTCTGTCCTGATTTCCTTCAGTGATAAACAGCAATATGGAAGTTTAGGCCAAATAAACCCTTTCCTCCCCATTATGCTTTTTGGCCATGGTGTTTCATTGCCAAAATTCTAACTAAGACATCTTGTCTCAATAATCGAAAATTAGCGTTGTGGACAGATGGCACAGAAATTAAACACACTGGTTGTTTTTCCAGAGGACACAGTTTCAATTCTCAGCACCAATAGGGAAGTTCACAACTGTCTGTATGTACTCTTCTAGGGAACACAACACCCTCACACAGACTTAAATCCTAACAAAACACTGATGAATATAAAGTAAAAGTAAATTATTTTTAAAAGAATATATCACAGTATGGAACTTTCCCTACCATAATCTGGACTCATCTCTACTAAATATTTTGTTGTCATTTACATTAAGAGAACTGTGTTTATAATTACAATAAGAAGAGATGGTCAGAGTCTATTCACAGAGGGATAGAAAGCATTCAGCCCTTCAGTGATCATATAGGAAATTTCATCACCTCCCAGTGATAGAAGACAGAAACAGTAATGGCACAACTTCATCTTCTATAATATTATGACATATTGGCATGTTGAGAATTTGACTCAGTTGTAAAGCTGCTGTTAGGTTCCCAATTTGGTTCCAATCACCCACATCAGATGGCTCAGAACTGCTTATAAAGCTTTGTGGAGATCTGATGCATTCTTCTAGCTTCCTAGGGCACCAGTTATGTAAATGGTGCAATGACAATTATTTATTTGTGTGTGAATGAGTATGTATGTGACTCCATATTTTTTTTTAATTTTTATTTTGCAATACAATTCAGTTCTACATATCAGCCACAGATTCCCTTGTTCTCCCCCCTCCCGCCCCCTTAACTTCCCCCCCCCAGCCCGCCCCCCATTCCCATCTCCTCCAGGGCAAAGCCTTCCCCGAACACTGAGATCAGCCTGGTAGACTCAGTCCAGGTAGGTCCAGTCCCCTCCTCCCAGGCCAAGCCAAGCGACCCTGTATAGGCCCCAGGTTTCAAACAGCCGACTCATGCAATGAGCACAGGACCCAGTCCTACTGCCTGGATGCCTCCCAAACAGAACAGACCAATCAACTGTCTCACCCACTCAGAGGGCCTGATCCAGTTGGTGGCCCCTCAGCCATTGGTTCATATTTCATGTGTTTCTGTTCATTTGGCTATTTGTCCCTGTGCTTTATCCAACTATGGTCTCAACAATTCTCGCTCATATAAACCCTCCTCATTCTCGCTAATTGGACTCCCTGAGATCCACCTGGGGCCTAGTCATGGATCTCTGCATCCAGATCCCTCAGTAGTTGGATGAGGTTTCTAGCACGACAATTAGGGTGTTTGGCCATCCCATCACCAGAGTAGGTCAGTTCGGGCTGTCTCTCGACCATTGCCAGCAGTCTGTTGTGGGGGTATCTTTGTGGATTTCTGTGGGCCTCTCTATGTTCATATCAGCATTGTTTGTAATAGCCAGAACATGGAAACAACCTAGATGCCCTTCAACTGAAGAATGGATAAACAAAATGTGGTACATATACACAATGTAATACTACTCAGCAGAGAAAAACAATGACATCATGAGGTTTGCAGACAAATGGATGGATCTAGAAAAAATCATCCTGAGTGAGGTAACCCAGACTCAGAAAGACAAACATGGTATGTACTCACTCATAGGAGGATACTAGATGTGGAACAAGGATGACTGGACTGCTACTCACATCACCAGGGAGGCTACCTGGAAAACAGGACCCCAAGAAAGACACAGGGATCGCCCAATAACAAAGAAATGGAATGAGATCTACATGAACAGCCTGGACATGAGTGGGGGTAGTGAAGGGTGAGGGTCAAGGGAAAGAGAGCTTGGGGGAGCAGGAGATCCCAGCTGGATCAACAACAGAGAGGGAGAACAAGGAATAGGAGACCATGGTAAATGAAGACCACATGAGAATAGGAAGAAGTAAAGTGACTCCATATTTTTAAAAGAACTTTCTTCATGGGTATGTTATGTTTTCTAAAATAAAAGTAAAATTAATTTAGATTTTTTTTTATCAGACATGGTCTTGGAAAGGAGTCATTTGAGGAGAATTCTGAATACTTATGTATTCAGAATTCTGAATGAAACAAGAATGAAACAAAAGTTTTGTGATCTCAGTTTCTTCAAATCCAGAAATTGTTCTTGAAATAAGTTTTTGTGCAGATAGATGTGATTTGTCTCTTGGTTGCTCATTATTGCTTGGTGGTATTGCTCAATTAAATGTTTGACCTGTCCTTCATATGCCTGAATGGAAAAACATGTTTTTGTCCCATGTCGCTTGTTCTGTCATTGTATACAACTTTAACTCATGAGAACTTCACTCATGTAATTTTCTTAATCCACAGAGTATAAATTATCTCAGGCAAGAATAAAGTTGGCTGTTGTATGAGACTTATTTATCAGCTCCATTCTCCCAGGTCCCATTACCACTGCAGCCTCCTTTACATACATATCCTCCATTTTCTGAAATTGACCCTGAAGCATGGGGTGAGTAATTTAATGATCAGTCTAATCTTGAATTCTCTCCATTTTGGTGAATATTTAGAAGCGCCTGTGATAAAGTTAACTTCACTTACAAATTCCTTCCTGACCTCATGAGGTGTGATTAGCGTTTCTAGTGCAACTTCAGCAAAATGAAAATTATGCACTAACCAATCCACTTAAACTCTAGAAGGAGAGATGGCATTGGAATATCTTCACATACTATCTATAGAGGCAAAAATTAACTACAGCTATTTCAATCCAGACCAAAGAGGTATTTGTGTATCCTGTGGATCCTTTGCTGCTTCAAAAGTACTTATTTACCCCCACTGAATTGTTACCCACAGATATCATAGCACAAGAGGATAAACCTTTGGAGTGGATGGATTTCTAAGTCAGAAAATACAAGTTGGCCAATGGCAGATTTACTCAGGCCCATAGAAATTCCTAAAGCTTGGCCTTCAATAGTTTCAGATTTAAAAGAATGTTTTTAAAGTATATTTATTCATCCTGATAATATGCATTTTGCCTTTTGTGTTCCCTCACTCAAACATAAAATGCCTCTCCTCCAATATCAATGGACTATATTGTCTCAAGACATGACAAACCCATTTACTATGTGTCAGTACTACATAAGAAATATGTTAGAGCCTAGAGGCAGGCCTTCCCTTAGCCTTATATCCTGTTGGTTTGCTCAAAAGAGGAAGAACTACAATTTATATATGGTATGACTCATGATATGCCAGAAAACAAACAAAGAAACATAAAACAGTGGCCTTATTATTGAACCAAAATGTTACAATGATCAGACTCTGTGCAATATTCAGGAAAACTAATTACTACAACAGCTGTTAAACCAAGCACAAAAATGTCCATTAGACAAGACAACTGAAAAACAATGACTTTAGAAATTGTTAGGGGGTATTAATTGGCTATGTCCTCTTTTAGGAGTACCTAATGATGCACTAACTAGTCTATTTGAAACTACAGAAGGCAAGACATCATTGGATAGTCCTCACATATTACCTCCAGAGGAAAAGTAAGAATTAAAAGTATTTGAATTCAGACTAAATGAGGCATTTGTGGATCCTGTGGATCGTTGGCTCCCTTTAAATGCACTTATTTCCCCCACTAAATGATTTCATAGAGGTATTATAGCACAAGAGGAGAAAACTTTGAAATGAACTTATTTACACCATATCAGCTTTCCTTGCCTCTCTTGCTCAATTACTGAACTAGGGCAGGACCCAATGTCAAAAATTTTACATACTTGATTGTTGCTGTATTATATATCCCTTAAAGAACAATCAGTATTTAAGTGCATTAAAGAACTGTATGGACTTAATCATGTGCACATTACTATGGAAAGACAGGAAATCATTATCCTGCTGGCAAGAGAGAGTTTTTCTCATATGACCTGAATTGGTGATTACAAAATTGTTCAACTTCTCTCATTCCAAAGAAATTTATTTTATTTATGGCTCATCTAATGGATTAGGAAGGATTCATAAACCAGACATTCACCAATTTATTAATACTTTTTCCTGAGCTCAACATATAGAATTTGCTGTTTTGATTCATGTATTACAGCTAATTTATAAACCTGAAAATATTGTTTCGGATTCTGTTTATGTTGTAGGAATATTTCCAGCATAGAAATTGCTTTAATATTATCTTTATTGCCTGTTTTGTTTCTTATTACTACAGGAACAGAAACATTTGATTAAAACTCCCAGGTGTCCTTTGTTTGTTGCTTGTTCTTCTGCTGGCCTGCCTGTTTTTATTTCAGAAGGAAATAAGCTAGCTTGTGGTGGGTAGCCATTTCAGCTTTGGTCTGGAAGTTCCAACCCCCATTGAGGCTTCGGTAACTGACACGCCTACAAGGCAGGGCCAAGGGAGGACCCTGAAGACCCGAGATCTGGATGTGCCAGCCCTCTTGGTTCCTGGACCCTGGACGCTGGAGGTAGACCAAGCAGAGTTGTCCAGAGAACACCGCCAGACTGCGCTGCGTCTTTCCCAGACCCTGCAACCTATCTATCCCTTCATTTGTAAGTTACACCACTAAATAAATCTCCCTTTTAACTACGTGGAGTGGTCTTAATAATTTCACCAATACTAGCTGATGCATGAACCTTCCTTTTTTTTTTTTTTTTTTTTTTTTTTACTTCTCTAAAACAGGAACCTCAGCACCTACTCACTACTGCTAATATACTTTATGTACAGGGCCCCATTGCTGTGGGATGGTCTTTATGTCAAATTGCTCTGATTGGTCAATAAATAAAACTCTGATTGGCCAGTGGCTAGGCAGGAAATATAGACAGGACTAACAGAGAAAAGAGAAAAGAAAGAACAGGAAGGCAGGAGTCACTTCCAGCCGCCACCATGACAAGCAGTATGTGAAGATGCCGGTAAGCCACGAGCCACGTGGCAAGGTATAGATTTATGGAAATGGATTAATTTAAGCTATAAGAACAGTTAGCAAGAAGCCTTCCATGGGCATACAGTTTGTAAGCAATATAAGTCTCTATGTTTACTTGGTTGGGTCTGAGCAGCTGTGGGACTGGTGGGTGACAAAGATTTGTCCTGACTGTGGGCAAGGCAGGAAAACTCTAGCTACACTCCATACTGTGGGGCATACATGGGCTGCAAACAGGGTGCCGAGAAGAAGTTAAACAAATAGAGCTTAAGCTGTTTACACAGGGAGTAGATACAGAGGATGGTGTGGAGAGGAAGTTAGCTTGTGTTGTTTGTACGGAGATTAGATACAAATGGTGTGGAAGGAAGTAGCTCAAGTTGTTATGCTGAGATAAAATACTAAGATCAAGAAATGATGTCAAGGCATAAACAACTCGTAAACAAGAAAATGAGTATAGGGTGACCTTTAAAATGATTTGTCGTTTCCTTTACACCCTCCTAGGGTTCTGAGGTTTTTGCTATAAAAGAGGCTTACTGCCTAACAATAAATGAGTTCTTGCTTGACTTGACTCCCTGCTAGGTCTGATTGTTGACTCCCCGCTGAGTCTGATTGTCTCCAGGTAAGAGGAAGGCTGGGAAATGGGTGAGCATTGTACTTACCTTTCCTTGGTTCCAGGCCACTTTTTCACAGGTGACCTAAGTTCCCAGTGGGGCAGGACCCCACACCATATCACTTAGAGAAGTGAGAAATCGTGCAAGAAGGTCCTACTTATATCCTTTTACACTGTCAGAGTTTCATAGCTGGAGTTAATCCAAGAGTTAAAAATAGTAATGAATTATGGCAAGTGGCTGTCACTGCCTTTGTTCTTGAACCTCAGATGCTCTACATGCATGTGTTCATTTATTCATATTTTAATTTCTTTGGACTGTATGTCAATCCTCAGAGGTTTCTTCTGCAGTATGATTTTCTGTTATACAAACTTTTGCTGTTATGGGAGTTCTTACTACTATAAAATTTGCAATGAAATAGTATTTATTGTTTTTTAAAAAAACCAAATTCAAACAGTATCTATCCACAAATTCAGCTCTATGGAAGATAACAGAAGGAAAACTCCAACACAAGGAGGTAAATGACACCCAAGGAAACACAGGAAATAAATGATTTCACAACATCAAATCCCAAACAAGGGAAACACAAACTATCTCCACTCCTATTAACATCAAAATGACAAGAATAAACAATCACCACTCATTAATATTCCTCAGTATCAATGGACTCAATTCCAAATTAAAAAACACAGACTATCAGAGTGGATACAAAAAGAGGATCCATCATTTTGCTGCATACAGGAAACACATCTCACCATTAAAGATGAACATTACCTCAGAGTAAAGAGTTGGAAAAAGATTTTTCAATACAGCTGTACCCAAGAAGTAAGCTGGTGTAGCCATTCTAATAAGTAACAAAATAGACTTCCAAATAAAATCAAAACAGTTGGGGAGGGACACTTCAAATTCATCAACGAAAAAAAAAATCAACCAAAATGACATCTCAATTCTGACCATTTATATCTCAAATGCAAGGGCACCAACATTTGTAAAAGGAACAATACCAAAACATAAACCATGCATCAGACCCACACATAAATAATAGAAGACTTCAATCTCCTACTCTCACCAACTGATAGGTCATCCAGACAGAAACTAAACAGAATATCATGGGGGAAAAAAAAAACAGAATAACTCAAATGGACACAACAGATATCTACAGAACAGTTTACCCCCCAAAAAGAATATACCTTTTTTTCAGCACCCCATGGAACCTTCAATGAAGTTGACCATATACTCAACCCCAGAGCAAGTCTCAATAGATAGAAGAAAATTGAAATAACCCCTGTATCTTACCAGACCATCATGGATCAGTGTTGGACTTTAACAAGAACAGAAGCAACAGAAAGCCTGAAAACTCATGGAAAATGAACAATACTCTACTGAGTTACAACTGCCTCAAGGAAGAAATAAAGAAATTAAAGACTTCCAAGAATTCATTGAAAATAAATGAACAAACCAAATTTATGGGATACAATGAAAGTGGTGCAAAGAGGAAATTTAATAGCACTAAGTGTATTCATTAAAAAAAAAATTGAGAGATCTCATACTAGAGCCTTAACAGGATACCTGAAAGTGCTAGAACAAAAAGAAGCAAATGAACTCAAGTAATAGGTGGCAGGAACTATCAAACTCAAGGCTGAAATCAACAAAATAGAAGCAAGTGTACAATACAAAGTATCAATGAAACAGACTTGGTTCTTAGAGAAAATAAACAAGATAGACAAACCCTTATCCAAATTAAAATGCACAAAGAGACTAATTAAAAAACAAAACCAGAAAAGAAAAGAGGGCCAGGCAGTAGTGGTGCACGCCTTTAATCCCAGCACTCAGGAAGCAGAGGCAGGCAGATCTCTGTGAGTTTGAGGCCAGCCTGAACTGATTTCACAGAGTGAAATCCAGGAAAAGGCACCAAAACTACACAGAGAAACCCTGTCTTGAGCTCCCCCCCCCAAAAAAAAGAAAAGAAAAGGGGATATAACAACAGACTATAGAACTATAATCCCCAAGGAAATTGAAGCAATCATTAAAAGTCTCCCAACCAAAAAGCCCAGGTCCAGGTTGTGTAGTGCATAATTCTCCCAGATCTTCAAAGAGCTAATACCAATACTCCTCAAATTATTCCACAAAATAGAAACAGAATAAACATTGCCTAATTTATGTTGTGAGGCCACAGTCATCCTGATGCCTAAAACCACAAAAAGACTCAAAAAGAATTACAGAGCCATCTCACTCATGAACTTTGATGCCAAAAACTCAATAAAATACTTGCAAACCAAATCTAAGATCACATCAGAAAGATCATCCCCCATAGTCAAGTCTAGTTAATCTCAGAGATGCAGGAATAGTTCAACATATAAGAATCTGTCAATAGAACCCACCATATATACAATCTGAAAGAGAAAATCACATGATCATCTCATCAGATGCAGAAAAATATCTGACAAAATCTGACCCCCTTCATGATAAAAGTCATGAAGAGACAAGGATACAAGTGACATACCTAAACACAAGAAAGGCAATATATAATAAACCTATGGCCAACTTCAAATTAAATGAAGAAAAATTTAAAGCAATTCCACTGAAATCAGGAACAAGGTAAGGCTGTCCAGTCTCTCTACATCTATTCAATATAGTACTTGAAATTTTATCTAGAACAATAGAAAAATGAAAGAAGATAAAGTAGATACAAATTTCAGAGGAAGAAACCAAAGTATCATTTGCAGATGTCATGGTAATTAGTATACATAACCAACCCCAAATATTCTACCAGGAGACTTCTACAACACCTTTAATGAAGTGGCTGGATAAAAAATTAACTCAAAAAAAGTCATTAACCTTCTTCTGTACATATGTTAATTAGACTGAGAAAGAAATCATAGAGACAACATCAATCACAATAGCCACAAATAGTATAAACTATCTTGATGTAACTCTAAACAAGGAAATGAAAGAGAAACTTCTAGTCCTTGAAGAAGGAAACTGGAGATGTGCAAAGATGTAAATATCTACTATGCTCATGAATAGGTAGGATTAACATAGTAGAAAATGGCCATCTTACCAAAAGCAACACACAGATTCTATACAATCCCCATCAAAATTCCAACATATTTCATTACAGACCTAGAAAGAACAACAATCAACTTCATATGAAAACAGAAAACCCAGGACAGCTAAAAAACAAAAAAGTCTACAATAAAAGAAATTCAGGTAGTACCATCATCCCTGGTTTCAAAGCTGCACTATAGAGCTATAGTAATAAAAAAATAAATGGTATTGGCATAAAAACTGAGAGGTTGACCAATTGAATCAAAGTGAAGACACAGACAAAAATCCACAGGCCTATGGACACTTGATTTTTGACAAAGAAGCCCAAATTATACAATAGAATAACGAAAGCATCTCCAACAAATGATGCTGTTCTAACTGGATGTTGGCAGGTAAAAGAATGCAAACAGACACATATCAATCACCCTGCACAAAACTCAATACCAAGTGAATAAAAGGCATCAACATAAAACCAGATACACCTAACCAGATAGAAAAGAAAGTGGAGAATAGCCTTGAATGCATTGGCACAGGAGATGACTTCCTGGACAGAACACCAATCACAAAGGCACTAAAATCAACAATAAATTGGAGCTCATGAAACCAAAAAGCTCCTGTAAGGCAAAAGTCACAATTAAAAAGACTGTCTTAGTTAGGGTTTTATTGCTGTGAAAAGACACCATGACCAACTCTTAGGAAGGCAACATTCAACTGCGGTGGCTTATTTAGAGTTTCAGAGATTCAATCTATTATCATCATGATGTGGAGCATGTCAGTGTGCAGGCAGATGTAGTAATGTAGCTGTATCTGAGAGTCCTACATCTTGCAGGCAACAGGAAATGGACTGAGACACTTGGCAGTATCCTCAGTATAGGAAACCTCAAAGCCCAAACTTATAGTGACATACTTCCTCCAACAAGATGAGAACATAGGGAAATGGGAGGGTCAAGCTGGAACAGGGGGGGGGGAGGGCAGGGAGGAAGATACCATGATAGATGAGGACATCATGGGAATAGGAAGAGGCAGGGTACTGGGGAGGCTCTCAGGAATCCACAAAGTTGACCCCACTTTGGTCTGCTGGCAGTGGTCCAGAGGGTGCCTGGACCAGTCTACTCTGGTGACCAGCATAGCAAATAACCTAGCTGTTTGTCCAGTGACTGATGGAGGCAGATACAGAGATCCACGGCCAGGCACCAGGCTGAGCTCCAGGAATCCAATTGATGAGAGAGGGAGAGGACAGATACTGCAGATGAGGGACGTCGAGATCATGATGAGAGGACGTGCAGAGATGACTGGCCATACTAGTGGAAGCCCATGAACTGTGGACTGGTGGCTATGGAGCCCCCATGGGACTGGACTAGGCCCTCTGGATACGGAGACGGTAGTTTGGCTCAAACTGTTTGGGGGGGCACCCAGGCAGGGGGATCGGGATCTGTCTCTGGTCTATGGGTAGGCTTCTGGAACCCAGTGCCTGTAGTGTGACACCTTGCACAGCCTTGGTGCAGTGGGAAGGGGCTTGGACCTGCCTAGGCTCAGTGTGCTGGGCTTTGCTGACTCCCCATGGGAGACCTCGATTTGGGGGATGTGGGGATGTGAGGTGGCTCGGGAAAGAGGGCTGGGGGTGGGAGGAGGGGGGGTCTGGGGATAGCATGTGAAGTGAGTAGAAAATGTCTTAATGAAGAAAAATGGAAAAAAAAACAAAACAAGATCATACCCACTCTACCAAAGTCACACCTTGTAATCATACCACTCTCTATGAGATTATTGGGACTAATTATATTCAAACTACCACAAGGACAAAAGAGAAGCCTACAAAATGGGAAAAGATCTTCACCAACTGTACATCCAACAGAGGGCTGATTTAAGAAGTGTAGCGAGCACATACCCTGGTTACGGGGGAGGAATAATCACTCTTGATTCAGACTTGGTATAACACTCATTTATTCACACAGTAAGATTACAAGCAATATTCATCCTGTCTTCCAAATGGAAGCAGGAGTACCTCTGCGGGTGTACAGGTCCAGACTCGCCACGTCTGTTCCTCTGGATCTTGGGTCAGCCTTCCTCAGGTCAGCCATGTCTGCACTGGGGACAGGATCTCACATCTCTGGCGGAGGAGAGTCATCTCACATGAGGGCCTGATGAGCTCTGTTGGTCGGGTCTGAGGCTTCATCTTTTGTATTCTTTTCTGGCTAGGTTTCTAGTCTTATCCCTACTTCCACACATAGCTTATAGCTTATCACTAATCCATTTGTGGTTTACTTATG